>NC_092713.1:65243442-65843442 GCF_047496885.1 Scyliorhinus torazame
AATGGAGCCACTACCAAAAAGGTATTGGCAGAAATGATGACCTCAAGAGGTAGTCCTGAATCGATCCGGATGGACAATGCGTCGCCCTTTAGAAATAATACCGTTATTGACTTTTGTGCTGACAGAGGAATAGCAATCAATTGGGCCGTGAAATATGCGCATGAGAGTAATGGAATGGCTGAGAGGTCTGTAAGAAAAGTAAAGGATTGGATAATAAAGAATCAGAATGATAAAAGCTGGGATAAAGACATTGAGCGAATAGTATTTGATCTTAATAGTAATCTTGGAACCTCTGTCTCCCAGGGACAAGGGGACCCAAGTGAATCTGGAAATTATCAAGTAGGAGAGGAAGTGTGGGTGAAGCTACCAACTAAGACTGCAGGGAAAATAATCAGTAAAGCTGTGAAATGTAAAGACAGGATTGTTCAGAATCTGGGTAAACATAGAGTTGAATTAGAGAAGCATGGTGTCTGGAGCAAAATAAATTGTATCACAATTAAAACACATGACCCAATTGGTGGGAAGACAGTGAAGTGAAACCCGTGAGCAGCATTGATTGGACAGATGATAAAGTTAAAATGTCATGTTTGGAACTTACCTTCATAAAAATCCGGTCGTAATCAAAATAAAGTAATTAAAGTAAATGCAGTAGCAATATCAGGAATGTACCAGGGTTAGGTTTCGACCAGATTGGATCACTGAGTGCACAAAAGAGGAGGTGTTTGAGATTCTTTGAATCTCACTCAGGGGTGCAATGACAGAAGGAGGAGGCTTAACAAGCTTTAATTGTATGAAGGATATAAAGGATAAGGAAAATAAACCAGTTCAAAAAAAAAGGAAAGAAATGGTAGCAAAAGAAATCCGGAAGTCCTGGAGAGGGCACTTCTGGAGTGTTCAAACAAAGATAGAAAGTACAAATTAAAGAATAGAGCCCTCTTCACCCTTGACCTGTTCATTTGATTTTTCAGATGGAAAAAATAAATAACAGACAAACCAGTTCACAAGAAGGAAGAGAACTGCATTCCAGAGAAGAATGTTTTAGACAGGATTGGGGGGAAACTACATATTTGAGAGAATTAAATGACAGAGCCCGGAGGAAAACTTTACGGGTTAGAAACAAATCAAAATATCAAATTATTACTGAACAGTGAAACCTCCGGTCAGACATCTCTAATTGGACATCAGCTGATGGATGATCTGTGGTCTCCATGGGGTACGTACTACGTGGTGGAGTTATTAAGGGTCTCGGCAGACAGCAGCGACTGAAGAGGAACCCCAACATGACAATAGTTTAAGAATTTTTGTAGCTTGATGCCACGGCGGGAAAATTATTACCAATGCAGCAAACAATATTGCATTGACAAGCTGTAAACATTATTCAGGAAGAAATGTCATGTAAATTGTTAGGGACTGTTATGTTATGATAATGGGGGTACGTGTGCCGTTCGAGAACTTGATCAGCATTTCTAAACTGTGTGAATGTTTTAATAGAGGGGGAATAGTGGTAGTTTAGTGTGTTTTCTTGATTTAACTACATAGAACATCACAAATAATATTGATGTTGTTTACACGCCATATTTAGTATATAATGACTATTGGTCCCAAAGCCACGAAGGGATGTGTCGATATTGTACTTTATTTTTAGTATTGAAATTGTGACAACAATTGCAAATATGTAAAGTTGTAACACACAGTCTATTTGTGTGGTTAGGTGATGAGTAGTGTGTTAAGATGTGTCAGGGCAGAACGGTAGCATTGTGGATAGCACAAGTGCTTCACAGTTCCAGGGTCCCAGGTTCGATTCCGGCTTGGGTCACTGTCTGTGCAGAGTCTGCACATCCTCCAAGTGTGTGCGTGGGTTTCCATCGGGTGCTCCGGTTTCCTCCCACAGTCCAAAGATGTGCGGGTTAGGTGGATTGGCCATGATGAATTGCCCTTAGTGTCCAAAATTGCCCTTGGTGTCGGGTGGGGTTACTGGGTTATGGGGATAGGGTGGGGGTGTTGACCTTGGGTGGGGTGCTCTTTCCAAGAGCCGGTGCAGACTCGATGGGCCGAACGGCCTCCTTCTGCACTGTAAATTGTAAATTCTATGATAAGACTTAATTTTTTTTTAACTGTGTATTTAACAATAGGGAGAATTTATTTGGAAAAAGAAAAGTGACAGTTCAATGTGGTTTTGCGAATACTGTCGGCATATTGTATTGCAAATGTTGGAACGGAAATGATAACAGATGAAAGGGATTTGAAGGAAGTTTGTCAGAAAGATATTCTCTCATGTACACCAGGGGCTGGCAGACATACATGGTTCAGGACAATGTTAGACATTAATGTGGATAAGTCAGGGATAGAAGCAGGATCGATTGAACCTTTTAAATTAATGAAGCAAGGGAATCAGTGGGTGGTACATGATATCATAATTTACCATTCTGATGAGAAACAGTAAGCAATTTGTATGACAGAAAAATGGGACACTTAACAGCCAGTGATGGACAAAAGACCTTTTTGGTTACTGATGGACTGAGTTGTGTGCTGTTTCTAAGGGACATGAGGAAGCCTCAATGGTGCTGCTACCCCAAGGAAGTAAAATGCTTTGGAGGTAGTGGAACACACGGATATAGCTATTGGGTTACCTTCCTGAGCGGCTGCGGTTATGGTTCAAGGTAATTGGACTTGAGGAAAGGACAAAAAAGGACACTGGTCTGTGATATGCATACATTTACGAAATGATTTCGGTGCACAATTTAAAATCACAACATGTACATACAAATGAGAAAGATCGGGGATAAATGTTAGTCAGTACAATTAGATGCAGCGATAATGGCGGAAATGATACAGTTATGTTTCAAATGTCAAGACGGGGTGTTATTGAAAATATGGAAAGATGTGTCATTTGAAACATGGAAGTCTGGCAATATCTGGTCTGAGAGAAACATGAGAGAATACAGGGCAAGATCCCACAAAGAGTTAACAGCAGCAGCCAGGGAAGGATTGTAAAATGCAGATGTCCTTGGTCAAGCAGGCTTAGCAAACACACAGGATTTTGAATGAAGCCAAAAACAATGGCTCACACCTTCATTGAAAGTAACTATCTTAGTAAGCAGCTGGAAAAGAAAGGATGAGGTTCAGTTGAATTTGGTGACAATTCGAAGTGTGAAATTTTGCTAATACCAGGTAAATTAAAGAAAACTGGAGACTATCCGTCTACGAGAAACTTATTCAAAGCCAAAATCAAAGTCAAAATTATGAGCCGAGGATACAATTAGAAAATAAAATTATAGAAATGACAGGAACCAAACCAAAAGTAACACCTCTTGAAGTCAAAGCATTTTTGAATATCACAAAAGACACAATGTAATCAGATCTATGAGATGAGGTTATGTCAAAATGAATACTTAGTTGGATTAGAATGTTTAGATCAAATATACTTTTTACAATCAAAGAAAATCAAGAGTTACTTTACAATAAAGTCATAAAAACTAGATAACTGTTAGAAAAATATATATACCCGAAGAAAGGGGACAGCCAGCAGAGCCAGCTCTCACAGCTCGGTACATGGGAAAGATAGGACACAGCAACCGAGCTCATCAGTGAATACATCTAAAGAAGACCAGAGTTTAAAAGGAAGATTGACTGTCAAGTTGGGCCTGAAGGTCCCTTCAACCAACCAGAAGGATCCAGAAGCAAGATCTTTTTACTTTTCTGTAAAGGCAGTGATTGCTTCTTTTAAAAAGAAAAAAATATGTAATAATAAAATAACTTAAAAGTTTTAACCTGAAACAGTGGTTATTAGCCTACTTTACTTACTTAGCAATGCAGGACCCAGGATATCAATGCTACTGAGGGGTAAGTAGGTAAAATTATTTGGTGAAGGTATGGGTTATACTGGGGGATAACTTGAAAATATAGTTTGACCTGAATAGCACCCACTGAAGCCTGCATCGGAGTCGGGGGGTGAGAATCCCTGTTCACCATTTAGAATATTGACCCTTTTTTGGTATAGGGGGAATTCTAAGAATAGTGGTCAGTTTTTAACTTCACCCCCCAGGATAGAGAAGGAAAAACACAACTTTATCGCCTGCCCCGGGGATAAAACAAAAACAAGCCTCCCAAAACCAATACCTCTACAAAAATGAGTTCCCAAATGGGACAATATAACTCCAACTGTAAAACTTCTCATAGAAGTTGGCCCTCCACCAATAACCAAACAGCAAGTGAAGCAAAAATGGCCCGTCATTCCCATAGAAGAAAAAACAGAGAAAGATGAGAAGAATTTCATCCTCAGGCAATAACAACTATATATAAGGATACCCCAACATTCCTCCTAACCTACAGTGGTCAAAGAGAAAGTTAAGATTTATTTATTTGAACTGAGTCCATGCTTCTGATACACCACCCCAAACCAAACTCCTTTATTGTACAAGGCAGCCTTAGCCTTGTTGAAGACTGCCTGCTTCCTCGCCAGCTCAGCTCTCACATCCTGGTATACTTTTACGAGATGGCTTTCCCATCTCCAATTCTGATGATCTTTGGCCCATTTCAGGACCTGCTTTTTCTTAGAAACTATGGAAACGCACTATTACCGCACATGGCAGCTCATTCCACCAGGTTTTTGGCGCAGCGTCTGGTGGGCTCTGTCCAACTTTGGGGGAGATGCAAGTCCATCCGTCGCCATCATCTTTCCAAACATTCGTGCAAGATACATATAGTATATATCAGGAAAAACATATGTCTCAGTGCTGACCCCTGGGAGTCATTCTGAGATGAAATAAAATAAAGGTCCAAATATCTATTACAGAGTTCACTATATAAAAAAAGAGTACCACTCACAAAACTTATTTAATACATTTAGCCCCTCAAATACTTAATCCTTCATAAAGATAACATTTGTATTCATTATCTCACATCAAATATAGCTAATCCTTTAATAACCTATTTGAGCTATCAATCAAACTATGACTTTACAACCCTCCCCCATTGTGATAATGATAAGTTGTGGAAATATTCCAAGGATGAATAATGCTATAATGGTAGCACTTAGGGTTGGGATAGCAGCTTTTGATACTGCTAGAACAGATTTTTTCAAATCTCACAGATAAGGCAGGCATTTTGTTTTCAATTTATTAAGGAATGTCCATTTAAATAACTTGATAGCTGACAGTTCCACAGACCTTATCAACCCTTCGAGAGCATTTAAAAGATAATGTCATCTCTATTAGTGTCACAAGTAGGCTTACATTAACACTGCAATGACGTTACTGGGAAAAATAACTTCTCTCAATATTCACAACTGCCACACTGCAGGAGAACATCCTTGCTCCAGTGAAAATGGCTCTGTTTTAACACTGCATTGAGTTCAAATGGTCCTGCTGAGTTTGGGTTTCCCACATGAGGGGGTCACATCCCAACCCTGCCCCCCCCCCTTCCCCCCGCCCCCCAACCAATGCAATCAAACGTTGTTTCTGGTGAACATGGGGTGGAACCTCCAGATCTGGGTCCCACCCACCGTTTTGGAAAGCCCCTAGAGTCTCCACTAAATCCAGGCCTCTGTAATTGGTATCATTTCACTCAAACATTATTGGTAAAGCCTTCAATCATTTTGCCCATATTCTAGAACACTCTCTAAATAACTTATCTTTGCTATATCTTTCCTCACCTTGAATAACTCCCTTCAAATGTACCTCAGCTGTACATTCAGTCACCTCCCAAACTTCTCTGCTCAAATCTGATCCTCAGTTCTGAAGCACCTTTGAATATTTTATTACATCAACGCTACTGTATAAATGCAAATTTCTGCTTCCTGTTTATCAAAATATCATCCTAAATTTAGTTACTTCCATGCTCACATTGGTGGTCTTTCATGAACTACACAGATATGAAATAAAAAATGTGCAAGACAAATCTGATCATAGATCATAGAATTACAGTGCAGAAGAGGCCATTCGGCCCATCGAGTCTACACCGGTCTTTGAAAGAGCACCCTACTTAAGCCCACACCTCAACTCTCTCCCTGCAACTGAGTAATCTCATCTAACCATTGGACACTACGACAAATTTAGCAAGGCCAATCCACCTAGTCTGCATATCTTTGGACTGTGGGAGGAAACCAGAGCCCTCGGAGAAAATCCTCGCAAAGACGGGGAGAAAGTGCAGACTCCGCACAGACAATGACCCAAACCGGGAATCGAGCCCGGGTCCCGGGCGCTGTGAAGCAATAGTGCTAACCACTGTGCTACAGTGCTGCTTGATCTTGCAACATTATGGGCGCGATTTACCAACCACCCTGCCGCGTGGTTTTCGGTGCCATTGTCGCCATTGACTACCAGTCTCGCCATTGTCAATGGGGTTTCCTGTTGACTGCAGCCCTCATCGCTGGGAAACCCATGCGCTGGCATGGGACCGGGATTTCCCGGTGGCATGAACAGCCGATAAATCCCGCCCAATGAGTGAAACTTGAACCCAGAATCTGACTGATCTCCAATAGTTGAGCTGCTAGAGAGACTCATTCATAGAGATATATGCCACAGAAGGTGGACATTTGAACCATTTCTGATTCTTTGCTATAGCATTCTAAAATTATTCCCATTGCCCTATCTTCTCATTGTAGCCTTTCAAAGAACTCTGAATGAAACATTTACCTATGGGGTAACCACTATAAAATATAACTTCAAATACAAGCAGCTAATTCACTAAATTAGGCAGAGTGTAAAAGGGGCTGCTAACTTGTTATCAACTGCTTTGCATTGTTAGCCAAGGAAAATGTCAAACTCATCTGTTTTCCAGTGCCTCTTTCCAAGACTTTGGACAAAGTACCTGGAAAGAACAAAAACCTGACAAAAATTCAGAAAGGAAATGTTTTGAACTACCTCTTTATTTTAGCCTTGCATTTCATGGAAATTACAGTTCAAGATAAAATGCAGCCAATATTTGCACTGATGGAGGAGATGTGTGTTTGATACAGCAGACATGCTTTGCATTATGATGGTGGCTGGAGCTAAGGGGGCAAGATGGAAGGGTGGTGTTGTCTGCTGGGCTTTGTTTGGTCAGTTTGATACCGCCTGCAACATACCTGGTAGTATTTTATTATTTAATGGGAAATGTAAAGTGTTCTTGATTTTAACCACGTCAGCCTGATTTTAACCAGGTCATTAGCTGAAAAAGATTTGCATATTGCTGATCTATTTGAGATATGCTCTTTCCAGCTGATTTTATGAGAAAAGATTCCAACCAGTTCCATGTAATTTGCTGTGTGCAATTATTTTAATAATTTATTTTTCAATGGCCCTCATACCCCATCTAGTTGGAAGCATCTATGCAAGGGCTTTGTCATATTGTCACTGGCCTAAAAAACATGTTTCAAAAAAAGGAATAGGCCACCTGAATTTGTAGTGGGCAAATTTAAGCAGGTTTCATGGGTTTCGCATTAGATTCAAAGCGTATTTATGTGGCATTGACTCTTGATGGAAATTTATTAGAGATATTTAAAATCATGATGGGTCTGAACAGAGTAGCTAGAGAGAAAATGTCCCCACTCGTGAAAGGATTGGGAATGAGATTTAAAAGCAGCTTTGAAGTAATTAGTCAAAGAAGCAAAAGTGACATGAGGAAAACATTTTCACACAGCGTGTGGTTAAGGTCTGGAATGCACTGCCTGAGAGTGTGGTAAAGGCCGGTTTACTTGTTTTCTGAAAAGGAAGCATGTGCAGGGTTACAGGGAGGAGGTGGGGGAATGGCACTAAGGGAATTGCTAATTGGGAGAGCTGATGCAGACACGATGGGCCAAATGGCCTCATTCTGCATTGTAATAATTCTGTGTTTCTGTGAAGTTTGCTTCAGCACTCAGCCATGTTCGCCAGAAATCATAATAAAACCATTGACTGATGAATGTTGAGCATTTCAATTGGTGCGTCTGCATTGTCAATCATAACATAATTTGACTAAGTGCCATTACTCAGCTAACATACTACTGATCAGTATCTCACAGTGCAGAGAATTAAAACAATTACTTTCTTTGGCATGAAGGCAGTTGGAGTTGCAATGCTCCATAGGGTGCAGCACTAATTACAGACATTTATTTGTCTGGACTGTGGAGACTCGGTGCTTTAAACATCATATCATGACATAATGAACCCTGGCTCCAGACCTCAAGCATGCAAGTATGTTGAAAGCCCATAGATTGTCTCTTTAATTGTTGGCACGTAAGAGAGGAAAAAATAAAACAAATAAATGAAAAACACTCATGTGTTAGTGTTCAATCAAGTGTCACATCAATACTGCATGTACTAGTGAATCTCACGTGCTATTGTAGTTGAGTGGCTGGGTTATTTTATGAGGACAGAAACATAGCATGTACAATATAATGTAGGTGTGCACTTGTTGCCAAAATTAAATAGATATGGCAGTTATTAATGATAATATTGCTTTTCAGAGTCGTCAGGTATCAAATGATACCACCACAAGGCTTTACCAGATATCGATCAAAGGACCACACAACCAGTTAGTCAGTTCAAGTTCAAAGACGGTTTATTTACACACAAGGATTACTTCGACATGCAACATAAAACACTACAAGTTAAACTACACCTAACAACTACAATAACCTATTCTTAACTTCAGGGCAACTGGCTCTTTGCAGATGAACGAGGCCTTTGTTCAGATCTTGCGTGGTGGGTCGAAGAAGTGGCTTTGTTTCTGTTGGGCTCACCCGTCTGGTAGCGATCATTGGTCTTGAACTTGTCTTCTGGTCGTAATGCTACACTTGGTTTTAGGTGTAGGCCGGGGCCTAGAGAGACCAAACACATGGCTGTGTGTCTTTTTATCCCTCTGGGATTTTGCGCTCTTTGGGGCAGTCTTTAGTTTTGGACCCAATAATTCGACAGGCTTCGATCGTTGCCTTTGATTTTGGCCAATAAAGGGGCGGGTGACTTGATGGCCGGGCGTGTCCTGAGCGGCCATTGACATTGGCTGTTTGAGCTTTCTTAGCAAAGGGAGTGGCGCTGGCTAGTCTGCATCTGTATCGGTTACCTGAGCACAGTCCATTTGTTCTGGGGAAATGGGCCATTAGAATGCAAACGTGTGGGGGGTTCATTCGCGTCTAGCTATCTGGTTGCAAATACACATTCAAGCTCTGAGTCCTGGGTTGGCCATAATTCCCATGGTCCTTTGCTGGTGGCCATCTGAGATGGCTACACACTGTAATTTCCATACATTCTTGAAGCGAATTCTGATATCAGTTGCAGGTCTGGTTGCAGGTTACAGCACTGGATATGCTTGATGGGTCAGTCACAAATGAAAACCAATGTGGAGATGGTTCTGGGACAAAGAGGGTCGAGGTACAAGATTGTCTTGTAAAATGCAGAAAATGTAAATTAACTTAATTATAATACAGGAATCATTGTTTAAAAGGATTGAACATTCTCACAGTTATATCTGTCATGGGTTGGCTCAATTACATTTGTTTCCTCACAGTAGCACAGTGGTTAGCGATGTTACTTCATAGCTCCAGATTCCCGGGTTCGATTCCCGCTTGGATCACTGTCTGTGCAGAGTTTGCATGTTCTCCCCGTGTCAGCGTGGGTTTTCTCCCGGTACGCCGGTTTCCTCCCACAAGTCCCGAAAAACGTACTTGTCAGGTGAATTGGACATTCTGAATGCTCCCTCTGTGTACCCGAACAGGCGCCAGAGTGTGGCGACGAGGGAATTTTCACAGTAACTTGAATGCAGTGTTGATGTAAGTGTACTTGTGACAATAATAAAGATTATTATTATTATAACTTAATTTTGGGGGATGCAGCAACTGTTGAGAAAATAAAAGGCATTGTTCAAATGAAATTTATGTGCACTACAATAAATCTGGGTAATTATTATAAATTTAACGATGATTAAGTATGACTTAGAAATGCACGAAAGGACAAAATAAGTGTTACACCAACAGAATGCACATTTCACATTTTTAATATGTAGATAATATTGGCATTAAAATCTCTGTAATGAGCTACAAATTATTTCATCTACTGTTTCCACAATCATTAATCATGCAGGTTGTGAGCATCATTATTATTTGCAATGCTTTGGAAATTTGTATATGTACCAACAGCGTAAATATGGAATTAAATTCCCACATAATATTAAAACAGTCTCGTCTGGAATTTCTTCCGCCCAGGTGAAATTTTTAACTATTTAAGGTTTGATTTATTTTGACAATAACTGCTGCTTTAGAATATTCAAATAAAGTTGCAGCATTGCTTTCGATAGATTAAAATGACTCAACCACAGGAAGGAGAGGGTGGAAGCTGACCTCAATGAGTAGATTCGAACAACTGAAAGCAAGGGGTTACGGAGGGAAACCATGGATTGAATTTTCAAAGAAGGTCAGAGTTGGTATCGGAGGGAGGCGGACCTGCAACTTGATGCCACTGGCTGTCACGTTGGTGTAGCACTATGATCCCAATCCCGATTCATTTTTAGTGAGGTTGGGTCAGGTCATGAACAAACTACCTGCCTGCAAATGGTGAACAACCAACTTAGATCAAATTAATGTACAGCCCCATTGCCAAGTATATAGGTACCCTCTCGTGGGTCCAACATCACATCCACTTCTCATGGGGTGAGCACAAAAAAATCATGCAAGGCTCCTGCAAGTGCATATTGTCGACATTACACTCATAACAGTCTACATTTACTCCTGTATGTGCCGGATTAACTGAGATGGGCTCACTGGGCTTGTTTTCCAATAATTTAAAATCTGTGTCAAAGTAATTACAGTATTTGTACTCCTCATCTCAGTTAATTTGAATAAATACAAGAAAAGGAATCTCCTGCTTGAATGTGCTAAGTTCTGATCGAATCTTTCACTTGGCACATTAATCTATCTTAACTCTTTCAGCAGGTGAGATGCCTGGTTTACATCTCTGCATTTTACTACCAACTAGTATTTTAACAGTGTCATTTACATATATACATAATTGCAGGCATCAAACTATTATATTGTAATAACACAGACAATAAGAGGGCGTCTATTTCTTGCTGGTTGCCTGCGCAGGACTTTGTTATTCTCGACCTTAGATGTCTTGTCAGGTTCTCCAGTAAATGTCTTTACCCTGGAAGGTGTTACAGTCTCTTTTTCTGAGGGAAGACTAGTAGTAGCAGGTACTTCTGGTGCAATCTCTGCTTCAGTAGGTGGATTAGAAGTTACACAATCAGATGGGATGGAGACCATTACCTCTTGAGATAATTCTGGCACTGGCACACTAACTGCACAATTTCGCAGATAATTTATCTGCATGGCATAAGACCATAAGACATAGGAGCAGAATTAGGCCACTCGGCCCATCGAGACTGCTCCGCCATTCAATCATGGCTGATATTTTCTCATCCCCATTCTCCTGCCTTCTCCCCATAACCCCTGATCCCCTTACATCTCCACGTGAGTTCATCTGTCATTTGGACCATGTAGGAGATTGGACCCATCTAAGTTCATGCCATCACAGGGATCCACTTCTCACCAACGGTGTAGCTGTGTGCTAACACTTGTTCTCCTTGTTGAAACAAGTGTTTCCTTGAGTTACTTTCTTGTCTCAAAATCTGTGGCTGTTGGTTCCGCTTTACTATGTCAGATGTCTCCTCTGGCAAGAGTAAATCAAAGATAGTCCTCATCTTCCTTTTCATCAATAGCAAAGCTGGGGACCTTTGTGTAGCCATATGTGTCATATTCCAAAATGTTGCTAAAAACTTGTTCACATGGCGATGAAGTGAACCTTGGTCCTTGGAAGTTTTAAGTTCTTGCTTCAAAGACTGGACAAACCTTTTGGTTAAACCATTCCTGGATGGATGGTAAGGTGCTGACTTTATATGTTGAACTCCATACATTAAAAAAATATAAACGCTTTTTAATCTTATCAAATGTTACAAAAAAAATTAAAGTTATACAAATCCACAAATGCGGTATTTCAAGAAAAAATACTAAAAAGAATACAAACCCACATAACCCATACCAGCACCCCCCCCCCCCCCCCCCCCCCCCCGCCTGTAGTGATATTATGGTATTATGGCTGTGTTGTTATTCACCAACTGACCACTAAAGTTCTCAATAGTATATAAGTGAATGTTAAAGTCAGGTGACCTCAGACGAATTGGAGAACTGGAAGAGAGAGGTAACTTGTGCATGATCATACTGTTATTCATCTGTTATTTTGTGTCTAGATTACCCACAGTTAATGTTAATAAATCATTTATAGCTTTAGCTACAAGTGTTCTTTCAATATAAATCAGGCCATCCGACAAGAATATTACATGGTAGCAGGGATGGATGTTATTAAACGCTGAGAAAAAACTATCAGCCTTCTGGGAGGTGAGTAGTGAGTTTAAAAGCTCTTACCTTTACAGGAGCAGCCCTTTGGATTTCGGCGGCAGCAGTGCGCAGGGGCCTTCTGGGAGGTGAGTAGTGAGTTTAAAAGCTCTTACCTTTACAGGAGCAGCCCTTTGGATTTCGGCGGCAGCGGTGCGCAGGGGCCTTCTGGGAGGTGAGTAGTGAGTTTAAAAGCTCTTACCTTTACAGGAGCAGCCCTTTGGATTTCGGCGGCAGCAGTGCGCAGGGGCCTTCTGGGAGGTGAGTAGTGAGTTTAAAAGCTCTTACCTTTACAGGAGCAGCCCTTTGGATTTCGGCGGCAGCGGTGCGCAGGGGCCTTCTGGGAGGTGAGTAGTGAGTTTAAAAGCTCTTACCTTTACAGGAGCAGCCCTTTGGATTTCGGCGGCAGCGGTGCGCAGGGGCCTTCTGGGAGGTGAGTAGTGAATTTAAAAAGCCTTACCTGGTCCCGTGTCTGTTCTTCTTTTCTGTTTTATTTGTTTTTATATAAGGCGGGAACCGGAAGTTCGACCTCTGGCAAGTCCCCCCCCCCCCCCCCCCAACCAATAAATTCTGGTGGAGAGGAAACCCGAGACACTACACGTGTAGTGTCTCCCACCCGCCCTCCTCCTCTAACCTAATAATAAGACCCATTGGTGTAAGGTAAGTGCCATATTATATTATTATATTATTAGCATTGTGCAGGTCAAGGATCGGAGGTGGAGGAGCAGTCTCTGTCAGCGAGAGAACCTGAGAACATCTCAGACACTCAGAAGGTAAGTAAGTGATTTTTACTTTTATACCTTTTTTCAAATTGTGTGTGTCGGGGGGAAACTGAAGTGACATCACAGAAAAGCTGTGGCCAGAGTGGCTGGTTGGGATTCTAACCTAAATTTAAAAAAAATTTGAGTATTTGGGAACTAATTAAACATAATAACTTAATTATAATTTAGAGGATATCTAAGCCAGAGATCGGAGAGTATTATAGTTAGCTATCGCATTTCTATTAGAAATCTAGTGCTAGGAAACAGATAGTTGACAGTAACTTTGCAATTTAAAAAAAAAGTATTAAAAAAAAAAAAAAAGACAAATTTTAATTTTAATTAATTGACGCAATGTCAGTTAGAGGGGTGCTGTGCTCTGACTGTGAGATGTGGCAGGTCCGGGAGGCTTCCAGCGTCCCGGATGGCTTCATCTGCAGAAAGTGCACCCAACTGCAGCTCCTCACAGACCGCATGGTTCAGTTGGAGCAGCAATTGGATGCACTTAGGAGCATGCAGGTGGCGGAAAGCGTCATGGATCGCAGTTATGTAAATGTGGTCACACTCAAGGTGCAGGCAGAGAAATGGGTGACCACCAGAAAGGGCAGGCAGTCAGTGCAGGAATTCCCTGTGGTTCTCCCCCTCTCAAACAGATATACCCCTTTGGATACTGTCAGGGGGGATAGCCTATCAGGGGAAAACAGCAGCAGCCAGAGCAGTGGCACCACAGCTGGCTCTGATGTTCAGAAGGGAGGGTCAAAGCGCAGAAGAGTAATAGTAATAGGGGACTCTATAGTCAGGGGCACAGATAGGCGCTTCTGTGGACGTGAAAGAGACTCCAGGATGGTATGTTGCCTCCCTGGTGCCAGGGTCCAGGATGTCTCCGAACGGGTAGAGGGAATCCTGAAGGGGGAGGGCAAACAGGCAGAGGTCGTTGTACATATTGGTACTAACGACATAGGCAGGAAGGGGCATGAGGTCCTGCAGCAGGAGTTCAGGGAGCTAGGCAGAAAGTTAAAAGACAGGACCTCGAGGGTTGTAATCTCGGGATTACTCCCTGTGCCACGTGCCAGTGAGGCTAGAAATAGGAAGATAGAGCAGACAAACACGTGGCTAAACAGCTGGTGTAGGAGGGAGGGTTTCCGTTATCTGGACCACTGGGAGCTCTTCCGGGGCAGGTGTGACCTGTATAAGATGGACGGGTTGCATCTAAACCGGAGAGGCATAAATATCCTGGCCGCGAGGTTTGCTAGTGTCACACGGGAGGGTTTAAACTAGTATGGCAGGGGGGTGGGCACGGGAGCAATAGGTCAGAAGGTGAGGGCATTGAGGGAGAACTAGGGAATAGGGACAGTGTGGCTCTGAGGCAGAGCAGACGGGGAAAAGTTGCTGAACACAGCGGGTCTGGTGGCCTGAAGTGCATATGTTTTAATGCAAGGAGCATTACGGGTAAGGCAGATGAACTTAGAGCTTGGATTACTACTTGGAACTATGATGTTGTTGCCATTACAGAGACCTGGTTGAGGGAAGGGCAGGATTGACAGCTAAACGTTCCAGGATTTAGATGTTTCAGGCGGGATAGAGGGGGATGTAAAAGGGGAGGCGGAGTTGCGCTACTTGTTCGGGAGAATATCACAGCTATACTGCGAGAGGACACCTCAGAGGGCAGTGAGGCTATATGGGTAGAGATCAGGAATAAGAAGGGTGCAGTCACAATGTTGGGGGTATACTACAGGCCTCCCAACAGCCAGCGGGAGATAGAGGAGCAGATAGGTAGACAGATTTTGGAAAAGAGTAAAAACAACAGGGTTGTGGTGATGGGAGACTTCAACTTCCCCAATATTGACTGGGACTCACTTAGTGCCAGGGGCTTAGATGGGGCGGAGTTTGTAAGGAGCATCCAGGAGGGCTTCTTAAAACAATATGTAAACAGTCCAACTAGGGAAGGGGCGGTACTGGACCTGGTATTGGGGAATGAGCCCGGCCAGGTGGTAGATGTTTCAGTAGGGGAGCATTTCGGTAACAGTGACCACAATTCAGTAAGTTTTAAAGTACTGGTGGACAAGGATAAGAGTGGTCCGAGGATGAATGTGCTAAATTGGGGGAAGGCTAATTATAACAATATTAGGCGGGAACTGAAGAACATAGATTGGGGGCGGATGTTTGAGGGCAAATCAACATCTGACATGTGGGAGGCTTTCAAGTGTCAGTTGAAAGGAATACAGGACAGGCATGTTCCTGTGAGGAAGAAAGATAAATACGGCAATTTTCGGGAACCTTGGATGACGAGTGATATTGTAGGCCTCGTCAAAAAGAAAAAGAAGGCATTTGTCAGGGCTAAAAGGCTGGGAACAGACAAAGCCTGTGTGGCATATAAGGAAAGTAGGAAGGAACTTAAGCAAGGAGTCAGGAGGGCTAGAAGGGGTCATGAAAAGTCATTGGCAAATAGGGTTAAGGAAAATCCCAAGGCTTTTTACACGTACATAAAAAGCAAGAGGGTAGCCAGGGAAAGGGTTGGCCCACTGAAGGATAGGCAAGGGAATCTATGTGTGGAGCCAGAGGAAATGGGCGAGGTACTAAATGAATACTTTGCATCAGTATTCACCAAAGAGAAGGAATTGGTAGATGTTGAGTCTGGAGAAGGGGGTGTAGATAGCCTGGGTCACATTGTGATCCAAAAAGACGAGGTGTTGGGTGTCTTAAAAAATATTAAGGTAGATAAGTCCCCAGGGCCTGATGGGATCTACCCCAGAATACTGAAGGAGGCTGGAGAGGAAATTGCTGAGGCCTTGACAGAAATCTTTGGATCCTCGCTGTCTTCAGTGGATGTCCCGGAGGACTGGAGAATAGCCAATGTTGTTCCTCTGTTTAAGAAGGGTAGCAAGGATAATGCCGGGAACTACAGGCCAGTGAGCCTTACTTCAGTGGTAGGGAAATTACTGGAGAGAATTCTTCGAGACAGGATCTACTCCCATTTGGAAGCAAATGGACGTATTAGTGAGAGGCAGCACGGTTTTGTGAAGGGGAGGTCGTGTCTCACTAACTTGATAGAGTTTTTCGAGGAGGTCACTAAGATGATTGATGCAGGTAGGGCAGTAGATGTTGTCTATATGGACTTCAGTAAGGCCTTTGACAAGGTCCCTCATGGTAGACTAGTACAAAAGGTGAAGTCACACGGGATCAGGGGTGAACTGGCAAGGTGGATACAGAACTGGCTAGGCCATAGAAGGCAGAGGGTAGCAATGGAGGGATGCTTTTCTAATTGGAGGGCTGTGACCAGTGGTGTTCCACAGGGATCAGTGCTGGGACCTTTGCTATTTGTAGTATATATAAATGATTTGGAGGAAAATGTAACTGGTCTGATTAGTAAGTTTGCAGACGACACAAAGGTTGGTGGAATTGCGGATAGCGATGAGGACTGTCTGAGGATACAGCAGGATTTAGATTGTCTGGAGACTTGGGCGGAGAGATGGCAGATGGAGTTTAATCCGGACAAATGTGAGGTAATGCATTTTGGAAGGGCTAATGCAGGTAGGGAATATACAGTGAATGGTAGAACCCTCAAGAGTATTGAAAGTCAAAGAGATCTAGGAGTACAGATCCACAGGTCATTGAAAGGGGCAACACAGGTGGAGAAGGTAGTCAAGAAGGCATACGGCATGCTTGCCTTCATTGGCTGGGGCATTGAGTATAAGAATTGGCAAGTCATGTTGCAGCTGTATAGAACCTTAGTTAGGCCACACTTGGAGTATAGTGTTCAATTCTGGTCGCCACACTACCAGAAGGATGTGGAGGCTTTAGAGAGGGTGCAGAAGAGATTTACCAGAATGTTGCCTGGTATGGAGGGCATAAGCTATGAGGAGCGATTGAATAAACTCGGTTTGTTCTCACTGGAACGAAGGAGGTTGAGGGGCGACCTGATAGAGGTATACAAAATTATGAGGGGCATAGACAGAGTGGATAGTCAGAGGCTTTTCCCCAGGGTAGAGGGGTCAATTACTAGGGGGCATAGGTTTAAGGTGAGAGGGGCAAGGTTTAGAGTAGATGTACGAGGCAAGTTTTTTACGCAGAGGGTAGTGGGTGCCTGGAACTCGCTACCGGAGGAGGTAGTGGAAGCAGGGATGATAGGGACATTTAAGGGGCATCTTGACAAATATATGAATAGGATGGGAATAGAAGGATACGGACCCAGGAAGTGTAGAAGATTGTAGTTGAGTCGGGCAGTATGGTCGGCACGGGCTTGGAGGGCCGAAGGGCCTGTTCCTGTGCTGTACATTTCTTTGTTCTTTGTTCTTTGTTCCACAAGGTCCACAGAGATTTGAAGATTTTGGAGACTGCCAAAATTAACAACATGGAGTCATTGAAACCACCGATGAGTCTCAGATTTCATAGTAATGTGGACAGGAACTGGCGTTTCTTTAAACAACAATTTAATCTGTTTCTTATTGCAGTAAATTTAGGAGATCAATCAGATTCGCGTAAGGTAGTATGCCCCTAACAGCAGCAGGGCCCAAAGCAATTGCTATGTTTAATACATTTAAATTTTCAAATGTTGAAGATAGCTAAAAATTTTAACAAAGTAATTTGAAGATTGATGCACATTGCACCCCCAGAAAAATGAAATTTATGAACGCTATGTATTTAGATCACGTTTCCAGAAGACAGAAGAGTCCATAGATCATTTCATCACTGATTTAAAGTCAAAAGCCAAAACCTGTTATTTTTCTGCAGTTGAATCTTCCATGATTCGGGACCAGATTGTGTTTGGTGTGAATGAAATTAAGCTGAGGGAACGGTTGCCGAGGGAATCGCAGCTGTCTTTGGAACAAACAGGTAAGATTTTTCAGGCTCATGAGCTGGCAGCACTGCATTCTAAAATGTTTCACAATAATGGCGGTCTTCTTGGAGGAAAGCACTCTGGTTGCCGCCCTTTTTCCAAAAAGGTGGGAAACTTCCAAGAAACGAAGGAAAGTTCCTGCAGCTCCTTTCACATCAACAAACAGGTTAAAGATCAGGACAAAGTATTTCTGTGTAAAAGATGTGGTCAAAGGTACAAATTAAGGCCGTGTCCAGCATTTGGCAAGTTTTGTTCCAGATGCAAAGAAAAAAATCACTTTGCTCAGAATTGTCACTCTAAGCACAACCTCTGATCAGTCAGCACAGTGGAAGACACAGTCTCCAGTGTCATCAAAAAATTGTCCAGCACTTAAAAAATGCAAACTGATACTCCATTTAAAGTAAAAGCGGGTGATGAGGGCAAATGGCTGCTACCACTTGAAGTGAACAGTACAGTGGTCCAATTGAAGGTAGACACTGGTGCCCAAGCCAATTTTATCAGCATGCCTGATTTTAAAAATCTAAAAATTCAGCCGATTAGGGGAAATCACAAAATACCTCTGAGCGATTATAATGGTTCAAACATTAAAAGTTATGGTGCTTGCAACCTGATTGTGGTGGTGAAGAACACAGTTTATTTCGACCCATTCTGTATTATATCCAAGGGCTTGGATTCATTATGAGACAATCAGAACTGTGAAGAATTAGGTCTAGTGCAGTTGATATGCAGAATCCATAAAGGATTGAATCAACACTCCGATGATTCTGAGAACATTGTCAGCAGACCACCATTCACCTACAAGATACAACGCCAGGAGGATACAAAACCTGTGATATAGGCACCTAGAAGAGTACCTGCACCTCTTTGGGATCGCCTCAAAAAGGAGCTGGACAGAATAACAAAATTAAAAGGAATTAGAAAGAATCTACTGATTGGGTAACCTCCATGCTTTGTGTAAAGAAAAAGAATGGCGATATTCGCATATGAATGGATCTTAAATATCTTAACAAGAATATCTAAAGAGAATATTAATAGTACCAAATACCAAAGCATGAGGAAATCAAGTCAGAGATGGCTGGTGCACAATTCTTTTTTTTAATTAAATATTTTTATTGGCATTTTCAATATTATATACATTGCCGTTCATTTTTGTTTATTGTACAGTACAAAGAGTTTTCCATAAGTCTCTCTATTTACAGTTTGTCACCATCTGATTCAGCTTGCAATCCTCCTTACCTTCTCAGTCCCCCTCTTTCTAACCACCCACTTACCTCACCCCCCCTTCCCCAGATGCCTCCCTGCTTGTTCTGGGGATGTGTTCCCCTCCTCCTCATTTCCCCCTTTACCCCACCTTTTTCTCCCCGCGTCAAGTTCGGCCGTATCCATTTTGTGGGTGGGGGATGGGGGATGTCCCCTCTCTTTGTGTTGTTTCTTTTGTCCCTCTCAGGCTCTCTCTTCTCTTCCTCCCCCTTACCCCTGGTTTTGTGTCCCTGGTGTTCCTCTTTGTCTTTTTTGCTTTTCAGTTTCCCTCTCTACTGGTTGTTGCTGGCCTCGAACAGGTTTTGGAACTGTAGCCATCTCAGATGACCACCTGCAAGGACCATGGGAATTATGGCCAACCCGGGACTCAGACACACTCAGAGCTTGTGTGTGTATTTGCAACCCAGATAGCTAGACGTGATCGAAACCCCCGCTCATTTGCATTCTAATGGCCCATTTCCCCAGAACAAAAGGACTGTACTCAGGTAACCGATACAGATTAACCGGCGCCACTCCCTTTGCTAAGAAAGCCCAAACAGCCAAGGTCAGTGATCGCTCAGGACACGCCCAGCCATCAAGGCACCCGCCCCTTTATTGGCAAAAAATCGAAGGCAGTGATCGAAGCCTGTCAAATTATTGGGTCCAAAGCTAAGGACTGCCCATAAGAGCGTGAAATCCCAGAGGGATAAAAAGACACACAGCCATGTGTTCGGTCTCTCTTGGTCCCGGCCTACGCCTAAAACCAAGTGTAGCATTACGACCAGAAGACAAGTTCAAGACCAACGATCGCTACCAGACGGATGAGCCCAGCAGAAATGAAGCCACTTCTTCTACCCAGCCATGCAAGATCTAAACAAAGGCCATGTTCATCTGCAAAGAGCCGGTTGCCCTGATGTTAAGTATAGGTTATTGTAGTTGTTAGGTGTAGTTTAACTTGTAGTGTTTTATGTTGCATGTCGAAGTAATCCTTGTGTGTAAATAAACTATCTTTGAACTTGAACTAACTAACTGGTTGTTTGGTCTTTGATCGATATCCGGTAAAGCCTTGTGGTGGTATCATTTGATACCTGCCGACTCTGAAAAGCAATATTATCATTAATAACTGCCATATCTAGTTAATTTGGCAACAATATTGGTGCCGATTGGTGGGATAGTATTCCACACATTAAAAAGAGCAACATTATTGGTGACTCCAGTGCTGATTGGCAACACAGCAGACCGACAAATTGCCCCCATGCAGTCTGGAAGCCTTCCTCCAACCCTCAGATGGCGTATTTGATCCTCTCCAGGTGGAGAAATTCTGATAGGTCTGCCAGCCAGTCTGCAGCTGTGGGTGGTGCTGCTGATAGCCAGTACGAGTTATAATTCTTTATGAAATTTGACGCATCTGAAGGTTTTGGCAACTGAAGCTAGAGGAACAAAGTACAACGAATTTCACTAGTAATATGCATTTTGGGCAGCACTGATTTCTGAGATTGCCATTTGGCATAATTTCGGCTTCAGAAATTTTTCACCATGCCATGGAGCACATAATTGAAGACATCGAAGGTGTGTATGTGTGTACCTGGATGATATCATTGTTTGGGGTTCAACAATAGAAGAGCACAATACGAGGTTGCAGAATGTTCTAATGAGCGTCATGAGAAATGGGCTGAAGCTCAACAAACAAAAGTGCCAATTTGGAATAACTGAGTTCACATTCCTAGGTGACAAGCTCTCATCACATCGCGTTGAACCTGACGAGGACAAAACCAAGCAATTCTCAACATGCCAAAATCACACAACAAGAAAGCCATCTTAAGAGTGATGGGTCTGATCAATTTTATAGGAAATTCATTCCAAACCTGTCAGCAAAAACAACAGATCTACATGGGGAAGAGTGGAAGAAGCTCAAGACTTCACTAACCACCATGCGTGTTCTCACATATTTTGACCCATCTAAGCGGATTAAAGTGTTAAACAGACGCATCCAAAGATGATCTAAGAGCCAGTTCTTTTGCAACTCGAGCAATATGATTGGAAACCAGTCACATATGCATCATGATCCATGAAGACAACAGAGCACAGGTATGCTCAAATCGAAAAAGAATGCCTGGGTTCAGATGTAGGCTGGGAGCAATTCCACATTTACATGTACGGGCTTCCAATGTTCACAGTTGAGACAGATCATCGTCCTTTGGTTAACGTCATCAAAGAAGATCTCAACCAGATGTCTCCGCACATTCAGAGGTTGATGATTAAGTTACAACACTATGACTTCAATCTCATCTACATACCAGGCAAATATTTGTTCTTAGCAGATGCATTATCAAGAGGGCCGATACAAAACACTAGTCGTGAAATTGCTGAAGATGTAGATCTGCATGTCAATCTTATTTCCGCACTATTACCAGTATCAGATATGAAACTACGTGAGATCCAAGGAAGGATCAAACTCTTCAAGAGTTGATGAGGAACAGCAACTCACACTGTCCCAGAGGTCAATGTGTGGAGTTCTACAATATAAGATCTGAACTCAGTATCATTAATAAAGTGGTACTTCGTTTGAACACTATAGTCATACCTCCAGCTCTTCGCAAGGATGTACTAAAGAGGATACATGAAGGACATCTCGGGATTGAGAAGTGTAAACGGAAAGCTCATGACTCTGTTTGCTGGCCAGGTATAAACCAGGTTGTTGACAGGATGGTCAGTTGTTGTGACGCATTGCGCTGATGAAGGAGACACAGCCTGAGTGAGTGAGACACAGACAGAGTGAGAATTTGGTAATTTGGTGCAGTGAGATAACCAGGAAAGGTAAGTGGTGAATCTAATTGTGCTGTTTTTCAGTTAAAAGTGCAGTGTAGATCAGTGTCTGATTGGCTGAAGCTGCCCCACCCTAATTGCTGAGAGGCAGTTATCTGGCAGTCACCTGAGGCCTGTTAAGGGGCACAAAGGTACACATTGTATTCTTCTCTTTGAAGTTTTAGTGTGAGTCATCCTAAAGTCTGTATAAAAGACAGACAGAAAGCGCACATAGTAAGCATTGCGCTGGTCAAGGAGACACAGCCTGAGTGAGTGAGACACAGATAGAGTGAGAATTTGGTAATTTGGTGCAGTGAGGTAATTTGGTGAAGAGTGGGAGAAGGTGCTTTTTCCCGATTGTTTTGTTCTTTCTCCTTCTTCGGGCCTAATTTTGGGAGCTGTTCGGAGGAGGAGGAGGAGCAGTCTCTGTGAGTATAAAAACCTAATGGTAACTTCCTGTTTTCCAGTTTTTTTCCACAAAAGTGATGTCAGGGGGAAGCTGTGATCTGATTGGTTGATAGCAAATCTGCCCCAAACTTTAAAAAAACACAGCTAAACTCGTAAACTTAAATTAAACTAATTAATTAATTAATGATGGCTGGTCAGGTGATGTGCTTGAGCTGCTTGATGTGGGAGCTGGCAGATCCCATTGCGAGCTGCAGCGACCACATCTGCAGTAAGTGTTGGCTGCTCGAAGAGCACCGGCTCAGAGTTGATGAGCTGGAGTCTGAGCTTCAAACGCTGAGGCACATCCGGGAGGGGAGACTTACCTGGACACTATGTTTCAGGAGGCAGTCACACCTGTCAGAGTAAGTTGTTTAAATCCTGCCAGTGGCCAGGGACAGCAGGGTGTGACTGCAAGTCAGGCAGGTAAAGGGAACCAGCAGTCAGGAACTCAGGAGCGTCAGCCCTTGACCCTGTCCAACAGTATGAGGCACTTGCTCCCTGTGTGGATGGCGAACAGGGCTGCAGGAAGGATGAGTCAGCTGACGAAGGCACCATGGTTCAGCAGGTCATTCAAGGGGAGGGAGTAAATAGGCAAGTTGTAGTTGTAGGGGATTCTATTATCAGGGGGATAGATAGTATCCTTTGTGAGCAGGATAAAGAGTCCCGCTTGGTATGTTGCCTGCCCGGTGCTAGGGTGCGGGACATCTCTGACCGGCTTGAAAGGATACTGGAGAGGGAGGGGGAGGATCCAGTTGTTGTGGTCCATGTCGGTACCAACAACATCGGCAAGTCTAGGAAAGAGGACCTGTTTAGAGATTATAAAGAGCTAGGATTCAAATTAAAAAACAGGTCCTCAAGGGTCATAATCTCTCGATTACTGCCCGAGCCAAGTGCAAATTGGCATAGGGAGGCAAGAATAAGGGAAGTTAACACGTGGCTGAAAGAGTGGTGTGGGAAAGAGGGGTTCCTTTTCATGGGACACTAGCATCAGTTTTGGGACAGGGGGGACCTATACCGTTGGGATGGTCTCCACCTGAACCGAGCTGGGACCAGTGTTCTGGCGAAAAGATTAAATAGGGTGGTCAATAGGACTTTAAACTAGAGATTGGGGGTGGGGGGGGAGGGAAAGTCAGGGAACGAAGAGGTGAAGTAATCAGTGGGAAGCATAGCTGCTTAGGAATACAAAAAAGCACAAAAAGATAGAACTCAGGAGAGGGTACGATAGTCCCCATCCCACAAAATATGACACAGTGTATGGAAAGGCTCAGTAAACCAAGGTCCACCACACTAAGAAAACAAAAAGGGACGGTCAATAGAGAATTAAAGGTGCTATATTTAAATGCGCGCAGTGTACGGAACAAGGTAGATGAGCTTGTGGCCCAGATTGTGACTGGCAAGTATGACGTGGTAGGCATCACAGAGACGTGGTTGCAGGGGGTTCAGGACTGGCATTTAAACATCTAGGGATTCACAACCTATCGAAAAGACAGAGAGCTAGGCAGAGGGGGCGGGGTTGCCTTGTTAATTAGGAATGAAATTAAATCAATAGCACAAAACGACATAGGGTCAGATGATGTGGAGTCTGTGTGGGTAGAGTTGAGGAACCACAAAGGCAAAAAAACCATAATGGGAGTTATGTACAGGCCCCCTAACAGTGGTCAGGACCAGGGACACAAAATGCACCACGAAATAGAAAGTGTATGTCAGAAAGGCAAGGTCACAGTGATCATGGGGGACTTCAATATGCAGGTGGACAGGGTAAATAATGCTGCCAGTGGACCCAAGGAAAGGGAATTCATTGAATGTTTACAGGAGGGCTTTTTGGAACAGCTTGTGATGGAGCCCACGAGGGAACAGGCCATTCTGGACTTAGTGTTATGTAATGAGCCAGACTTGATTAAAGATCTTAAAGTAAGGGAATACTTATGAGGGAGTGATCATAATATGGTAGAATTCAATCTCCAATTTGAAAGAAAGAAGGTAGAATCAGATGTAAAGGTGTTACAGTTAAATAAAGGTAACTACAGGGGCATCAGGGAGGAACTGACGAAAATCGACTCGGAGCAGAGCCTAGTGGGAAAGACAGTAGAACAGCAATGCAGGCATTCCTGGGAGTAATTGAGGACACAGTACAGAGGTTCATCCCAAAGAAAAGAAAGGTTATCAGAGGGGGGATTAGGCAGCCATGGCTGACAAAGGAAGTTAGGGAATGCATCAAAGCAAAAGAGAAAGCCTACAATGTGGCAAAGAGTAGTGGGAAGTCAGAAGATTGGGAAAGCTACAAAAACAAACAGAGGATAGCAAAGAAAGAAATAAGGAAAGAGAGGATCAATTATGAAGGTAGGCTAGCCAGTAACATTAGGAATGATAGTAAAAGTTTATTTAAATACATTAAAAACAAACGGGAGGCAAAAGTAGACATTGGGCCGCTCCAAAATGACACTGGTAATCTAGTGATGGGAGACAAGGAAATAGGTGAGGAACTAAATAAGTACTTTGCGTCAGTCTTCGCAGTAGAAGACATGAGTAATATCTCAACAATTCAGGAGAGTCAGGGGGCAGAGTTGAATATGGTAGCCACCACAAAGGAGAAAGTGCTAGAGAAACTAAGAGGTCAAAAAATTGATAAATCTCCGGCCACAGATGGGCTACATCCTAGAGTTTTAAAGGAGATAGCTGAAGAAATAGTGGAGGCGTAGTTATGATCTTTCAACAGTCACTGGAGTCAGGGAAAGTCCCAGAGGATTGGAAAATTGCTGTTGCAACCCCCCTGTTCAAGAAGGGAACAAGGAAAAAGATGGAAAATTATATGCCAATTAGCCTAACCTCGGTTGTTGGCAAGATCTAGAATCCATTGTTAAGGATGAGATTTCTAAATTCTTGGAAGTGCAGGGTCAGATTAGGACAAGTCAGCATGGATTTAGTAAGGGGAGGTCGTGCCTGACAAACCTGTTAGAGTTCTTTGAAGGGATAACAAATAGGTTAGACCAAGGAGAGCCAATGGATGTTGTCTATCTTGACTTCCCAAAGGCCTTTGATAAGGTGCCTAACGGGAGACTGCTGAGTAAAATAAGGGCCCCTTGTATTCGAGGCAAGGTACTAACATGGCTTGACGATTGGCTGTCAGGCAGAAGGCAGAGAGTTGGGATAAAAGGTTCTTTTTCAGAATGGCAACCGGTGACGAGTGGTGTCCCGCAGGGTTCAGTGTTGGGGCCACAGCTGTTCTCTTTATATATTAATGATCTAGATGACGGGACAGGGGGCATTCTGGATAAGTTTGCTGATGATACAAAGATAGGTGGAGGGGCAGGTAGTATTGAGGAGGTGGGGAGGCTGCAGAAAGATTTAGACAGTTTAGGAGAGTGGTCCAAGAAATGGCTGATGAAATTCAACGTGGGCAAGTGCGTGGTCTTGCACTTTGGAAAAAAGAATAGAGGCATGGACTATTTTCTAAACGGTGACAAAATTCATAATGCTGAAGTGCAAAGGGACTTGGGAGTCCTAATCCAGGATTCTCTAAAAGTAAACTTGCAGGTTGAGTCCGTAATTAAGAAAGTAAATGCAATGTTGTCATTTATATCAAGAGGCTTGGAATATAAAAGCAGGGATGTACTTCTGAAGCTTTATAAAGCATTAGTTAGGCCCCATTTAGAATACTGTGAGCAATTTTGGGCCCCACACCTCAGGAAGGACATGCTGGCACTGGAGCGGGTCCAGCGGAGATTCACACGGATGATCCCAGGAATGGTAGGCCTAACATACGATGAACGTCTGAGGATCCTGGGATTATATTCATTGGAGTTTAGGAGGTTGAGGGGAGATCTAATAGAAACTTACAAGATAATGAATGGCTTAGATAGGGTGGACGTAGGGAAGTTGTTTCCATTAGCAGGGGAGACTAGGACCCGGGGGCACAGCCTTAAAATAAAAGGGAGTCACTTAGAACAGAGATGAGGAGAAATTTCTTCAGTCAGAGAGTGGTGGGTCTGTGGAATTCATTGCCACAGAGGGCGGTGTAGGCCGGGACGTTGAATGTCTTTAAGACAGAAGTTGACAAATTCTTGATTTCTCGAGGAATTAAGGGCTATGGAGAGAGAGCGGGTAAATGGAGTTGAAATCAGCCATGATTGAATGGTGGAGTGGACTCGATGGGCCGAATGGCCTTACTTCCGCTCCTATGTCTTATGGTCTTATGACAGATGCGTCGTTGCAAGCAAACAAGAGAACCTATGCAAATATCTGATTTACCTACGGCACCATGACAAAAGGTAGCTATGGATCTCTTTCACCTACGAGGGAAAGGTTACTTAATGATGATAGACTATTTTTCAAACTATCCTGAAATGGCTCAAAAGTCAAACGTAACAGCAAGCAGCGTAATACTGCATACCAAGTCAATCTTTGCTAGACACGGAATTCCTCAAGTCATCGTGAGTGACAACGGTCCTTATTTTAGCTCTTTGTAAAGAGTGGCAACACTTCGTTGTCACCATATGATTTCAATCACATCATGTCGAGTCCGTTGCACCCACAAGCCAATGGAAAAGCTGAAAAAGGTGTATATATTTTTAGGCAATTGTTGAAGAAAGCAATGGACAGCAACCTGATCCATATCTCGCGCTATTGAGCTACAGAGCATCACGATTGTCACATGGTAGATCGCCAGCAGAGTTACTCATGAATAGAAGGTTGCGTGCCGCTCTTCCATACTTGGTAAAGAAGGAGGAGAATGCAGTGGTACTGCAGGATATGCAAAACATTAAAGCAAAACAAAAGCTGCTGCATGATAGAGTGTCCAAAACTTTACCACCTCTGAGTAGTGATGACATTGTGAGAGTAGAAGATTCAGGCAATTGGTCAAGAAAAGTAATTTTACTTGAAGAAGTAGCACCTCTTTCCTACAATGTACAGAGGATGGGTTGGTTTTAAGAAGAAATCATAGCGCATGCTTGAAAACCAGAGAAGACTTTCACAACAACGTGATGGATGATGAACCTACATCAGAACCAACGGCAGCTACAGTGTCAGATAGTTCAGCAGTCCCTGAGCATGAGAATGTCATGGAGAACATTGAATCTACAAGTTCTGAGCAGCAAGGTTAAACTTTGAGAAGATCAACCAGAGTCAGAGGAAAACCTGATCGACTCAATTTGTAGATTTGGACTATTTGTACATTCTATGCTTGCAGTTCTTGTATATATATATTTGTTAAACCAGTTCTAAAAATAAATAAAAATACTGTTAGACTCACAGGCTCATTATATCACATGTAAATATACTGATGATAAATTATTAATGTATTCCTTCAAAGGAAAGGGGATGTAGTGATAGCATGGTTGTATTGTAATTCACCGACTGACCACTAGGAGTCTCACTAGTATATAAGTGAATGTTAAGAGTCACGTGACCCCAGACAGACTGGAGAGCTGGATGCGAGAGGTTGCTTGTGTATGATCATTCTGTTATTAATCTGTTGTTTTGTATATAGTTTACCCACAGTTAATGTTAATAAATTGTTTATAGCTTTAGTTACAAGTGTTCTTGTAATATAAATCAGGCCATCCGACAAGAACATTACACCCCCCCTTTCCAACTTTCCCTCCCCCCAGCACTGATGGTGATTAGTTCTTTAAAACAGGCAATGAAAGGGCACCACCTCTGGTAGAATCCTTCGACAAAGAAGAACATCCGCCTCTGCCCCGTCTGCAGCCCTGGTGGGTCCAACACCCCAAAATGGCAACTAAGGAACGGGGCTCCAATTCGACATGTAGAATTGCCAACATGGTGCTAAAGAAGGAAACCCAAAAGCTCACAAGTTTGGGACAGGACCAGAAGATGTGTGTGTGTTTGGACACCCAGAACATTGCTCACAACTATCATCCACTTCTGGGGAAAAAAACGCTCATCTTCGCCTTGGTCAGATGTGCCCTAAACACTACTTTGAGCTGGATCAATCCCAGACTCACATACGAGGATGTAGAGTTCATCCTGCAAAGGGCCTCACTCCACTCCTCGTCATCTACTATGGGCCCCAGCTCCCCCTCCCACCTCGCTTTCACCCCATCCACCGGGGGCACTTCCTCTGACAGGATCTGCCCATAGATGCCAGATGTGCTACTCTCCTCCGACCACACCAACTAAAGGATTCTTTCCATAAGAGACGTCGGCGGCAACCCGGGGAATATAGGGAAGCCTTCCATACAAAATTCCGAACCAGGAGGTGTCTAAATGAAACCGTACCCATAAGCCCGTATTTTGCTATCAATTCCTCCAAGCTGCCAAATCGCCCTTCCAAAAATAAGTCTCCTAATCTCTCCAACCCTTTCTATTCCCATTCCCCAAATAAAACATCTAGTTTTGCCAGCTCAAACAGGTGGTTGGTACAAATAGGGGCCAACCTCGACAGAGGCCTGAGCTTAAAATGTTGCCTGAACTGTCCCCATATCCTCAAGGTGGATATGACCGCAGGGCTCGTAGAATATTTTGTCAGTGGAAACATGAGTGAAGTGTGCCCAACGCAGACCCCATACATGATTTCACCCCAACCTGCACCCAAGCGACCCCTGGTCACTACACTATCCCAGCACCTTTTCCACATCAGCCGCCCAATAATAAAAAAGCCAATTAGGCGACGCCAGGCCACCCGATTGTCTGTCTCTCTGTAAAACGTCCCTAGAATTATCGGAATCTTACCCACCTATCAAAACTGCTATCAACTTATTAACTCCCCCAAAAAAGAATTGGGGAGGAAAACAGAAAAACATTGAATAAGAAACAAAAAATCTGGAAGAATATTTGTTGTGATAGACTGGGCCCTGCCCGCCGAGGACAAGGTAGGTTATCCTATCTTTGTCGATCGGACTTGACCTTACTCACCAGACTGCCATAGTTCAGTGTATAGAGCTGGGTCCAGTCCTGGGCCACTCGGATACCCAGATGCCTGTAGCTTGATCTGGCAAGGTGAAAGTGAAGCACCCCTGGTTCACACCCCTCCCCCTGGGGTCCAACGGAAAAGAGTCACTCTTTCCCAAATTCGCCTTATATCACGAAAAAAAGCCAAAGCTCTTCAATAGCACCATTATATCATCCATAGTGGGAGCTGGGTCTGTCACATAAATCAGCAAGTCGGCAGTATATGGATACCCTATGCACTGGTCCGACTCCTGTTGCTAACTTTGGCTGGTGCCTCTTAATTTGGCTCTGTTTAATTACGTTTGCTCAAGTGTCGCCAGGTATCTTTCGACACCGCCACAAGGTTCAGAATCGAATACAGATCAAAGACTCGATACACCAGTTAGTAAGTTCAAAAGCAATGCTCATTTATTTACACACAGTCAAATCTACTCATGCATAAACTCTACGAACTAAACTACCACTATTACTAAAGCCTATACTTAGCTTCGGGTGCCCACTCAATATGAGGAACAATGGCCATTGCTCGGTTCTGAGGCTGCTGGGTTGAGCTGTTTACAGGATAGCAACTAGGAGCGTCTATCTCGTAGCGTGCGTTGACTTGGAACTTACTTGGTCTGGTGTAGCTGCTCGGCTGGTCTCTCTCTTCGCTGAGAGCCAAAGCCAAAGGAGAAAGATTCTCCCAATCTCTTTTATACTAAAAAGTGCTTTGCGCGCTTTTGGGCGGGCCTTGAACTTGGCCTCAATTAATTGGGTGTTTCCCCAATCATTCGTATCGATCTTCCTCCAATAGAGGGGTGGTTCCCTGATTGCTGGTCATGTCCTAGGTGACTGTTGGTCTGCTTTGTTTTAGTTTCTTCTGGCGCTAGGGTGTCTGCCTTCATAGAATTTACAGTGCAGAAGGAGGCCATTCGGCCCATCGAGTCTGCACCGGCTCTTGGAAAGAGCACGCTGCCCAAGGTCCACACCTCCACCCTATCCCCGTAACCCAGTAACGCCACCCAACACTAAGGGCAATTTTGGACACTAAGGGCAATTTAGTATGACCAATCCACCTAACCTGCACATCTTTGAACTGTGGGAGGAAACCGGAGCACCCGGAGGAAACCCACGCACACACGGGGAGAATGTGCAGACTCCGGACAGACAGTGACCCAAGCCGGGAATCGAACCTGGGACCCTCTAGCTGTGAAACAATTGTGCTATCCACAATGCTACCGTGTTGCCCTTAACATTGTGTATCTGAATGTTTCCCTTTTGTCCCCGGAGATGGCTCATTAGTATGTAGATTGCTTAGCAGTTTCTGTCCTGTCTGAGAGCTTAAGGTTCTAATCAACAGACAGAGCTTGCACCTGCTTGTTTCTTAGTATTGTCCAATTTTCCCTGCATTCTTTGCAAGTGTCCATTTTGTAAACGGGACATGGCCATCCCAGATGGCTACACTCCCCATCTCATCCATAAATGTTAACAGCACCTTCTTTATTCCTGAAGGAGCCAGCGACTTTGGCCTAGAGCGGCCCAACTTCAGCTCCAGCACACAGTTTAAATCTCCCTCCTGGATCAGCTGGAGGCGAGGGGCTTCCTTAGAAATGCCACATCATCCCAATTCGGGGCATGTACCTATACTACCAACTTACTTGCCAATGACCCAGTAACAATCGCATGCCTGCCACCAAGGTCTGCCATCACCTTATATGCTGAGAAGCAAATCCGTTTGTTAATTAAAATTGCCCCCCCCCCCTGTTGTAGAATCCCAAATTCTTGGATCATCCACCCCTTCCAGAGTCTGGTCTGGTTCCTCACCCGCGAATGAGTCTCCTGTAGAAGCACTACTTCTGCCCTTAAATTCTTTGGTCAGAGAAAACTCTCGACCTCTTTACTGGACCCCCCAAATCCTGCACATTCTATGTGACCAACCTGATCGGGGGTCTCCCCTCCCCTCACCACAATCCCGTTCACTAACTAAAACCTTGCTGATAGCAAGGTAGCACGTACTCAGGGTAAATATTACAGAACATAGAAAAAAGAAGCTCCCTAGCCCATTACTGTAACACATGTAAAAAACAAAATCCACCACCTCTTCAGTGCTCAAATTCAGCCAGGGACCACGATTTCTATTACTATTACCTTAACCACTACCCCCTTCCCACCCCTCCCTATTACGTATGCAAACCCTGAATAACAACAAATGTATACAGTATACAAGAAATCCCAAATAAACCCATTCCATCAACAACTGTAACAGTTTCCACAGAACCCCTTTAACTGAGTCCATTGATTTGAAGGATAGCGGTTCAAGCGGTTCAGCAAGATTGAACTATCTCAGGTTTACCTGCAAATGAATGTGGCAGCTGAATCTCTCAACACCTGCTCACCATCAAAGTCTATTCCACCACAAGATTGTCCCTTTTGGAATAACGTCAACACTAGCTTTATTTCAACAATCAATTTTGCTGAACCTCTATCCTTTTGCTAGGCCTGTAAACAAATCTTCACATAATGGTAATGGGTATTGATCCACACGCATAGAACCGGATTAATTAGTGTCTTAAATTCTTTGTGATGCGAATTGTGCCATCCTGTTTCATGACAGGTGCAATAGGATTGCCCAGTCACTAGTAGCGATTAGTTCTAAGACTCCTGTTTTCACAAGTCTCAGTAGTTCATATTCGACTTTTACCCTTGAGACATTTTGGCTGCCTATTTTCCTTAATCTTCAGACACTTGTACTCCTTCCATGGGCCTCAGTGTGTCTTCAAAAACACTGCTGTATTTTTCCATGATGGTTTGCAAATCCCACTTTTAATCAACTAAGTTATTTATAGAACTCCCGTTCAGTTTAGTTCTTTCCAGCTAGGAGGGGCCAAAGAGAGCTGGAAAACCTCCTCGGACCACCCTTAGTGGTAGCTCTGCATTTTGTCTACTTAGCTCAGCCTTGACTGTGATATAACCTCTCAGAGGCACTATTTCCTCATTATAAGTCCTCAAGATCACATTTGCTGGCTTCAAAGACAGACGATTAAGTTTCCGTTTCTTAGCTGGTCTCAAGAATTAGGGAGTAGGCAGCCCCTGTATCGACCTCCATTTTGATAGGTTTCTTATTCAGTTTTGGGACTACCCAAAAGCGATGTGAACCACCCTGAACTGAAAGTATGTTCATCTTCAGATCTTCATCAGAATGAAGTGCTGCAGCTTCACTGTGGTTGTTGTTCTTTTCTTCCACATTGAAAATTTCCTTAGTTGATTCCATTTTAAATGCATTCTGTATCTTCCTTTGAATGTTCTTCTCTGGAGAAGTTATTTTACTCCAACAAGCTCTTGCTGTATGGCCAGTTCTGCCATTTGTTTAACACAGGGCTGTCCTTGCTCCCGCAATCAGCCTGTGAATGACCCATTTTTGCACAGAGATGTCACGTCTGTTGCTGGGTGGACTTCTTCTGGCTGGCAGCCAGATTATGAATCCTTGTGCTTGTGAGAAGCCTCCTTAGCCAGGTGCTCCATTGCAACAGCAATATCTAATGCAGTCTACTGGCTTAGATTTTGTTCCGTTATTCTAATCTTCCCTGAATGGCCTCATCTTTCAGGCCACACACCAGATGATCTCTATTTGTGTCATATAATGAATAGTCAAATTCGCAAAATTCTGCAAGTCGCTTGAGGGTTGCAATAACCTGTGCAATATTTTCCCCTTCTAACTGATTCCTTTGATGAAATTGAAACCTCGCTGCAATAATGGTGCATGGTAGTCTTCTAACATCTTCACCAATTCTTGATGTGTCTTATCCTCAGGTTTCAAGCTTCTTAACAAATTGAAAACCTTGCTTCCAATTGCACATGGGGATGCAGGAACCTTGATATCTTCCAGTATAGAGCATAATGATGGAATCTTTCTGAGTATGATTTCCAGTTCTGTGAGTATTCATCAAATGAGCCCATCGTGACAAAATTTCCACTATTTGTCATGGTTCTGGCATGCTCCCCCAACTTCTCTTAAATTACCAATTTCTAACAGCTTTAACTCGCATCGTAAGCTGTGAGAATCTTTTCTTCTCTGCCCCACTCTACCTTTGTGTCTTACTGTACTGCACATGGTGAATTCTGGAGCCTGCACTCCTCAGAATGCCAGTTTCAAATCGTTATCAGCCCTTTCTTTCAATTTTGCCCTCAAACCCTTACCGGTTGCAATGCCAGGTGCACTTCCTGACCTTCTGTTAATCTGCTTGATCGATTGATCTGTTGAAGTAGCTCAAATCTTCTACATGGACTGTCGAATTTCTGACCATCAAAGTTTGGCTTTTTCTTTCTGAAAATAATTTTTTTCTCATCCATTCCGCTTCACCAGTTTTCTGTTTAAAACTGTTGTATATTTAGACTAATAGTGTAGAAGAAATAGATTGCTGATGCAATCTGGGGACTTCCCTCTTCATGTCCGTATACATTAAGGGCCTAGTGATTTCTTCGCACTGTATCTGGTTGCTTCTAACCCTGGGTGCCCTTGGTGGAGTTGCTGGGTATAGTACCTCTGCAGAGAGGTAGGGATGACGATTTGCTGGCCATACAGTATCTGTCCTTCTTGTACAGCCAGCCCTTCTCTCATAGAGCACAGTGTGGGAGCTCATGGGGAGGCTTCTTTTAGCACTCAGATCATACTTTTATGATGGCATCGTTGAGCTGTCTGCATGTGAGATCTGCCCGTGGGGCATCCTTAAGTTCCTTGATTCGACGAGACGAAAATGCCTGTGTGGTCATGATGACAATGTCCTCAACATAATCTGCCCCATCAGTGGTGGGCAGGAAGACTCTGGAGAGGGCATCAGCAAGGTACAGCTCCTTATCATGTGTGTAGACGACACTGAGGTTGTGGCATTGCGGCTTGAACATCATGCGCTACAGCCAAGCAGATGGTGTGCGAAAAGGCTTCTTAAGAATAAGAGGACCAAAACTGCTCACAGTGCTCCAGATGTGGCTTCAGCAGTACCTTGAACAGTTGCAGCAAGTCTTTCCTACTTCTATACTCCAATCTCCTTGAAATTAGGGCCAACATTCTATTAACCGTCCGGGTTTTGGAGGAAAAAGAGTGTGGCACCTGGATTATACAGATTGGAACAGGGAAGAAGCAACCTGACCTTGGTAGATTCATTTGGATAGCCAGAGTATCCCTTTGGAGAGGTAAGGTACTCCTTTGGATAGGGTCCCGGGACATCTTTGGGAGCAGTAAGGAACTCTTTGGGATTGTTAAAAGTGAACACGATTATACACTTTTTGCACACAAACTCTTTGGAACTGTCAAACTGTAAAAGAACTTCTCAGCTGTCAAGGAACTGCTAAAGAGCTGTCCAGCTGTCAAATAACTGTCTGGCTGTCAAGGAACTATCAAAGAGCTATTCAGCTGTCAAATCTATCCAAGAACTGTCAAAGGATACTAGTTGAGTTGGCATGGCAAGGGTAAGAGTGAGCATAGGTTGGCATGTGCTGGCAAAAAGTTGGCATGGGGTTTGTAGGAAAGAGGGGATAGGTAAATGAGTACTAAATTGACATAGGGGAACTGAGATCTTGGTAGTGGTAGAGGGGTATGGGTTAAAATGGCGGTTATGGAAGCAATGGGGCTTGGCATGGATGGAACATGTGGATTGTGTAGGGAATGGTTAGCCGGGATGAGCGGTGAGGCTTGAAGGAATGTGTTTTGATTTTTTATTATTTTTAAAATGTATGTAAATACAGTGCTGAAGTACAGAGGCAGCACCGTTGCTGCAACCCCCCGCCCCATCCCCACTCCCGCCGTCACCCCAACCTAAAATCCCACCTGTGGGTTGACATTTTCAAAGGTCAGGTTTATTGAGCTGGGAAATCACCCGACTGGGCAGGAATGGCAATCTAGGCAACAATGTTAATTTCGGACTACATTTTTGGCATTGGTGACCTTGAAATATAATAATCTGAAATGTTATCTTTATTGCCTCTGTTGTTTAACCCCCACAACCCAGATATGCAGGTTAGGTGGATTGGCCACACTAAATTGCCCCTTAATTGGAAAAAAATAATTGGGTACTCTAAATTAAAAAAAAAAATGTATTCCTCTGTCCACTGATAAGGGTTCTAGGAATGTTTCTGCATAAATGGAGTTCCACTGGTAGAAGCTTACTCAGTCTGAAAATTAGCATTCAATTCTGAAGATACCTGTAATATTTTTGAAATCTTCTTTGCTGATATGTTTTGTAGCATTGAACCTATTTTGATAGCTTTGAATAATAGGCAGTAAAAGTTGTTAAAAGAATATTGCTTCTTTTATTACTGCAGTGCATTTGATCGGGATTGCAATGGTTATAAAACCGGTTTATTTAATTGATGTTTTTAAGTTGCATTATATTCTAGTGTGCCAGAGAAAGCAGTGAGATGATATAAAAGGACTATTGCTTAAAGACAGCACTATTAGAAGCAAGATGCATAGAAAATGTAACAGACCCACTGTACAATGCTGTGTACAAAAATTACGATTACAGGCATGTTAAAGTGGTGTTCCGTGTGAGGCAAGGAGCTATAAGAAATGTGTATTGTGCCAGTAAGGGATGTTAAGTGTTACTACAATTCCATATATCTGCCACGAGGCAGAAATGTAAAGGGAGATAGCAGAGAGAGAAGCTCAAAGCCAGGGGTGCAACACTATTCTTTATTCTCTGATTTGGAAATCAGAAAAGGACGCTGTTCAACCCATCATGTCAGCGATGGTTCTTTCAAGATAAAAACATAAAAAATAAGAGCGGGAGAAGACCATTCAAGCATGCTCTGCCATTGAATTAGATAATGTCTGATCTTTTCTCTGAACTCCAGCTTCCTGCACTATCTGCATATTTCTAGATTACCTTATTATCGAACAGTCTATCAAATCTTTGTCTTGAATGTACTCAGTGATTTAACATTCATAGCTGTTGGGGGTAGAGAATTTCAAAGGTTCACAATCACGCTGTGTGAAGAAATTTCTTCTTATCTCAGTCCTAACTGGCCGAGCTTTATTCTAAAACAGTGGCGCCTAGTCCTAGACTCCCCAGTCAGGGAAATATCTACTCAGCATTTAAACTGTCAAGTTCCTTAAGAATGCTTTGTGATGCTGGGGTGGTGGTGGTGGGCTGCTTTGGATTACCAGGGGAGGGGGAGGGGGGGGGGGTTGCGGGGGGAGTGGCTAGCCATGAGACCTCGCTATCGGGCCGTCTGCTCAAATTAGCCCTATAGCGGAATTCTCTCGCGAATCGCTTGCAATCCTCGCCATGCATAAATTTGCATGGCTGAGGATTGGGAATGTGTCCACTTTCTTGTGAATTCTCCGCACATTAAGAGACAAAGCCTTGAGGCTTGTCTTTTTTAAAATTAAAATTAAAAAAAAATAAACACAAAGTTCCCAATTATTTTTTCCCAAATAAATGGAAATGTTAGCATGGCCAATCCACTTACCCTGCACATCTTTGGGTGGTGGGGGTGAGACCCACACAGACACAGAGAGAATGACAGACTCCACACAGACAGTGACCCCGAGCTGGGATCGGACCCAGGTTCTCAGCACCGTGAAGTAGCAGTGCTAACCGCTGTACCACAGTGCCGCCCATTAAGGCTTGTCCTTTTAATATTACGTTCCACTATTTTCAACTGAGGCCCTGTTTGATTCTAGCCCTTCATTTCTCTGCCTATCACTTTTCTTATTCCCCTTATTGTCTTTTGCCCTTGTCCTTGATTCCCCCTCATCTGACACCTTGCATAGGTTTCCATTTCCCTGCCATTTTAATTTAACTGGCTTTGTGTCCACCAATTTCTATTGATCACAGCTCATGCTGCAACTTGGTGCAGAGACTTGTGATAGTGTCCCTGGAGAGCCTCAGTGTGCCACTTGGATATTTGGAGATAGTTAAGCTATGTACTATAGCCTCTCTCCCAGGGACACACCCTTCTTTGGACAGAAGACAGTTCGCACTTCCATCTGTGCTCTTCTCTGACATGCCCTCTTGATGCTCCGGATCTTCCCAGCAAGTGCCTGGACCTCCTTCCTTCTGCACTACTCCTTGTCATCAGCGATGTAGTGATGGGCAGGTGAGGGGCAGGTGAGCGGAGGAGGGGCATTGGGTAGGGCGGACACGAGGCTGGAAGATTAGGCCCATGGCATGTGAACTCTTCCCTCACCCTACACACCCTGCTCGGCCAACCTCCTCCCACTGCTTGGTTTGACTAGACCTTTGCTAACAAGGTCCACTGCCCCTTTATCCTCCTTGTCGCATGCCTTCCTCAAACAGTCCATCACCCACATCTCCAACAACCCCAATACCACACTTTGACTCTCCGGATGGCTGGATGACTGTCATTTTCTTATTCTGCATTATCCTTTTCCTGGTCTTTGCCTTTGTTAGCTGAAGCCTATTGAAGCTTTTACAAGCTGCTTTCATGAAGGAGGTCTCTACTCCCTTGCTCTTTCGCCATCATCCTGCAAATTTCTCCTCCGGGAATATAACATTTCTCTCCTATTTGAAAAGTAATCTCATTATTAGTTTCTTTCTTAAAAATTAAAAGAATAGGTAAGAATATCATTACTATTGCCATCAATGGATTTGAGATATTCAAGATGCTTGGTCGACTAAACTGGACCGTATATGCAAAGTGCCAAACATGGGAGGTGGCTGTGGCAAAAGACTTCCTCAAATAAATAGAGAAAGAGCGTGTAGGAAATCTGTTTCAAATGTACAATATGATAGGGTAGCACAGTGGTTAGCACTGTTGTTTCACAGCACGAGGGACCCGGGTTCAATTACTGGCTTGGGTTACTGACTGTGCGGAGTCTGTACATTCTCCTTGTGTCTGCATGGATTTCCTCCCACAAAGCGTGCTTGTTAGGTGAATTGGACATTCTGAATTCTTCCTCAGTGCACCCGAACAGGCGCCGGAATGTGGCGACTAGGGGATTTTCACAGTAACTTCATTGCAGTGTTAATGCAAACCTACTTGTGACACTAATACAAATATTATTATTATGTAAGAACATGATTGCAAATCTTGCCAGAGTTTGCAATATGGACTTTATTGCTTTTGCATATATTTGTATCTCATTCTCAGTATGTAATCTATTTATTTATTGAAATAATTTTCTGGAAAACATCAACTACAATAAAGAACTTACATCAGGATTACCACAAAGTGCTTTATAACCAACAGCAACTTTAGTTATGGCAAGCAAACACAGCAACTAATTTGCGTGCAAGCAGCATTTGGGTTGGTCGAGCAAGGGCTGTTGATTGGAAGACCAAATGATTACTTGCTCTTTTTCAAATTGTGCGATTAAACTTTGATCTATCCGTTTGACTGGACAGGCAGTGGCTCATTGTGACATCTGTTCTGAAAAATGGACTTCCAAAAGACATTTGACATAGTGCCACAGAAGAGACTTGTGAGCAATGCTATGGCTCATGGAATGAAAGGGACAGCCAGAATATGGATACAGAATTGGGTGAGTGGCAGAAAGTAGTGGTTCATGGATATTTTTCATGTTGGAGGAGACTTTATAGTGGAGTTCCCCAGGGGTCAGTGCTGGGACCCTTGCTTACCCTGTTATATATCAATGACCTAAGCCATGGTGTACAGGACACATTTTCAAAGTTTATGGATGATACAAAACTGGGAAGCATTGTGAATTGTGAGAAGGATAGTGGAGAACTTCAAAAGAACATAGGTAAGTTGGAATGGGTGGACAAGTGGCAGATGATGTTCAATGTGGAGAAATGTGAAGTGATTTGCTTTGGTAGAAAGAACATGGAGAGACAACTCTAAAGGGTGCGCAGGAGCAGATATATCTGTGTATATATGTGTACAAGTCATTGAAGGGCTTCGGACCAAAGACAGGAAAATGGGATTAGGCTGGTTTTCCAGTTGGTGCATAAGCAATGGTTCAACTGGCCTTTTTCTGTGTTGTAAAACCTTTTGTGATTCTCAAATTCTATTGAGGTTTGCAGGACTGGTTGAGAGAAGGGCAACATGGCGGCGCAGTGGTTAGTACTGCTGTCCCATGGCGCTGAGGACCGGGTTCGATCATGGCCCCGGGTCACTGTCCGTGTGAAGTTTGCACATTCTCTCCGTGTCTGTGCTGGTCTCACCCCCACAACCCAAAGTCAGGCTAGGTGGATTGGCCACACGGAATTGCCCCTTAATTGGGAAAAAAAAATCGGGTACTCTAAATTTATTTTTAAAAAGGACTGGTTGAGAGCGCATTTAATAATGCACATAGTATCCTAAGATTTATTAATAGGGGCATAGGTACAAGGACAAAGAGGTTATGTTGATCTTGTATAAGTCACTAGTTCGGCCTCAGCTGACGTACTGTGCCCAGTTCTCGGCACCGCACTTTGGAAAGATGTGAAGGCATTAGAGATAGTTCGGAAAATATTCATGAAAATGGTTCCTGGGGAGAGGAAATTATACTATGCAGATAGATTGGAGAAGTTAGGACTACTTAACTTGGAGAAAAGAAAGCTGCGAGGAGAGTTAATAGAGGCATACAAAATCACGTGGAAACTGCAGAGTAAAAAGGGCTAAACTGTTCTCAGTGTGAAAGGATCGAGAACAGAAGACACAAATTTAAAGAAATTAGTCAAAGAAGCCATAGTGATATGATGCCCAGCAGTGATATGATGAAAGGTCCAGAATTCACTGCCTAAGAGTGGGGTGGAGGCAGGTTCAATTGAAGCATTCAAAAGGGAATTACACTGTTATTTGAAAAGAAAGAGTGTCAGGGTAGGGGACGAAGGTGAGAACATGAAACAAAGAGATTTTCTCATTCGGAGAGCAGGTGCAGACAGGATGAAGATGGGCCAAATGGCCTCCTTCTACACCATCAAATTTCTGTGATGGCATCTCTGATAGTGCAGCATCCCTCAGCACCGTGCTGAAGTTTCAAACTCGATACCCTGCTGGGCAGCACGGTGGCGCAGTGGGTTAGCCCTGATGCCTCCCGGTGCCGAGGTCCCAGGTTCAATCCCGGCCCTGGGTCACTGTCCGTGTGGAGTTTGCACATTCTCCCCGTGTTTGCGTGGGTTTCACCCCCACAACCCAAAGATGTGCAGCGTAGGTGGATTGGCCACTCTAAATTGCCCCTTAATTGGGAAAAAAAAATGAATTGGGTACTCTAAAGTTAAAAAAAAAAATTAGATTCCCTGCTTAAGTCAGTGGTGTCTTTATCCCATGATGTTTTAACTGAGAGGTGAGAGTGCTGTGAGTTAAGCAGAGCTAATGCACATTTAACTCTCCCTGTGGAGCATAGACTGATTTTACAATTGGTCTGCATTAATCAGTAAATTAAATAATTTTCTCAATTATGCAAGCATATCTGATTGTTTTGTCACTCTCATGCCATACAAACCTATGAGCTCAATATAAAATGATGAAGAATAAACCCAAAATGGATACATTCCTGTAAAACAAAATGGAGTTGATGGAGTCAGTTGACCTTTTATTTCCTTCCAATTCAAATAGAATTGCAAAGACCCTGGGCGGGATTCTCCCATGACGCGCCGACTGGGAGAATCGCTGTTCGCGCCGATTTTTCACGTGACGCCGGTCCAACGCCGTTCCGCCATTCTCCCAACCAGCGAGAAGAGTGTCATCGAGGTCGGCGGCGCGCCTGCCGGAGAATCGCCCGAGGCACTAAGTACGCCGATTCTCCGGGCCCCCCACTATTCAGCGGCCCCAGGTCGTGCCGTCCCTGTTCATCCCTGCTAAATACATTTGTCAGCCAGTCGTGCTGGCTGACGATGAGGAGTAAGGTGGTGAGCGGCCGGTGTTCCCAGAGTTTTGGGGTCCACGGCCGTTGCTGGCGGGGGGAGGGTTTTCGGGGAAGGGTGCCGCCAAGCTCGAGGGGGGGGGGGGCAGGAGGGGGATGCAGTCAGGCCTGTGAGGGGGAGGGGGAGGGGGGGAGGGAAAGGATGCAGTCAGGCCCGTGGGGGGGGGGGGGGGTGGCGGGAGGGGGAGGGGGGAGGGGAAGGATGCCGTCAGGCCCGTGGGGGGGGGGGGGGGGAGGGGAAGGAGCAGTCATGCCTGTGGGGGAGGGGGGGGGAAGGATGCAGTCTGGCCCCTGGGGGGGGGGAAGGTTGCAGTCATGCCCGTGGGGAGGGGGGGGGGGAGTGGAGGGAGAAGGGGGAGGGGAAGGATGCAGTCATGCCCATGGTGGGGGTTGGGGAGGGTTATCCGCAGGAGCGGCATGCCAGCCGGCCTGCCATGGCAGGACGGTGACGAAGGCACACTCGCAAGTTGAGGTCATGCTGATGGGCAAAGGCCACTGGCACAGCAATGAGGAGGGACGGGGTGAACTGGCTTGTGGACGGGGACTGTGGGCAGGTTAGGGTGCTTGCGTGTCTGCAGCGAGACCAGGCAACCGGGGCACACATGTATCCCATGGCACCTGGCTGTCGAGGTGTCCAAGTGCCATCGTTAACCATGTTGTTTCTCCTCCCCCCCCCTTCTTGCAGGTTGTCATGTTTGCGCACCAGCCAGCTATGTTTGCCGCCGTGGCGGGAGTCCCTGCCCTACAGGTGGCCATCCGGCAGCGTCGATGCAGGCAGCTCAGGACAGCTGCAGCAGAGGGAGTGGTTGCAAAGTGCCCCATGCCAGCCACTGAGGCTGCAGGCCTACACGCCCGACATGTGCAGGAGGAGGCGGAGGGGGACTGTGGTGATCCACTGTAACAGGAGATGTAAGGTAGGACCTGCACTACAGGTTCGCCGGTCGCTCCTGCTGGCTGGCTCCGCCCAGGGAGAACGGTATAAATATGTATGACCTCCAGTGCCCTGCCATTTTGCCAGCTGCAGCAGGAGGCCACACATCTGACTGTAATAAAGCCACAGTTGTACCCAACTTTAGCCTTTGTGCAATTGATCGTGCATCAATTTATGACAGTCAGATTTTCCACAGAATGGATATCCGAATTAAGCCCGATCGCCTGCAGCTGGATCCTTACTCGCCCGACGCCAGGAAAGACTTTACTCACTGGCTAGCATGTTTCGAGGCTTACATCAAAGCGGCGGACCCCACGCCAATGGAGGCTCAGAAGATCAACGTCCTGTACTCCAGACTGAGCTCCAACGTGTTCCCGTTGATCCAAGACGCCACGAATTACACAAAAGCAATTGAACTCCTCAAAGAACACTACGCGCAGAAGGCGAACACGCTCTTCGCCAGGCATGTACTTGCCACCCACTCGGAACTACCTGGTGAGTCCATCGAAGACTTCTGGCGGGCCCTAATTCCACTCGTCCGGGACTGTGACAGTCAGGCCGTCACGGCCGCCGAACACGCGAATCTCCTCATGCGCGATGCCTTCGTGACGGGGATTGCGTCGGACCGCATCCGAGAACGATTGCTGGAAGGGGCCACGCTTGAACCTTGGTGCTCTCCATGACGGTCGCATCCCGTAACGTACAATCGTACCCCTCCCGCCGCGCTGCACACCCTTCTACCCCTTCCTACCCCTCCTGGACCCCGCCGACGACCTCCTCAGCCGGGGCCCTGCCTTCGCAATACGCCTGCGCCGCACACCGATCCGCGCACCCCGGGGGTCCCCGCTGCTACTTCTGCGGTCAGCAGGAGCATCCCCACCAACACTGCCCGGCCCACACTGCAGTTTGTAAAGCCTGCAGTAAAAAGGGCCAGTTCGCGGCTGTGTGCCAGGCCCGCGCAGTCACTGCGATCGTGCCCACTATCGCCCCCTCCCCCACACCAGACGCACAATGGGAGCCGCCATCTTATCCTCCCGGGTCCATGTGCGACCAATGGGCGCCGCCATCTTGTCACCCTTCGGCCACGTGCGCCCCATGGGCGCCGCCATCTTGTCCCGACCCCGCAATGTGCGCACCATGGGCGCCGCCACTTGTTCCCCACAGGGTCCCTGGACATCCCGACATCGGAACCGCACACGCTCGCCACCCGAAGCATCCGATGGCTACCCGCAGCTCGCTTCGATGACGCTGGACCAATCTCGCCCGCACTACCTGGCCACCGCGTCGACGACGGTTAAAATCAACGGCCACGCGACCTCGTGCCTGCTGGACTCCGGGACCACTGAAAGCTTTGTTCACCCCAGATACGGTAAGGTGGTGCTCCCTCACGGTCCACCCTGCCAATCAAAGGATCTCCCTAGCATCCGGATTCCACTCCGTCCCAATCCGAGGCTTTTGTACAGTCACCCTCACGGTAAAGGGCGTAGAATTTTGTAACTTCCGCCTCTATGTCCTTCCTAATCTCTGTGCTGCACTCCTGTTGGGCCTGGACTTCCAGGGCAACCTCTAGAGCCTCACCCTCAAATTCGGCGGGCCCTTACCCCTCCTTACCGTTTGCGGCCTCGCGACCCTCAAGGTGGTTCCCCCTTCCCTTTTTGCCAATCTAACTGCGGATTGCAAGCCCGTTGCCACCGGGGCAGATGGTACAGCACCCAGGACAAGACCTTCATCAGGTCCGAAGTCCAGCGGCTGCTTAAGGAGGATATTATCGAGACCAGCAACAGCCCCTGGGGACCCAAGTGGTACTGGTTAAAATTGGGGAGAAACACAGGATGGTCGTGGACTATAGCCAGACCATCAATCGGTACATGCAGCTCGACGTGTACCCCCTCCCACGCATATCTGATATGGTCAATCAGATTGCGCAGTACCGGGTCTTCTGATTAGGGCCTATAGTGTTAGTTGGGCTTTAGAGTGGTTTCACAGGTCGGTGCAACATCGAGGGCCGAAGGGCCTGTACTGCGCTGTAATGTTCTATGTTCTCAACAATTGACCTGAAATCCGCCTACTACCAGCTCCCCATCCGGAGGTTGGACCGGCCATACACTGCCTTTGAGGCGGATGGTTGCCTCTACCATTTCCTTAGGGTCCCTTTCGCTGTCACAAATGGCGTCTCGGTCTTCCCAAGAGAGATGAACCGAATGGTCGACCAGTACGGTTTGCGGGCCACCTTTCCGTACTTAGATAATGTCACCATCTGCGGCCATGACCAGCAGGACTGATGCGCAATCAATTACACTCAAGACAAAGTGATTCCATAACTGAAGGCTTTAATCTGCTAGAACCTTTTCCCCAGCAGCTTCGATACAGAAAGTGAAGGCTGCTGGGATGGCACCATCTCTTATACCCCGCCTTCAGGGCGGAGCTACGTAATACAGCCAATGGTAGACTCCTGGGTCTAACCAATGGTCATCAGCCTCTCAGGTACCACAATACCTGGTACTACCACATTCACCCCCTGTTAAAAAAGAGCCCGGCGCGGGTGGTGGCCAGCGTTAATAGTCGCCTTTAGCATGGTATGACCAGGTATGGAGGTATCGTGATGTTGAGGATATGTACAAAGTGTTCATAGTGCAGCAATCAGTCGATTGGGTGGCCTGGTCGTCCTTCTGGAGCGTCTGGGCTTCGGCGGTGATTCTGACGAGGGTCCCGGCGGTTGTGACTCCGGGAGCGTGGTGTCGTCCTCCCTGGCAGCTTTGTCACCCCTAGGCGGTGCTGTAGGGGCAAAAGATTGACAGGGAGGTGGGGCGCCTGTATGGGGCGTCGGTGGGTGGTCGGGCCTAGGCAGGAGTGGCGCGAGTACTGACCTTCCAGTGAGGTGCTGTGGGGGAGGTGGGGGCAATGGTTCGGGTGCGCGTGGGGTTCCGGCGGGCGCCAGGTCCCGAAGGGAGACTGTGTCTTGCCGGCCGTCAGGGAACGCCACGTAGGCGTACTGGGGGTTAGCGTGCAGCAGGTGGACCCTCTCGACCAACGGGTCCGACTTGTGCGCCCGCACGTGCTTCCGAAGCAGGATGGGCCCGGGTGTCGCTAGCCAGGTTGGGAGCGAGGTCCCGGAGGTGGACTTCCTGGGGAAAACAAGGAGACGTTCATGAGGCGTCTGATTTGTGGTTGTACAGAGCAGCGACCAGATGGCGTGGAGGGTCATCGGGGTGACCTCTTGCCAGTGGGAGACCGGGGGATTCCTGGACCGGAGGGCCAGTAGAACGGTCTTCCAGACCGTTCCGTTCTCCCTCTCTACCTGCCCGTTTCCCCGGGGGTTGTAACTGGTCGTCCTGCTCGAGGCAATGCCCTTGCTGAGCATAAATTGACGCAGTTCATCGCTCATAAAGGAGGACCCCCTATCACCGTGAATGTATGCGGGGAAACCGAACAGTGTAAAGATAACCTGGAGGGCCTTGATGGTTGTGGTCATGTCTGGGCAGGGGATGGCGAATGGGAACTGGGAGTACTCATCAATCACGTTCAGGTAGTACGTGTTGTGGTCGGTGGAGGGGAGGGGGCCTTTGAAATCCATGCTGAGGCATTCAAAGGGACGGGAAGCCTTTATCAGGTGCACCCTCTCTGGCCGGTAGAAGTGCGGTTTGCACTCCGCGCAGATTCGGCAGTCCCTGGTGACTGTCCTGACCTCCTCGATGGAATAGGGCAGGTTGCGGGTCTTGACGAAATGGAAAAAACGAGTGACACCCGGGTGGCAGAGGTCCTCGTGGAGGGCTCGGAGGTGGTCCACTTGTGCAGTGGCACAAGTGCCGCGGGACAGGGCATCAGGAGGCTCGTTCAGCTTCCCTGGACGGTACAAGATCTCGTAGTTGAAGGTGGAGAGTTCTATCCTCCACCGCAAGATCTTGTCGTTTTTAATCTTCCCCCGTTGTGCATTAGCGAACATGAAGGCAACTGACCATTGGTCCGTGAGGAGAGTGAATCTCCTGCCGGCCAAGTAATGCCTCCAATGTCTCACAGCTTCAACTATGGCTTGTGCTTCTTTTTCGACCGAGGAGTGGCGAATTTCGGAAGCATGGAGGGTACGGGAGAAGAAGGTCATCAGCCTCTCAGGTACCGCAATACCTGGTACTACCACAAGGACCACGATGCCAACCTCGATAAATTCCTCCGCACTGCCACTCTTCTCAACCTGACCTACAACAAAGAGATGTGTGTGTTCAGCACAACCCGATTAGCCATTCTCGGATATATAGTCCAAAATGGACTTCTCGGGCCCGACCCCGACCACATGCGCCCCCTCATGGAACTTCCCCTCCCCCACAGCCCCAAGGCCCTCAAATGCTGCCTGGGGTTCTTTTCCTACTACGCTCAGTGGGTCCCAAACTATGCGGACAAGGACCTCCCACTCATCCAGTCCGATAGCTCCCACATCACCACTTCCACAGCACCTTACACCTGCGGCACAACGGGATGGTCTCACACAGTTGCTTGTGTCAGCGGTGTGATCAGTGCCATGTTGAATGATGACAACCCGCTCTGCGATGAGCTGTGAGCTCCGGATCGTTAGACAATGTCTGACACATGGCCATATCTGAACCCTCCACCTCGGTGGTCCCTGTATGCGTCACGGACAATCCACTACATGGTTATGTGGGGTAGCTGGCGTCGGTGTGCTGAGGGCGACGGGGTGTTGGGAGGGGGGACACACCTCGACCCCAGCGCCACTCGGTCCCCCTCACGGCCCCTCAGGCACCGGACATAGCACAGAGACATCTAGGTTTTGTGTAACAGTGACATTATTCATGACATTCACAGACAAGTGCCCTAGCCCCTAGAACTAAGCTGTGCCCTGCACCCATGCCAACTTACTACATGTCTAACTTCTTTGTCTTACGGGCCCTACCACTACGCCTTGGTGTTTCCCCAGACAGTACATCAGGAGTGGAGGCAGACTGCTGAGACTCCTACCCTGCGACGGGGCTCCCCGTCGGCGCGCGTGTCCTGGGGCGGCCCGGCTTCAATGGGCCAGGCAGCTCGGCGGGCGTGCTGGGTGGTGTGGTGCCACCCTGTCCTGCCCGCTGCCCACCTGATGCACTAGGGAAGGTATGGGGGGAGTCCGAGTGTTCCGGGACCTCCCTTGCTGGAGTTACCGGGACAGGCCCCAGAACCTCCTCCTCCCTTGGGGAGCCGGGTGGCCCCCGGGCCTCACTATGAGACGGTGGTGCGAGCGGAGACAAGCGCCATTGCACCACCGACACCTGAAGCTGCCAGTCCTGGAGGTCAGCTGTGGCATCGACCAGGGTCTGAACGTTCGCAGCGACGGAGCTCAGGGAGTGCGCCATCCCTGTCAGGGACTGTGCAACCTCCCGTTGTGATTGTACAACGCCATCCAGCATGTGCACAAGGCAGCCGATGCTCCTAGCGATGGCCTGCTGAGACTGGGCCAGACCCCGGAGCGCGGCGGCAATGTCCAGCTGGCTCTGGGACATGGCTGCCTGTGAGAGGGCAGCCCTGTCTTGGGCCACGGATGATGCGTGCACATGAAGCCCCATGCCTTGCAGAACCTGACCCATGGCAGAAACCGTTGCCCCCATTGCCTCCGCCACGAACGTCACCCATGCAGTGTCGGCCTGGGTGGCAGCCATGACCGCATCACTCCCTGCTCCTGGACTCGGCCGGACTCCTCCAGCTGCATCTGCAGATGCTGGAAGACGGCTGTCATCCCGTTGTCCACTCCCTGGATTTCCAAAGGCATCGGGTCTGTGGGTGGGTCTGGTAAGTCCAGGAACCCGGGAACCGTCTGGGCAGCAGCTGGGTGCTGGGCCTGGCCTGCCCTCCGACCGGCCAGCCCCTCGGCTGCTCCTACCTCCGCCTGCTGTACCGGTTCGGCTGTGTGGTGTGCACCAGTCAGTGACCCAGAAGCCTCATCACTAAAATGGCCAACCGAGGTGAGTGTATCTGCGATGGTGGAGGGTGTGGGTGACAGTAGTGATGCAAACTCGAGGTCCTCATCTGTCCCCAGGTCTGGGGTCTCCTGGGTCGATCCTTGGACCGATGCACGTAGTCCGCAGCCCATGTTAGGTGCCGTGTCCGGTCTGTCCACCGTCTGCCTGGCCTCTGGGCATCACTGTCCAGAGTCCCCGTCCTCTCTCCGTCACTGACCTGGCCCGCAGCCCTCTCCTCGTCCGTCTCATGGCCATCAGTCTCCTGACTGTCCGTCCTGTGTTCGTCAGTGTTGTCTCTGTCTGTCCTCGGTGCGTCCCCCTCCAGTGTCCCAGCCTCAGAAGAGGACCCTCCTGTCTGTCTTCCTTCCACTCTCTGCCGTGCGTCCCTGTGGGCAGATGAGATTGGAGCTGGACGGCGGGGGCTTTCCGAGACGTCCCTGGACTATTGGCTCCGGGCCCTGGAGAACAGACAAAGGCATTTATCGTTAGACACGCGGAGTCGGGTGTGAGGGGATGGAGGGGGCAGTGTGAGGGGGTGGAGTGTGAGGGGGGGTTAGGGGGAGGAGGGGTATGTGTCGGGGGTGGGTTGAGAGGGGGGATTTGGGTCACTGGCAGGGGGTGCAGTGTGAGGGGGGGGGGGAGAGGTGAGGGGCTGCGGGAGTGTAGCCAGGCAGGGGAGTCTCACTTGGTCCTGCGCCGCCGATCTGGCATTGTGCTACCTTCCGGATGGCGGCTCCCTCAGCGAGGTCCAGAGCCCCAGTGAGGGGGTGGAGCTCAGGTGATCCCCTTCCAGTTCTTGTACACTCACGGTGGTTGTGAGCTGTCTTGCCCTGCGGGGGGGCGGGGGAGAGGGGGGGGGTGGGGGGGGGAGAGCATCACAGTCAGCATCAAGATGAACAGATGTTGGCAACATTAAGACTTGGTGGGGGACACTGGGTACCATGCCATGGCAGCTCTCAAGGGGGGGGTGTTGCCATTGTGGGTCGGGTGCAATGTGGTGCCCCCCCCTCCTGCGTGAGCATGGGGGGGTTCCTGCGAAACGTGGTGGGGGAGGGAGGGAGGGGAGGGGTGTGGCCCGGGGGAACTTTCGGGGTACTTACCCTGGCAGCCCTCGTGAGGTCGTGGAGCTCCATCCGGCACTGGTCTCCAGAGCGGGGGGTGTGCCCCACAGCGCTGACCGTGGTGCCCACTTCACACCAACCGCACTTCAGAGTGCTGGATGGGTGCCGGTGCCCACTTCTTGGGCACAGGATGGCCCTGCGTTCTTCTACTGCGTCTAATAGAGTCTCTAGATCACTGTCCCGGTAACCTGGAATGGCACGGGGGGGCTCAGCCATCTCTATCCTTCGGGTCCTCTGCGCGGATCGCGCACTTTAAATTACGCGGTGCGGCATCCACCTGGCATCGTGCGATGACGCTGCTGCTCTGGCACCACGCCACCGCGTTTCTCGCGGCCCCGCTGCTGGCCCCTTTCCGGGGCCTGAATCGATCGTGCCCACAGCCGTTTTGCGCCGTCGCGATGACGTTCACGACGGAGCGGACGCTCTGCCTCAATATCGGAGATTCCCGTTGCCTGAGCTAATCTCCGTGTATTGACAAGTCTTGACAAAGTCATTAAACCCAAATTACCTTTCTGGACGTATCTTTGAGAATTCATCAACATGAAAATGGCCCTTCCGGTCTACTCCCACAGTGAACGGCAGCTTTTGACACCCCACATCCTTTAAGGACTCCATCCTATTCTCCCAGTTCCTATGCCTTTGTCGCATCTGTTCCAATGATGCCACTTTCCAAAACGGTGCTGCTGACATGTCTTCATTCTACCTTAATTGTGGTTTCCCACCTACTGTTGCCGGCAGATCTCTAAATGTGTCCGACACATCTACCGCATCTGTGCCCGCATCCCCTCCCCTTCCTCCAAAAACAGGGTACGGTCCCTCTTGCCCTCGCCTTTCACCGCACCAGCTTCCACATTCAAAGAATCATCCTCCACCAGTTCCACCAACTCCAGCATGATTCCACCAAATGCATCTTGCCCTCACTCCCCCTGTCAGCATTTCGCAGGGATTGATCCCTCCGGGATACCTGATCCACTACTCCATCACCCCCAACACCTCACCCTCTTCCCAAGGCATCGTCCCATGCAATCGTAATGTGTATCCTCCACCTCCCAATGCCACTCTGCGCTGGAGAGACTATTCAGTTCACCGTCCTGCTCTCACATCCACATGTCTGTCTTTGGCCTGCTGCAATGTTCCAGTGAAGCCCAGCGCAAATTGGAGGAGCAACACCTCATCTTCCGATTAGGCACATCATAGCCTTCTGGACTTAACATTGAGTTCAACAACTTCAGACTGTGAACTCTCTCCTCCACCTTCACCTAATTTTTATTTTGATCAATTTATATTAATTTGTTCCATTGATCTATTTTTCCCTCACCATTGTTTCCCCTCCCCCCCACTCCACTTGGGCCAAGTATTCCTAGTGGCCCTTTGAAACACTGATGACCCTGTTCTGCCATTCACACATTCTAATTCTTTATGTGCCACTATCAGCACCCTTCTTAGCCTTAATCATCCCTTTACATTCCTTTGTGTTCTGACTCGACATCTTTGTCAATCTATACCTCTCGCTGGCCCCCATCCAGCTCCACTGCTCCCCTCCCCCCCGACAGTATAAATCTAACCCCATTTCCAGTTCCCTCTAGCTTTGACAAAGGGCTGGATTCTTCCACCCCGTCCGTCGGAAGATTGCCACGGGCGGGACGCCGACCATCTCGAGGTCCATTGACTTTGAGTGGGAATTTCCGGTCGCCCGACAGGCGCGGCCGGCAAATCCAGGCTTGAAACGTTAGCTCCCTTCCCTCTCCACTGATGCTGTCAGACCTGCTGAGATTGTCCAGAATTTTCTGATAAAGCCCACAGTCATGATGTCCACATCAGCATATCATGGTGCAATCACACACAGACTGATGGTCAGGCAGCTGGACCAACCAGCACATACATAACATCGCAGCCAATCACCAGTGAGAGCACACACACTATAAAACAGGGAACACCACACTTCCCGCTCATTCTACCAGGTGATAGCTCAGAGCACAGAGCTCACAGCACGCCACTCAGACATAGACCATGTGCTGAGTGCCTCACTAAGATAGTGATAGGGCTGGGTCCACAGGTTAGCTGGTGAAGCACGTACCCAAGCCAGTAGTTAGTTGTTACCATTGGTTAGACAATAAAACAGAGTTGTACCATCTACAGCCGTGTTGGATCATTTGTGCATCAGAACACCCAACACGACATGATACCAGTAGTGGACGCAAACCAGCGACTGTGAGACCTACCTGCACCCTTTCAGAAATCCGCCATCCTGCTCCATGAAAAACATCAGCCCGCTGCAGCCGGTCCGAATCGCTGGTAATCTCGGCGTGAACTGGAAGCTGTTTAAACAGCGCTTCCAGCTATTCCTCAAAGCCACAGACAGGGAGAATACACCGGACACCAGGAAGATCGCCCTCCTCCTCTCCGCTGTGGGGCATCACACCATCCACATCTATAACTCCCTGGCATTCGCGGCAGGCGAGGACAAAACAAAATATAAGACGCTGCTTCTGAAGTTCGATGAACACATCAGCGTGGAAGTCAATGAGTGCTTCGAGAGGTACCTTTTCCAGCAGCGCCTGCAGTGTAAGGATGAGCCTTTCCGATCTTACCTAACACACCTCCGTATCCTCGCGCAGTCCTGCGGTTAGGGGGCCACCTCCGACTCCACGATACGGGATCAGATAGTTTTTGGGGTTTTTGTGGTCATCTTGGACACCCTACGCCAGCAGCTCCTTAAAATAAAGCGCCTCGCCCTAGCGACTGCCATCGAGACCTGCGTCCTCCATGAGAACGCGACCAGCTGGTACTCCCAAATCCAGGCAGCCGAAACGGCATGGCACGGGTCTCACGAGGCGGAGCGGGCCCAGTCGATCGAGTTCCTCCCGGCCCGTAGCCTGGACGAGGGCGGCCATTGTGCACGCTTTCCGAGGCCTCCCACGCTTGTACGCGCCAAAAGAGGGGACATTGACGCAGAGGAACGTGATGCGCAGGCGCGCTCTACTCAGGACCGCACCGCGCATGCGGGTGGCGCAACGAACGCAATGAACGCGATGACATCACGAAGTGCGGCAACTGTGGCTCCGCCCATATAAAGCGGCAATGTCCGGCCAAAGCGCGACAATGCCTTTGATGTGGCAGGATGGGCCACTATGCTGCCTGCTGTCGAGCAGCTCAACCTGCCAACTCCCAACAATTCCGCCAGTCTCGCAGGGATGTGCGGGTGATTCAGCCCCCCTACACTGAGTCATATCCAGATAGTATGCAGACAAGCGATACCGAAGACAGGGAGCCCTTCCGCATTGCGGTAATCCACAAGAACCGGATGTCCCCAAGTCGGAACCACCAGCCACTTCCAGTGCACAGCATTGATCCGGGCGATGAGTGGTGTGCCACCCTAACGGTCAACCCGAATTCGTCGCCCACCTGAGAGACTTGACTTATGAGCCTGTTAGCACATTGGACTCACTGAATTGTTTTACAGTACTGTTAACAATTTTTTTTTTCTTGTCGTTCATTGTTCCAGAAGTTTTCTCTCGTCATTTGTTGATTGCACTTATTCTGTTATTGGTACAACCTCGTTGCTCTGTTGCACCTGACACCTTCCTCTGTATATAGTTTAGCCTCATGTGCATGTTGTAAATATTGCACACACATACTCAGATGCACTCAGTACACATTTCTATTTATTATCATGTAGGCACATATCCTTTGTGAAAGGATGGGATGTCATGATATCCACATCAGCATATCATGGTGCAATCACACACACACTGATGGACAGGCAGTTGGACCAACCAGCACACACATGACATCGCAGCCAATCACCAGTGAGAGCACACACACTATAAAACAGGGAACACCACAGTTCCCGCTCATTCTACCAGGAGATAGCTCAGAGCACAGAGCTCATAGCGTGCCACTCAGACATAGACCATGTGCTGAGTGCCTCACTAAGATAGTGATAGGGCTGGATCCACAGGTTAGCTGGTGAAGCACGTACCCAAGCCAGTAGTTAGTTGTTACCGTTGGTTAGACAATAAAACAGAGTTGTACCATCTACACCGTGTTGGATAATTTGTGCAACAGAACACCCAACACAACACCCACCTTTATCAGGACAGTTGAAAGAGATGCTTTGGTCACATGGCAGAAATTTTAATTAGGACATTTAATAAGGCACATTCTTCTCAGACGGAGGGAGAAACATGTGAACGAGTGAAGGAAAAGGACCCTGCCGAAGAAATATCATTGGGCAGAGATTCAGGCTGGCCTTGGTCTCTTTACCATGAGGAACCACACTAGGGCTTTGTTATTGGGTTTTATTATTGCACCTTGACTGGAACGAAACAAGAGAAATCTTCGACTGTGAAAATAAAACAAAAGAAATCTGCTAATGCAAACATAAAACAAAGTTGAATCCATCTTCCTAAACCTCCAGACTCTTCCTCACAGGGCAAAATCGATTACAGGCATTCATTATTTCAAGTCTTCAGCCCGAGGGAAGGGAAGTATAATAGAGAACTCCTGAAATCCTAAGACCTAAGTGCATACTCCTTATGTAACCACACTCTTTTCTTGAGTGTGCGTTTCCATATGAGTGTGAGAATGGGTGTAGTCGCATGTATATTCTGGTGTCGAATAATAAACATTTCTCCTTCCTTCAAAACTTACAAGAAAATCTGTCATTTGTCTGTCGCTGACATTTACAGCACTTGGGGAGAAACATTTTTCAAAAATCACCCTGGGGCAAATCTTACGATCCCATCCGCCATGGGAATCGTCGCAGGCAGGATGGACAATTTGTCGGAATGTTTAAAGGTCTGAGGACCTCTGGCAGGAATTTCCAGTCTTGGGGCAGATGCGACTGGAAAATCCTGCCCACTGTCTTCCCACGGTGGAAATAATTGGAATCAACCCAATTGTTTTTCCTGTGTCCTTAACAGCTTTTGTGATCGTTTTTGTGATCTTCTTCTGAACACCTGCAGTGCACTTTCCACTTTTGAATGTAGCGCAAACATTATTTTGTGTCTCACAAATTTGTTGCCCTCCTCCACTTAAATGTTAAGCATTGAATGGCTGGATTGAATTGTAATATGTGTGCTGTGATACAACATAGATGCCCGCACCACTATCAATAACAAAAATGTAATTTTACCATTTATGATCTGCCATGATTTATCCGTCGCCATTGCATGTAGCTGATTTCGCCCAGCATTATTCCTGATCGAGTGAGTTATTATTAGAGATAACTGCTTCAACAACCTTTGTATGACAGATCATTTTAAAATGTGCCTGTTTATGACATTACCTGCACCTTTAATTGTGCACTCGAGATTGTGTCTGTGATTACGACGTGCACAAGGTTCAAGTACTCTTTGATTCAGTGAAGCCTTTAATGCTCCAGCCCTTTTCTTCCCCACTTCTAAACTATGGCTTCACGCAACCTCTTCCAGCTCTTTAGTTGGCCTCTGACCTGATACTTGGCACTTCATCAGTTCTGAGTGACAGACGATTCGAAAAGCTGCATCAAGCGTCAGCTCCAATTTAATTTGCAGCTTCTGTGACAAACCTTTGTCACAAAGTCAATCAGAATTCTATTCTGAATGGGCTCATTTCTGCATGATCCAAAATTGCCACATTCAGCCAATTCATAGGCATTTTGGACAAATAATTCAGCGGGTTTCCTGCTTTCCGTATGAGCTGGTGGGAAGGATTCCTGTCATAAATCAGCTTGCGTTGGAATCATGGTATTGATCAAATTATTTGAATTACTGTTTCATAGTTATCTTTCGGATCTTTGACTTCAATGTGAAAGGTTTATAAATAAACAATGTTTCCAGATCAAGTGTAAAGCAGTTAAGCTGTATATCACCTTCGTATTTGCAAAGCTCCACCATGGTTCTGCATCATGAATTGTCACTCCACGCTAACCTGAGGAATGGCTGCTTCAAGTTAACACTTTCTGACATCCAGAATAATTTGTGTTCTTTGCAGGTTGTTGCACAGTTTTAATTTACTTGTGACATGATGTGAATCGACTTTTATCCCTACCTGCTTGGTGGAAAGCAGGTTTTGAATGGACAGCTAAGAATTAGCATAAGCAAAATACTACAGACGCTGGAATCTGAAACAAGAACAGAGGGTGCTGGGAAAACTTAGCAGGTCTGGCAACATCTGTAGGAAGTCTTACTACACCAGGTTAAAGTCCAACAGGTTTGTTTCAAATCACTGGTTTTCGGAACACTGCTCCTTCCTCAGGTGAACATTCACCTGAGGAAGGAGCAGTGCTCCGAAAGCTAGTGATTTGAAACAAATCTGTTGGACTTTAACCTGGTGTTGTAAGACTTCTTACTGTGCTCACCCCAGTCCAATGCCGACATCTCCACATCATGACTAACATCTGTAAGGAGGAGAGAAACAAAGGGCGGGATTCTCCACTCCCGCGCCAAAGTGGCTGCGCCGTCGTGAACGCCGTTGAGGTTCACAACGGCGCGAAACGGCCCCGTTCCCGACCGATCCAGGCCCTGACAATGGGCTAGGATCGGGGCTGCGTCATCTCCACGCGCCAGGCCTTGTCGCCCGCGTAAAGGCGGCGCCGCATAGATGACGCGGCCGGCGTCGCATAACTGGCGTCATCCGTGCATGTGCAGGCTGGCCGGCGCCAACCCGCGCATGCGTGGTTGCCGTCCTCTCTACGTCCGCCCCGCAAGGAGATGGCAGACGGATCTTGGGGGGCCGCGGAAGGAAGGAGGTCCTCCTTCAGGGAGGACGGCCCGACGATCGGTGGGCACCGATTGCGGGCCACCCCACATTTGAGGTACCCCCCGTTGCAGGATCCCCCCTTGGCCCCCCCCTCTGGCCGCCCCCCCAGCGTTCGCATGCTGTTCCCGACAGCAGCGACCAGGTGTGGACGGCGCCGGGGGGGAACCCGCCGTTTTGGCCTGGCCGCTCGGCCCATCCGGGCCTGAGAATAGCGGGGGTGCTGGAGAATCGCCATTTTGGTTGTCTCCGGCGATTCTCCGGCCTGCGGCCCGCTGAACTCAACCGGTCCGTTCCCGCCGCTTGGGAGAATTGCGGGAGAGCGTCGGACCGGCGTCCCGGGAAATTTTGGCGGTCCAGGCGATTCTCCCAACCGGCGCGGGAGTGAAGAATCTCGCCCAAGATGTTTCAGATCCATTTGACTCTTCATCAGAACTGCGAGAGCAGGAAAAGGTGTTAGAAATTCTTCTGTAGCTGGAAGAGAAGCAATAAAGGTGTAGCAATCTTAAGAACATGAGATAGATGATCAGGTGCAGGGGAAGGAGGAAGGAGTTTTTTTCTATTGAGACAAAATTGTATGGGATATAAAAAAAAGGGGGGTTAAAATGGAGGAGAAAACTCACAGTCGAAAGTTGTGGAACTCAATGCTGAGCCCTGAAAATGAGTCCTTATTCACCTGCTCAGATCCAGACTTCTGCATTGTTTTGTATTTTTACCAGCATGGTTCGCCTTATAAATATCTCCTCATGAGGCTTGATGACCTGCTTTGTTTTATAAAGTTCCTGTGAAGCACCTTGGTATATATTATTGCACTGAAGGCGCTATATAAATAGCAGTTGTTGTTGGTGGTGGTACTGGAACAGAAGATAGTGGGTGAACTCTGCCCGACAATCACCCATTGTGCACATAAAGTTAGCAGTCTGGCGGGATTCTCCACTTCGCTGTGCGCTCACGGCCGTGGATTTCCCGACAGCATGGGGGTGCCCACAATGGGAAACCTCATTGGCTGCTGACGGGATGGAGGATCTTGCTGCCGGCGAGGGCGTGTCGCACCAGAAAGACAGAGAATCCCGCCCCTGAACTGTGGTGGATGTAACATAAAGGGTTAACAGATGTTACTGTATGATACAGACAATGATGTACTGCTGACATCATTCAGTCATGTGTTAGACACGCATGAGTATGGTTGGAATCATGCCGAGAGCTATGTTCCTACTCTGGAACCTTTTTAGATGTACCTCTAATGAAACAAGTGTGAAGCAGATACCAACGAAGGATCAGCCATGCACCTATTGAATGGCGGAGCAGACTCGAGGGGCTGAATGGCCTACCATTGTTCCAATTCCTTATGGTCTACAATCTGTCTGCTATCCAAGTCCCACGCCCAGAGTCGAAGATAGAAGGACCAACTCAGGACATGGTGGCAGCCATGAAGATGTTGGTGTAAAAAACACAGCAGTGTTGTCGAAAGAGCCACAGAGTGAAGAAATCTTTGAATACGGCTTGCAAATAAATTGGCAGAAGGAGGAGGCATATTGGAGAGAGTTAATGAGGAGTGTGCTGGTGAGCATTTCCTGCCTTTACCCTGCCCATTTGACTGCCTCATGGGCCCACAGAGAGGCCAGCAGTAGGTGTTATGGAAACGCCATTTCTCTCTGGTGCCAAGCAGCATCAGATCTTCACAGAAATGAGCAAAAGCTTATTTATACACAATAGGTCCAGTAGCCAGCAACATTCTCTTATGACCAGGTGTGCAGGAATCCACCATGGACTTTGAGTGCTTTCTTAAAGCCGTTGACACTTAATGGGTTGGATTGGATTGGATTTGTTTATTGTCACGTGTACCGAGGTACAGCGAAAAGTATTTTTCTGCGTGCTTCTCAAACAGATCATTTAGTACATGAATAGAAAATACGTAATAGAGCAACACAAGGTACACAATGTAAATACATAGACACAGGCATCGGGTGAAGCAGACAGGAGTGTAGTATTAATCAGATCAATCCATAGGAGGGTCGCTTAGAAAACAGGGAAGAAGCTGTTTTTGAATCTGTGCGTGTTGTCAGGCTTTTGTATCTCCTGTCCGATGGAAGAAGTTGGAAGAGCCAGTAAGCTGGGTGGGAGGGGTCTTTGATTATGCTGCCCGCTTTCCCAAGGCAGCGGGAGGTGTAGACTGAGTCAATGGATGGGAGGTGGGTTTGTATAATGGACTGGGCGGTGTTCACGATTCTCTGAAGTTTCTTGCGGTCTTGGGCCGAGCAGTTACCATACCAGGCTGTGATGCAGCCCGATAGGATGCTTTCTATGGCGCACCTGTAAATGTTGGTTCGAGTCACTGTGTACATGTCGAATTTCCTTAGTTTCCTGAGCAAGTATAGGGGCTGCTACTCTTTCTTGGTTGCGGCGTTGACGTAGGTGCCCCATTGATGCAGACAGGGGTGTGCACGATACATAGAACATAGAACATAGAAAAATACAGCACAGACCAGGCCCTTTGGCCCACGATGTTGTGCCGAACCTTTGTCCTAGATTAATCATAGATTATCATAGAATTTACAATGCAGAAGGAGGCCATTCGGCCCATTGAGTCTGCACCGGCTCCTGGAAAGTGCACCCTACCCACGGTCAACATCTCCACCCTATCCCCACAACCCAGCAACCCCACCTAACACTAAGGGCAATTTTGGACACTAAGGGCAATTTATCACGGCCAATCCACCTAACCTTCACATCTTTGGACTGTTGGAGGAAACCGGAGCACCCGGAGGAAACCCACGCACACACGGGGAGGACGTGCAGACTCCGCACAGACAGTGACCCAAGCCGGAATCGAACCTGGGACCTTGGAGCTGTGAAGCAATTGTGCTATCCACAATGCTACCGTGCTGCCATTGCTGCCTGAAGTCAGTGACCAGCTCAACATTAGCCTAAAGCAAAACTTATTAATTCACCAAGCACTTTTTAACCAGCAGCTGCAATGAATGGATTGAATTATTTCTAACTGACCTATATTGTCTAATTAGTTCTTGCAGATACAGGGCACCGAAAGACAAGCCAATGTGTGATGACAAAGTCATGGATATCCTGGATTAAAAACTCTCTGGCATTTTACAGACCAAAGATGACCTTATTTTGGATCAAATGTGAGGCTGGCCAATCTTAGAACAATTAATCCAGCTATAATTTGGCATGACTCTGAGGCTTCACATGACTGCATATATTGGCTAGGACCCAACTATAAGAAGCCTGCCATGCCAGCTGAAAGGGCGGGAAACTCCATGTTTACAGCCATTTTGAGATGCTTGGGCTGTGGCACAAAAACCCACATAGATGCCAGGACTGCTCTGCAGGCATACAGAATATTTCTTGCAGCATAAGAGTCTGGCATATATAGGGTTAACGTGGAACTAAGCACAGTATTGCTCACACAGTGATATAAGAGAATACATGCCTAGGGGTCAGTCTAGTGTTAGACAGAAATGTGCATAAGCAAGTATGTAGACAGCTCCTACCTTAAATCCTTCACTGCATATATGTACATAGCTCTTGTAGTTAATAAGTAATACAGTTAGCCTACTTAAGACAATGAAGGTGTCAGTAAGACCAACCGAATGCTATCCATCACTTTACATCACTTCCAGTATGGCAAAACTGGACATTTCAGCTGTTTCTGCCAATTCAACAATTTTAATCAAAGTCTGAGACAAGAAAGAATTTATGAAACATATTTCATCCTGGAAATAGAAAGTTAAGAAAAAGATGAAATTGCAGAGTTCCCAGGAGCATTAATAGCATTAATCCAGACTATTGGGCAGTTACAGTCCAAGTTCAATGCTTCAGTGCTACTTTTAAAATTGGTATTAGCAGATGACCACAACTGGCTTCAGCCAATGACAAACGGGCATCAAATTAGAGGGTCCAGGCAGCATCGACTTTTCAATCAAAGGCAGTATTATTACTCCCTTTAGCTACATCATTGATTCTCTCTTATGTTCTTCACAATCAACGTACATCCTTATTGAATAGCGATATTGGCATACTTCTTGGAATCCTAGTAAAACTGTATGATTCTCATTATTTGAACAACTCATTCTCTTTCATGCAACAGTCTTCAATTATTTTGTTTAGAAGCAATGGAAATTCAGCCTTCAGAAGCTGAGGATGTTTATACATTCAGCATTAAGTTCCTTTCTTTCACAGAGACATAACCCATGAGACCACGGGCAAAGATTGACGATATGAATCTCTCAGTTCTTCATAAGGCCAGATACAGAAGACAATGCAGCAGACAGTAACCACTCCCATGAAGACCTGCTGGACCTGAATTGTCTCTTCAGAGAGAGAGAGATGAGGAAAAATCCCTTGTAGTACTGAGTGGTCACTTGGAGGTTGAGTTCTGGAGGAAGATATGGTTTTCCAAGTAATGGACGCACCTTATGAAGTCCCTGTTGTCTTTTTAGGCGAGTCAGCTATGTTTTAATTGGCTGAGCAGCATTCACATCTTTGCTCCATTGAACCTATCAATGTATTGCCTCACCGATCTCTTGTCTTTGAAGAATCGTCCACAGAGGATTGTAAGATTTAGGCGTTTGGAAGTATAAAACCCTTATAAATAAAATAAAAAGTTACGAATGTTTAATCTATAGCAAAGGGGCCCTCAGTTATGCTTGATCTAACAAGGTATGAATGACTAGTATGAATTAAGCAGAATTTATTAAGCAAAATGTAAAATTAACTTCACAAAAAGCAGTGAAGACAGCCTGGAAATACTTTACCATTTAATGGCCGAGGATTCCTTAAATGCTTAAAATCCATTTTCTTCTGTCTCAGAGGTAATGATGAACCCTGTCTTATAAGGATACCATTGAATCTGTGGTAAAACTATACCAGACTTTCCAACTTTTATTCCTCATTCTCATTATTCCTCCTCCCTTATTTGGAAGTAACCCCTTTCCACTGTCTATTGGTGAGTATCACCCAACCTTTTCAGCCCCTGCGTCATGGATTGTAAACTGATTTAATTGCAGACAAATTTATGTCCCTTACGTACTGATGACTAATGTATAAACAATGTCACATCTTCTTGCCAATAGTACACCTATCGTAAACATCCATATGACTAGACTCAAACCCAGTCCTACAAATACCAAAACCATTAAGACCAAATGTTAAAAACACTTTCTATCATAATATAAGAAAATAAACATGTCCTCTAGCACAGGTCAATCAAAGCAATGTACGCTTTGAGAGAAAAATAAGTTCCTCAGACTGTCCTGCATTCTTCTGGTCCCAACAGGTCCGAAGGCCAATTCTCTTCAGTCTTCTCTTCTGGATCAGTCTTTCATTGAAAGGTGTTTGTTGTCCTTGCAGTTCAGTCATCCTGCAACCCACACTCAGCTTTCAAGCAATGTTGACAGCAATGCTGCTAAGTTATTGTCCTATTTTTCTGATGATGCTATGCTACCAAATGCAGGAAAAAGCCCTCATATCTCCAAGGCATCTTCCTGAAGCACCAAGAATACTGTGGGAGATTGAATCACTCAGAACTGTGACTTGGGGAGGGGAAGAGTAGGAGGTGGTGTTGGCTGTAGTTGTAAAAAGGGAGTTACAGCAATATAAAGAGCTAAAGATATAGGCCAGGATTTCTCTCTCCTGTTTTCGTTGGGTATGTTCGGCAACTGGAGTGGAAACTTTTGCGATAGGTCCAAATCGGGTTTCATGTCGACGTAAAAGTGTGATGCAATTGTCCCCGGCACCCGCAAGTGATGTAACGGGATTCCCAACAGTCAATGTTGGGAACATCATTTCCACACATTAACATCTCACAATCAGGCCTCTAGACCTGAATCAATCTCCCCAAATGAATGTCCATACATGTCGGCATGAGGGCAGACTAACTTGAATCACGACTGGTCTCCCAAGGCATGCACCTCACAAGGAAACCTCCCAGTTAAGCTCAGGTGAGTGCATCACTCAGCGGGTGAAGGTTATGCCCTGGAACTACCTGGGTACTTCCCGGAGTGCCAGGGGCAGGGGAGGGGGGGGGGGATTTCATGGGATTGGGGTTCCTGGTTGACTTTTGTGCACTGGGACGGCCTTTAAAACTGGCACTCCAATCTTCCAAAATACAGAGTTGCTGGTGGAGCCGGTCTCAGTTAGACCACCCCCCCCCCCCCCCCCCCCCCCCCCGTGATGACGTGGGTCACACCCCTTGCCATTTTGTTTATTAATTCTGGGAGAACACAGTGGAGAAAGTTGAAATTGGTATCAATGGCTTCCATCTGTTATCAGCCTTTGCCAATATTCAGGAAAATTCTGCCCATAGTTTCATGCTGTTGCTAAAAAATAGGAAAGTATACTTTGGCAGAGGTGTAATATAAAGGGTTAACAGATGGAATATGCTAATGTTTGACGTAGATAATGATGTGCAAGACTCTCATGAGAGATGTTAGAATCACATCTCGGAGCAACATGCCCACTCGAGAACCTATTTAGATGTAGTACTAATAATAAATGTAAAGCAAATAGCGAAGTATTTGTACAGTTTGTCCACTAACCAAGTCCCACACCTAGATTTCAAGGTAGAGGGACCATCCCATAAGACCATAAGACCATAAGATATAGGAGCAGAATTAGGCCACTTGGACCATTGAGTCTGCTCCGCCATTCAATCATGGCTGATATTTTCTCATCCCCATTCTCCTGCCTTCTCCCCATAACCCCTGATGCCCTTATTAATCAAGAATCTATCTAGCTCTGTCTTAAAGACACTCAGTGAATTGGCCTCCACAGCCTTCTGTGGCAAAGAGTTCCACAGATTCACCACCCTCCTGGCTGAAGAAATTCCTCCTCATCTCTGTTTTAAAGGATCATCCCTTTAGTCTGAGGTGGTGTCCACTGGTTCTAGGTTTTTTTTCCTACAAGTGAAAACATCCTCTCCACGTCCACTCTATCCAGGCCTTGCAGTATCTTGTAAGTTTCAATAAGATCCACTCTCATCCTTCTAAACTCCAACGAGTACAGACCCAAAGTCCTCAAATGTTCGTCATATGACAAGCTGTTCATTCCAGGGATCATTCTTGTGAACCTCCTCTGGACCCTTTCCAAGGCCAGCACGTCCTTCCTTAGATATGGGGCCCAAAACTGCTCACAATACTCCAAATGGGGTCTGACCAGCGCCTCAGAAGTACATCCCTGGTCTTGTATTCTAGCCCTCTTGACATGAATGCTAACATTGCATTTGCCTTTTTAACTGCCGACTGAACCTGCACATTAACCTTAAGAGAATCATGAACAAAGACTCCCAAGTCCCTTTGTGCTTCTGCTTTCCTAAGCATTTCCCCTTTAGAAAATAGTCTATGCCTAAATTCCTCCTTCCAAAGTGCATAACCTCACCCATTTCAACATTGTATTTCATTTGCCACTTCATTGCCCATTCTCCTAGCCTGTCCAAGTCCTTCTGCAGCCCCCTTGCTTCCTCAATACTACCTGTCCCACTACAGATCTTTGTATCATCTGTAAACTTAGCAACAGTGCCTTCAGTACCTTCTTCCAGATCATTAATGTATATTGTGAAAAGTTGTGGTCCGAGCACAGACCCCTGAGGCACACCTCTAGTCACCCGCTGCCATTCTGAAAAAGACCCCTTTATCCCCACTCTTTGCCTTCTGCCAGTCAGCCAATCCTCCATCCATGCCAGGACCTTAGCCTGAACACCATGAGCTCTTAACTTATTTGACAGTCTCCTATGTGGCACCTTGTCAAAGGCCTTCTGGAAATCTAAATAAATTACATCCACTGGTTCTCCTTTGTCTAACTTGCTTGTTACATCCTCAAAGAACTCTAACAAATTAGTCAGACACGACCTCCCTTTGACAAAGCTGTGATGACTCAGTCCTATTTTACCATGCACTTCCAAGTGCTTTGCGATCTCATCTTTAATAACAGACTCTAAAATCTTACCAATGCCCGAAGTCAGGCTAATCGGCCTACAATTTCCCATCTTCTGTCTCCATCCCTTTTTAAACAGTGGTGTTACATTAGCCACCTTCCAGTCCTCTGGGACCCTTCCTGCCTCCAGTGATTCCTGAAAGATCATCACTAATGCCTTCACAATTTCCTCAGCTATCTTTTTTAGGACCCTGGGGTGTAGTCCATCCAGTCCAGGTAACTTATCCACCTTCAGGCCTTTCCGTTTCCCCAGAACCTTCTCCTTATTAATGGTCACTGCACTCACCACTGCCCCCTGGTTCTCCTCGAGATCTGGAATTCCCCTGGTGTCTTCCACTGTGAAGATTGATGCAAAGTAACTATTCCGTTTGTCTGCCATTTCTTTGTTTCCTATTATTACTTCTCCAGCCACATTCTCTCGTGGTCAATGTCCATTTTTGCCTCGCTCTTACCTTTTCTATATTGAAAAAAATCTCTTCCTATCTTCCTTTATATTACTAGCTAGCTTGCACTCATACTTCATCGTCTCCCCCCTTATTGCTTTTTTAGTTGTCCTCTGCTCGCTTTTAGGCTTCCCAATCCTCTGGTTTCCCACTAAAACTCGCCACTTTGTATGCTTTTTCTTTAGCCTTTATGCTGTCCTTGACATCCCTCGTCAGCCATGGATGCCTTGTCCTCCCCTTAGCATGTTTCCCCCTCCTTGGGATAATTTCTGTTGTGCCTCCCTAATAACCCCCCAAAACTCCTGCCATTGCTGTTCCACTGTCTTCCCTTCTAGGCTCCTTTTCCAATCAACTCTGGCCAGCTCCTCCCTCAAGTCTTTGTACTTACCCTTATTTAATTGTAATACCATTACATCTGATTGCAGCTTCTCCCTCTCAAACTGTAGGGTAAATTCTATCATATTGTGGTCACTGCTCCCTATGGTTCCTTCACCTTAAGTTCCCAAATCAAGTCTGCCTCATTACACATCGCCAAATTCAGAATTGCCTGCTCCCTAGTTGGCTCTGTCACAAGCTGCTCCAAAAAAACATCTCTTAGACATTCCACAAATTCCCTTTCTTGGGATCCAGTGCCAACCTGATTTTCCCAGTCCACCTGCATATTGAAGTCCCCCATGATTATTGTAATATTGCCTTTTATACATGCCTTTTCTATCTCCTGATTTATTTTCTGCCCCCCATCCTGACTACTGCTACAGAACTCCCGTCACGGTCTTTTTACCTTTGCGATTCCTGAACTCTACCGACAGAGATTCTATGCCTTCTGATCCTTGCTATTGATTTAACTTCATTCCTTACTAACAATGCAACCCCGCTCCCTTTGCCCATCTGCCTGTCCTTTCGATAGGACATATATCCTTGGATATTTAGATCCCAGCACTGATCCCCTTGCAGCCACATCTCTGTGATGCCCACAACATTGTACGGGCCAATTTCAATGTGCGCAACCAGCTCATTTACCTTGTTCCATTTTACTTAACACCCCAGAACAATGGGGTGAGTTGGGGGAGGGCTGAATGTAGGAGAAGGAATTTGAAAACATTTTGGGGGGAATTTCAGGTGTGGTTCGATTTTAAATCGTCAATTGTAAAATATATACATTGTTACAATCCTGTTCGGGAGAGTTAACATTTAAAAAGGAATATTGACATGTGAATGTCCCTTTAAGAAAGGTTTTTGTCTTATCACATGGTTTCAGTGATGTCATTGTATGGGTGGAGCGGAGTTGTGGCTCTGGGATTTGTTTTTGGTTTCCCTTTCACATTTGGCTGCTGTGGACTCAGACAGAGAACAGGGGCGAAATTCTCCAGAAACAGCGCGATGTCCGCCGACTGGCGCCCAAAACGGCGCCAATCAGACGGGCATCGCCCCGCCCCAAAGGTGCGGAATGCGCCGCATCTTTGGGGGCCGAGCCCCAACATTGAGGGGCTAGGCCGGCGGCGGAGGAATTTCCGCCCTGCCAGCTGGTGGAAACGGCCTTTGTTGCCCCGCCAGCTGGCGCGGAAATGACATCTCTGGGCGGCGCATGCGCGGGAGCGTCAGCGGCCGCTGACAGTTTCCCACGCATGCGCAGTGGAGGGAGTCTCTTCCACCTCCGCCATGGTGGAGACCGTGGCGGAGGCGGAAGGGAAAGAGTGCCCCCACGGCACAGGCCCGCCCGCGGATCGGTGGGCCCCGATCGCGGGCCAGGCCACCGTGGGGACACCCCCCGGGGCCAGATCGCCCCGCACCCCCCCCAGGACCCCGGAGCCCGCCCACGCCGCCTTGTCCCGCCGTTCAAAAGGTGGTTTAATCCACGCCGGCGGGACAGGCAATTTATCGGCGGGACTTCGGCCCATTCGGGCCGGAAAATCCAGCGGGGGGCCCGCCAACCGGCGCGGCCCGATTCCCGCCCCCGCCGAATATCCGGTACCGGAGACTTCGGCAACCGGCAGGGGCGGGATTCACGGCAGCCCCCGGCGATTCTCCAACCCGGTGGGGGGGTCGGAGAATGACGCCCATGATGTTTTTTTGACCTGCCTCTCTATCTTCATTTTAAAAATGTTTCCAGATAATTGCTTTCTGGAAAGAATTCAATCTGCTGTTTGAAAAGGGGAACAGAGTATCAATAACAAGTCTTAAAGACAGTAAGAGTGCCGTGTGCTGGGCCACGCCTTTGAAAAGGGGTTTCTAGTTTCACTTGGATTTTGTTAAATAATTGGAACATTTAAGAGGGAATTCATTAAGGGTTTACATAGATTACTGTAGCTGTGTGGGGTCTTTATGTTTGTAGTTGATAAAAATTTTGCTGTGTGTGTTTATACAAATGTTAATGAAATTCTTTGAATAAAACTTGTTTTTTTTAATTAAAAGCACCTACGAAGTCCGTTGAATAACACCTAAAAGGCAGGCTCTTGTGCTCATCTTAGCCAAATTCAACATAAAGGTTGAAGGTCAGGTGGACTCCATAATATACTTTGGAGTTATTAAACCCTGTCCCATAACAATATGAATACCTTGTTTTAACCAATAGTACTATGCCACAAGATTTCATGTTTTTAAGCAAAATCAAATCTTTATTGCACGTCAAAGATTTAAACAAAATAAGCACCATGAACTTGATATTGTTTATAAGTACGAATGCAATGCACTTAGTTTTACTTCATAGTTCCCCCTAGAATTCTCTTTTAACTTATGATATCTCAGAGTTATTTATTTATGTTGGGATCACCAAAAAGTATGCAAGAGTACTCTTAAATTTACTTTAATTCTCCTCAGTTCCAATTATTCTCCATTAGCAGTGCTGCCTCACAGCTCCAGGGACCTGGGTTCAATTCCGGGCTCGGGTGACTGTCTGTGTGGAGTTTGCACCTTCTCCCCATGCCTGCGTGGGTTTCCTCCGAGTTCTCCGGTTTCTCCCACAGTCGAAAGATATGCAGGTTAGGTGAATTGGCCATGCTAAATTTCCTCTTAGTGTCCAAAAGGTTAGGTGGAGTTACTGGATTATGGGGATAGGATGGAGTAGTGGACTTACTAGGGTGCTCGTTCCAAGGGCCGGTGCAGACTCGATAGGCCGAATGGCCTCCTTCTGCACTGTAGATTCTTTGATTCTTTGCTTAATACCTCCTACTGTGGATGCCTCAGTCCCTTCTTCTGGTTACCTGTCATTGATTCTGAGCTAAATCTGTCTATACTCCCGCCGCTTGTCAATGGGGTTTCCCATTGGACCCACAGCACGCCACCAGGAAACGCATGGGTCGGGTCCGCTGCTGGAGAGAAAAATGAATCGCAATAGCTGGAGCATTTTGGCCATCTTCTCCAAAAAGCAGCGAAAATCTGGGCTCAATTCAAATTATGCATAGTTCCCACAATTCAGCATTCTCCCAGTACTGCACTGAAGTGTCTGGATTCTGCCATAGTAATTGCAGTGCATTTACCATCATTACCTTTCTGAAACCGACAGCAACTTCAGAAGATTACACACATGCAAAATGATGAACAATCCAGAGCTTGCTGTTAGTGATCCTATGCTTCTCCAGAAGGTACGCTGTTGAGGTCCTTGAAGCATTCAGTGAATTGACACAATTTACACATTTACAGTGTTGCTGTAAAAATCTTTGAAAAATTTACACTTTGTTGAATGAGCTATCACTGGGATTTTAGCAGTACACTAATCTCATAATTATTGCAGAGCTGCCTCGTTGTCCCTGAAAACTCATTTTTATATTTGCAGAATGTCAGATTTCTCTATTATGAAAAAATCCACATATTTTGAAACTAATTCTTTTAAACTTTGTTCATGACATTTTTAGCTTCGATCATAATCAATTATTTTTCTGTCTGAAAATTTAAAATAAAAGCGATGATAATCACTGCTTATAAATTCTTGATTTGCTGCCTGTGAGAAAACCTCAATGTGAGGAGCTGCTTACCTGGCTTGCTGAAATCACTAAAGCTGGATGCTTGGGATCCCCTCGACTTGGCGCCAGGTTTAAACTGTTGTCAAGAAAGGGAAAATCTGTGCCATAGAGAACATTAGCTTTTTATGGGAAATTTTCTTTGAGGACAACGGTAATCACCATTATTCTGCAGGTCTGTTGCCAACTGAGCCAGGCTAGCAATGGATTATAGGTTCCCATTTGGAACTGGGTTGAGACTTCCCAAACTGCTTCAACTTTCGACCAGTACATCGATGAGAGAAAGCAAGTTTAATGCCATCAATCGTGGCTTGAATATATATACCATAGAAGAAAGAACTTTTAAAAATCCAGTCCGTATTTCAGCACTGTACATAGTGGGTGCGATTCAACAGACTTAAAAAAAGGTCCACTGCCGGGTGCGTTTAGCGGGGAGTTTCTTGGTGGCTGCAGCACCAATAAACACCCCGCTATTCAACAGCACTTTGCCGTTTCTTTTGACCTCAGGGGTTTTCTCCCTGCCGAGGCTGCACTTAGAGATTTCCTGCTGGCGAGCTGATCTTGCCAACAGATACAGCTGTGCTTAGATTAGGGCAGCATTTTGGCAGCAGCCCCGATCGTATACCCTCTCCCCTGATTTCTGGCAATCCCCCCCCCACCCCACCCCCAACCTTCCGGAACCTCTGGGAGCCCCTCCTCAACACCACTCCCATGGCAAAGCCCCCCGCCCTCCCCGCACCTTGCTGGGCCTGGATCCTGGCACTGCCCGGGAGCCCAGGTGTCACTGCTCGGGTGCTAGGCTGGCAGTGCCAAGGTGCCAGACACCAGGGGGAGTGCCAGAGTACCATCCTGCCCTGACCCCACACACCCGGGGTCTCAAATGGTCTGGCAGACACGCCGAGGTGCTGTTACAGCTGGTCCATCTTTGTGTAGACCAATACTAAACAGCGCCTTGACAAGATCTCGCAGGCATGGCCGTTCAGTCCCGGTTGAATCCGACGTCCAGGTACTGAAATAAACCATTAGGCTCATTTAAATATGCAATCCGGATCTTGCCCAGTGACGCCCGTTTCGTCGCTGGGCTCAGCAGGGCCATTGAAACGCGCCAAGTGTATTTTATTTGCATTCAATGTAAAGACTCTTTTAAAATTCTATCCTTGTCTAATTCAATGAGTTTTATGGTAATGCTTTCTTTTTATGCTCCATAAAATGCAATGCAATTAACAAATAATAACTTTAATTACAATATTAATTCACAGCATTTCATTGTAGTTTGCAGCTACCAATGTGTTATAAAATTAATAACTAATAACAATGTAAATGGAACTAGAGTACACTAATACTGATTTTAGTACCTCGCCTTGCATTATAGATGCTTGACACCAATGAAATTACGCAATTAATAACTTCCTAATTTCGGTTTTATTCATGCGACTTTGAATAAATTGTTGCTGTTTTTATTGTAGTAATCCATTTACTGAAGATACTCCTTCTAAATCATTCCGAAATAGTAGCTGACCAGTCAGTTAATTCTGAGTTCATGAAAGTGACTTGAAATTGACAGTATGCTCATGGGAAAAGTGTTGGTGGACGATTAGTCTTAAAGAGATTTTGGAAATGTCACGGACATCATTTCAAATTTCCAGTGAAACAAAATTATTAATCTGACTCTTTTAACTGGTAGTTAAAATGGGAGAAATATTGTTCAACTTGCTTTGTTCCTAATTACTGCTGTCACCGTTGAAGCTGTTGTAGTCATTGAACAATTAAATATCTTAGATTTGACAGTTTCAGTGACACAGATATACTATTGATCCTACCCACTTATCTTATACGTCTGCATTGCCGCTCATTATATATGTTAATGCTGACAACTGGAGCTCCTTAGAGAACAATGCACAGTTACATGAGCCGAATAGCATGATGCTGGCTGGCATTGTCTTTCAAACAGCAGAAATGATTCCATATTGGCCTGAGGAAAGCTATTTTCTTAAATGGTTGGTGCATGATTAAAAATTTACATGGCAGACAATTGGTTCTCAGTTATCTATATAACCACAATGGATGCCACGTTAAGGTAAATCTTTATTGACCACATTCTTTTCATAGCATTGGACCAAGCTCTCCAAAATACTTAAGGTATGTCTGAATTCTCCATGTCTATTCCACAGTTCCCATCATGTTAGAATAGCTAACAATGGCGAAATTCTCAGTTTGTGAGACCATGGGCGAGGGGATCGGAGAATCACCGGGGGCTGGCGTGAATCCCGCCCCCGCCGGTTGCCGAATTCTCCGGCACCGGAGATTCGGCGGGGGCGGGAATCACGCCGCGCCGGTTGGCGGGCCCCCCCCCCGGCGATTCTCCGGCCCGGATGGGCCGAAGTCCCGCTGTTGGAATGCCTGTCCCGCCGGCGTGGATTAAACCACCTCTCTTACTGCCTGCCAGGGCGGGCTCCGGGGTCCTGGGGGGGGGGGGCGCGGGGTGATCTGGCCCCGGGGGGTGCTCCCACGGTGGCCTGGCCCGCGATCGAGGCCCACCGATCCGCGGGCGGGCTTGTGCCGTGGGTGCACTCTATTCCTTCCGCCTTTGCCATGGTCTCCACCATGGCGGAGGCGGAAGAGACCCCCTCCACTGCGCATGCGCGGGGATGGCGTGAGTGGCAGCTAACGCTCCCGCGCATGCGCCGCCCGGCAATGTCATTTCTGCTCCAGCTGGCGGGGCACCAAAGGCCTTTCCCACCAGCTGGCGGGGCGGAAATCAGTCCGGCGCGGGCCTAGCCCCTCAAGGTTAGGGCTCGGCCCCCCAAGATGCGGAGGATTCCGCACCTTTGGGGCGGCGCGATGCCGGACTGATTTGCGCCATTTTTGGCGCCGATCAGCGGACATCGCACCGATTACAGAGAATTTCGCCCCATGGGTGGGATTCTCCGGTCCACCTGCTACGTGTTCCTCGGCTGCCCACCTCGCCGGCAGTGGGATTCTCCGGTCCGCCTGCTATGTGTTCCTCGGCTGCGCACCTCGCCGGCAGTGGTATTCTCCGGCCCGCCTGCTACATGTTCCTCGGCTGCGCACCTCGCCGGCAGTGGGATTCTCTGGTCCGCCTGCTACGTGTTCCTCGGCTGCGCACCTTGCCGGCAGTGGGATTTTCCGGTCCGCCTGCTACGTGTTCCCGGGCTGCGCACCTCGCCGGCAGTGGGATTCTCCGTTCCCGCCACCTGCCAATGGGACTTCCCATTGTGGCCACCCCATGCTGACGGGAAACCTGCCAACGCAACGGAGAATCCCGCTGGGGGAGAATCCCGCGGCATGTTCTCTGCCAGAGCTGAATTGCATGTGATTTGTTGCCCTATTATTTTCTGTTATTTCCTCTTCTTTTCATGTACTTAATGATCTGTTGAGCTGCTCGCAGAAAAATACTTTTCACTGTACCTCGGTACACGTGACAATAAGCAAATCCAAATTTGTGCTCCCCAATCCTTTGCCATGCAAATTTATGTATGGTGAGGATTGCCAGGGATTCCTGAGGGAATCCTGCTGTCGGGCCACCATTTTGAACGGGCGGCCTGATAGCGAGGTCCCGCGGCTGGCCACAGTTAAAACAATAACTTTTTTCACTGCCTCTGTCTGGACTACTCTAGTTTCCAGACAGTGGTCTCTTTCCTGCAGTGCTTCCTGAGAGGGGTCTCTTTTCTGTCGGGTGTCTCTTTATTTAGGGGGTCATGGGGCGGGGGTATCCTTATTTAGGGGGTCGCTGTGGGGGTCTCTTTATTTAGGGAGTCGCTTTATTTGGAGATCTTTGAGGGATCTCCTTATTAGAAAGACTCTGTGAGGGTCTCCTTATTTAGAGGTCTCCGGCGGAATCTCTTTATTTCAGGGGTCTCGGGGGGGAGGCGGTCTGATGGGGGTGAGGTGGACAGGTCTTGCATTGTTGGGGGGGGGGTGAGGGTGACCCACGGCTGGACTTTGGGGGCAACTCCCTTAAGGAGTTACCCCCGTGGCCCAGCGCAATGTCCACCGCATGAGGGCCGCTGTTGTCCATACCTGTAGTGATTGTCGCCCATGTGATTCCTGGCCAAGAGGACCGGAGAATCACATGGGTCCGGAGAATATGGTGCCCGGCCCGGTAAGTGGATGCAAATGGGTCCGAGTGAATGATTTGCATCCTTCAACTGGTGCACGGGCACAAACATTGATCCCAACATCAGCGGGGGGGGGGGGGGGGGATTGGGGGCAGAGCATCGGAAACAGATGGGCGTCCCTATTTTCTCCCCAATTCTCTGCCTTACCGGGAGCTCCACTACCGACGACGCGAGGCGGAGCATTTCGCCCAATGTTTGAGATGCAATTTACAGGCAATGGTCAGAATTTTCCTGAATTTGTTATTTAGTTAGTGGTGGTTAATGAAAGGATTCCTGGTAGTTGAAATCAGTGGAAGAGAATGTGGTTTCCCTGGATTTGTGGAAGCTACCTTAAGTCAGTGGATCACTCACTAGAAGATAAATTTGCATGTTACTAACTCCTGCTTACAATTAACAGATGTATTATATTGGAGGAATTTGTTCCCTCAAGCTTGACTTCTCAAGCAGATTTCTCAAAATCGGTTTTTTTTAAACTGGGAAATTGGTTACCTCCAAATTAGGCAGAAATGTCTGATTCCGATTGAGAATCCCTCTTGGAAATCTTTTGCGAATCGAACCTGCTCTGTAAGTAGTTTACTTCTAAAATGTTGTGTACCAGGAAATTATCTTTGATCAAAAAATAAAAGAGCCGCCATTTGAAAGTGTGAGAATGGTTTACTTCTTGTGGTAGTCACCACTCTTGTATTATATTGTATATACTGCACTGCAGACGGGGGTATAATGGTAAAGCCCCTGTACTACAGGTACGGGGGTAGATCCCTGCCTGCTGGCTCCGCCCAGTCTGCGGAGTATAAATGTGTGTGCTCTCCGAACGGCAGCCATTTCGGCAGCAGCTGTAGGAGGCCACACATCTCTGTGTAATAAAGCCTCGATTACTCTCTACTCTCGTCTCGTCGTAATTGATAGTGCATCACTTCTTAACTGATGATATTTACCTCTTGCATTTCAAAAGCTGCAGATGTTTATGCCCAAACTGAGTCGGAGAGTGTGGAGCAACAGCAACCTGACGCAGAAACTGCCAAACTGTGAGTCTGTCAAACCTGTGTCCTCCATGCACTCCTCTGTCGTGGTGAGACATTGACAACTTAGATTAGGCAGAAAAAAGGGATGAACAGGTATATCCTCAGCATCTCTTGGTGGGACAAGGTCACCAATTCCGTGGTCCTGGAGCGTGCTAATTCTATCAGCATGCATTCATTACTAATACAATGATGTGTGCAATGGCTTGACCACGTTCATTGGGTGAATGACGATCGTATACCCAAAGACATTCTGTACGATGGACTGGCCTCTGGGTCATGGACTCCTGGGTGTTCATATCTCTGCTACAAGGATACCTGCTAGCGTGATAAGAAGATGGGTAGACATCAGGACAAACAACTGGGAGACAGCTACTGATGGCCAGGACCTCTGAAGGTTGAATATTTGGAGGGGGCATTGGAAGAGCTAAGGTGAAGCAAATATTTCACCTATCTGAGAAAGCAGAAGCCAGCAAATGCTGGGGGTCTCAGATGGGTGAGGGTCAGGGGGCCCAGCCACCGGAGCTCGCTGTCAGGCCACTCGTTTAAAATGGCAGCCCGATAGCGGGAATCAAGACGGAATCCTTCGCTATCCCTGCCATGGAAAAATTTGCATGGCAAGGGACTGCGAACTACCTCTGCTTTGTGCTCCCAGCATGAGGGCAAATCAGGGGCAATTCATCCCTGGAGGGAGAAACTGAGAATTCGGCCAAGGTGTTTAGGAGAGCCAGGAATTGAAGAAAGGGCATGTGGACGAGGGGGGAGTGGCAGTATTGATTAAAGATTGTTTTACAGTGCTGGAGAGAGAGGATGTTCCAAACGAGTCAAGGACAGAATCTCTCTGGCTAGAGATAAGATAGGGAAAAGGGGCAATATCATGAATTGGTGTCGTATATAAACCACCACTAGTGGAAGAGATGTAGAGAAACAAATTGTCAAAGAAATTACAGGGAGGTGCATGAATTCTCGAGTAATTATCAAGGAGGGTTTCAATTATCCAAATACAGACTGGGGTAGGATTAGTGCAAAGGGGCAAAAAGGGCAGGTGTTCCTGGAGTGTGTTCAAGATAATTTCCTGCAGCAGTTTCCAGCCCAATGAAAGGATGGGCACTGTTGGACCTGGTTCCGTGGAATGAGTTGGCCCAAGTGGATTAAATATCAATGAGAGAGCCTTTAGGGGACAGTGACCATTGTATCATAAGGTTTAAGTTATAATGTAAAAGGACAAGGAGCAGCCCAGAGCAGGGATAATTATTTTGGGGAAAACCAACTTTGATGGGATGAGAATGCATCTGAGTTGGAATCAAATGCTGGCAGAAAAGATGGTGATTGAACAATGGGCTACCTTCAAAGAGATTCCAGGACATCACTGTAGGCGTTCCTCAGGGTAGTGTCCTGGGCCAAACCTTCTTCAGCTGTTCATCAATGACCTGCCTTCCATCATCAGAAGTGGGGATGTTTGCGGATGAATGCGCAGGGCGTGTTTCTCCGACCCCCCACCGGGTTGGAGAATCGGAAGGGGCTGGCGTGAATCCCGCCCCCGCCGTGTCCCGAATTCTCCGCCACCAGAGATTCGGCGGGGGCGGGAATCGCGCCGTGCTGGTCGGCGGGAATCGCGCCGGTCGGCGGGCCCACCCCTGGCGATTCTCCGGCCCGCAATGGGCCGAAGTCCTGCCGCTGTCAACCAGCCGGCGTGGATGAAACCACCTTGTGAACGGTGGGACAAGGCAGCGTGGACGGGCACCGGGGTCCTGGGGGGGGGGGGTGATTTGGCTCAGGGGGGTGCCCCCACGGTGGCCTGGCCCGCGATCGGGGCCCACCAATCGGCGGGCGGGCCTGTGCCGTGGGGGCACTCTTTTTCTTCTGCCTTCGCCATGGTCTTCACTATGGCGGAGGCGGAAGAGATCCCCTCCCCTGCGCATGCGCGGGGATGACGTCAGCAGCCGCTGATGCTCCCGCGTATGCGTCGCCCGCCGAAGTCCTTTCGGCGCCGGCTGGCGTGGCGCCAAAGGCCTTTCCCGCCAGCCAGCGGAGCGGAAACCACTCCGGCGCGGGCCTAGCCCCTCAAGATGAGGGCTTGGCCCCTAAAGGTGCGGAGAATTCCGCACCTTTGGGGCGGCCCGATGCCGGAGTGCTTCCCGCCACTCCATTACGCCGGAACCCCCCGCCCCGCCGGGTAGGGGAGAATCCCGCCCACAATGTTCAGCACCATTCACGACTCCTCAGATAATGAAGCAGCCTGTGTCCAAATGCAGCAAACCGGACAATATCCAGGCTTGGGCTGACAAGTGGCAAGTTACATTCGTGCCACACAAGTGTCAGGCAATCTCTTACAAGAAAGGATCTAACCAACGTCCCTTGACATTCAATGGCATTAACATCGCTGACTCCCCCACAATCAACATCCTGGGGGTTACCATTAATCGAAAATGAACTGGACTAGCCATATTAATACTGTGGCTTCCAGGGCAGGTCAAAGGCTAGAAATCCTACGCCGAATAACTCACATCCTGCCCCCCCAAAGCCTGCCCACTATCTACAAGGCACAAGTCAGGAGTGTAATGGAATACTCTCCACTTGCCTGGATGGGTGCAGCTCCAACAACACTCAAGAAGCTCAACACCATCTCGGACAAAGCAGCCCACTTGATTGCTCCTCCTTCCACAAACATTCAAACCCTCCACCACCGACGAACAGTGGCAGCTGTGTGTACCATCTACAAGATGCACTGCAGTAACTCACCAAGGTTCTTTACACAGCACCTTCCAAACCCACGACCAGTAACTTCTAGAAGGACAAGAGCAGCAGATACCTATGAACCTCACCACCTGGAGGTTCACCTCCATGTCACTCACCACCCTGACTTGGAAATATATCGCCGTTCCTTCACTGTCGCTGAGGACAAAATCCTGGAACTCATTCCCTAACAGCACAGTGGGTGTACCTATACCTAAAGGACTGCAACGGTTCAAGAAGGCAACTCACCACCACCTTCTGAAGAGCAAGTAGGGATGGGCAATAAATGCTGGCCGAACCAGCGACGCCCACATCCCGTGAATGAAAACAAAAACAATGTTACAGTAGATTCCCTTGAAGGGGAAAGGGAAGTTAAAATATTTCTTGAGCACCCTAGATAATGAGCGAGATAGAGGTGAAAATGAAAAGGAAGAAACATGTGTAAGCCAGATGTCAGGTAGAAAATATAATGGAGAATTAAGTTGAATATCGAAGGACCAGAGGGGGAAGTGAATAAACTAATCGGAAAAGCATAAAGAGAGCATGAAAAGTGATTAGCAGCTAACATGAAAGGGAATCCCAAGTTCTTCTATAAGCATGTAAATAATAAAAGGGTGGCAAAAGAAAGAGTGGGGCCAATTAGGGATAAAAAAGGAGACTTGCACATGGAGACAGAGAAATAGTGGAGAAGTGAGAGAGGAGGTAACTGGTACGCTCGAGGAATTTACAGTTGAGAAGGAGGAGGTGTTGGAAAGGCTATCTTTACTTACAATTGACACGGTACCAGGACTGTGAGATGCATCCAAAGATACTGAGGGAAGTGAGAGTGAAAATTGCAGAGGCAGTGGTGATGATCTTTTAGTCTTCCTTCGACATAGGGGTGGTGCTGGAGGACTGGAGAATTGCAAAAGTTCTACCCCTGTTCAAAAAAGGGGTGCAAGGATAAAGCCGGCAGCTACAGACCAGTCAGTTTGACGTCAGTGGTATGGAAACTTCGGAAAACTATAGTTTAGGGCACAATCAATAGTCACTTGGACAAGTGCAGGAAAAATAAGAAAAGCCAGCATGGCTTCATTAAGGGAAACTTGCTGGAGTTTTTTGAGGAGGTAGCAGAGAAGGTTGATAAAAGCAATGCTGTTGATGTGGTGTGCATGAATTTTCAAAAGACATTTGATACATTACCGCACAGCCGATCTGTGAGCAAAGTTCTAGCTCATGGAACAAGGGGAAAGTAGGCACTTGGATAAGAAATTGGCTGAGTGACAGGAAACAGAAGAGAGAAGTGAGAAATAATTGTTTTTCAGATTGGAGGAAAGTTTGTAGAGGTGTTCCCCAAGGGGTCAATGTTGGGACCTTTGCACTTCCTGATATATATTAATGAGTTAGACTGTGGTATGCTGGGCATCATTTCAAAATTTTAAGATGATATGAATATTGGAAGCATTGCCAACTGTGGTGAGGATATTCTTGAACTTCAAAAGGATAGAGACATACTGGTGGATTTGACAGAGAAGTGGCAGATGAGGTTCAATGCAGAGAAGTGTGAGGCGATTCATTTTGGCAGGAAAAATGTGGAGAGACACTGAAAAATAAAGGGAGAAACTCGAAAGGAGATACAAGAACAAAGAGTCCTCGGGGTATATGTACATAATTCAGTGAAGGTGGCAGGACAGGTTGAGAGAGCAGTTAATAAAGCATATGGTATCCTACATTTTATTAATAGGGGCACTGAGCACAAGAGTAAGGAGGTAATGCTGAACTTGAATAAGACACAAGTTAGGCCTCATTTAGAGTGCTGCGTCCATTTCTGGGCACCATATTGAGGAAGGATCTGAAGGCATTGGAGAGAGTACAGAGCAGATTCACAAGAATGTTTCCAGGGGTTAAGAATTGTAGCAATGAGGATAAATTGGAGAGGTCAGGCCTCTTCTCTTTGGAGGACCTTGATCGAGCTATTCAAGATCCTGAGGTGTATGGACAGGGTAAATGGTTGAGGAACTGCTCCCACTCAAGAGAGCATCAAGAGCTAGAAGGGTATAGATTCAAAATAACAGGCAAAGGATAGAAGTGATGTGAGGAAAAATGTTTTCACCCAGAGAGTGCTTGGAGTCTGTAATTAACTTCCTGAGAGGGTGATGGAGGTAGGTTTGATCAAGGTATTCAAAGGGAAATTGGATTGCTATCTGCAAAGAAAGAATGTGCAAGGTTACAGAGATAAGAGAGTGGGGCTAGCAGAATGGTTTTGCAGAGAGCCATTGCGGATGTGATGGGCCAAATGGCCTCCTCTGTACTGTAAAGATTCTGTGATGAGGTCAAATGACCAAGCATATGGTCAAAGAGATAGGTTTTATGTAGCATCTTAAAGGAAGGCTGGAGGTAGAGATATTTATGGACCAGATTCCAAAGCTTAGGCTGGAGCAGCTGAAGGTATGCTGACAAATAGAAAAAGAAAGGCTTGCATTTATATAATGCTTCTCACGACTACCAAATGTCTCAAAGCAGTTTTCAGCCAGTGAAATACTTTAAATATGTAGTCACTGATGTAACGTCGGAACTGCCAGCTTACGTACAGCCAGCTCCCAGAAACAGCCAATACCTGTGGTGGAGAGATCACTATCAGGGTTGTGCAAGAGGCCAGAATTGAAGGGGAACAGGCTGTGGGCTTGGAGCTGCTTGCAGAGGTAGGGAGAGACAAGGGCATGGAAGAATTTGAAAACAGCAGTGAGAATGTTAAAATTGAGGTGTTGCTCAACCAGGAGCCAATGTAGGCCAACAAGCACCAGGGTCAACAGCACTTGGTGTGAGTTAGAATGCAGGCAGCAGAGTTTTGGATGAGCTTAAACTTATCGAGGATGAGAAATGGGAGTCTGTCAATGGCAACTAAGGTGAGGATGTGGGTTCCAGCAACACATTAACTGGAGCAGGAGCGGAGTCAGGTGATATTACGGAAGTGGGAGTTGGTTTTCGTCATGGTATCTGTGGTATTAGGGTTAGGGTTAGGGTTAACCTGATAGGCTGGAGTACCATTGGTGGAAACTGTATGCTTTCTATTGGTGAGGATGTATGGTAGCTCCGCCCTGCTAGGCGATGTATAAGAGCCTGTGCCGCCCCAGCAGCCTTCATTCTGTACCTGAGCTGCTGGGGGAAACATCTAGCTTATTACAGCCTTCAGTTGGACTACAACCTCGCTTTAGTGGTCATTGATCGTGCATCAATTTAATAAGCTAGTTTTTTAAGAAGAAAGGATGGAGCTCTGAATCAAGCCGGAGTGTCTGCAACTCAGCCCCCACGCGGCGAACTCAACGGCAATCTTCAAGCACTGGCTGGCGTGCTTTAAAAGGTATCTCAGGACTGCCGAAAACACACCCACGGGAGAGCAGAAACTGCAAGTCCTGCACTCAAGGGTGAGCCCGGAGATGTACACCCTCAGAGGAAGCGGAAGACTTCGATGCAGCAAAACAGCTGCTAAAAGGACACTATATTCGCCCGGTAAACCAGGTCTACGCCCGGCACCTGCTTGCAACAAGGCGACAAACCCCTGGGGAAATCGCTGGAAGAATTCTACCGTGCACTCCTGGTGTTGGCGAGAAACTGCAGATGCCCGCAAGTTTCGGCGAGCCAACACACTGAATTCTTAGTCGGGACGCTTTCGTGGCAGGTATGCTATCCTCACAAATCCGCCAGCGACTGTTAGAAAAAGACACTCTGGGTCTCAAGAAGGCACAGGCCCTTGCAGGCTCCCTGGACGTGGCCTCCAGGAACGCCCGCGCTTACGTTCCCGACCGTGCGGCAGCCCCCTGGGCAGCGTGGAACCCCTTCGCGGCCGACCCCGAGACTTCCCCCACCCCCCCACAGGCCTACACTGCAAGGTGGCCTGGCAACCCCGGAGAGCCCCGCTGCTACTTTTCCGGGCAGGCCAAGCACCCCCGCCAGCGCTGCCCGGCCCGCGCATCCACCTGCAAGGGATGCGGCAAAAAGGGCCATTTCGTGGGGGTATGTCAGGCCCGTGCGGTTGCCGCGGTCTCCAGCGGCAAATGCGGACCGCAACCACAGACTTCTCCACAGTCCCCGTGCGGCCAGTGGTCGCCGCCATCTCCCTATTCCAGGGCCACGTGCGGACCCTGGGCGCCGCCATCTTGTTCCGCGGACGCCACGTTGGAGGGATGGGTGCCACTATTTTGTGCACCCCCAGCCATGTGCGACCAATGGGAGCCGCCATCTTGGATGAACGGGCACGAGACGGCCTGCCTAATCGACTCTGGGAGCACGGAGAGTTTCATTCACCCCGACACGGTAAGGCGCTGTTCTCTCCTCATCCACCCCGTTAATCAAAAAATCTCCCTGGCCTCCGGTTCACACTCAGTGGAGAAAAAGGGGTTTTGTGTAGCAAACCTCACAGTCCAGGGAAGGGAGTTCAAAAATTTCCGTCTCTACGTCCTTCCCCACCTCTGTGCGGCTACACTCCTGGGTTCAGACTTCCAGCGTAACCTCCAAAGTCTAACCTTCAAATTCGGCAGCCCTATACCCCCCTTACTGTCTGCGGCCTTGCGACCCTCAAGGTCGATCCGCCTTCCCGGTTTGCGATCCTCACCCCGGATTGCAAACCCGTCGCCACCAGGAGCAGACGGTACAGTGCCCAGGACCGGACCTTCATTAGGTCAGAGGTCCAAAGACTACTGAGGGAAGGGGTCATTAAAGCCAGTAACAGGCCCTGGAGAACTCAAGTAGTGGTGGTAAAGACCGGGGAGAAGCATAGGATGGTCATCGACTACAGTCAGACCATCAACAGGTTTACGCAGCTGGACACGTACCCTCTCCCCCGCATATCCGACCTGGTAAACAGGATCGCGCATTATAAGGTCTTCTCCACGGTGGATCTCATGTCCGCCTACCACCAGCTCTCCATCCGCACTAATGACCGCAAATACACTGCCTTCGAGGCAGATGGGCGGCTCTATCACTTCTTAAGGGTTCCCTTCGGTGTCACCAACGGGGTCTCAGTCTTCTAGCGCGAGATGGACCGAATGGTTGACCGGTACGGTTTACGGGCAACATTCTCGTATCTCGATAATGTCACCATCTGCGGCCACGACCAGCAGGACCAGGACACCAACCTCCGAAAATTTCTCCAGACCGCTAAAATCCTTAACCTTACATACAATAAGGATAAATGCGTGTTTAGCACCGACCGTCTAGCCATCCTCGGCTACGTAGTACGAAATGGAGTTATAGGCCCTGACCCTGAACGCATGCGCCCCCTTATGGAGTTCCCCCTCGCTCACTGCTCCACGGCCCAGAAGCGCTGCCTAGGGTTTTTCAGTTACTACGCCCAGTGGGTCCCAACCTTGTGGACAAGGCACGTCCCCTGATCCAATCTACAGCTTTTCCCCTGTCGCTAGAGGTCCGCCAGGCATTCAGCCGCACCAAAGCAGACATTGCAAAGGCCACGATGCACGCCATCGACGAGTCCCTCCCCTTCCAGGTCGCGAGCGATGCGCCTGACGTAGCTCTGGCGGCCACCCTCAACCAAGCGGGCAGACCAGTGGCCTTCTTCTCACGTACCCTCCATGCTTCCGAAATCCGACACTCCTCAGTTGAAAAGGAGGCCCAGGCTATAGTAGAAGCTGTGCGACATTGGAGGCATTACCTGGCCGGCAGGAGATTCACTCTCCTCACTGACCAACAGTCGGATGCTTTCATGTTTGATAATGCACAGCGGGGCAAGATAAAAAACAACAACATCTTGTGGTGGAGGATCGAACTCTCCACCTACAACTACGAGACCTTGTACCCTCCCGGGAAGCTAAATGAGCCTGTCCCACGGCACATGTGCCACCGCACAAGAGAGCCGCCTCTGAGCCCTCCACGAGGACCTCTACAAGCCGGGGGTCACTCGCTTTTTCCATTTTGTCAAGACCCGCAACCTGCCCTACTCCATCGAGGAGGTCAGGACAGCCACCAGGGATTGTCAAATCTGCGCGGAGTGCAAACCGCACTTCTACCGGCCAGAGAAAGCGCACCTGATAAAGGCTTCCCGTCCCTTTGAACGCCTCAGTTTGGACTTCAAAGGCCCCCTCCCCTCCACCGACCGCAACACGTACTTCCTGAATGTGACTGATGAGTACTCCTGGTTTCCATTCGCCATCCTCTGCCGCGACATGACCGCAACCACCATCATCAAGGCCCTCCATAGCATCTTTGCACTGTTCAGGTTGCCCGCTTACATACATAGTGATAGGGGGTCCTCCTTTATGAGCGACGAACTGCTCATTTCTGCTCAGCAAGGGCATCACCTCGAGCAGGACGACCAGTTACAACCCCCGGGGTAACGGACAGGTAGAGAGAGAGAACAGAACGGTCTGGAAGACCGTCCTACTGGCCCTACGGTCCAGGAACCTCCCAGTCTCCCACTGGCAGGAAGTCCTCCCGGATGCCCTCCACTCCATCCGGTCACTGCTTTGTACCACTACCAACCAGACACCTCACAATCGTCTCCTTGTCTTCCCCAGGAAGTCCTCCTCTGGGATCTTGCTCCCGACCTGGCTGGCAGCACCCGGACCCATTCTGCTCCGAAAACACGTGCGGGCGCACAAGTCGGACCCGTTGGTCGAGAGGGTCCATCTGCTCCATGCTAACCCCCAGTACGCCTACATGGTGTACCCCGATGGCCGACAAGATACGGTCTCCCTACGAGACCTGGTGCCCGCCGGAGCCCCACGCACACCCCAGCCACTAGTTCCACCCTCACCTCCACCGGGGCACCTTACAGGAGGATCGGTCCTTCCGCCGGCCCCGTCTAGGCCCCCCCACCCACCAATGCACCCCGCAGGCGTTCCCTTCCCAGGTCACCCGTTTTCCCCACCAGCGCCGTCTAGGGGTGCCGAAGCTGCCATGGAGATTGAAGCCACGCTCCTGGAGTCACAGACGCCCGAGCCTCCACTGGAGTCACCACCGAAGCTCCGACGATCACAGAGGACAACCTCTGTGATCGTCCAACCCCGATCGACTGATTGCTTCATTTTAAATTGTAAACTGTAAACTGTAAATTTAAATCATCAATTGTAAATAGCTATCAGAATTGTAAATAGTTACAAAACGCTGTACGGAGGTATTACGGTACCTCCATAACTAATTCTACCACGTTGTCATGTTTGTAGTATCAGGCCACCACCCCCACCGGACTCTTTTTTAACAGAGGGTAAATGTGGTATTAGAGGTATTACGGTACCTGATAGGCTGGAGCACCATTGGTGGAAACTGTATGCTTTCTGTTGGTTAGGATGCATGGTAGCTCCGCCCTGCTAGGCGGGGTATAAGAGCCCGTGCCGCCCAAGCAGCCTTCATTCTGTACCTGAGCTGCTGGGGGAAACATCTAGCTCATTAAAGCCTTCAGTTGGACTACAACCTCGCTTTAGTGGTCATTGACCGTGTATCAGTATCTATAAGCTCATCTTCGGGGTTAAAGAATATCCGAAGGTTGTGAACATTGTGGTTCAGCTTCATACAATTGTGAGGGAGAGGGGAGGAGTGACGAGTGAATGGGGTTTGTGGCCAGATTCAAAGACAATGGGGGAAATGTTAACATTCCTGACTCTATCTAATTTTCTTGCGTTTTAACTGGCTCAATGGTTAGCACCCTTGCAGGAATGTGCACACATAGGTGAAACGATCAAACTGAAATGTACTGATATTCTTCTTCAGTGGATTCATTTAAAATTCTGAGGGTTGTGCGGTTTGATTGACTCTGTAAAATTAAAAAATTATTTGTAGCTATATTGTGGTGCTCTGCCAAACATAGTACAATTTGCTTTATTATACTGAGTTGCAAACTGTTGAGATCAACTTCATGCATTGAATTCCAATATGCTATAAAATTGTATTTCTGAGATTTCCAGGACATTTACTCCCTTTATATGTAGAGCCACACACTCCAAGGTGTATCGAAGGTTGCATCTCTCATCTACATTGGGCGAGATTCTCTGTCCAGCGCCACCCGGAATGTGTTGCCTGATGGGATGGAGAATCAGGCATCGGGGGTTAATTGGGAACGTTGCCAGGCGCCGATCAAAAACGCGATGCTCCGACTCCTACCCCCCACTGGCAGTATGAACGAGGTCCACGATGTGCACTGGCATGGGATGAAAATAATGGAAATGGCACCCTATGCTCCGGCCTCCCCTGATTCTCCGCTCCCCGCACCCGGGAATCATGTGGGCGCAGATCTCTTGTGGTCTCAGCAAATGTGAACCTGATGTGGTGGACCTCACGGTGGGCCAAGGGGGATACAGTTACTCTCTTGGCACATTGGGAGGTTCACCACGCCAGGGCCACGCTGATAGAAACCATCCAAGTCCATCTGAAAGCCAGCGTCCCCAACAACGCATTGCTGGCCCATGCCTCCTCTAGCCAAACCCTCCCAATAGCGACCTGTGTAATTGGAGGACCCACTTCCTAAAGAAACCCCCTCCACAGTTCGCTCCCCCCCCCCCCCCCACACAGCCCCCTCCCTACACACACCCCATCCTGGAAAGGGACCCCTGTCTTGAAGCTAGAGAGCAGTCGAGATAAGGATAGTGGGAAGCATTATAGCTGTAATACTTAGCTTACAGCTCCATGTGTCTACTCCTCGAAGGAGAGGAGCTGTGCCTGCATTTGGTTACCACAGATCCATTATCTGCCAGAAATTCATAGCTTTTGAGTAGTTGTCTGTGATTGACAAGCTTCCAAAAAACACCTGCAGCTTTGATCCATTCATATCCCTCACGGTTCAGTAGCCTAAGTGGTGAAACCCCAATGTTTGTAAACAGTGACCACATCCAAGAGGTGTAAGTGCTTTCTAAGCACTAAGCGCATTCTAATCACTTAACAGTGGCGAGGGCAGGGCTGTGCAGGGGAACATGTGGAGTAGGTTTGTTTAGGAGGGGGTCAGGGGACACTGTGGGGGTCCCCATATTACAGGGGTCCTTGGGGTTTCCCCAGTTACAGGTGTCGCTGGGGTGGTTCCCCCATTACAGGGTCCCTGTGAGGAACCCCCCTATTATAGGGGTCCCTGTGGGGTGTCCCCCTATTACAGGGTCCCTGTGGGGGTCCCATTGTTACAGGGGTACCTGGGGGTGGCGTTGGGCACCCACGCAATCCAGGGGTGGGGAGCTGCTGTGCGGCTGTGGGGGGGGGGGGGGGGTTTGGGACCGATTTGCAGTACGGGTGGGCTGGCCTGCCACGAGACCTCGCTATCAACCTGCTTGCTCAAGATGGCGGCCTGAAAGTGGGATTCCCTGGGAATCCCTCATATTCCACGCCATGCATCAATTTGCATGGCATGGAACACTGAATTGCAGCTGCTTTACGATCGCAAAGGGATCATAAAACTGGTGTAATTCAGCTCTGGCGGGGCCTGCTAAATGGAGATTTCCACTGATTTTCCAAATCTGAGCTGGACCAGTGGTAGGTGTTAGGGCAATCCTATTACTTCAATACAAGTATGCAAACCTGAGAGTTATTTCATCATAATCTTTATTCATCATATCAATATAAACTGAGCATGCGCAGTATTCATTAGATAAACGTATATATACTCATAAGTAACTAACTTGGCTGGGGTTTGTCAACCAAAATCTCTGACCACTCACTAAAGTCGCCATGATAAGGGCGTGATTCTCCGAAAAGACTTCTAAGTGTGGTAGCGAGCTGGAACTGCTGTTAGCTTCCCGGAGCTCAGACCAGCGAGGCAGGCAACGCTATTCAACGTTAATTGGTCCATTTAACAAGGCACCACGGGCTTGTCGGTGCAAATGAAGGCTTGCCAGCTGATTCGCCAGGACCTCATTCGTCAAGGCCTAGCAACACTTAAACTGCACCTGCGCAGCCAGCCCCACCCTCTCGCCGTAGACATGTACCCAGAGCTGCTGTTGTGTGTGTGATGTTGCCTCCCCCAGTGCTCAAGCACAGTGTCCATGCATCAAGGTGTCATTGGAATGCTAGGCAATGACTCCCACGTGCTACATGGCCTGCTCACCCATGGGAATCCACTTAGGTTGTGTGAAGTGCTCATGTAATGGTGATTGCCAACTCCCTGTTAGCAATAGCCTTCAGCCGCACAGCCAGAACCTCGGCAGTCAGTGGGGCTGATGGGTAGTCTGTGGGTAAGACAGGCAGGGGCTTGAGCTGCCCCGGAACGGGTACACAAGATCCAGGGTTGGCATGCTGGTGTCGTGTGTGGTTACCCCCCTAGCATCTCCCCCCCCCTCCCTACTCCCCTTTGCATGGCGGCCCACCCCTCGCCGAATCCTGGGGCGGCAAACCCATTGCCCAGACTCTTTGCCTGTGAGCAAAGATGGCTACTCACCTCCTCGGCTCCCCACAGAAGCCCTTCTGCCAGGTTCATGTTTTTCAAAAGGAGTACCAATCAGCGCCAGCGTGACCACAGCTGGGGATGCCGATGAATCATGGGAGGCCATTGGATATGGGGTCGCTCCTGTTAATTGGGTGGAAATAGGGCTTAAGTGGTGATAATTTGTTTCTTGCAACATTACATTCAGATCCCAATTTTGCCTAAGGGTTGCATCGCAAATTGTTTGGTGCCTGGAATGGTTCTCGTTTTTGGCCTCTCTCGCTATTCACCGACCTCGTTTCTCTTAGACGAGAGTGCAACGAGGCCTGAGAATCTTCCTGAAATTCCAACAGATTATTGGTGTTTCTTTATACAGTTCAGTAAATGAGGCTGGTGTAAGATTGGCATTTAAGTATCCTCTCAACACATAAGATCAGTATCTAAGTACAACAGCAATCAATAGACAACTTCTCCTTTATGTAATGTACATTGCAGCACAATCCATTTACTGTTCTCTAGACAATTCACAGACTTGTACGCTGTCCTTGAGTTAGGTGTGATGGGGAGGGGGATGATGAGGTTGATGGCCTAGTCAGTAACTTTTTATTATTCCAGCCATTTCTCACACTCAAGCTTCTGTTCAACTCTATCAGCAGCTTTGCAAACATGCTGACTGTTAGCCTTCTCTTAACATTATATCCCTAGCTCTCAGCACTGAAAGCCCTCTGTTTACCCTATAATTACTGTCATTACTATCCTTCTAACAGTAGGTGCACTAAAATTGCATTTTGGAACCACTAAGTTGGGGAAGGCAAAAAACATCAAAGGTTTCCCGCCTGTGGACGACACAGCAACTTATTAGTGTGCAGGCATGCATGGGCACAGAATCAGACTTGGCCTCATGCCTCCGGAGTTGACTAGCATCCCAACACTCGTTGTCTAGCTCACACATAAGGAATAACCACTTGGAGAATTTGTTGGATAATGCTGGTGTCAGTATGCCTAATAACTTAGAGCTTTGCTGTGCAAAGAAATGACTGCTGCACTTCTTATAATGCAACAGTGACTATGCTTTTGTCATGGATGCTTTAAAGGTATTTCCCCAAAGTTGCCCGTGAGCAATTGTGTATGTGTGTGTATTTCCTCACTCACGGAGTGAGAAGTTCATTAAAAATAATCCAGCAGCAAATATTTTTACTTAAAAAAAAAATGGTCAGCTTATTTCACTTCATTGCTCTGGATATAAGGTATAATTGCTAGCGTATGCACAGGCCACAAAGACTAGTTACAAATGAAGATTCAATAAACACAAATCAAGATTAGTCCATATTCGGTGCAGGCCTGATTTGTTTTGAAGTCAAGGTGTTGCATTCTCTGCAAATGCAATGGTTTCTACTGTCAAATTGCTGGAGGTTGCATTGACAGGTGAGCTTAGTGTCTGGAATTGGGGAGGAGAGAATGATAATAATAATCTTTATTAGCGTCACATTAACACTGCATTACATTAACACTGCAATGCAGTTACTGTGAAAACCTCCTAGTCGCCACATTACGGCACCTATTCGGGGTACGCAAGAGAGGGAATTCAGAATTCCAATTCACCTAACAAGCACGTCTTTTGGGACTTTGTGGGAGAAACCGGAACATCCGGATGAGACCCATGCAGCCACGGAGGGAACGTGCAGACTCTGCACAGACAGTGACCCAAGCCAAGAATTGAACCCGGATCCCTGGCGCTGTGAAGCAACTGTACTAACCACTGTGCCTTCTTTCTCCTGGTTCCGCAGGCATGGCATTTTCAAAATTCCTAGTTACTTACAGCAGAAGGCGTACCTGTTTTTGGATGCCACTCCCTCAGTTGAAACTTCTTAAAGATGGTTCTCTGTGGATCTTCCTGCTCCCTGCCCTTTTCAATGGGGTGGGGCGTGGGTGGATTGTCCACCCCTGTTTGCTGGGAGTGAATGACAGAAGGGGCGGAGAATTGAGGGAAGAGTCCCAAATTATTTTTTACACCAGATTGTCCCGCCCCCTGCCAGTCACGCATAAACCAGTCTCGCCGGTGTCGTCATGGGACCCTCTTCCTTGATTTTGTACTGCGTGTAAAAATATGCTGGGAGAAGCCAGCAGTGCATCTGGCCAACTACACCAGCTTGTCCAGCCTGAGTGGACACAGTCAAAAAATGAAAACGTTCTGCCAAAGTTTCCTTGTAGGTAAGGAAAATGGCCACTCTTATCATGTAACCTGTACAAGAATGCTGAGCCACTTTCCATGCAAGGTCAGTGGTAATTCCATCACAATTACCCAAAGTCACCTTACCCCCTGTAGTGATCCAAAAAAAACAAAGTTGTTCACATCTTATCAGTTAGTTTCTTTGTGTTTGGAGGAAAAGCAATCAAGTCAATGCGTTTCTGTTGACTCTTTTGGAATACTCATTGAACTGTAAATGTAAATGGCTTGAGGATGTCCTTTCTTTGCCTGGCTGAAGGGGTTCCAGCCCAAATCCACAAGGGGAAAGTCACTCAGAGTCCATTTTCGGAACTTCAGTCCAAGGTGACCTTCAATGTGGGACATCATTAACTGCACACCATAACATTTGGATGTAAGTCTCTTCAGGATGCCCTAAGGTTGTGAACATTTCTTTTGATGTCTTTGTTACTTCCAGACTTGACAATTCTAATGCACTCTTGCCCGTCTTCCATTCTCCACTCTCCAAAGCCTTGAGCTCATCCACAAAACAGGTAACGTAAACCACACAGTGCCCTATTAGCTCTCGGTTTGGTTAACATCTCAATTTTAAAATTTTCATCCTTGTTTTCAAATCCCTCCATGGACTTACCCCTTCCTATCTTTGTAACTTCCTTGAGCCTTACAACCTTCTGCCATCTCTACACCCCTGCAATTCTGTTTTTATTGTTACCTGTCTTATTATCTCCTTATGTCACTCAGCATTAAATTCTATTGATTATGTTCCTGTTACTACGTGAAAGGCGCTATAATTAATTCAAGTTGTTCAGAAATGTAAATTTTTGCTTTCCTTTTAGACAAGACATGTGCAGAGAAATAGAGGGAAGGTATGAATCGGACCTCAAACTCACAGACCTGCATAATAAAGTCGAATTTAAACTTGCAAACATTGAAGTTATTTTTAATATTCTTTACTTCCTTTGTTGTCTTGCGTCGCGCTGTCCTGTGCTGTGTATCAAACAGTAGAGAGCAAGGCTAGTTATCCAGCACCGAGTACTGTCGAAATATTGATTTTGGTCACCAAGCGACACACTTGGGTGCTCCTCGTTGTCTTCCTCTCTTCCTGTCAGGGGGATGCATTTGTCCCCTATTGAAGTTTCATTATGGTGGTGCAGCTGAGGCAGAAAGTAATCAGTGTTGGAAATTATAATCAAGCATCTGTGTTCATACAATCACTGGCACAGCATGCTAACTCCCAATGCGCAATCACACTGCCCAGAACTTGTATATTTGACTCATTGATTGGATGCTTCAGTACCCTGTTACAAACCGCTGGCCGTTCTCTGAAACAAAAACTTCTCACCCAGTTGCTCTTGCACTGTAACCTCTTGGGAAAGTTGCAACAGCAACTGTTTAAATACTCAGACTATTGATGCCCTGTTGATGGTACCAGCAATAATAGACCGACCCAAAATCCAAACTCTATATTATGGCCAATGTCTTTCATTTCTCCCAGTGTTATGTCGTCCATGTTTAATCCCCTCATCTAGGTGAGAAGGTGCTGGTAGGGAGCTTTGACGGCAGAGGCTTTTGAAGTCAGCACCTCTAACTTAATTTTCTTAAATTCAGGCAAGGCAGGCTGCTCCCCCTCACTCTTAACTGCTTCCCCTCCCACCAAGAGGATCAGAAGCATAATTCAAACAACATAGTCACATCCCAGTGCCATCATTAAGCAGTGTAATTTTTAGAGGGTCAACTAAAACCTGCAAAGATTAAAGCAGGCAGGATCCAGGCCACTTGAGGCCCATATAAGTTGATATTTTTACTTTTCAAATGTTACTTGTGGGGCAGGAGGAGTAGGCCTCTCCTGTTCTGGGCTTCCTCACATCCCCAATTATGGAAATATTTTTCCAGGGATCATATTGTTTGTCAAATAGGGTCTGACTCAAAGATGTACAGGTGTTGCCGTCTAAATTGCCCCTTAGTGTCCAGGGATTTGCAGGTTAGGTTATGGGGTTACAAGGATAGGACGGAGGAATGGACCTTGGTAGAGTTCTCTTTCAGAGTGTCGATGCAGACCCGATGGGTCAAATGGCCTCCTTCTACACTGTAGTGATTCTTTGAATTCTCCGGCCATTCATTGGTGATGGGATTCTCTGGTCCTTCCACAGTGCACCCCCACCCACAGGTTTCCTGGCAGTTTGGGATGGTTTCAATAGGAATTCCCATTGATAGCAGAGGAAGCAGAGAATCCTGCCGCCAGTGAATACCTCCTACCACATGGGGTAACACATGGCTGGGGGGCTGTAGAATGCCACCCAAAGGACAGAATTCCCTGATCCGAGTTCGTCTTGCCACCGCTGCCAGCCAAGTGCAGAGAATTTGGCGCTCAGTCAAAACTCCATTCACTACAGCGGTATGGAAAATCCCGCCGGCGTGAACAGACAGAGAATTCTAGCCAAAATCTCTTGGGCTTCCCAGTGTTAGCCTCTGGCTGCTGTTGAGTAAAGAGTCACGGCTCTGCTCCTTTTGTCAAACACCTTGCCCAAACTCAATCACCACATCACATCCTCCAAAGGCCACCTGTAGCCTCTTTACATATCAGTGTCAATTATTGGGATTATTGGATCAATGAGATATTTAATTGGAATGTTTCTTAACCCATTCCTTAACAGTCTCCCCTTCCTTGAAGAAAAAAAATAATTTGATGAAAACAAAACTTCAAGAAACTCAAAAACACACGCAATTCCACCCACCACCCCCTCATTTTTTTTCGGAAGGAAAAAAACAACAAGCAGTCACAGAAACAGGCGCCCTTCATTAACAATATCCAAAAGTTTCTGTGAACTGGCTCCTTTTTTCATTAAACAGTCGGACAATTGATAGCTACTGTCGACCCATTTAATTTTTGCTATCTCAAAGAACAAAGAAAGGTACAGCACAGGAACAGGCCCTTCAAGCCTGCGCCGACCATGCTGCCCGTCTGAACTAAAATCTTCTACACTTCCAGGGTCCGTATGCCTCTTTTCCCATCATATTCATGTATTTGTCAAGATGCCACTTAAACGTCATTATCGTCCCTGCTTCCACCGCCTCCTCTGGCAGTGAGTTCCAGGCACCCGCTACCCTCTGTGTAAATAATTTACCTCGTACATCTCCTCTAAACCTTGCCCCTCACACCTTAAACCTATGCCCCTCATAATTGACCCCTCTATCCTGGGAAAATGTCTCTGACTATCCACTCTGTCTATGCCCCTCATAATTTTATAGACCTCTATCGGGTCGCCCCTCAACCTCCTTTGTTCCAGTGAGAACAAACCATGCTTATTCAACCTCTCCTCAGAGCTGATGCCCTCCATGCCAGGCAACATCCTGGTAAACCTCTTCTGCACCCTCTCTAAAGCCTTCACATCCTTCTTGTAGTGTGGTGACCAGAATTGAACACTATACTCCAAGTGTGGCCTAACTAAGGTTAAGATCTCCCCTCTGTCCAACATCTGCTTCAAACTTGTCTATCCTTAACCTTTTTTCATTGACACTTTTTGTAGAGTGTACGTTTTCCCACAGGGATTTATTGTCAATGTGACAGTCAATGGGTATGTTACACAAATCCCCTAATCCCAAAATGTCTGTCACTATCTGAGATATATAAAAGGCCACATCCACCGCCTCTACAAGGCTTAACGTCTCAGCAGCCAAAGTGCTTTTGGCCACCCTCCTTATTTTCTTTGTTTCCCACACAAGAGGACAATATTTACCATTGTTCCCCAAAAGGAAAATTATAAAACCTCCTGCACTTGAAACCCCATTACATAAATTTGCATAGGACACATCACTATAAACCATGAGTTTCAAGTGCCTAAGATCACCTAAAACTGGGAACCTCAAAGCACTCCTGCATTTTTAGTTTGACCAATGCTTTATTTGCTCTCAATAATGTCTTCCACTTTAGGATCATTCATTTTTGTACTCAACTCTAAGACATCAAAACTAACGTCCGGTCTAGTCTGCCTACCTAACCAATTCAGTTGCCCAATTAAGCTTTGCAGTTGCTCTTTTTCCATTTTTGAGACCAATGCGTGTTTTTGTGAAACCCAGCCACAGCTAATTGCTATTGGGCTGATACTCTCCAAATAAGATTGCTGACATAAAGTCGTCCCTAATTTAGTCTGTCCGATTTCCAGTCCGATATATTTAAATACACCTGAAGCTTGACTTCCAACCCTGAATTCTTTCCTCAACCCAGAGATTACAATATCTTCGAAAGCACTAGTCCCACCCCACAGAAAATCATCGACATGCATCATGAAGATCCCAGAAAGATTTCCCTTATGGTGCCAGTAAAACATTGCCGGATCTGCTTTCAACTAGCAACTGTCCAACTTCAACAAAACTGACTTTACGGAAAAATACCAGACACTAGACTCATCATTTAATCCATAGGCACATTTGTTCAACTTCCAGAGCACCCTGTCTGTGTTAGCTGCCTCTTTAGGACAGAGAAAAATGTCTCTCTGGAGCTGATGCCTCTGCAAAAAGGCAGCTTTTATATCTATAGATTTGCATTCCCATGCCTTTGTGGATAATAGAGCCAAGAAGATCTTTAAAATAACCTTTCCTGCTGTAGGTGAACTACCCTTAAATCCTGATCTTCTACGTTTTCTTCAAATTCCCTTGCCACAAACCTGGCCTTTGTCTTATAAGTTCCATCCGAAAGAACCTTTTCCGTGCAAATCCATCTGTGGGATAGAGCTCTTTGTCCTCTATCCGGTACTTCCGTGTATACCCAAAATTCACTCCAACTATGCAGTTCTTGCTGTTTGGCACCTTTGATAACTTTTTCATTTAATTTATTGGAAGCCACCAAAATCTCACGTGCACGTGGGCTTCTACTTCTATTAGTATTTATAGTCTTACTCATGTTCCAAGATCTTGATAAACGACGTCCACTCTCCCGCCTGGTACTCGTTCTGTACTGCTACGGCTTCATCTTTCCCTTCTGCTGTGGGATATCCTTTCAATAGTTCTCGACCTTTTCCTGCGGACCTGTTCACTATCCGATGTACTATCTGAACTGGCACTGCGTTTCTGTGCCCTCCATTTTTGAACTTTGTGTTCCCAATCCATTGTCTTGACACCCTCCCCTTTAAGCTGTACATTCAACCAGGGTTTATACTTTCCAGTGGCTTTCCCTGCTCTACTAATAACCATAGACCATAAGACATCGGGGCAGAATTAGGCCACTTGGCCCATTGAGTCTGCTCCGCCATTCAATCATGGATGATATTTTCTCATCCCCATTCTCCTGCCTTCACCCCATAACCCCTGATGCCCTTATTAATCAAGAACCTATCTACCTCTGTCTTAAAGACACTCAGTGAATTGGCCTCCACAGCGTTCTGCGGCAAAGAGTTTCACAGATTCGCCACCCTCTGGCTGAAGAAATTCCTCCTCATCTCGGTTTTATAGGTTTGTCTCTTTAATCTGAGATGGTGTCCACTGGTTCTAGGTTTTTTTTCCTACAAGATGAAACATCCTCTTCACGTCCACTCGATCCAGGCCTCGCAGTATCTTGTACGTTTCAATAAGATCCCCTCTCATCCTTCTAAACGCCAACGAGTACAGACCCAGAGTTCTCAAACGTTCCTCATACAACAAGTTCTTCATTCCAGGGATCATTCTTGTGAACCCCCTCTGGACCCTTTCCAAGGCCAGCACATCCTTCCTTAGATATGGGGCCCAAAACTGCTCACAATACTCCAAATGGGGTCTGACCAGAGCCTTATACAGCCTCAGAAGTACATCCCTGGTCTTGTATTCTAGCCCTCTTGACATGAATGCTAACATTGCATTTGCCTTCTTAACTGCCGACTGAACCTGCATATTAACCATAAGAGAATCGTGAACAAGGACTCCCAAGTCCCTTTGTGCTTCTGCTTTCCTCAGCATTTCCCCATTTAGAAAGTAGTCCAGATTCCTCCTTCCAAAGTGCATAACCTCACACTTTTCCACATTGTATTTCATTTGCCACTTCATTGCCCATTCTCCTAGCTTGTTGAAGTCCTTCTGCAGCCTCCTTGCTTCCTCAATACTACCTGTCCTACTACAGATCTTTGTATCATCTGCAAACTTAACAACAGTGCCTTCAGTACCTTCTTCCAGATCATTCATGTATATTGTAAAAAGTTGTGGTCCCAGCATAGATCCCTGAGGCACACCACTAGTCACCGGCTGCCATCCTGAAAAAGACCCCTTTATCCCCACTCTCTGCCTTCTGCCAGTCAGCCAATCCTCTATCCTTGCCAGGATCTTACCCTGAACACCATGAGCTCTTAACTTATTTAACAGTCTCCGATGCAGCACCTTGTCAAAGGCCTTTTGCAAATCTAAATAAATCACGACCACTAGTTCTCCTTTGTCTAACTTGCTTGTTACCTCCTCAAAGAACGCTAACAGATTTGTCAGACACGACCTCCCTTTGACAAAGCCGTGCTGTCTCAGTCCTATTTTACCATGCACTTCCAAGTGCTTTGCGATCTCATCTTTAATAACAGACTCTAAAATCTTACCAATGACTGAAGTCAGGCTAACCGGCCTATCGTTTCCCATCTTCTGCCTCCCTCCCTTCTTAAACAGTGGTGTTACATTAGCCACCTTCCAATCCTCTGGGACCCTTCCTGCCTCCAGTGATTCCTGAAAGATCATCACTAATGCCTCCACAATCTCCTGAGCTATCTCTTTTAGGACCTTGGGGTGTAGTCCATACGGTCCAGGTCACTTATCCATCTTCAGACCTTTCAGTTTTCCCAGAACCTTCTCCTTAGTAATGGTCACTGCACTCACCTTGCCCCCGATTCTCCTGGAGCTCTGGCATCCCACTGGTGTCTTTCACCGTGAAGACTGATGCAAAGTAACTATTCAGTTCATCTGCCATTTCTTTGTTTCCTATTATTACTTCTCCAGCCACATTTTCCAGTGGTCCAATATCTATTTATGCCTCTCTCTTACCTTTTATATGTTGAAAAAATATCTTCCTATCTTCGTTTATATTACTAGCTAGCTTGCACTCATACTTCATCTTCTCCCCCCTTATTGCTTTTTTAGTTGTCCTCTGCTCGCTTTTAAAGGCTTCCCAATCCTCTGGTTTCCCACTAATACTCACCACTTTGTCTGCTTTTTTTTTTAGCCTTTATGCTGTCCTTGACATCCCTCATCAGCCATGGATGCCTTGTCCTCCCCTTAGCATGTTTCCTCCTCCTTGGGATGAATTTCTGTTGTGCTCCCCAAATAACCCCCCAAAACACCTGCCATTGCTGTTCCACTGTCTTCACTGCTAGGCTCCTTCTCCAGTCAACTCTGGCCAGCTCCTCCCTCAAGTCTTTGTAGTTACCCTTATTTAATTATAATACCGTTACATCTGGTTGTAGCTTCTCCATCTCAAACTGCAGGGTAAATTCTAATCATATTGTGGTCACCTAAGGCTTCCTTCACCTTAAGTTCCCTAATCAAGTCTGCCTAATTACACATCACCAAATCCAGAATTGCCTGTTTCCTAGTAGGCTCTGTCACAAGCTGCTCCAAAAAACCATCCCTTAGATATTCCACAAATTCAATTTCTTGGGATCCACTACCAACCTGATTTTCCCAGTCCACCTGCATATTGAAGTCCCCTATGATTACTGTAATATTGCCTTTTTTACATGCCTTTTCTATCTCCTGATTTCTTTTCTGCCCCACATCCTGACTACTGCTAGGGGGCCTGTACATAACTCCCATCACGGCCTTTTTACCTTTGCGATTCCTCAACTCTACCTCAGACATTCTATGCCTTCTGATCCTTTTTCGCTCCTTGCTATTGATTTAACTTCATTCCTTACTAACAATGCAACCCCGCCCCCTTTGTCCATCTGCCTGTCTTTTCGATAGGACATATATCCTTTGATATTTAGCTCCCAGCCCTGATCCCCTTGTAGCCACGTCTCTGTGATGCCCACAACATCGTACCATCAATTTCAATGTGCGCAACAAGTTCATTTACCTTGTTCTGTATACTGCGCACATTTAGGTACAACACCCTCAGTCCTGCATTGGCCACCTCCTTTTTCATACTCTCCTCAGTCACTGTACTGTGACCCTTTTTGATTTTTGACTATGGCTTCTCTGCCTTACACTTTCCCTCTTACTGCTTTTTGCTTTTGGTCCCGTTTTACTTATCCCTGACTTCCTACATCAGATCCCACCCCCTGCCACATTAGGTTAAACCCTCCCCAACAGCTCTAGCAAACATCCCCCCCTAGGACATCGGTTCCAGCCCTGCCCAGGTGCAGACCGTCCGGTTTGTACTGGTCCCACCTCCCCCAGAACCGGTTCCAATGCCCCTGGAATTTGTATCCCTCCCTCTCGCACCATCGCTCGAGCCACACATTCATCCTATCTATCCTAACATTCCTACTCTGACTAGCTCGTGGCACTGGTAGCAATCCTGAGATTACTACCTTCGAGGTCCTACTTTTTAGTTCAACTCCTAACTCCCTGAATTCAGCTTGTAGGACCTCATCCCGTTTTTTAACTATATCGTTGGTGCCTATGTGCACCACAACAGCTGGCTGTTCACCCTCCCCCTCCCCCCAGAATGTCCTGCAGCCGCTTCGAGACATCCTTGACCCTTGCTCCAGTGAGGCACATACCATCCTGGAGTCTCGATTGCGTCCGAAGAACCGCCTGTCTATGCCCCTTACGATTGAGTCCCCTATCACTATAGCCCTTCCATTCTTCTTCCTGCCCTTCTGCACAGCAGAGCCAGCCACGATGCCATGAACCTGGCTGCTGCTGCTTTCCCCTGGTGAGCCATCTATCTCAACAGTATCCAAAGCGGTATATCTGTTTTGCAGGGAGATGACCGCAGGAGACACCTGCACTGCCTTTCTACTCTTGCTCTGTCTTTTGGTCACCCATTTTCTATCTCCCTCAGTAACTTTCACCTGCGGTGTGACCAACTCACTAAACGTGCTATCCACGACGTCCTCAGCATCGCGGATGCTCAAAAGTGAGTCCATCCGCAGCTCCAGAGCCGTCATGCGCTCTAACAGGAGCTGCCACTGGACACACTTCTTGCACGTGAAGGGCCAGGGACAGTGGACGTGTCCCTGAGCTCCCACATAGCACACGAGAAGCATGACACGGGTCTGGGATCTCCTGCCATGTCTAAAACCTTAGGTTAACTTATACAACTACAATTCCAAAAAATGAAAGAAAAATAAATAAATAAATAAATGGACGAATGAAAAGAAAAACTACTTATCAGAGACTTACCAAGAATAAAAAGCACCTCCTCCCAACCCAGCTTCGAATTCCCATCTAGCTTCAAATTCCGAAACTCACTCTTTGCTGTGCCTCACTCTGGCTGTGTCTTCTCTGGCTCACTGGGAGAACTCACTGAGAGTGAGTTAAAGTTGCTCTTTTTAAATTGTCCTGAGTTGACACCCCCCCCCCCCCACCTGATTTTAGATCAAAGTAACTTAAGGAGACTGACAATTAATTGCCAACCAGTTATGTGAATGGGTGGGGCAGCCCCTTGTTAATCTTCACTGCACAATTCTAGATTAATTTAAATTCTTGAAATTTAAAAAGGAACAGTCTTACCGATTCAATTCCCACCTAGCTTCAAATTCCCAAACTCACTCTTTGCTGTGCCTCACTCTGGCTGTGCTTCTCTGGCTCACTGGGAGAACTCACATAACAGTTGCATCCTTCCATTGACGAGGCCCTTCAGGCAAGTATGTCACTTTTGTACCAACTTTTGGCTGTTGCCCTTTCAGAGAAATGGCCTGTTCTAATTCATCAGAAGTATTGTATTCCTCTACAGAAACCCTGTCTATATCAGTTAACTGGTCCTCATAGGTTCTGTAACACATGCGCACCAGATGACCCTGACTCTTCATCATGTCTGCCTGCTCTGTCTAAATTTGAAAATTTGTAATCTGTACCCATTAGCCTTGATGAATATACCCTGACAGTCTGATTGCCATGTTGCAAAATAATTGTTTTGATATCTATGCCAATGATCGTCCCTGGGCCTTTCCATTCATTAAAATGGTGTCTCTTATAGTAAACTATGCCTCCGTGCTGAAAAATGGTATTTGATGGCCTTACATTATGCCTTAAAGCTCTGCGAATTCTTTCAGAGACTTCTACTTCCAAAAAAGCTTTTCTACTGCTACGTAATGCATTTAAATGCTCAGCAAAGACAGAGCTAATTATAGTCCCTTCCCAAGCTGGAGGCTGGTCATCCAAAATGGACGGAATTTTAGGATTTCTACCAAACACTAATTGATAGGGACTATAGCCCCCAACCATCTGCAATTAATTCTTTGCATGTACCGCCCATGCTAAGGCTGAATTTAACTTGCAATTTGGTCCATCTGCCAAAATTTTCCGGAGCACGTCATCTATTACTGCACGGTTTCTTTCACACACACCATTACTAAATGGGCTTTCCGCAGCTATATTCACAATTGTGATATTTACGCTTTCACACATATCCCTAAACTCACCATTAGCAAATTCTCCCCCATTGTCTGTTCGGAATTTTGCCGGTGGCCCCATTCCTGTCCCTATCCATTTTTTCACGATCTGATCCAGGATTACTCTCTTTTCTTTGCTTCGTACAATGGTTGATTGACTAAATCTGGTTGCTAAATCTACAAAATGCAAAATAAATATATTGTTAGCTTTAACCCAGATCTTAAGATCCATGGCCACAATGTTGTTAAAATCCCTGGCCAAAGGTAGGGTTACTATTGGTCGTGATGGTGTCCTTCTGTACTTCCTACAAACCTCACAGCGATCATTAACCTGTTCTATCAGTTTAGCATAGTCTTCATCCCTTATCCCTGCACCCTTTAATAAATGTTTCCGCCTCCGAGAAGACGGATGCGCAAATTGCCTCTGCAGTTTTAATATAACACTCTTTTTATCAGCTAAAGTCCCATTTCCAGCTGACAATAACACATCCTTAACAACTGCACCTGAAATATTATTTGTCAGTAATGGAATACAATAGTGTCCCGACTGTGTAAATTGTAAGTCCATATTCTTTTCAAAACCTGTTGCCTTATCCTGTTCCATATCCAGTTTCATGTGTGCTTTCTTCATCAACGATCTGCTCAGAAGCAAAGGTATCTCACTTGATACAACATCCGTGCTAATGAAATGATTCACTCTGGCAATATTGCAAGGGATCACCACTCTTTTCAGCAACTTCAGAGTATTATCATCCCCAAACCTGAAACTTGTGGAACTTGCAAATTCCTTAACCTTGTTACGATTTTCAGCATTCAAAGAGCCCAGGGGTGGGGGGGGGGTGGGGGTGGGGGGTGGGGGGTGGGGGGGGGGGTGGGCGGGGGTGGGGGGGGGGGTGGGCGGGGGGGGGCGGGGGTGGGGGGGGGGCGGGGGTGGGGGGGGGGGGCGGGGGGGGTGGGGGGGGGTGGGGGGGGTGGGCGGGGGTGGGGGGGTGGGCGGGGGTGGGGGGGTGGGCGGGGGCGGTGGGCGGGTGGGGGGGTGGGGGCGGGGGGGTGGGCGGGTGGGCGGAGGGGGTGGGCGGGCGGGGGGGTGGGGGCGGGGGGGGTGGGGGCGGGGGGGCGGGCGGGGGGGTGGGCAAGGGGGGCGGTGGGGGCGGTGGGGGCGGTGGGGGTGGGCGGGGGTGGGGGGGGTGGGCGGGCGGGGGGGGTGGGGGCGGGGGGGTGGGGGCGGGGGGGGCGGGTGGGCAGGTGGGGCGGTGGGGGCGGTGGGGGGGGGTGGGGGCGGTGGGGGGGGTGGGGGCGGTGGGGGGGGGTGGGGGGGGTGGGGGGGGGTGGAGTGGGTGGGGGGGGTGGGGTGGGGTGGGGGGGTGGGGTGGGGTGGGGGGGACGGTGGGGGGGGTGGGGTGGGGAGGTGGTGGGGGAGGTGGGGGGGATGGTGGGGGGGGTGGGGTGGGGGCGGTGGGGGGGGGTGGGGGCAGTGGGGGCGGTGGGGGGGACGGTGGGGTGGGGTGGGGGGACGGTGGGGGGGTGGGGGGGTGGGGTGGGGTGGGGAGGTGGGGGGGACGGTGGGGGGTGGGGGGGTGGGGTGGGGAGGTGGGGGGACGGTGGGGGGGGGTGGGGTGGGGGCGTTGGGGGGGTGTTGGGGGGGTGGTGGCAGTGGGGGCGGTGGGATGGACAGTGGGGGGGTGGGGGGGGTGCGGTGGTGTGGGGCGGTGGGGGGGGGTGGGGGCAGTGGGGGCGGTGGGGGGGACGGTGGGGGGAGGTGGGGTGGGGGCGGTGGGGGGGTGGTGGGGTGGTGGCAGTGGGGACGGTGGGGTGGACAGTGGGGGGGTGGGGGAGTGGGGGGGTGCGGTGGGGTGGGGCGGTGGGGGTAGTGGGGGCGGTGTGGGGGTGTGGGGGACGGTGGGGTGGTGGGGGGGTGGGGGAGGTGGGGGGGACGGTGGGGGGGCGGTGGGGTGGGGGGGGCGGTGGGGGTGGACAGTGGGGGGGTGGGGGAGTGGGGGGGTGCGGTGGGGTGGGGCGGTGGGGGGGGTGGGGGCAGTGGGGGCGGTGGGGGGGTGGGGGGGACGGTGGGGGGGTGGGGGAGTGGGGGGGTGGGGGAGGTGGGGGGGACGGTGGGGGTGTGGGGGCGGTGGGGGGGACGGTGGGACGGTGGGGGGTGGGGTGGCGTGGGGTAGGTGGGGGGGGGTGGTGGGGGGGTGGGGTGGGGGGGCGGGGGCAGTGGGGGCGGTGGGGGGGATGGTAGGGGGGTGGGGTGGGGGGGCGGGGGCAGTGGGGACGGTGGGGGACGTGGGGGGGACGGTGGGGGGGTGGGGGTGGTGGGGGCGGTGGAGGCGGTGGGGGGTGGTGGGGGCGGTGGGGGGTGGGGGGGTGGTGGCAGTGGGGGTGGTGGCAACGGGGGGCGGTGGGGGGGACGGTGGGGGGTGGGCGGGTGGGGTGGGGTGGGGTGGGGGAGGTGGGGGGGATGGTGGGGGGGTGGGGTGGGGGCGGTGGGGGGTGGTGGGGGGTTGGCAGTGGGGGCGGTGGGGGGGACAGTGGGGGGGACAGTGGGGGGGAGGGGGGTGGGTGTGGGGGGGGTGGGTGGGGGCAGTAGGGGCGGTGGGGGGGTGGGGGGGGTGGGGTGGGGAGGTGGGGGGACGGTGGGGGGGGCGGTGGGGTGGGGGGGCCGTGGGGGTGTGGGGGCGGTGGGGGGAACGGTGGGGGGGTGGGTGGGTGGTGTGGGGTGGGGGAGGTGGGGGGGATGGTGGGGGGGTGGTGTGGGGGCGGTGGTGGCGGTGGGGGGTGGGGGGGTGGTGGCAGTGGGGGCGGTGGGGGGTATGTGGGTGGTGTGGGTTGGGGGAGGTGGGGGGGATGGTGGGGGGGTGGGGTGGGTGCGGTGGTGGGTGGGGGGGGGTGGTGGCAGTGGGGGAGGTGGGGGTAACAGTGGGGGGGTGGGGGGGGGTGGGGGGGTGGGGACAGTGGGGGCAGTGGGGGGTGGGTGGGGGGGACGGTGGGGGGGTGGGGTGGGTTGGGAGGGACGGTGGGGGGGTGGGGTGAGGTGGGGTGAGGGAGGTGGGGGGACGGTGGGGGGGGTGGGGGGGGGGCGGTGGAAGGGGTGGGGGTGTGGGGTGTGGTGGAGGAGGTGGCGCAGACGGTGGGGGGGTGGGGTTGGGGCGGGGCGATGGTGGGGGGATGGTGGGGGGTAGGGGGGGTGGGGTGGGGCGGTGGGGGCGGTGGGGGGGTGGGGGGGGTGGCAGTGGGGCAGTGGGGGGGACAGTGGAGCGGTGGGGGGGTGGGGGGTTGTGGGGTGGGATGGGGTGGTGGGGGGGGTGGGGGCAGTGGGGGGGGTGGGGGGGGTGGTGGGGTGGTGCGGGGGTGGGGTGGGGGAGGTGGGGGGGACGGTGGGGGGGCGGTGGGGTGGGGGGGCGGTGGGGGGGTGGGGGCGGTGGGGGGGGACAGTGGGGGGGTGGGGGGGTGGGGTGGTGGGGTGGGGGGGCGGGGGCAGTGGGGGCGGTGGGGGGGGTTGTGGGGGACGTGGGGGGACGGTGGAGGGTGGGGGGTGGGTGGGGGGGTGGGGTGGGGGAGGTGCGGGGGACATGGGGGGGTGGGGTGGGGGCGGTGGGGGGTGGTGGGGGGGGTGGCAGTGTGGGCGGTGGGGGGTGGGGGGGTGGGCGGGGTGGGGGGGTGGGGGGGTGGGCGGGGTGGGGGGGTGGGCGGGGGTGGGGCGGTGGGCGGGGGCGGTGGGCGGGCGGGTGGGTGGGGGCGGGGAGGTGGGCGGGTGGGCGGAGGGGGTGGGCGGGCGGGGGGGTGGGGGCGGGGGGGTGGGGGCGGGGGGGGCGGGCGGGGGGGTGGGCAGGGGGGGCGGTGGGGGCGGTGGGGGCGGTGGGGGTGGGCGGGGGTAGGGGGGGTGGGCGGGGGTGGGGGGGTGGGGGGGGGTGGGCGGGGGGGCGGGGAGGTGGGCGGGCGGGGGGGTGGGGGCGGGGGGGTGGGGGCGGGGGGGGCGGGTGAGCAGGTGGGGCGGTGGGGGCGGTGGGGGGGGTTGGGGGCGGTGGGGGGGGTGGGGGCGGTGGGGGGGGGTGGGGGGGTGGGGGGGGTGGAGTGGGTGGGGGGGTGGGGTGGGGTGGGGGGGTGGGGTGGGGTCGGGGGGACGGTGGGGGGGTGGGGTGGGGAGGTGGTGGGGGAGGTGGGGGGGGTGGTGGGGGGGGTGGGGTGGGGGCGGTGGGGGGGGGTGGGGGCAGTGGGGGCGGTGGGGGGGACGGTGGGGTGGGGTGGGGGGACGGTGGGGGGGTGGGGGGGTGGGGTGGGGTGGGGAGGTGGGGGGGACGGTGGGGGGGTGGGGGGGTGGGGTGGGGAGGTGGGGGGACGGTGGGGGGGGTGGGGTGGGGGCGTTGGGGGGGTGTTGGGGGGGGTGGTGGCAGTGGGGGTGGTGGGATGGACAGTGGGGGGGTGGGGGGGGTGCGGTGGTGTGGGGCGGTGGGGGGGGTGGGGGCAGTGGGGGCGGTGGGGGGGACGGTGGGGGGAGGTGGGGTGGGGGCGGTGGGGGGGTGGTGGGGTGGTGGCAGTGGGGACGGTGGGGTGGACAGTGGGGGGGTGGGGGAGTGGGGGGGTGCGGTGGGGTGGGGCGGTGGGGGTAGTGGGGGCGGTGTGGGGGTGTGGGGGACGGTGGGGTGGTGGGGGGTGGGGGAGGTGGGGGGGACGGTGGGGGGGCGGTGGGGTGGGGGGGCGGTGGGGGTGGACAGTGGGGGGGTGGGGGAGTGGGGGGGTGCGGTGGGGTGGGGCGGTGGGGGGTGTGGGGGCAGTGGGGGCGGTGGGGGGGTGGGGGGGACGGTGGGGGGGTGGGGTGGTGGGGGGGTGGGGGAGGTGGGGGGGACGGTGGGGGTGTGGGGGCGGTGGGGGGGACGGTGGGACGGTGGGGGGTGGGGTGGCGTGGGGTGGGGGAGGTGGGGGGACGGTGGGGGTGGCGGTGGGGTGGGGGGGGCGGTGGGTGTGTGGGGGCGGTGGGGGGGATGGTGGGTGGGTGGGTGGTGTGGGGTGGGGGATGTGGGGGGGATGGTGGGGGGGGTGGGATGGGGGCGGTGGTGGCGGTGGGGGGTGGGGGGGTGGTGGCAGTGGGGGCGGTGGGGGGGACGGTGTGGGGGTGGGTGGGGGGTGTGGGGTGGGGGAGGTGGGGTGGTGTGGGGGGGGTGGGGTGGGGTGGGGTGGGGGATGTGGGGGGGACGGTGGGAGGGGTGGGGTGGGGGGAGGTGGGGGGGTGGCGGGGGGGGTGGGGTGGGGGCGGTGGGGAGTGGCGGGGGCAGTGGGGGCGGTGGGGGGGACGGTGGGGCTGGGCGGGTGGGGTGGGGTGGGGTGGGGGGATGGTGGGGGGGGTGGGGTGGGGGCGGTGGGGGGGTGGGGGCGGTGGGGGGGACGGTGGGAGGGTGGGTGGGTGGTGTGGGTTGGGGGAGGTGGGGGGGATGGTGGGGGGGTGGGGTGAGGGCGGTGGTGGCGGTGGGGGGTGGGGGGGGTGGTGGCAGTGGGGGCGGTGGGTGGGTGGTGTGGCGTGGGGAGGTGGGGGGGATTGTGGGGGGGTGGGGTGGGTGCGGTGGTGGCGGTGGGGGGTGGAGGGGTGGTGGCAGTGGGGGCGGTGGGGGTGACAGTGGGGGGGTGGGGGGGTGGGGGTGGTGGGGGGGTGGGGGCAGTGGGGGGTGGGTGGTGTGGGGTGGGGGATGTGGGGGGGATGGTGGGGGGGTGGGGTGGGGGCGGTGGTGGCGGTGGGGGGTGGGGGAGGTGGTGGCAGTGGGGGCGGTGGGGGGGACAGTGGGGGGGTGGTTTGGGGGGGGCGGTGGGGGGGGGTGGGGGCAGTGGGGGGTGGGGGGGTGGGTGGTGTGGGGTGGGGGATGTGGGGGGGATGGTGGGGGGGTGGGGTGGGGGCGGTGGTGGCGGTGCGGGGTGGGGGAGGTGGTGGCAGTGGGGGCGGTGGGGGGGACAGTGGGGGGGTGGGGTGGGGGGGCGGTGGGGGGGGTGGGGGCAGTGGGGGGTGGGGGGGTGGGTGGGGTGGGGGAGGTGGGGGAGGTGGGGGGGACGGTGGTGGGGTGGGGTGGGGTGGGGGAGGTGGGGGGGACGGTGGGGGGGTGGGGGGGTGGGTGGGGTGGGGGGGACGGTGGGGTGGTGGGGTGAGGTGGGGTGTGGTGGAGGAGGTGGCAGTGGGGGCGGTGGGGGGGACAGTGGGGGGGTGGGGGGGGTGGGGTGGGGGGGTCGGTGGGGGGGGTGGGGGCAGTGGGGGCGGTGGGGGGGACGGTGGGGCTGGGCGGGTGGGGTGGGGTGGGGTGGGGGGATGGTGGGGGGGGTGGGGTGGGGGCGGTGGGGGGGTGGGGGCGGTGGGGGGGACGGTGGGAGGGTGGGTGGGTGGTGTGGGTTGGGGGAGGTGGGGGGGATGGTGGGGGGGTGGGGTGAGGGCGGTGGTGGCGGTGGGGGGTGGGGGGGTGGTGGCAGTGGGGGCGGTGGGTGGGTGGTGTGGCGTGGGGGAGGTGGGGGGGATTGTGGGGGGGTGGGGTGGGTGCGGTGGTGGCGTTGGGGTTGACAGTGGGGGGGTGGGGGGGTGGGGGTGGTGGGGGGGTGGGGGCAGTGGGGGGTGGGTGGGGTGGGTGGGGGAGGTGGGGGGGACGGTGGGGGGGTGGGGTGAGGTGGGGTGAGGGAGGTGGGGGGGACGGTGGGGGGGGTGGGGTGGGGGAGGTGGGGGGATGGTGGGGGGGGTGGGGTGGGGGCGGTGGGGGGGGTGGGGGCAGTGGGGGCAGTGGGGGGGACGGTGGGGGAGTTGGGGTGGGGGCGGTGGGGGGGTGGTGGGGGCGGTGGTGGCAGTGGGGGCGGTGGGGTGGACAGTGGGGGGGTGGGGGGGTGGGGGGTGCGGTGGGGAGGGGCTGTGGGGGGGGGTGGGGCGGTGGGGGGAACGGTGGGGGGGTGGGGTGGGGGGGCGGGGGCAGTGGGGGCGGTTGGGAGGATGGTGGGGGGGTGGGGTGGGGGGGACGTGGGGGGGACGGTGGGGCGGTGGGGGCAGTGGGGGCGGTGGGGGCGGTGGGGGGTGGGGGGTGGTGTCAGTGGGGGCGGTGGGGGGGACGGTGGGGGGTGGGTGGGTGGGGTGGGGTGGGGTGTGGGAGGTGGGGGGACGGTGGGGGGGTGGGGGGTGGGGTGGGGTGGGGTGGGGGAGGTGGGGGGGACGTTGGGGGGGGTGGTTTGGGGGTGGTGGGGGGTTGGCAGTGGGGGCGGTGGGGGGGACAGTGGGGGGGACAGTGGGGGGAGGGGGGGTGGGTGTGGGTGGGGTGGGTGGGGGCAGTAGGGGCGGTGGGGGTGTGGGGGGGTGGGGGGGTGGGGTGGGGAGGTGGGGGGACGGTGGGGGGGGGCGGTGGGGTGGGGGGCGGTGGGGGTGTGGGGGCGGTGGGGGGGACGGTGGGAGGGTGGGTGGGTGGTGTGGGTTGGGGGAGTTGGGGGGGATGGTGGGGGGGTGGGGTGAGGGCGGTGGTGGCGGTGGGGGGTGGGGGGGTGGTGGCAGTGGGGGCGGTGGGTGGGTGGTGTGGCGTGGGGGAGGTGGGGGGGATGGTGGGGGGGTGGGGTGGGTGCGGTGTTGGCGGTGGGGGGTGGAGGGGTGGTGGCAGTGGGGGCGGTGGGGGTGACAGTGGGGGGGTGGGGGGGTGGGGGTGGTGGGGGGGTGGGGGCAGTGGGGGGTGGGTGGTGTGGGGTGGGGGATGTGGGGGGGATGGTGGGGGGGTGGGGTGGGGGCGGTGGTGGCGGTGGGGGGTGGGGGAGGTGGTGGCAGTGGGGGCGGTGGGGGGGACAGTGGGGGGGTGGTTTGGGGGGCGGTGGGGGGGGTGGGGGCAGTGGGGGGTGGGGGGGTGGGTGGTGTGGGGTGGGGGATGTGGGGGGGGATGGTGGGGGGGTGGGGTGGGGGCGGTGGTGGCGGTGCGGGGTGGGGGAGGTGGTGGCAGTGGGGGCGGTGGGGGGGACAGTGGGGGGGTGGGGTGGGGGGGCGGTGGGGGGGGTGGGGGCAGTGGGGGGTGGGGGGGTGGGTGGGGTGGGGGAGGTGGGGGAGGTGGGGGGGACGGTGGTGGGGTGGGGGAGGTGGGGGGGACGGTGGGGGGGTGGGGGGGTGGGTGGGGTGGGGGGGACGGTGGGGTGGTGGGGTGAGGTGGGGTGTGGTGGAGGAGGTGGCAGTGGGGGCGGTGGGGGGGACAGTGGGGGGGTGGGGGGGGTGGGGTGGGGGTGTCGGTGGGGGGGGTGGGGGCAGTGGGGGGTAGGGGGGTGGGTGGGGTGGGGTGGGGGAGATGGGGGAGGTGGGGGGGGACGGTGGGGGTGTGTGGTGGGGTGGGGGAGGTGGGGGGGACGGTGGGGGGGTGGGGGGTGGGTGGGGTGGGGGGGACGGTGGGGGGGTGGGGTGGGGTGGGGGACGTGGGGGGGACGGTGGGGGGTGGGGTGAGGTCGGGTGAGGGAGGTGGGGGGGGGGTGGGGGGGTGGGGGCAGTGGGGGCGGTGGGGGGGACGGTCGGGGGGTGGGGGGGTGGGGGGTGGTGGAGGAGGTGGCGGGGACGGTGGAGGGGTGGGTTGGGGGCGGGGCGATTGTGGGGGGATGGGGGGGTGGGGTGGGGCGGTGGGGGCGGTGGGGGGGTGGGGGGGTGGCAGTGGGGGCGGTGGGGGTGGGGGAGGTGGGGGGGACGTTGGGGGGGGTGGGTTGGGGGTGGTGGGGGGTTGGCAGTGGGGGCGGTGGGGGGGACAGTGGGGGGGACAGTGGGGGGGAGGGGGGGTGGGTGTGGGTGGGGTGGGTGGGGGCAGTAGGGGCGGTGGGGGTGTGGGGGGGTGGGGTGGGGAGGTGGGGGGACGGTGGGGGGGGCGGTGGGGTGGGGGGCGGTGGGGGTGTGGGGGCGGTGGGGGGGACGGTGGGAGGGTGGGTGGGTGGTGTGGGTTGGGGGAGTTGGGGGGGGATGGTGGGGGGGTGGGGTGAGGGCGGTGGTGGCGGTGGGGGGTGGGGGGGTGGTGGCAGTGGGGGCGGTGGGTGGGTGGTGTGGCGTGGGGGAGGTGGGGGGGATGGTGGGGGGGTGGGGTGGGTACGGTGGTGGCGGTGGGGGGTGGCAGTGGGGGCGGTGGGGGTGACAGTGGGGGGGTGGGGGGGTGGGGGTGGTGGGGGGGTGGGGGCAGTGGGGTGTGGGTGGTGTGGGGTGGGGGATGTGGGGGGGATGGTGGGGGGGTGGGGTGGGGGCGGTGGTGGCGGTGAGGGGTGGGGGAGGTGGTGGCAGTGGGGGCGGTGGGGGGGACAGTGGGGGGGTGGTTTGGGGGGGCGGTGGGGGGGGGGTGGGGGCAGTGGGGGGTGGGGGGGTGGGTGGTGTGGGGTGGGGGATGTGGGGGGGATGGTGGGGGGGTGGGGTGGGGGCGGTGGTGGCGGTGGGGGGTGGGGGAGGTGGTGGCAGTGGGGGCGGTGGGGGGGACAGTGTGGGGGTGGGGGGGCGGTGGGGGGGGTGGGGGCAGTGGGGGGTGGGGGGGTGGAGGGGTGGTGGGGGGGTGGGGTGGGGGTGGTGGGGGTGGTGGGGGTGTGGGGTGAGGGTGGCGGGGGTGGTGGGGGGGTGGCGGGCGGGGGGGGGGTGGCGGGCGGAGGGCATAAACTTTATTATTGAGAATTTGAATTATTCTCGAATACAGGATTATCTGACTGTAATTAAATGCCAACTGCTCATTCCGCCGTTGTAGGACTGAAGGCGGATCAGAGGCCAGAGGGCCAAGAGCAGTGAAGCCCTTTTCACATCACTGCTTGAGGTTCAAAATGCTCTTCATTTCATTCATATTTTTATTATTTTATTGCCTTTTATTTTTATATCAGGTTTTACATTTAAAAGAAAGGAACAAATGGACACGAGGAGGTGTTATTTTTGTGCTGACGTACTTCATGGATGTTAGTACAAGCAACGCTGGAGCTTCTGTTGGTGCTTTTTACAGCTATCGAAAACAGCAGGATAGCAAAAGAATATGTAAAACCCATTCTGCCGAGAGCCTGAAGCAATTTTCTATCCATGTTTTCTCGTACTGTTTTTCAGTGGAAGTGGGAAGGAGCTAATCTAGCTATGGCCAAGATACTAAGCATTGTCTCCCTTCTGAAACCCCTATTAAACCAGCGAGCTGAACAATTTATTCGTGGGGATAGCTAAAAAATTTACAATACCAGCATTTATATCCTCAGCACCAGAAAAAGCTGACATAACACAAAGGCAGGTAAAAGCCACGTTCATGTTTAAATGGGCCTCCTCTACTGAGCTTTCTTTCTTAGTCGACCATCATCATCCCTCAGTATGTCCTGTCCCACCAACCAGACAGGTGGTGGCATTGTGGCACAGTTGGGGGGGGAGTTTCACTGGGAGTCCTCAACGTTCACTCTGGCCCCATAAAGTCTCATAGTATCAGGTCAAACATGGGCAAGGAAACCTGTTGATTACCACATTCCGTCCCCCCTCAGATGAAGAATCAGCACTCATCCATGTTGAACTCCATTTTGTTGGGTGCAGAATATACTCTTACGTTGGGGACTTCAATGTGCATTATCAAGAGTGGCTGAGTAGTACCACCTCTGACTGAGCTGGTCAAGACTGAAAGGACATAGCTGTTAGGCTGGGTCTGCAGCAGGTGGTGAGGGAACCAACAGCATGAAAAAAACAAGCTTGGCCTCATCCTCACCAACATGCCAGCTGCAGATGCATCTGGCAAGCCAGTATTGATAGGGGTGACCACCGCACAGTCCTTGTGGAGAAAAAGACCTGTCCTCACAGGTAAAATACCCTCCATCATGTTGTGTGGTGCTATCACTGTGCTAAATGGGATGGATTTTGAACAGATCTAGCAACTCAAGACTGGGCAACAAGGGGCGAAAATTCTCCGGAAACGGCGCGATGTCCGCCGACCGGCACCCAAAACGGCGCAAATCAGACGGGCATCGCGCCGCCCCAAAGGTGCGGAATGCTCCGCATCTTTGGGGGCCGAGCCCCAACCTTGAGGGGCTAGGTCGGCGCCGGATGAATTTCCGCCCCGCCAGCTGGCGGAAACGGCCTTTGTTGCCCCACCAGCTGGCGCAGAAATTACATCTCTGGGTGGCGCATGCGCGGGAGCGTCAGCGGCCGCTGACAGCTTCCCACGCATGCGCAGTGGAGGGAGTCTCTTCTGCCTCCGCCATGGTGGAGGCCGTGGCGAAGGAGGAAGGGAAAGAGTGCCCCCATGGCACAGGCCCGCCCGCGGATCGGTGGGCCCCGATCGTGGGCCAGGCCACCGTGGGGGCACCCCCCGGGGCCAGATCACCCCGCGCCTCCCCCAGGACCCCGGAGCCCGCCCGCGCCGCCTCGTCCCGCTGGTAAGGTAGGTGGTTTAATTTACGCCGGTGGGATAGGCATTTTAGCGGCGGGACTTCGGCCCATCCGGGCGGAGAATCGCGCGGGGGGGGCCCGCCAACCAGCGCGGCGCGATTTCCACCCCCGCCGAATCTCCGGTGATGGAGACTTCGGCAACCGGCGGGGATGGGATATCACGCCAGCCCCCGGCAATTCTCCAACCCGGCGGGGGGGTCGGAGAATCTCGCCCCTGATGTGGGCCATGAATAGCAGCAACTGTAGTCAACCACAATCTGTAAGCTCATAGCCCGGCATATATCGCACTTTACCATTAGCATAGAACCAGGGGTTCAACCCTTGTTCAATGAAGAGTGCAGGAGAGCATGCCAGGAACAGCAGCAGGCATACCTAAACATTAGGTGTCAATCTGGTATAGCTAGAACACAGGACTACTTGTGTGTCACATAGCATAAGCAGCAAGTGATAGAGCTAATTAATTCCACAACTAATGGATCAGATCTAAGCTCTGCAATCCTGCCACATCCAGTCATGAATGGTGATGGACAATTAAACAACTCACTGGAGGAGGAGACTCCACAAATATCCCCATCTTCCTGGGGAAGCCCAGCACTAAGTGCAAAATATACAGCTGAAGCATTTGAACAATCTTCAGCCAGAGGTGAATGATGCATCATTGAAGCCTACTTGTGACAATAAGCGTTTATTATTATCTCAGCCTCATCTGGAAATCCACAGCATCACAGATGCCAGTCTTCAGCCAATTTGATTCGCTTCACGTGATATCAAGAAACTGCTGAAGACAAAGGCTGTAGTCCCAGACAATATAGCAGCAATAGTACTGTTAGCGCATCTACCGTGGGCAGCACGGTAGCACAAGTGGATAGCACTATGGCTTCACAGCGCCAGGGTCCCAGGTTCGATTCCCTGCTGGGTCACTGTCTGTGCAGAGTCTGCACGTTTTCCCCGTGTCTGCGTGGGTTTCCTCCGGGTGCTCCGGTTTCCTCCCACAGTCCAAAGACATGCAGGTTAGGTGGCTTGGCCATGATAAATTGTCCTTAGTGACCAAAAACGTTAGGAGGAATTATTGGGTTACGGGGATAGGGTGGAAGAGAGGGCTTAAGTGGGTCGGTGCAGACTCGATGGGCTGAATGGCCTCCTTCTGCACTGTATGTTCTATGTTCTACACCATATGGACTGCAGTGGTTCAAGAAAGCAACTCATCACCACCTTTTCAAGGACAATCAGGGATGGGCAATAAATACTGGCCTAGCTAGTAACCCACAAATCCCACGAATGGATGAAAAAAAAGATTTTTGATGTTCTACCCTGTATTATGCACATATAATCTGCGTATCGTTTCCTGTATGTCATTTCAGCTTTATTTTCCAAGTTACTGCCAAAACATATTAGAGATACTGGACAATCTCAGAAAGTCCGACAGCATCTGTGGAGCGAGAAGGGAGCTACATTTCAGTCTGGATGATTCTTTGTCAAAGCTGGGGAGAACTGGAAATAGGGTCAGATTTATACTGGTGTGGGGACGGGGAGTGGTGGGCATGGATAGGGAGCCAGCGATAGGTGGAGATTGACAAAATGTCACGGACAGAAAGTCAAAATCAATGTACATGGGGCGTTCAAGGCTAAGAAGGGCGCTGATAGTGGCACCCAAAAAAATTAGAATGTCTGAATGGCAGAACAATGGTAAGCAGGTGTCAAAGGGCAACTAGGAACAGGGAACAGATGGCTCAAGTAGGGTGGGGAGGGGGAGGGCTGGTTGTGGACAATGGTGAGGGAAAAGCAGATCTACGGAAGAAATGAAAATAAACTGAAGTTGTGGAACTCAATGTCCGTAAGGCTGTCACGTGCCTAATTGGAAGAGGTGCGCTGGGCTTCATTGGAAGATTTTAGCAGGCCAAGGACAGACAAGGGGATGTGAGAACAGGACAGTGAGTTGAAATGGCAAACGAGAGGAAGGCCTGGGTCCTACTTGCGGGCGGACCGAAGGTGTTCTGCAAAATGGTCACCCAGTCTGCGTTTACTCTCTCCAATATGGAGTAGACCGCATTGGGAACAGTGAATGCAATAGGCCAGATTGAAGGAGGTGCAGGTGGAGCACTGCCTCACTTGAAAAGCATGTTTAGGCTCTTGGATGGTGAGCAGGGAGAAGGGGAAGGTGTTACACTTCCTGTGATTGCATCGGAAGGTGCTGTGGGAAAAGAGTGGGGTGTAGCGGAAGATGGAGTAGTGATCAGGGTATCTGGTAGGGATCAGTCCCTGCAAAATGCTGACAGGGGGAGTGAGGGGCAGATGTGTTTGGTGGTGGCATCATGCTGGAATTGGAGGAACTGGCGGACGATGATTCTTTGAAATGCGGAGGCTGCTGGGATGAAAAATAAGGAAAAGGGGGACCCTCTCCTGGTTCTGGGAGGGGTGTGGGGATGAGAGCAGAGGTGTGTGAGACAGTTCGGACATGGTTGAGAGCCCTGCCGACCACAGTGTATGGGAAACCACGATTAAGGAAGAATTAAGACATGACAGTGTAGTGATCTCTGTAGGTGCAGGTTAATGGGTAAATAGCAGCACCACATGATCATTGGAGGGCTGGACCAACAGGGGTATAAAAAGCAGCCACACGGGGTCTCTCTCTCTCGTGGGTGTACTGTGAACAGGGTAACATCAGAATCACATAGATAGTTAGTGGAGTTACGTTTAATTATTAATGTTAAATCTTGTTAACCAATTCTTAGTTTTCATGTTAAGGTAAAGAACTCATGCACTTATAGTTCTAGTTACTCAATAAATCTTTGTTGTTACTGGATGAGTTTGAGTCTTCTTCAACAGGCTTCAAAGGACCTCACCATCAACCAAGGTTTGAGTAACACGTGTTATCGCCCATGCAGGTAACACCACAGACAGCAGCACTGTTTTGGAAAGTGGCATAATCGAACAGATGCGACGGAGGCTAAGGAACTGGGAGAATGGGATGGAGTCCGTACAGGGTATGGGGTGTGAAGAGCTGTAGACGAGATGGCTGTGGGAGTCAGTGGGTTTGTAATGGATACTAGTGGACAGTCTATCCCCAGAAATTGAAGTAGAAAGATCAAGGAAGGGAAGGGAAGCGTCAGAGGTGGACCATGTGAATGTGATACAGGGGTGGAAATTGTAAGCTAAATTAATACATTTTTCCATGTCGAGACGGGAACATGAAGTGGCACCGAAACAGTCGTCGATGCACTGATAAAAGAGTTGTGGGATTGAGCCAGAGTGGGATTGGAACAAGAAATGTTCCACACGCTCCATAAAGAGACAGGTAAAACTGGGACCCATTCGATTACCCATAGCCACACCTTTGGTTTGGAGGACATGAGACATGTCAAAGGAGAAATTGTTCAGTGTGAGGACAAGTTCAGCCAGACAGAGGAGAGTGGTGCTGGATGGGGGAATATTCAGGCCTCAGTTTGAGGAAGAAGAGGAGAGCCCTCAGACTATCCTGGTAGGGAATGGTGGTATGGAGGGATTGGACACCCATGGTAAAGAGGAAGCTATTAGGGCCAGGGAACTGAACGTTGTTGTGAGAGGTAATTACTTTTGTTGATGTGCTGATAGCTACAGTTTACAATCTAGGGCAGGCTCTTTCCAGCAGGCTTCAGGACACTTCCAACAGGCTGAAAGGGAGGTCAGAAGACCCCATTCTGTGGGAAACAGTCTTCCAATTAATGAGTTTCCTTGATTTGACCAATAGTGGTAGAAGGGAGATTTACATTTCAAATGACTGGTGTTGAATAATATGTAATAGTTATGGTAATGAGTTAGTGATGTATACCAGATGTAACAGTGACTTCAGCAGTCATGTGCAAGAGACTGAGAAGAGAAGATTAAATGTACAAGAGAGAGATATACTTACATTGAAGTTTAAAATGTACTGGAGTGTAAATCAAAGAGTTTTTGAAGAAATCAGTCGGAGTTAGGACTTGGTCATTGGGAAACTTTCCCAATCTAGAACAGACACAAATTACCTGAAGAGAGATTCAAATAATATTTAAAGTGGAAACCAAACTACAAACCAATTGACAGACTCATGAAGCTGGAGAGCAATTGTTTTAAAGTAGATGTAGGAGACTCTTGCAGCTAAGTGAGAGGGTACTCCAAGATGGAGGAACACTTTTTCCAACTTTTGCACATTTAAAATGCAACACTGTGGTAGTGGTGCTGGGGAGAGGGGATCGTCTCAACAGGGTGATCTGAGGCCACTTCTGAACCCATATACAGGCAGGTGTGGTGTGGGGGTTGTGCTCCAAGTCTGCCTGGACCACTGGCCCCCTTGTCTGCCATTGGGAGGCCAACCTCCAGGCACTGCTCCCTGCAGGGATCTTGATGCCACTGGGAAATCCCAGGTGGTCTCCTTTGATGTATCTTACTTAATAGTCATTTAACAAGCTGAACTACACTTGCTCATGAGTAGCCATGCACCATCCCTCCCCTCTAGTTACCAATTTAAGTTTGTCAGTAGGGTTCACAGTGTGCACATTGGGTGTGTATTGGAAGCTACATGTCGTAACATAAAGGGCTCTGTTCTTTGCAGACAGAAGGAACATGTGCACATAATGCACCTGTTTCAGCTAAACAAAATAAGCACCATCCATTCACTCATTCATACCCCAGGGAAGTGCCTTCACCTATCAAGCTGCCAGCTTTAGATTTCAAGCAATGTTTGCCAGTTATCTGTCAGCCACCATCAACTGGTGCATTCTCCATGGCAATGCCTGAACCAGTCAGAGCCCATTTGCCAACCAATCAGCAGTCTCTTCTCATTTTCCCTTTATACTGGTATTCTTGTGAAGAGTCCTGATGAGTGAAAGATAAAAGCACCAACAAATCCCTTTTTTCAGCAATACTCTAATTCTATACTACTAATTCTTATAGAATTGATAGGTGTAGAAGAAACTCCACCTGGCAGATGGCTGTTTCTCTTCTCTCTCTGGAAAACTCATAAACAGTCCCTTGTTGAGGTAAAACAAAGATAGTAGCCAAGGAGAATGGTTCTCTCATATCTATACTAGTGTCTGGCACGTGTTAACAAAGGTATCCTGCATGAGATAAGTTAAAAGATGACCTCAGCCAAAGTAATGCTCAGAGGGAAGGTAACAACTTGAGTACCTTTCCTTTCATAATTGGCCAGAGCTTTTTGAACAAATGACATTGGCTAAGTAACCAAACTAGCAACAAAGCATGGCAGGTGCTTGGGGGTTGAGGGGATAGTCCTCATCAGGGAGCTTTCTTTTTCAGATGAAGGAAAACCAGGGGAAGAGCTTCCTAACACTTTAGCGAGGGAACAGACGGCTGCCTCCACAAGCTAGAGAGATCAACACTCACCCACACCATTTTCCATTTATCCTTCAGGACCAGTAAACCATTCTTACCTGTCATGGGTCGATTTGATTTCCTGTCTATTTAGATGACGCTACTTAATAAACTATTTCATACTTTAAAAACAACTTCTAAACCACCTATGACTTGGAATCCCATTTTTGCTAAACTGACTCCCAAACCGACTCCCAAACCTTAAACTTCTGACACGAGCAGGATTTTGGATAACGTGAGGCCAGTGCCAGTGTCCTGATCAAACAGTCCCCAGAGCAAAGGGTCGGATGGTCCTCCTGATCCATACGAAGTTTAAAAAAGCATATCTGGGCCTCCACTGACTCCAGCTCCTCTTCATCATTAGAATGGAAGATTCTAATTCATCCTTATTTTATTTGATATAATTGGTAGGAAAGATGCAGCATATTAATCAGGCTTCAATTTATTCATTTACTACCATGTTTTATTGTTTCATTCAATGCCTGTAAATTCATCCCTGGTGTCCATTCCTAGTCAGCCCTGATTTTCTACCCTCCAAAGCAAATATTCATTTAATAGTTCCCCATGTCCTTCTCCACTATTATATGTAAATTTATTTCATAGATTATCATAGAATTTATCATAGAATTTACAGTGCAGAAGGAGGCCATTCGGCCCATCGAGTCTGCACCGGCTCTTGGAAAGAGCACCCTGCCCACGGTCAACACCGCCACCCTATCCCCATAACCCCACCCAACACTAAGGGCAATTTTGGAAACTAAGGGCAATTTATCATGGCCAATCCACCTAACCTGCACATCTTTGGACTGTGGGAGGAAACCGGGGCACCCGGAGGAAACCCACGCACACACGGGGAGGATGTGCAGACTCCGCACAGACAGTGACCCAAGCCAGAATCGAACCTGGGACCTATTTCTAATCATCCTGTCTCTCCTTTACCTCTCTTACTTTCCTGAGTGAAGTGCCCTTGGGCTTGATATTGGGAGCACTGCCCTTTTATGTTACACTTGATACCACCAGCAAGTTCTACCTCAATAATTCCTTTTTGTCTTTCAGTTAATAGTCATTGTTCCTTTCTGTTGTTTTCTATGATCCTGCCGAGCCTCATTCTTGCCTCTATACTTGAATGTTCTGCCTCTATCCTTGAATGTTCTGCCTGTTTTGACACTGGTTCCAACCACTATAATAGGCCTTGATTGCATTGCCCTAGAACTTTCTCCTCTGCCTGTCCCAAGCACCTACTTGTTTTGTCAATCACTAATTAGGATCTTGAATACTGTTGGTCCATTGATCTATCAACTGGCAATTTCTTCCTCTCCGTGTAATTAAATCCCTATGTCTTAAAATGACTCTCCATTACCTACTTCATTTCAAATTTGTTTGAGGACACTATTCCCAAGACAATTGCTAACCATTTCTGGTTGGTTTCCCATTGCTGCATTGATTGTTACCTCCTCCCTAGGGGTTATAAGACCTGAGGCATTAGGACATTTTCTCAAATAAATTAAATAAATAAGCTGGTTTCAGTTTTATTGTCAGTTATTACATTGCTGAGGCACCAATATAATCAATTAAAAATGTTTTATAAATAATCACAAAATCCATCCATGATGTTTCTTGGCAAGTTGTACTTTTGGATTTTGACAACAGTTTAACACTGATCAATTGTTAAGTGTAAATCACTGAGATTTAGGCACACTTTCAGTGTTTTTACTCAGAATAATAGGCAGGTGTGACAAGCTATTTTCTTTCTCAGGCCTTGATTATAGAAAGGGTTAATGCAAGGAAAAACAGCAGCTGTGGTCGGGAACACGGTGTCAATGTCATCATGCCACTTGCCATCTCTTTCTGGTTAATGGGTTATAAGCAGTACAGTAAATAACTGGAATTTTAATAAGTATTAAAATGCAGACTCAAATATATTAGTAGATGATTGTGAGTAACCCCAGATCACTTCCATCAACCATTCATCATGGACGAGCAGTCATTTAATGTACCTGAATCTGCATGGTAATTAAGAAATAATAGCACTGCCAAGTGATTTATATTTATGGATTAAATGTCAAGGCAGAAAAGTTGCTCTATAGAGCTCTGCAGTCATTAAAATGGTAAGTTTTGAAACCTCCCATTTAATGCATGCTTGCGAATCAAACTGGAAGGTCCTTACTTCCAAAATATGAGAACTGCCCAGATTGCAACACTTCCATTTATTGAGGGCGCTACTGTTTTGCTCCCTTTTCAAAGGACTTGTGTGTCCCGCTTCACATATGGGGGCAAATGAACGATCTGAAGGACAGTCTTGGACTTGACATCTCTATGACAATGGCATCTTTATGATCTTTTGATTCTGTTGATGACCACTTATTCAGCAGTGGAACCCTGGGAGGTCTCAGACTTCATGATGCCAGTGCTTTGCAATATTATCAACGTCATGGCTGCCTCTTCATAAGAAGGATTTCTCCTTTCAAGCAAAAGGGGATTATTCTATTCAAACTAAAAATGTACATTCATTGATTTTCTTTTGCTGCGCCATTTGATATTTGGATGTCAGCTCTCTCTTCAGTTTTTCCTTATTTAATTCCATCGTCTTTTTAATTGTATATCTCCCTGAATGTACAAATATGGCACACACACCTCAATAGTATCACCATTGCTCGGTGCAATCACCATCAGTCAACATAACGTTTGAGCATCTGTTAAAAGCTTAATCTCATCTAATGGTCTGGCTGATATTAATAAAGTCAATACACGTTTACAAATACAGCACTGATAAAACCAGGTTATTAATTATTCTTTAAAAAGATGCACAGTTTTATTATTAATTTCTTTACTTAATGTGCAGCCTTTTTAATACCACTATCCTGAGTGAAGTGCCCTTGGGCTAGATATTGGGAGCACTGATCTTTTTAATTTACATCAATTACTTGGATTCAGAAACCTGAGGAAAATTGGTTAAATGTGCAGATCATATCAAACTAGCAAGGTTAGTAGAGATGGAGTCAGCTCAGAAACTACAGTACAATTGGAGAAATATAAACATGGGGATCAAGGAGCCTGAGCAATACTGGAGTCAAAGGGGATCAGGGGGACAATTTTCTGCTGGTTCGAGTCATAACTGGCAAAAAGGAAGATGGTGGTGGTGGTTAGAGGTCAATCATCTCAGTTCCAGCACATCACAGCAGAAGTTCCTCAGGGTAGTGTTCTTGGCCCAACCATCTTCAGCTGCTACATCAATGGACCTTCCTTCCATCATACAGTCAGAAGTGGGGATGTTCGCTAATGATTGCACAAAGTTCAGCATCATTCACAACTCCTCAGATACTGAAGCAGTCCATGTCCAAATGCAACAAGACCTGGACAGTATCCAGGTTTGGGTTGACAAGTGGCAAGTCACATTTGCGCTACACAAGTGCCAGGAAATGAACATATCCTATAAGAGAGAATCTACCCATTGCCCCTTGACATTTAATTACATTACCATCGCTGAATCCTCCACCATGTGAGGAGGGGCCACTTAATTGTCACCCCTTCCACAAACATTCACTCTCTCCACTACCGGTGAACAGTGGCAGCTGTGTGTACCAAGATGCACTACAGAAACTTAGGCAGCACCTTCCAATCCACGACCTCTACCGTTCAGAAGGACAAGAGTAGCAGATACCTGGGCCCACCACCAGCTGGAAGTTCTCCTCTAAGTCTTTCACCATCCTGGCTTGTTAATATATCACCGTTCCTTCACTGTCATTGGGTCAAAACCCTGGAACTCATTTGTTAATAGAACTGTGGGCATATCTATATCTCAGGGACAGCTCACCACCACCTTCTCAACGGCAACTAGAGATGGGCAATAAAAGCTGGCCTATACAGCAACACCCACATTCTTTAAACAAATAAAAAATAAAGGCAGATTACAGAATACAGGTGGATATAATCTCCTGCACATTGGAAGGAAAAATGGGCAACACACGTGTTCTATGAATGGTGTTGAGAAAACGACGGATGAAGTTAAAAATAAATCCATATGTCGTGATGGACTCAACGTTCAAATCTTCAACTGATGCAGAGCAGCAATCAATAAAGGCAATATCATGTTGAACTAGGTCGTAAGGTGTTGGGTGTAGATCGTTAGCTTTTATTAGCGCATTCATAGTCTTAGGTGGTTCAACAATAAATATTTATTAACTGCCAGAAACTATGTACATAGGTACAGTGAAGCTCTGAGCTAGGAGCTGCCTCCATCCTTGTTTCACGGCTCTATCCAGCACTACACTATGTGTCATATGTTCTCTGACACCACTGTGTTGGTGATACTGTTAACCATTTATGTGCCAGACCCTTATACTATACCTCACCCCAAGTTTTATCCAATGTATTTTTGATTTATCCCAGTCTACTCCAGGTATATACATTATTGTTCCTATCCAATTTCCCCCCATCCCCTCTCAAGCCTCTGAATTAATCAGTTCAGGCAGTCTTGAGGCCTTATATCCCTTCCATATCTTGTTTTCACTACTGTCAGAGGAGTGGTTGGCTCTGTCAGAGCCGGAATCAGTGGATGTTCTAGCATCGGGGTGTCTTCCTCAATTCCTTTCCATTGTAGAATGGGAGGGACTCTTTAAGGGATGAAAACAAGGCTCCCCCTGTTTTTCCTGACTGTACCTTTTGGGTGCCAAACAGGTATGACTGGGGTTGATCATCATCTTTCCAGATGATAGTTCCCTCGCTCTCTTTTGAGGTCTTTAATCCAAACCTTGTCATCCTTTTGTAATTGTGGCAAGTGTTTGGTGCACTATTGTTATGGGCCAGGGTTTAGAGAACCCCGAAGTGTATCATGGAGTTCACCTGACCCACGACTTTTAATAGATTGTGGTATGGGGAGAACACGGCCCACCTACAGGTGTGGTACAGCAGAAATTGAAGTATTTTTTCAAGCAAAACAATGTTTATTCCATGAACTCAAGTTAACCTTTTTAAAACATACAGTGAACATCTTAGCAACCATCAATTCAAATACAACCCCCAAAAAATACAATACTAAGTAATCCTTACTTTCCTTTTAACATCCCTAAGACATTAAAAAAAAACTTTTAACAGAAGCATGTCCTGTTTATATTCACTACTGAGAGCAGTTATCACTCTGAATTCACCAAATGATCAAGAGATAGTCTTTACATGGCAGAGAGAACAACATTACACCTTCTCTGGCTGGCTGCAGCTCCAACACCTGAAACGAAACCAAAAAAACACAGACACACCCAAGCTTTTCCTCAAAGTGAAACGAAAAAGCAGAGCCAGAGCTCAGCTCCACCCACACTCTGACATCACTACAGTAACATGAGCAGACAAACATTTCTTAAAGTGACACTATCTTTTGTTGTAGATGGAAGCCAGTTTCTGCCTTTAGGAATGCTCTCTGCCTTGGATGTTCTGGAGATCCTTGGCTACCAACTTTGGTATTTGTTTTTTCAGCAGGACTTGGAGTTGTGTCTGGAATTTTCTGCCCATCAGGAGCTCGGATGGGCTCAGATGCATTACAAGAGGGTGGACCTTTAGGTTAACAGTGCTGTTTGGGAGTCTTAATTTTTTTTTAGCAGCGCTTTTATAGTGCGAACCCTTCTTTCGACCTCCCATTTGACTGTGGGTATTTTGGGGAGTTGGTACAATGATGGAAGTTGGATGTGATGGAAAATTGGTCAAGTAACTTATTTGAAAACTGTTATCAGACACAACCTCGTCTGGGATGCCATGGCTCGCGAACATCTCTTTCAGTGCCTTCACCGTTGCATCGGTGGTTGTCGTGTACAGTTGCCTCACCTCAACCCATTTTGAAATGTAATCCACCAAAATAAGGAATAATTTACTGTTGAAAATAAATAATTTGATGCCCAGTCTCTCCCATGGCCTCGTAGGAAACTGTATGGGGATGAGGGACTCTTGTTGGCCCAGCTTGTGCACTACCATGTCCTCAATTGCCCTGAAAATGTCTGGACAACAGGCAATGGATTGGGCCCATGCTCTGCACTTGTTGATGATCAGACGGCTCTGATGTGTTGTTTGAAATATTTCCAGCTGAAGGGAAACTGGGATGATCAGCCCATTGTAGACCAGGAGATTATCAATGACGGTAGTGTGTTTTTGTTGGTCAAGTCAAGAATTCATGGTACCACCGTTTGGTCTCTCCTGTGACCACCCTCATTGGCAGTAACGCCAGATGCAGGCATACTCCTCATCGCACATTGGTTGCTGGTGAATCTTTTGGAGTTTGCTTGTGGTTGCTGGAAAGTTCTCCTTGACAATTGAGTGTATGCTTCCAGGTCTCTGATGAGATTGACATCCTCTCAGAGGGCAGCACGGAGGCATAGTGGTTTGCACTGCTGCTTCATAGCAGCAGGGAGCCGGGTTCAATTCTGGCCTTGGGTGACTGTGTGGAGTTTGCACGTCTGCGTGGATTTCCTCCGGGTGCTCCGGTTTCATCCCACAGTCCAAAGGTGTGCAGGTTAGGTGGATAGACCATGCCAAAATGCCCCTTAGTGTCCAAAGATGTGCAGGCTAGATTAAAGGGTCACTGAGATAGGGAGTGAGCTTGGGTGGAGTGCTTTTTCAGAGGTTCAGTGCAGACTTATTGAGCCAAATGGCTTCCGCCTGCCCTGTAGGGAGTCTATGATTCTACGAATGCCACTGTGGCCCTGGAATGCATGTATCCCATTGTTTATTTTTTACTTTGGTCATATACAATCTCTTAGGCAAACTTCAGGTGATGGTGGGTGCACTCTCTGGATTCTGGGAGGCATGTTTGCCAGCTCCTCCTCATCTAGCAACGAGACCAGTGTCTGACAGTACTTTTCAATTGTGACCAATGATATAGCCCGAAAATGTTTTGCATGCCCACGTGACTGCAAAGGCTTCATTTTTGATGACAGTGTGCCTTGTGTCTGTATCCAATAGTCCTCTGTAAGCATAGTACACCGATCAGTGACTTCCACCAAGCTGCTCTTGAAATAACACTGCTCTGAGGCCTGTGAACAAAGCATCCACTGCTATGGTGGTAGATCATGGTAGTCCAGTGCCAGTTGAGAATAGCATCATTTTGATGTGAGTGAATGCTTATTCTTGATGCCTTGTCCTTCTTAAGTAGGTGTCTCAAAGGTTATGTGACCTGCCCCAGATTTGGTTATGTCCAATCCAGAAGACAGGAAGGAAAATATATATCTATGTCAACCTGGCTACTTTATAAAATTATGACTTTATTTTTAAAATGGGCAAGAGTTTTACCCTGACATGCCTGACTAGTCTATGACTCATACCAGAGGAATGTCTAAGGTTTAGAAACCAACAGGGGCCTCGTTACCTTTAAAGGTAAACTAATGCCGCCTGTGACTGCAGAAAATCAAATTCCAAAGAAATGTAGCAAAACCCTTTACATTTTTACGGCAGAGTTCTGACCACAGAGATGGTGTGACTGCAAGGATGTAGAAGAACAAATCCACAGGGAAATTAGAGAGAGATGCAAACAGCTTGGTTATAATAGGGGAATTTAATTGCCCAAATATAGACTGAGACAGTGGTAGTGTAAAGGGCAGAGAGGGTCAAGCATTCCGAGATTGTGTTCAGGATAATTGTTTACATATTATGTGTGCAGTCCAACAAGAAAAAATGCACGGTTCTTGGAAATGGAGTGGGCCAAGTAGATCAAGTGTCAGCAGGGAAACATTTAGGAGACAGTGATCATTGTATTCTAAGGTTTAGGATGATGGTAGGAAAGGACAATGGGCAATCCAGAGTAAAAATAATTAACTGGGGGAGAGCTGACTTCATTGGGGAAAGGACGGTAGCATTGTGGATAGCACAATTGCTTCATAGCTCCAGGGTCCCAGGTTCAATTCCGGCTTGGGTCACTGTCTGTGCGGAGTCTGCACATCCTCCCCGTGTGTGCATGGGTTTCCTCCGGGTGCTCCGGTTTCCTCCCACAGTCCAAAGATGTGCAGGTTAGGTGGATTGGCCATGATAAATTGCCCTTAGTGTCCAAAATTGCCCTTAGTGTTGGGTGGGGTTACTGGGTTATGGGGATAGGGTGGAGGTGTTGACCTTGGGTAGGGTGCTCTTTCCAAGAGCCAGTGCAGACTCGATGGGCTGAATGGCCTCCTTCTGCACTGTAAATTCTATGATTCTATGATTGTGTTATCACCTAACAGGCAGCAGCAGAAAGAGCTCTGTCCAGGTAAGTTGCCTGGCCCTGATCTACACTGTGTACTACTGGAAAGTCAGAACTCCTGTATCTGTGCAGATAACACTCATTTATCTCTGTGCGCCTTCTTCCATCGGGGAAGTCATCAGGTCTGGAAAGATGGATCACCATACAACAGTGACCTGCTAACCTCTGAAGAAATATACTATTGGACTTTTGATTTTAGACTCTGGACCCACGTGAAACTATTATTTTTATCATGGTTTTTCTCTGTATCCCTTTCTTTTCATATTCCCCTTTTATTCTATAAGTGCAAAAGGGGCAGACATTGTGAAAACCCTTCCCACATTTTGCGTGTGTGTAAAATAAACCAACCTTCTTATTTGACTTTATCTTGAGTTTGCTGTGGGGTCATTAACAGAGGATCGGATCATTCCAAACTGAAGAGTTGGGGAAAATATGCGACCACTTATAAAAAGAGGAAATCAAAAATGTAAAAAATCCTTTCTCTTTGGAGATGGGTGACGAGAGGAGAAATCAGGACTGTTTAAAATAATCCCTCTCCTTTCTGTAACAGTAAGAATTTGGCCAACTAGTTCACCATCCCCAAGAATGACTGGAGGTCCGGAATCGAGGGTGGGGTTAGGAATTCCGCGAATGGCTTTTGCCTTCTGTGGATCTGCAATGATGCCTTAATTGCTGGTGACACGTCCCAGGAACTGAATTGATGTCTTGGAGAATTCACATTTCTCATTCAGCATCAGCCCTGCTTCCTGCACGCATTCTAGGGCTGCTGTGAGTCTTTTGTCATGTTCCTCCACTGTTGCATCATGAAGTGAAACATAATCCACGTGGCAGATGACACCCTGAAGACCTTGTAAAATGGCCAACATTAAATGTTTGAAGTATTTCCAGTGCTGAGATGATTTCAAATGGCAGGTGGTTGAAGCAGAATCTACCAAAGGGGCTAAGGAATATGAATCGCAGAATCACTGAGAATACGGTGCAGAAGAGGCCCTTTGGCCCATTGAGTTTGCGCTGACATGAAAAACAACTGGGGCGCAATTCCCCCAGCCCCGCGCCGGGCCGGAGAATCGGCGCCACGCCGCCCCGACGCCGGCGCGTGATTCTCTGAGGTGCAAAAAATCAGCGGCATTTGCGCCGACCCGTTTGGTGTGGCGCCGGTTGCGGGCTGCTGTCCGTGGCCAGGCCGCCAATTCTCCGGCCCGGATGGGGCGAGCGGCCGCGCGGAAACGGCAGAATCCCGCCGGCACCGTTAAGCCCTGGTCGCTGCCGGCTGGAACTCCGCGCGAAGGGAAGGGGGGCGGCCTGTGGGGCGGGGAAAGGTGCTCCTTCACCGAGTGGGGGGGGGGGCCTCCGATGGGGCTGGCCCGCAATCGGGGCTCACTGATCATTGGGCCGGCCTCTCCCCCTCCGGGCTTATTTTGTTGCGGTTCTGGCCCCAGAACCCCCGCGCCATGTTGCGTCGGGCCGGAGTGTTCCGTGGGTCTACTGCGCATGCGTCGGTTGGTGCTTCGCCACAGCGCATGTGTGGGTTGGCGCCGCCCCCAGTCCATGCCAGGATGTAAGGCTGGAGTGGCGTGAACCACTCCAGCACTGTGCTGGCCCCCTGTGGGGGCCAGAATCGCTACTGCACGCGCCTGTTTCGTGCCTTCATGAAACACGACGGCATTCACGACGGCGCAGACACTTAGTCCCATGGTCAGCAGCTTGAACTCTTCGACTTGAGAAGTTGCCAAACACTACTGTTTTTAAAAATATATATATTTTATTAAAGTTTTCGATCAAACAAAAATTTCCCATTTTACAACTTTGTAATAATGTATACATTGATCGTTTTTTAAATAAATAATATGCTAACTCACGGCAACTGCCAACAACAAAATAAGAAACAACAGAAATAGTAACTAAAATAGTAACTTTGTGAAATCAAATATAAATAACTAATATATAAACACACACATAAAACCCCGGAAGACCCAAATGAGCCCACACACCCCCCCCCCCTCCCCCCTTGGCTGCTGCTGCTGCCTTTCCTATTTTCCCTTATTGCTCTGCGAGATAGTCGAGGAACGGTTGCCACCGCCCGGTGAACTCCTGAGCCGAACCTCTTAGTCCATATTTTATCCGCTCCAGTTTTATGAACCCTGCCATGGCGTTGATCCAGGCCTCCACACCCGGGGGCTTAGCTTCTTTCCACAAAAGTAGAATCCTTCGCCGGGCTACTAGGGACGCAAAGGCCAACACGTCGGCCTCTCTCGCCTCCTGCACTCCCGGCTCATCTGCAACCCCAAATATAGCCAACCCCCAGCTTGGTTTGACCCGGACCCCCACCACTTGCATATAGCGAAATGTATTCCCAGGTGGCAACCCATATTTTTCTGTCAGTGCTCCCAGACTCGCGAACGTCCCATCTAAGAACAAGTCCTGCAATTTCGCAATTCCCGCTCGCTGCCAAGATTTAAATCCCCCATCTATCCTTCCCGGGACGAACCTATGGTTGTTCCTTATCGGGGACCACACTGAGGCACCCGTCACTCCCTTATGTCGTCTCCACTGCCCCCAAATTTTCAGAGTTGCCACCTCCACTGGGTTTGTGGTGTATTTTTTCGGGGAGAACGGCAATGGTGCCGTCGCCAGTGCTTTTAAGCTAGTTCCCCTACAGGACGCCATCTCCAGTCTTTTCCACGCCGCTCCTTCCCCTTCCCTCATCCACTTACATATCATTGACACGTTGGCGGCCAAATAATAATCACTTAGACTCGGCAGTGCCAGTCCCCCTCTGTCCCTACTGCGCTGCAGGAACCCCCTCTTTACTCTTGAGGTCTTTCCAGCCTACACAAAGCTCATAATACTCTTGTCCACCTTCTTAAAAAAGGCCTTTGTAATCAGTACAGGGAGGCACTGGAACACAAAAAGAAACCTCGGAAGGACCACCATTTTAACCGCCTGCACCCTGCCCGCCAATGACAGGGATGCCATGTCCCACCTCCTATAGTCCTCTTCTATCTGCTCTACCAGTCGTGCCAAGTTAAGCTTATGCAAGGCTCCCAGTTCCTGGCCATCTGGATCCCTAAATACCGGAAATCTCTTATTACCCTCCTCAACGGTAAATCGTCTATTCCCCTGCCCTGTTCCCCGGGGTGCATCACAAACAGTTCACTCGTCCCCATATTCAATTTATATCCTGAAAATTCTCCCTGAGTGTCTGCGTTATCTCAGGCATCCCCTCCACTGGGTCCACGACATACAACAACAAATCATCTGCGTATAATGACACCCGATGCTCTTCTCCTCCTCTATGTACCCCCCTCCACTTCCTAGAGCCCCTCAGCGCTATGGCCAATGGCTCAATTGCCAACGCAAACAGTAACGGGGACAGGGGACATCCCTGTCTTGTACCCCTATATAGTCGGAAGTGGCCAGATCATTGCCTATTTGTAATCACACTTGCCACCGGGGCCCTGTACAGGAGCTGAACCCATCTAATGAACACCTCTCCAAATCCAAATCTCCTCAGTACTTCCCACAGGTAGTCCCACTCCACTCTATCAAATGCTTTCTCTGCATCCATCGCCACCACTATCTCCGCCTCCCCTTCCGGTGGGGGCATCATCATCACCCCCAACAGCCTCCGTATATTAGCATTCAATTGCCTCCCTTTAACAAACCCCGTTTGATCATCATACACCACCCCAGGGATACAGTCCTCTATCCTCGTTGTCATCACCTTGGCCAAAAGCTTGGCATCTATGTTCAAGAGGGAAATAGGCCTGTATGACCCGCACTGCAGCGGGTCTTTGTCTCTTTTCAGGATCAGCGATATCGTCACCTCCGACATCGTCGGGGGTAGTGTCCCCTTTTCCCTTCATTAAAGGTTCTCGTCAGAAGTGGGGCCAGCAGGTCCACGTATTTCCTATAGAACTCCACCGGGAACCCATCCGGTCCCGGGGTCTTCCCTGCCTACATGTTCCCAATTCCTTTTACCACCTCCTCCACCTCAATCTGCGCTCCCAGTCCAGTCATCTCCTGTTCCTCAACCTTCGGGAACTCCAGCTGGTCTAGGAAACGCATCATTCCCTCTTTCCCTTCCGGGGGTTGAGCCTTATATAGCCTCTCGTAAAATACCTTAAACACCCCGTTCACCCTCTCTGCTCCCCGTTCCATCTTTCCCTGCTCTTCTCTAACCCCTCCGATCTCTCTCGCCGCCCCCCTCTTCCTAAGTTGTTGGGCCAGCAGCCGGCCCGCCTTCTCTCCATATTCATACTGCACTCCCTGTGCCTTCCTCCATTGTGCCTCCGCCTTACCCGTGGTCAACAAGTCAAAGTCCGTGTGCAATCTCCGTCTTTCCCTGTATAGCCCTTCATCTGGAGCCTCCGCATATTGCCTATCCACCCTCAAAATCTCCCCCAACAATCTCTCCCTTTCTTTACCCTCTTGTTTCCCCTTATGGGCCCTTATGGAGATCAGCTCCCCTCTAACCACCGCCTTCAGCGCCTCCCAGACCACTCCCACCTGGACCTCTCCGTCATCATTGATCTCTAGGTATCTTTCAATACATCCCCTCACCCTTACACATACCTCCTCGTCCGGCAACAGTCCCATATCTAATCTCCAGAGTGGGCGCTGCTCCTTTTCCTCTCCTACTTCCAGATCTACCCAATGTGGGGCATGATCTGAAATGGCTATAGCCGAATACTCCGTTCCTGCCACCTTCGGGATCAGCGCCCTTCCCAGGACAAAGAAGTCTTTCCGGGAGTACACTTTGTGGACATGGGAAAAGAAGGAAAACTCTTTACTCCTTGGTCTGGTAAATCTCCAGGGATCCACTCCTCCCATCTGCTCCATAAAGCCCTTAAGCACCTTGGCCGCTGCCGGCCTCCTCCCGGTCCTAGATCTGGACCGGTCCAGCCCTGGGTCCAGCACCGTGTTGAAGTCCCCCCCCCCCCATTACCAACTTTCCCGTCTCCAGGTCCGGGATGCGCCCCAGCATACGCTTCATAAAGTTTGCATCATCCCAGTTCGGGGCATATACGTTCACCAGCACCACCGCCTCACCTTGCAATCTGCCACTCACCATCACGTATCTACCCCCACTGTCCACCACTGTGGTCTTCGCCTCAAACAGTACCCGTTTCCCTACCAGTATTGCCACCCCTCTATTTTTCGCATCCAAGCCCGAGTGGAATACCTGTTCCACCCATCCTTTTCTTAATCTGACCTGATCCGCCAGTTTCAGGTGCGTTTCCTGAAGCATGACCACGTCTGCCTTTAGTTTCTTTAGGTGCGCAAATACCCTCGCCCTCTTAATTGGCCCATTCAACCCTCTCACGTTCCACGTGATCAACCGGGTTGGGGGGCTCTTTACCCCTCCCCCTCGTCAACTAGCCATCCCCTTTTTTAGACCAGCTCCTCACCCGGTTCCCACGCACCCGCTTATCCCCCGGACGGTGCCCTCCCGTCCTGACCATCCCATCCCGTAACAGCTCCCCCTTCCCCTTAGCAGCAGCAACCCAGTTAACCCCACCCCCCTAGTGCGTCTCTGTCTTCACCACCAAGCCCTGTATCTCGTCCTCGTTTTCGGCAGCTTTTGCCTTCCCTCCACGGAGCTCCATCTCTTGGGTCTTCTGCGCCTCCTTTAACCCCTCAATCGCCCTCTAGCTTAGTTGTTCCCCCCATATAGCTTCCGGAAGTCAACAAACTCTGGCTGACCTCAGCTTCCCCCGTTTATCCTTAGCCTCCCATTATGTGAGGCCCCCTCCTTCCTGCGCCCCCTTTTCCCGCCACAATTTCCATAACGCGGGAACAAAGCCCGCGCTTCCCTCTCGGCCCCGCCCCTGATGGCGCAGCTCCCTCTCTCCTTCCCCCTCCCCTTCCCCACCGGCACCCACATTTCTTCGTGTGTCCCCCCTTCGAGGGGAAAGAAAATTTGCCCCCATCTGATTCACAGTCCCTTGCCACCACCTCGCTACTTCATTTCAAACACTCATTCTCAAATCTAGTCCAACTTCTCCTCTTCAATAAATGTCCACGCCTCCTCTGCTGTCGCGAAGTAGTGGTGTTTACCCTGGTGTGTAACCCACAGTCTTGCCGGCTGCAACATTCCGAATTTCACTTTCCTCTTGTGGAGCACCGCCTTGGCCCGATTGAAACTCGCCCTCCTTCTCGCCAACTCCACACTCCAATCCTGATACACGCGGATCACCGCGTTCTCCCGCCTGCTGCTCCGTGTCTTTTTCGCCCATCTCAGGACCATCTCCCTGTCTTTGTAACGGTGGAACCTCACCACTATTGCTCAAGGTATTTCTCCTGCCTTTGGTCTTCTCACGAGGACTCGGTACGCTCCCTCCACTTCCAGGGGGCCCATCGGGGCCTCAGCTCCCATTAAGGTATGGAGCATCGTGCTCACATTCGCCCCAACGTCCGCTCCCTCTGCCCCTTCGGGAAGACCCAAGATTCTTAAGTTCTTCCTCCTCGAGCTATTTTCCAGGGCTTCCAGTCTCTCCATATACCTCTTATGCATTGCCTCGTGCGTCTCTGTCTTCACCACCAAGCCCTGTACCTCGTCCTCATTTTCGGCAGCTTTTGCCTTCACTCCACGGAGCTCCATCTCTTGGGTCTTCTGCGCCTCCTTTAACCCCTCAATCGCCTGCAGCATCGGCGCCAGCACCTCCTTCTTGAGCTCCTCCACACATCGCCGGAGGAACTTCTGCTGTTCCAGGCCCCATACCAACTGGTCGCCCTCCGCCGCCATCTTGCTTCTCACTTCCCTTCTTTGCCGCTGCTCCAGAGGATCCTCCACAATCTGGTCGCTATTATCTCTTCTATCCATTCACATCCGTGGGGACTCCCTTCTATGTCGCCTCACAGTGGGTTTAGCCTTCGAAAGTTGCCGTTGGGGCTCCCGATAAGAGCCCAGAAGTCCGTTATAACGGGAGGTGCCGAAACGTGCGACTTAGCTGGTCATCGCCGCACCCGGAAGTTGCCAAACACTACTGTTGACATCGAGTTTTGAAAAAGCTGTGCTCTTAGAGAGCTTAGTCAGGCTTTGGTCCATGGAGGACATTGAGTGCATTTATCTGGCTGTGGCTGCTGCGACGCTTTGCTCCACAGTGCTGGCAGGGTCTCGGTACTTGTTGATTAGGGTATTGCTTCTCTTGGCCCAGGAAGTCGTGGTTTCTGTGCTATTTCACTCATTGGACAGTATGGTTTACTTTATACCATGCTTTGCTTTCTTCCCCTAATATGGATCTGTGCTACAAATGGGGCAAATTAAGGGCTGGTTTCGCACAGTGGGCTAAACGGTTGGCTTGTACTGCAGAATAATGCCAGCAGCGCGGGTTAAATTCCTGTACCGGCCTCCCCGAACAGGAGGCAAATGTGGCAACTAGGGGCTTTTCACAGTAACTTCATTGAAGCCTACTTGTGACAATAAGCGATTATTATATTATTATTAAATGGATTTTAGATTGCCTGACAATCTGAATAGTTTTCTCAAGGATTAGATCTTCATTTGCTTGAAGCATGTCTGAGAGTGTGTCATCTGCCACTCCTACAACTATTCTATCCCTGATTAGTTCAGATTTCATGTCACTGTAATCACAGATTTCAGCAATTCTGAGCAGTTCATTAATAAAAGGTCAGCAAGTTCTCATGGTTGCTGGGCACACTTATTAAAGTTAGCACTTCCAATGATTTTGTTACTTTTGAGGTTAAAATAAGCATCGAATGATTTTAAAACTTAATTGAATTTTGCAGATGATTCCTTGATGTCTTGTCCTGCTGATGCGTCATTGGCTATGAGGCCTACCAAATAAGGCAGTGTATTAATTTGGTCAGTTTCTGTCTTTTTATCCAGACCTGAAGCAACCACGTGGCTAAGGAATCTCTTTCTTCAATGTCCCCGATTTTGTCATTGATCTGGGCCAGGGATAAGCCCAATCAATCTGGAAGGAGCAGAGTACTGAGCCATGATTAAAAATGTTTAAGTTGCAGCTTTAGCGTTAATAGCTTTCTGAAAATGCAAGACGGTGTCCCCATGAATCTCTTCACAAAGGGTTTTCCCGCACTTGCCAGTTTTGGCAGGCTCCTGCAGATTCTTTCAACAATGGCTACCTGGATTTCAGGACTTGTGTTGTCCAGGAATTTAAAATGTTTAGCTCACCCCTGCTAGGTCTACTAGCCTTGCACACTCTGGGTGCTAGACTTCCACGGGGCACAATGGAGTCTTCTACTGCAGTGAGGAATTTAATTTCTGCCTCTTTGGAGCTTTCTCTGGCAATTTCCTGTGCCTTTATTTCTTGAGCTTTTATGTACTATGCTCAATCCCACGGTAACCCTTTTTGTGTCCGACATTTATACTACAAACAATATAACCAAAAACAATTGACTATAAATTTTATTAAAATTTAGATTAACCCAATTCATTTTGAATTAAGGGGCAATTTAGCGCAGCCAATCCACCTACCCTGCACATTTTTGGGTTGTGGGGGCGAAACCCATGCAAACATGGGGAGAATGTGCAAACTCCACACAGACAGTGACCCAGAGCCGGGATCGAACCTGGGACCTCGGTGCCGTGAGACAGCAGTGCTAACCACTGCGCTACCGTGCTACCCAATTGATAATAAATTAAAGGAAGTTATACTGCTCTGGTCAGACCACACTTGCCACACAATGCCTATTTCTGATCACAGAGACACATGAAAGACAGCCTATTACTCGAGACAGTGAAGAAAAGAACCAGAAGACCGAGCACTAGTGTCAAAGTGCTGAGTTATGAAGAAAGACAGGAAAAAATGGGCTTGTTGGCCTGGGAAAGAATGAATTTTCACTTCTGCTGACTGGGAGAGGAGAGATAATGGGTGATAAACTGCAGCTTTCATTTTGTTCTGAGATCAATGATAACAAAAATAGGGCACAGTGTAAAGCACTAGTCATAAAACAGGCTGGATATAAAACAGGTGGGGTATAAATTAGGCTGGGTGAAGAATACGTGAGATATAAAACAGTCATTTTAACAAACAGTCCATGGTCGCTCCCAACTTCCAATGGGTTTCTGTATCTCGGTTTTGAGGAGTAGTAATTGTGAGTGACCATCTCCAGCCAGTTTCTTCAGTTTTCAGAGAATTCATTAGATCCATTACCAGCACTAAAGCCTATGCCGATGATCCTTCTTCCCCTGGCCATTCCGAATGAATCGTCCAGAATCCTTTGTTGGCTGCAAGATATGTCTCATTGATTAGAGGCTGCTTCCCTCCCACATCCAGCTGTGGTAGGTCACAAACCCTTTGCTGACCATACAATATTGCTGTCTGTTTGTGGTAGGGGATGGCAGTGGTGTAGTAATATTGTCGCTGGTCTAGCAATATAGAGACCCGGGGTAATTAGTACTCCTCCATGTTGACACCACTTAGAGGAAGCACTGAGGGTGGCAAGGGCACAAAGTGTACTCTGGGTGGGAAACCTCAATTTCCATCACTAAAAGTGTCTTGGTAGCATCACTGGTGACTGAGCTGGCCAAGTTCGAAGGGACATAGCTGCGAGATTGGGCGTGTGGCAGATGGTGAAGAAACCAACAAAAGGGAAAAACATACTTGACTTCATCCTCACCAACCTGCCTGCCACCTGCATCTGTCCATCATAGTATCGAACAGTCCTTGTGGAATGCCGCATTGAGGATACCCTCCATCTTGTTGTGTGGTAAATGGGATGGATTTCGAACAGATCTAGCAACTCAGGACTGGGCAACCATGAGGCGCTGTGGGCCATCAACAACAACAGAATTGTACTCAACCACAATCTATAACCTCATGACCTGGTATATACCCCACTCTGCCATTGCTACTAGGGCAGCACGGTAGCATGGTGGTTAGCACAATTGCTTCACAGCTCCAGGGTCCCAGGTTCGATTCCAAGCTTGGGTCGCTGTCAGTGCGGAGTCTGCACGTTCTCCCCGTGTGTACGTGGGTTTCCTCCGGGTGCTCCGGTTTCCTCCCACAGTCCAAAGATGTGCAGGTTAGGTGGATTGGCCATGCTAAATTGCCCCTAGTGTCCAAAATTGCCCTTAGTGTTGGGTGGGGTTGCTGGGTTTTGGGGATAGGGTGGGGGTATGGGCTTGGGTAGGGTGCTCTTTCCAAGAGCCGGTGCAGACTCGATGGGCCAAATGGCCTCCTTCTGCACTGTAAATTCTATGATTGCCACCAATCCACACCCAGCTGTAGAAAGCAGGCTTTTCCGAAAACCAGGTCGTGCTAAATGACTGCTGTTTCAAATCAACAGAGAAGATTATTCCTTTGTTGAAACTGAAGACAGCTTTTTCAAATGTGGAGAAATAATTTGTGGGTGTTAACTATCTGCTGGATTTAGCTCATAGAGTTGAACAATATTGGATGTTGTTTGGGAAAAAGGGGTGTTTCTCACAGTTCAGGGAATGTCGGTAATTCGGAACAAGGGGTAACTACTTGAGATACTAGCCATTATTGTAGTTAGGTTTACTGTTATAGTGTAATATAGTCCTTCTTGTTGCGTGTTTCCTTTTAAGTTAATAAATATTCTTTATTAATTCATCACAACAAGACTGGGTTGTTCCTCCCTAGTTCGCAGATCTTTCTCACATTATTCCAAATTGAAAATAAACACCACAAAGAACCGGTGTTCCAAGTTACCATTTTGGGTTGTGGGATATCCACACATTTAACATCAGCAGGGTTCTTAACAGCAGTCTACTCTCAACCATCAGTAATATGATAGAAGGGGTCATCAACAGTGCAATCAAAACGGCACTAGCTCAGCAATAACCTATTCACAGACGCTCAGTTTAGATTCTGTCAGGGACACTCAGCTCCTGACCACATGACAACCTTGGTTGAAACATGGGGCAAAATTCTACTAAGGGCGTTATTTAACCAAAACGTTTCTAAGTGTGGTAGCGAGCAGGAACTGCCGTGAACGTCCCAACGCTCTGCCTGATGAGGCCGTCACTGCTATAAAATGTTAATTGGTCCACTTAACAAGGCCCCACGGGCTTCACGCCACAAACAATTGTCCCTCCGGATGATTCACCGTGACTACGCTCACCAACCCTCCACCAATAAGAGGAAGCAGCACTTAAACCGCTCCTGCACAGTCAACCCCTCTCAGCTCGCAGCCATGCTGCCGGGATGACCAACCCCACGATTCAGAGATGCCGACCTGGCCAGATTACTGGATGCGGTCGAGGCCAGATGAAATGCCCTGTTCCCCCGAGGGTCTTGGAGGGTCATCCACAGGGCGGCCAGTGCCGCCGTAGGAAGTGGAAGCGGCTGTCACCTCGGGGAGTGTGACCAGGAGGACTGGCACCCAGTGCTGTAAGAAGATCAACGACCTCCACCCGTCCGCACGGGTGAGATGGCACCGGACTCCCGACACTCCTCCCCAACACGAGTATGCACCTGGCACCGCCCCTGCCCCCCACCCAACAACGTTTCGTGCCCTGGCCCATCTGTGTCCAGCTGTGCCGCCCATGCCGCGCTCCCCCATTACCCCTCCACCAAGCTCCCAGCCCCCACCGTGCCCTGGGCAGCACGGTAGCATGGTGGTTAGCATAATTGCTTTACAGCTCCAGGGTCCCAGGTTCGATTCCCGGCTGGGTCACTGTCTGTGCGGAGTCTGCACGTTCTCCCCGTGTGTGCGTGGGTTTCCTCCGGGTGCTCCGGTTTCCTCCCACATTCCAAAGATGTGCAGGTTAGGTGGATTAGCCATGATAAATTGCCCTTAGTGTTGTTTGAATGGGGTTACTGGGTTATGGGGATAGGGTGGTGTGGGTTTGGGTAGGGTGCTCTTTCCAAGAGCCGCTGCAGACTCGATGGGCTGAATGGCCTCCTTCTGCACTGTAAATTCTATGATTCTATGATTCTATGAGCCCTCCCTGAGCCTTCCTGCCATGGGCCCCCAGCGCCCCCCTGCGATCCCCCCCACCCCACACCCATCCCACAATGAATGACGCAAGTGGCTAAAGATGCCCTCTCTGTGTCACTGCAGGAGAATTAGGCCCACACAGGCAGGAGGGTTCGACCATGGCTGAAGCTCTCGACAGCATATCCCAGTCATTGGGGGACCTTGATGAGGTGCTGCGGGGCATCTCCTGCTCAAGAGCCCCCAGAGGAGAACTACAAGGGGCATCGAAGGCCATGGGACAAGGTAGGCAGCAGGCCGCCTCCATCTCTGATGTGCATCCTGGGGACACACCTATGCACGGCGGTAGAGCACGGAAGGCTAAGCAGATCGAGAGATCTGAGGGGGAGGAGGGGTTGGAGAGGGGGTAAGGGGGGAGGAGGGATGGCGGGATGGTCTGGGTTGGGTGGGAAAGGGGGGTTGGCACCATCGGGAGATTGGGGCAGTTGGGGACATATGTGTAAATTATTAAAAATCGTTCACTTCGACCAATATGATGCCTATGACACTTTCTTCCCAATGCGGGCCAAGCACCAATCCCATGCCCCATCTCCCCAGACATGGAGGTCCCGGATGCCTTTTCCATTGCAACCCCCCCCCCCCCCACCCCCCCCTCCACCATCTCAGGCACACCACGTGCAGGTGTTGGGTGTGAGCGAGCACTTAGCAGATAGGCAGGGGTCAGACTATGGCATTGAATGAGGAGCACTGGCGCTCAGCTCTCAGCGATTATCATCACGCCCTTGCCCTTGACAGTGACGCACTGGCAGTGCCGACACAATCCCATCACCCTGGGGTGATCTTACAAAGACCCTAGGATGATGGGGAAAGATGGTCGGGTGGGGAGGATGGGTGAAGGGGGTGGGGAATGTGGGGGGGGACGTGAGGGGGAAGGCTGATGGATGGGGGGAAGGGCAAGTAGGGGGAGGGTTGGGGAGATGGGGAATGACAGAAGAGGCCACGTCCTATGTGAAGCGGATGAGGATGAGGACCTCCATGGCCCTCCAGTCTTGCCGGATCCTCACGGCTGCCGCCTGTCCTCCATACTCCGGCAGGTCCTCCCAGGGCTTGTCCTCCAGCCACTTGTAGTCCGTCGCCTCCTCGTCCTCTTCCTCCTCCTTGGATGTGGACTCATGTTCCTACCCCTCCACCTTCAGCACATTGCCTCGCTCGTTGCCAGGTTATGGAGGACACGGCAGATCACCAGAAAGCGGGCGACCCTCCGGGGGTGTATTGCCGTGCATCACCAGATTGGTCGAGCCATCGGAACCACATTCTGAGGATTCCGATGCACCGCTCAATGACAGCCCGCATGTCTGCATGGACCTCGTTGTATTGGTTCTCTACATCGGTCACCGGCCTCTGTACTGAGGTTATTAGCCAGGTCCTCAGCTGGCACCACTTATCCCTGGAGCCTCTGTCATTGCTGCTGCCACCGCTTTCTCCGGCTTCTGGCTGCCTGGCCTGCCAGCAGCACTACTAGGGCAGCCTCCGTGGGGTCCAAGATATTGTCCATACCGCGTTATATCTGTAAGGAACTGGGAGAGGGTGTGAGACTGGAAACCAGTGGTGTCTTCCGCCCCGGGACCCTCCAGTCCCCACACTGCTCCCCACCCTCGCACCAAGCATGCCCTGCCCATGTACCCCCGGTCACAGTGGGGGCCCCTGCTCACCGGACCCCAGTCCCTATACCCCAGAGACCCGCAGGTAACGTTGCCTGGACCGGGCGCTGTTCACCTCAGCAGTAAACACACTCACCCTCTGCTCGCAGAAATGTCCCCAGTGCTGGGGCCCAGTCCCTGGGTGTTCGGATGTTGGTCACTGCATCCATAGTGTTGCAACCCACAGTGTTCAGGCACAGTGTCCAGGCATCACATTCTGATTGGGATGCTTGGCAATAACTCCCACATGCTACATGGCCCGCCCACCCATGGGGATCCACTTGGGAGCTGTGAAGTGCTCACTTAACTATGATTGCTAATTCCCTGTTAGCAACAGCCTTCAGGCACGCAGCCAGAGGCCTCCACGGTCGGTGGAACTTTGGGTTGTCGGTGGGGCAGGTGGGCAGGGGCTGGGGTTGCCCCAGGAATGGGAACACACGATCCAGGGGGCAGCATGGCAGATCCGCGGGTGCTGAGACAGCCACCTCCCCCTCCCCCTCCCCCAGCCCAGCCCAGGCCATGGATGGCATACAACCCTGCTCTGCAACCCACCCCCCACTGATGGCAGCAGCCCACCCTGATTGAAGCTGGCCCACCGAGGGCTCCCCCCTACCCCCCGCCCCCCCCAACTCCAAGCACCGGGGCAGCAATCCCAATGCCCCAGGGCTCATTTCCCAGGAGTGAAGGTGACTACTCACCTCCTTGGATCCCCGCAGCAGCCCTTCCAGCAGCTTCACGTTTTTAAAAAGGTGTACTAATAGGCGCCCGCGTGACACCGAGACTGAATTGCGTGCAGCTCATGTTTCCGTTGGAACGCTATTGTGTGGAGCAATTCAGGACCAGGCCAGTATTCTGCCCAAATGAATCCAGAGTAATTCTCAGTCCCGCTGGCGCAGATTTGCTGGGGCCGGAATTGGCGCAGGAGAGCTTGACAAGCTGGAGCTGCTTATAAGCACTCCACTCCCCACACACTCTCATTCCAGTAAAGAAGATGGCTCAGAGGAGAGACCCCCCCACCTTCCGCCCCCTTTTACTGAGACTGATCTGTATCGGATTCAGGATACAGTGCAGGAGATGCGGGACACCCTCTTCTCCAGGGTGGGCAGGAGGCTCCAGCCCATTATCGTCAACTGGACCTGAACGGAGGTGGCCGAGGTGGTCAGTGCTGTCACCCTCACCTCCTTAGGACAGCTTGGGTGAGCCTCTGTTCCCCTGGCATCACTCCTGTCCCTCACCCCTCACATCACACCCCCACTCCTGCAGGCGCAAATCAAAACCAACCTGCCCACATCTAACCTCACAGCTCACCCTGCACCAAACCACAACAGCTGTATTGTCCTCTTTGACCAGGTGCCTTGCACACACATGCCACCAGCCACACACCCCTCCCACCCCCATGTAACTTGGAGGTGGCTCACCATATCCTTTATGCGTCCCCCAGGAAAAGGCAGCCCATAATAGAAGAGAGTGGGAGAAGCTCAGAGGGGGTGTCCCGGATCCCAGACTCGAATCGCTGTGGAGGGCAATGGAGTTAGTCGGGGAAGTGCAGGAGACAGTTATCTCCACAGTGGAGGTTGGCATGCATCAACCAAGTGAGCTCCCAATGCAGAGTGACGTCCCTATAGCAAGTGAGTCACCCCTCTCCCCCAGACCACTCCTTCCCGAGATCTTATCATGTGTCTTGTCTTTTGTCTTAAAGGATCATCATCAGACCAGGTCAACCCATCTGGGGTATCTCGTCCCCAGCCACAGCCCCAGCAAACCCTGGAGGACCAGCCTGGGGGCGCTGCCGACTTCTTGGCACTGCATTCACCTGCACCCTCCACTATCGCAGAGACTATCACCTTGGTGGATCATTTTGGTGAAGAGGCTCCTGGGACACTCTCTGGTGTGCATGTCACACATGCTGCAGCACATCAGGTGGAGGTAGGGACAACCAAGGGAGCGGACAGTCGGGGGGCTGCCCGATCCCAGGAAGCAGCTGCAGTCCGGACAGGTATCATGTTTCTGGAAAGTATGATCCCATCACTGGTGAAGATTCAGATGCAGAGCCAGAATTTACAGGAGGGGGTGTCAGCAACTTTCCAGCTCCTATAGGTGCAACTGGAGAAGTCCAGCCATCCTCAGGTGCAGGAGATTGTGCCGACAAGGTGTGGCACCTAGGCCAACACTGAACGGGTGATGTTGGGATGGAAGCCTTGGGCCACAAAGTTACAGCCATGGGCCAAGATGTCCAGGGCTTGGGGTATTCTGTGCGGTTGATGTCTGAGGCTCAGGACAGGGGAGCCCAGTCACAGGCAGCCATGTACCAGGTCCACATGGAATATGCCATGGCACTCCAGAGCTTGGCCCATTCACAAAGGGTCATGGCTGAAGGCGTCAAGAGCATTGGCTGGGCGCTGACTGACCTTGACCAGTCACAGGATGCACTGTAGGAATTCAGAAAGGTTCCTTTGTTAGCACCTTCCAAACCCATGACCATTACCATCTGGAAGACCAGAGGATTCATGGGAACACCACCACCTGCAAGTGCCCCTCCAAGTCACTCACCATCCTGATTTGTAACTATATAACAATTCTTTCACTGTTGCGGGGTCAAATTCTTGGGAGTTCTCTCTCTAACAGCACTGGACTGCAGCAGTTCAAAAAGTAAGCTCACAGCTGCCTTCCCAAGAGCATTTAGGGATGGCCTGGCTGGTGAAATCCACATCCCGTGAATAAATAAAAACACATTGATTGTAGGGAGGTGTGTAAGCTGACCTCAAAAATGGTTTCTCTGCCCCCTTCCCCATGGCAATATGAACCACGTTAATCTTACATTCCTGTAGAAATGCTACTTTTCTATCCTTGATCCCATTTTGCTTTGATCCTAGAAGTAAATGGACAGTTTACAGCACAATTGTTTACAGCCTGATACCCACAACACCTTTTTGGGGATTTTGGGGTCTTAGAGTCTACCCATTATAAACTTAGTAAGTGCTTCCATTGACTCCAGGTGCAAATACCTTGGTGGTATATTCTTCTCAGTAAAACAATCCTTCCTTTGATTTCTGACAATCAAACCACCCAGGCCTATTGTTAGGCAGACTTCAGAACTGGACACTAACCTTCTTCATTTACCCTCAATTTAGAGTTATGTTTCCAAAGTATAATTGCATTTTAATTCAAGGGACGTGGGCGTCGCTGGGTAGGCCAGCGTTTTTTACCCATCCCTAATTGTCCTTGAGAAGCCTCATAAACCCAACAGATTAAAGTACAAGAAAGTGACAATATGGTGGCTTCAATCCATAGAGAAGTGTTAAGTTTGGCTTCCAAGTAGCTTGTTGCAGAAGTGAGAAGTGGGTTGATGATGACTTCATTGATATACCAACTCAAATTAAAGCATTGAGCCCACTAGTGCTGTATTTGCAGGATCACAATATTCAGAAAACTTGGAAAAGGAACCATTAAAGCAGTGGGACTTATTCATTTTTAAATATTTCAATGTTAGTTGTTTATACTGCAAATGGATGGGGAATATCTCCCTTCTCTTCACTGTGCTTGTGCACACTCACAAACACCCACCGCTCCAGCCATCTGCCACCCGAAGCAAAATAGCAGTCTAACTCTCCTAACTCTAGTTTCCCGAACACTCAAACATGAACAAGTTCAGAATGGTAGGATCGGCTATTGTTTTTCCAGAGCTTGTTGGACCTGGTAGTGTTAATGCCTAAATGTCAACATTCTGTTCACAAAATGACTTCATAGAACTGCCCCAAGAAATACCCATTAACTAACACCAGGTGTCTTCTTCATGCTTAAGTGGATTAACAACATGCAATAAAGCAGAACTTAAACCTACTTTTTTTCTTAAAATGTTATTTTTTTAATAAAAATGTGAACTAATGGGATCAGATATTCTTACATACCATAATGCGAACACAGAAAAAAAGATTGATGAGTGGAAACGTTCTTTGTATCACATGTCTTTTGACATTTGAAAAATGTATTATTTTAAAATGCTATTTTCCAGCAGTTTGGAATTACACCTTGCTAGCCAAGAACTTTGAACTGTGCCCAGAACAGCGAGCATCACTCTTGTTTCATGTCAGCTAAGACGATGTTTCGCTCCACTATCTATTGGGTGAATATGCATTTTGTGGAAGAGTTTTGAATTATTGTCGTTCAAGAGATGTTTTGCTGTTTATTCCTGGCCTGAAGCCAACAACTTCAGATGACATTTTCCCCTTTACAAGATCCAAAGTGAAATGAAATTTGGCAAACTCCTCCAATGTATAGTCCTTATGGATTTGCAGCAAAAAATAACTCACAGTCAGCATGAAATGGAGCTAAGTTGAAAGTTTAGCTGAGAAGTCACGAGGATTTAAAACCTAGAAAAGATGAATGTTACATTGTGCAATGTGTGTTCGGTGGACTGTGTTTACTCAATGTTCAACAGAGTTGGATCTCTTCATTTCTAAATACCACTAGCCCACAGGTTTGTCCTAGTCAAATTATAGGTTGTGCATTTACAGAGGCTTTCAAAGTACAAAGAACAAAACAAAGAAATGTACAGCACAGGAACAGGCACTTCGGCCCTCCAAGCCCGTGCCGACCATGCTGCCCGACTAAACTACAATCTTCTACACTTCCTGGGTCCGTATCCCTCTATTCCCATCCTATTCATGTATTTGTCAAGATGCCCCTTAAATGTCACTATCGTCCCTGCTTCCACCACCTCCTCCGATAGCGAGTTCCAGGCACCCACTACGCTCTGCGTAAAAAACTTGCCTCATATATCTACTCTCAACCTTGCCCCTCTCACCTTAAACCTATGCCCCCCTAGTAATTGACCCCTCTACCCCGTACCCCGGGGAAAAGCCTCTGACTATCCACTCTGTCTATGCCCCTCATAATTTTGTAGACCTCTATCAGGTCGCCCCTCAACCTCCTTCGTTCCAGTGAGAACAAACCGAGTTTATTCAACCGCTCCTCATAGCTAATGCCCTCCATACCAGGCAACATTCTGGTAAATCTCTTCTGCACCCTCTCTAAAGCCTCCACATCCTTCTGGTAGTGTGGCGACCAGAATTGAACACTATACTCCAAGTGTGGCCCAACTAAGGTTCTATACAGCTGCAATATGTCTTGCCAATTCTTATACTCAATGCCCCAGCCAATGAAGGCAAGCATGCCGTATGCCTTCTTGACTACCTTCTCCACCTGTGTTGCCCCTTTCAGTGACCTGTGGACCTGTACTCCTAGATCTCTTTGACTTTCAATACTCTTGAGGGTTCTACCATTCACTGTATATTCCCTACCTGCATTAGACCTTCCAAAATGCATTACCTCACATTTGTCCAGATTAAACTCCATCTGCCATCTCTCCGCCCAAGTCTCCAAACAATCTAAATCCTGCTGTATCCTCTGACAGTCCTCATCACTATCCGCAATTCCACCAACCTTTGTGTCGTCTGCAAACTTACTAATCAGACCAGTTACATTTTCCTCCAAATCATTTATATATACGACAAACAGCAAAGGTCCCAGCACTGATCCCTGTGGAACACCACTGGTCACAGCCCTCCAATTAGAAAAGCATCCTTCCATTGCTACTCTCTGCCTTCTATGACCTAGCCAGTTCTGTATCCACCTTGCCAGCTCACCCCTGATCCCGTGTGACTTCACCTTTTGTACTAGTCTACCATGAGGGACCTTGTCAAAGGCCTTACTGAAGTCCATATAGACAACATCCACTGCCCTACCTGCATCAATCATCTTAGTGACCTCCTCGAAAAACTCTATCAAGTTAGTGAGACACGACTTCCCCTTCACAAAACCATGCTGCCTCTCACTAATACGTCCATTTGCTTCCAAATGGGAGTAGATCCTGTCTCGAAGAATTCTCTCCAGTAATTTCCCTAACACTGAAGTAAGGCTCACCGGCCTGTAGTTCCCTGGATTATCCTTGCTACCCTTCTTAAACAGAGGAACAACATTGGCTATTCTCCAGTCCTCCGGGACATCACCTGAAGGCAGTGAGGATACAAAGATTTCTGTCAAGGCCTCAGCAATTTCCTCTCCAGCCTCCTTCAGTATTCTGGGGTAGATCCCATCAGGCCCTGGGGACTTATCTACCTTAATTTTTTTTAAGACACCCAACACCTCGTCTGTTTGGATCTCAATGTGACCCAGGCTATCTACACACCCTTCTCCAGACTCAACATCTACCAATTTCTTCTCTTTGGTGAATACTGATGCAAAGTATTCATTTAGTACCTCGCCCATTTCCTCTGGCTCCACACATAGATTCCCTTGCCTATGCTTCAGTGGGCCAACCCTTTCCCTGGCTACCCTCTTGCTTTTTATGTACGTGTAAAAAGCCTTGGGATTTTCCTTAACCCTATTTGCCAATGACTTTTCGTGACCCCTTCTAGCCCTCCTGACTCTTTGCTTAAGTTCCTTCCTACTTTCCTTATATTCCACACAGGCTTTGTCTGTTCCCAGCCTTTTAGCCCTGACAAATGCCTCCTTTTTCTTTTTGACGAGGCCTACAATATCTCTCGTTATCCAAGGTTCCCGAAAATTGCCGTATTTATCCTTCTTCCTCACAGGAACATGCCGTCCTGAATTCCTTTCAACTGCCACTTGAAAGCCTCCCACATGTCAGATGTTGATTTGCCCTCAAATACCCGCCCCAATCGATGTTCTTCAGTTCCCGCCTAATATTGTTATAATTAGCCTTCCCCCAATTTAACACATTCATCCTCGGACCACTCTTATCCTTGTCCACCAGCACTTTAAAACTTACTGAATTGTGGTCACTGTTCCCGAAATGCTCCCCTACTGAAACATCTACCACCTGGCCGGGCTCATTCCCCAATACCAGGTCCAGTACTGCCCCTTCCCTAGTTGGACTGTTTACATATTGTTTTAAGAAGCCCTCCTGGATGCTCCTTACAAACTCTGCCCCGTCTAAGCCCCTGGCACTAAGTGAGTCCCAGTCAATATTGGGGAAGTTGAAGTCTCCCATCACCACAACCCTGTTGTTTTTACTCTTTTCCAAAATCTGTCTACCTATCTGCTCCTCTATCTCCCGCTGGCTGTTGGGAGGCCTGTAGTAAACCCCCAACATTGTGACTGCACCCTTCTTATTCCTGATCTCTACCCATATAGCCTCACTGCCCTCTGAGGTGTCCTCCCGCAGTACAGCTGTGATATTCTCCCGAACCAGTAGCGCAACTCCGCCACCCCTTTTACATCCCCCTCTATCCCGCCTGAAACATCTAAATCCTGGAACGTTTAGCTGCCAATCCTGCCCTTCCCTCAACCAGGTCTCTGTAATGGCAACAACACCATAGTTCCAAGTACTAATCCAAGCTCTAAGTTCATCTGCGTTACCCGTAATACTTCTTGCATTAAAACAAATGCACTTCAGGCCACCAGACCCGCTGTGTTCAGCAACTTCTCCCTGTCTGCTCTGCCTCAGAGCCCCACTGTCCCTATTCCCTAGTTCTCCCTCAATGCTCTCACCTTCTGACGTATTGCTCCCATTCCCAACCCCCCGCCATACTAGTTTAAACCCTCCCGTGTGACACTAGCAAACCTCGCGGCCAGGATATTTATGCCTCTCCAGTTTAGATGCAACCCGTCCTTCTTATATAGGTCACACCTGACCCGGAAGAGCTCCCAGTGGTCCAGATAACGGAAACCCTCCCTCCTACACCAGCTGTTTAGCCACGTGTTTAGCTGCTCTCTCTTCCTATTTCTAGCCTCACTGGCACGTGGCACAGGGAGTAATCCCGAGATTACAACCCTAGAGGTCCTGTCTTTTAACTTTCTGCCTAGCTCCCTGAACTCCTGCTGCAGGACCTCATGCCCCTTCCTGCCTATGTCGTTAGTACCAATATGTACAACGACCTCTGCCTGTTTGCCCTCCCCCTTCAGGGTGCCCTCTACCCGTTCGGAGACATCCTGGACCCTGGCACCAGGGAGGCAACATACCATCCTGGAGTCTCTTTCACGTCCACAGAAGCGCCTATCTGTGCCCCTGACTATAGAGTCCCCTATTACTATTGCTCTTCTGCGCTTTGACCCTCCCTTCTGAACATCAGAGCCAGCCGTGGTGCCACTGCTCTGGCTGCTGCTGTTTTCCCCTGATAGGCTATCCCCCCCGACAGTATCCAATGGGGTATACCTGTTCGAGAGGGGGACAACCACAGTGGATTCCTGCACTGACTGCCTGCCCTTTCTGGTGGTCACCCATTTCTCTGCCTGCACCTTGGGTGTGACCACATTTATATAACTGCGATCTATGACACTTTCCGCCACCTGCATGCTCCTAAGTGCATCCAATTGCTGCTCCAACCGAACCATGCGGTCTGTGAGGAGCTCCAGTTGGGTGCACTTTCTGCAGATGTAGCCATCCGGGATGCTGGAAGCCTCCCGGACCTGCAACATCTCACAGTCAGAGCAATGCACCCCTCTAACTGACATTGCGTCAATTAATTAAAATTCAAAGTTTTTTAAAAAAGTTTTATATATTTAAAAAAACATTTTTTTAAAGTTACATCTGTTTCCTAGCACTAGATTTCTATTATAAATGCGAAAGCTAAATATAGTACTCTCCGATCTCTGGTTTAGATACCCCTCTAAATTATAATTAAGTAATTATGTTTAATTAGTTACCAATGCTTAATTTTTTAAATTTAGTGTAGATTCCCAACCAGCCACTCAGGTCACAGCTTTTCTGTGATGTCACTTCAGTTTCCCCCCGAGTAGAAATAGATCGTACAAACACACAGACAAATTAGGAGCAGGAATAGGCCATTCGGCACCTCGAGCCTCACCTGAAATCCAGTAAGACCATGATTGTAGTCTCAAACCCACATTCCCAGCTAACCCCTGTGTAATATGCCACACGGGACTTACAGGGTGGCAATGATTATCTTCCACGTGGTTCTCGCGGAGTGTGAGCTCCCCCGCTAAAGTGTGGGGCCTCCAATTAGCGTTGTATGAAAGGTCGGCCAATCAGGCACCCACCAGAAAGAGACCCAGTAGGGACCTACCAGGTAGTGTAGATATCATTGTTGTAAATAAATCAAAGCTCTTTATTTTACACAATTGATCTCCATGTGCCCTTACGTAGTCGACAGTGCGGCCTATTCGGCTGAGCCACCTGCCCGATTTTCTAGATGCAGGTTGGAATTGTTTTGCCATGTCTCTGTTTGGGTGATTAGATGCATTTGACATCGGTGTTGAAGACTGGAACCAGTATGAAGAAAGGATGTGTTACTTCTTCTGGGCCAACAACATCATGGAGAACAAGCGCCATACGGTCTTACTGTTGAAGACCTTTGGGGCGCACACGATCAGAGTGATCAGGGGTACCCAGGGGCGCCAGATACGCATTCATTCAGCCACTTATGGCCAACACTTTAACCCAACCCCATCAGTGATTATTCAAAGGTATTGTTTTAATACGGCGGAGAGGTCTCCTGGTGGGTCCGTCAGCAAGTTCATATCCCGACTACAGAAGCTAGCCGGGTTTTGTGAGTGTGGAACTGCCTTGTCGGATATGCTCCGCAATCGTTTGGTCTGCAGCATAAATAATACGGAAACACAGAAAATAATATTTTGGTGAAACCTCACTGACATTTCAACAGGTGCTATAGATCTCTTTGTCCCGAGAGAATGCGGAACACAGCATCCAATCAATACAAAGGATGGAGGTGAACGTTTTAGGGCACACCCCTCACAAAGTATCCACACAGCCCGGACTGACTCCTGCAGTGACTCTGGCCTCTGGGCGAAGGACCAACCGTTGACACATGGGACGTCCCCAGACTCGGCTGAAGGGGATTCAGGCCCATATGTGACGTGTGGATGCTGATCTAGGCGTAACCGCAAGCAGCAAGAGGGACAGCATCCCAGGCTCCCTAGTTGGAGTAGGTTTCAGCCCCGGGGCCGGGCCTTGCATTTGGTTGACCCAGAAGAGTCAGAGGATGAGGCTGAGATGCAGCTGAACTGTTTGGCAGCACCCTGTGCAGCCCCTATTTGTATTCTGGGGCGTCATTCTCCGACCCCCCGCCGGGTCGGAGAATCGCCGGGGGCTGCCGTGAATCCCGCCCCCTCCGGTTGCCGAAGTCTCCGGCACCGGATATTCGGCGAGGGCGGGAATCGGGCCGCGCTGGTTGGCGGCCCCCCCCGCTCGATTCTCCGGCCCGGATGGGCCGAAGTCCCGCCGATAAATTGCCTGTCCCGCCGGCATGGATTAAACCACCTTTTGAACGGCGGGACAAGGCGGCGTGGGCGGGCTCCGGGGTCCTGGGGGGCGCGCGGGGTGATCTGGCCCCAGGGGGTGCCCCCACGGTGGCCTGGCCCGCGATCGGGGCCCACCGATCCGCGGGCGGGCCTGTGCCGTGGGGGCACTCTTTCCCTTCCGCCTCCGCCACGGTCTCCACCGTGGCGGAGGCGGAAGAGACTCCCGCCACTGCGCATGCGTGGGAAACTGTCAGCAGCCGCTGGCGCTCCCGCGCATGCGCCGCCCGGGGATGTCATTTCCGCGCCAGCTGGCGGGGCAACAAAGGCCGTTTCCGCCAGCTGGCGGGGCGGAAATTCCTCCGGCGTCGGCCTAGCCCCTCAATGTTGGGGCTCGGCCCCCAAAGATGCGGAGCATTCCGCACCTTTGGGGCGGCACGATGCCCGTCTGATTGGCGCCGTTTTGGGCGCCAGTCGGCGGACATCGCGCTGTTTCGGGAGAATTTCGCCCCTGATACAGGTGAATGGCCATATGCTCCAGATGGAATTGGATATGGGAACTTCCAATTCTGTGGTGGCAGAGAGCACCTTTAATCTTATTAAACAAGGTATGCACACTTTGAATTTGACTGACACAGGCTCCACTTATACTGGGGAACAACTGAATATTGTGGTGATGCGGTACTGAGCAAGCACCCCGAGGTTTTCCAGCCTGGCTTGGATACAATTAAAGGGGCCGTGGCCAAGATCCACGTCGACCTGGAGGCCCACCCCGATATTTTTGTGCCTGCCCGGAGAAAGTCAAGACCGAACTTTGTCGCTTGGAGAGTTTGGGCATCATTGGGCCTGTGCGCTTCACTTATTGGGTGACGCCAATGATCCCCGTCATGAAGCTGGATAAGACTGTCCACCTCTGAGGAGATTATAAATTGATGGTAAACTCGGCTTTGAGGTTAGACCATTTTCCTTTAGCTCTCGTCGACGATCTTTCTGCTACATTAACCAGTGGCTGCACATTTATGAAATTGGCCATGAGTATCGCTTATCTACAGCTGGAGCTCAATGAGTATTCGTGGAAGTTCATTAGGATCAATACGCACAAGAGTCTCTATGAGAATACCCAACTGCCATTCGGAGTATCCTCAGCGTTCGCAGTCTTTCAGCACAGAATGGAGAACACACTGTGCAGATTTACACACGTTGCGGTTTACTTACATGACATGCTAGTCACAAGGACCATGGACCAGGGGCATTTAAAGAACCTCGAAACGGCATTGAGGCGCTTTTCGAGTATGGGGTCTGCCTGTGCCGCACAAAGTGCATGTTTCACACAAAATTCATTGTCTATTTGGTGTATCGGATGGACCGAGATGGCCTGCACCTGGTTGCCGAGAAAGTGAGAGCCATCAAACAGGCCTCTGCCCCACGGGACGCCACGGAACTTCGCTCCTTTCTTGGATTGGTCAATTATTATGGAAGGTTCATTCCGAATTTGGCAACCGTCCTGGCCCCCCTTCATTTATTCCTCAAGAAGCACCAGCCTTGGGTGTGGGCCATGACCCAGGCTGAAGCATTTAAAAAAGTGAAATGGTGATTGTCCTTTGGGGGTGTTGATGCATAATGTCGCATGTGATGCATCGCCGTATGGAATTGGAGCAGTCCAGTCTAACCGGATGAATGATGGCCTTGAACATCCGATTGCCTTTGCATCATGGACAATGGCTGTGGCTGAGTGTAAGTATGCTCAAATAGAAAAGGAAGGTCTGGCGGTCATATTTGGCGTGAAGTGATTTCGTCAGTAAGTCTATGGCTGCCATTTCTTCATCATTACGGATCGCAAACCGTTGCTGGACCTCTTCCGTGAGGACAGGCGACCCTACCGATTGCTTCCACGAGGATCCAGTGCTGGCCTTGTTATTTGTTGCTTACGAATACTCTTTCAAGTACCGCCCAGGGACTCAGCGGTAGCACAGTGGTTAGCACTGTTGCTTCACAGCGCCAGGGTCCCAGTTTCGATTCTCGGCTTGGGTCACTGTCTGTGCGGAGTTTGCACATTCTCCCCGCGTCTGCGTGGGTTTCCTCCGGTTGCTCCGGATTCATCCCACAAGCCTCGAAAGGCGTTCTTGTTAGGTGAATTATACATTCTGAATTCTCCCTCAGTGTACCTGAACAGGCGCCGTAGTGCGGTGACTAGGGGCTTTTCGTAGTAAACTTCATTGCAATGTTAATGTAAGATTACTTGTGACACTGATAAAAATTAAATTAAATAGCTATTGGAGAATAGCTAATGTGGCACCACTGTTCAAGAAAGGCAGCAGGGATAATCCAGGAAACTCTAAACCTCACGCGGTAGCAGGTAAATTATTGGAGAGAATTCTCAGCGCCAGGATTTATACCCATTTAGAAACAAATGGACTCATTTGCAATATACAGCATGGTTTTGTGAAGGAGAGGTCATGCCTCACTAACTTGATCGAGTTTTCTGAGGAGGTGACAAAGATGATTGATGAAGGGAGGGTGGTGGATGTTGTTACATGGACTTCAGTAAAGCCTTTGACAAGGTGCCTCATGGCAGTCTGATGCAAAAGGTGAAGTCACACGGGATCAGAGGTGAGGAGACAAGATGGATAAAGAACTGGCTCGGTCACAGAAGGCAAAGGGTAGCAGTAGAAGGGTGTTTTTCTGAATGGAAAGTTGTGATTAGTGGTGTTGCACAGGGATCAGTGCTGGGGCCTCTGTTGTTTGTACTGTGCATGAACAATTTAGAGGAAAATGTAGCTGGTTTGATTAGTAATTTTGCGGATAACACTAAGGTTGGTGGAGTGGCAGATAGTATTGAGGATTGTCAAAGGATACAGCAGGACATTGATAGGTTGGAGACTTGGGCAGAGAAATGGCAAATGGAGTTTAATCCTGACAAATATAAGGTAATGCATTTTGGTCGGTCTAACATAGAGGGGAAATATACCTTAAATGGCAAAACTCTTCGGAATATCGAACGTCAGAGAGATCTGGGCGTGCAGGTCCACAGATCTTTGAAAGTGGCAACACAAGTGGACAAGGTAATCAAGAAAGCATATGGAATGCTTGCCTTCATTGGACGGGGCATCGAGTATAAAAACTGGAAAGTCATGCTACAGTTGTATAGAACCTTCGTAAGATCACACTTAGAATATTGCGCACAATTCTGGTTGCCACACTACCAGAAGGATGTGGAGGTTTTGGAGATGGTACAAAGGAGGTTTACCAGGATGTTGCCTGGTCTGGAGGATGTTAGCTATGCGGAGAGGCTGAATAGACTCGGACTGTTTTCATTAGAACAACGGAGGCTGAGGGGTGACCTGATAGAGGTCTACAAGATTATGAGGGGCCAGGATTGAGTGGATAGGCAGGCACTTTTTTCCAAGGTGGAGGGGTCAGTCACCAGGGGGCATAGGGTTAAGGTCCGTGGGGCAAAGTTTAGAGGTGATGTGCGAGTCAGGTTTTTACACAGGGGGTGGTGAGTGCCTGGAATGTGCTGCCAGGGGAGGTTGTGGAACCAGGTACATTAATGCCGTTCAAAACATATCTCGACAAATACATGGATAGGATGGATAGAGAGGGATACGGCACAAGAGGTTTTGGCCAAGGATGGTATCATGACCGGTACAGGTTTGGAGGGCCAAAGGGCATGTTCCTGTGCTGTATCGTTCTTTGTTCTCAAAGTGGTCACTGTCCTGATTTTCATGGACTCCTTGCCCATTATGGCATTGTGTATCTGTGACTGGGTGCAAACTGACCCTGTCCTTGCCAAGGTGGGGCATCTGGTGCTATACGATGGCCAACATCGACAGCTACTAGGGGAGTTGAAGGCTTCTTCCTCAATGTTTTTGGAGCTGACCGTAGAAGACGGTATTCTGCGGTGAGGCACAAGGGTGTTGGTCCGGCGAAGGGCCAGGCAGTAGCATTAAAGGAACTTCAGAGTGTCCTTGGAGTGTCCAAAATGAAGATGCTGGCAAGAAGTTATGTCTGGTGGCTGGGTTTGACCACGGATATCAAGATGTTGACTCAACCGTGGTCCATCTGTCAAGAGCACCAGAAGCTCTCCGCTGTGGCACCGTTACACCCTTGTGAGTGGTCGGGCTGCCCTTGGGCTTGCATACACGCCAATTTCACAGGTCCATTCCTGGGCTTTATGTTTCCCTTTCTAGTGGATGGCCACTCTAAGTGGCCGGAGGTCCACAAGATGGCGATGATGACCTCCTGGGCGATCATCGAATGATTCCACTTTTCTTTTCACCCATGAAATCCGGGAGGTGCTTGTAACAGATAATGGGGCCTCTTCCACGAGCGAAGAGTTCCCCACCTCCATGAAAGGCAACGGGATTTGGCGTGTCCGCACTGCCCCATACCATCCGGCCTCAAATGGCTTGGCAGGGTTGTGCAGGTGGTTTTTGGGGGGCTAAAGAAGCAGACTTCGGGCTCGATGGTCGCCAGGTGGGCACTTTCTTTATTCTCGTACAGGATCACGCCGCACGCAGTAACTGGGGTGGTCCCGCTGAGATGTTAATGGGTAGTTGGCTTCGTACCCGACTCAGCTTGCTTCTCCCAAACCGCAATGCGAAGCTGCGCCATACCCAGGAATTGCAAGGGTGTTGCTCAATTCAACTTTGACCTCTCTGGTGCTTCCTGACAACGCAGTGTTCATTCGTAACTTCAATGGCGGGGATCGTTAGCTCTCTGGGCTTGTCGTCTGTCAAATGGGACCAGTCTCTTACAAACTTTGGGTCTGGTGGCAACTAATGAGATGATATTTGGATTATATTCGTTCTTGGAGGTTTCTCCCTCGTGAGGTTCCTCGGAAAGAACCTGCCCTGGATCCTCCAACTCCATTGCCGAACCAACCTGCTGTGATGACCCCAGTCTGTGTCGACACCGACATGCCCGATGTTGTATCTTTGGATTCAGAAATGGAGACACAGGTGTCTATGGTCTTGGATACCGATTCACCGCCGGGTTCTGCCACCTCCTGCTGATTGTCCACCACGGCATTCCTGCCGCAGATGACGTTCCCCTGAGAGGTATACGCCAGCTGATCTGGCACATCAGGTACCTGACAATCTGCTGGAACCGACGGGAGTCCGATGTCCTCCACCCTCTCCTCCTTCTCCTCCTCATCAGTCATCAAGGGGGACTTGAGAGGGGGGAAGGAATGTAATATCCTGCATGGGACTTGCGGGGTGGGAATGAATATCTTCCCCCTGGTTCTCACGGAGTACAAGCACCCCTGCTGAGGAGCCGGAGAACTCCAATTAGCATTGTATAAAAGTAACCAGGAAGGCACTGACCAGAAAGAGACCCGGTAGGCATCTACCAGGTAGTGTAGATATCATTGTTGTAAATAAGTCAAAGCTCTTTATTTTACTCGGTTGGACTCCCTGTGTCCTTATTGAACCATGATAACACTGACTTCCTTGTACTGAAGAATATATCTACCTCGGCCTTAAAAATATATAATGACCCTGCCACCACTGCACTCTGACGAAGAACATAGAACACAGAACAGTACAGCACAGCACAGGCCCTTCGGCCTACGATGTTGTGCCGACCATTTATCCTAATCTAAGATCAACCTAACCTACACCCCTTCAATTTACTGCTGTCCATGTGCCTGTCCAAGAGTTGCTTAAATGTCTCTAATGACTCTGACTCCCTCATCTCTTCTGGCAGTGCATTCCACACACCCACCACTCTCTGTGTAAAGAACCTACCTCTGACATCTCCCCTATACCTTCCTACAATCACCTTAAAATTATGTCCCCTCGTGACAGCCATTTCCATCCTGGGAAAAGACTCTGGCTATCCACTCCATCCATGCCTTGTACCCCTCTATCAAGTCACCTCTCTTCCTTCTTCTCTCCAGTGAGAAAAGCCCTAGCTCTCTAAACCTTTCTTCATAAGACAAGCCCTCCAGTCCAGGCAGAATCCTGATAAATCTCCTCTGCACCCTCTCCAAAGCATCCACATCCTTCCTATAATGAGACGACCAGAACTGGACACGGGGCGGGATTCTCCCCTACCCGGCGGGGCGGGCGGTCCCGGTACCGAGGAGTGGCGTGAAGCACTCCGTCGTCAGGCCGCCCGGAAGGTGCGGAATCCTCCGCACCTTCAAGGGCTAGGCCGGCGCCGGCGGGGTTGGCGCCGCGCCAACCGGCATGGAAGGGGCTTGGCGCCACGCCAACCGGCACTGAAGGGCCTCCGCCGGCCTGCGCAAGTTGGCGCATGCGTGGGAGCGACAGTGTGGGCTGGTGTCATCCCTGCGCATGCGCAGGGGGTTCGTCTCTGCACCGGCCATGGCGGGGGTCCACAGCAGCCGGTGCGGAGGGAAAGAGTGCCCCCACGCACTGGTCCGCCCGCGGATCAGTGGGCCACAATCGCGGGCCAGGCGACCGTGGGGGCACTCCCCGGGGCCAGATCCCCCCGCACCCCCCGAGGACCCTGGAGGCCAACCGCAGAGCCAGGTACCGCCGGTAAGTACAAGGTCTAAATTACACCGGCGGGACCGGCCTATAACGGAAGCCGCTCGACCCATCGCGGGCTGGAGAATCGCCAGGGGGGCCGTTGCCAGCGGCCGCCGACCGGCGCGGTGCGATTCCCGCCCCCGCCAAAGCCCCGGCGCCGGGGAATTCAGCAGCCGGCGTGGGCATGATTCACGCCGCCCCCTGCCGATTCTCTGGCCCGGCGGGGGGTCGGAGAATCGTGCCCAATATTCCAAGTGTGGTCTAACCAGGGTTTTAGAAAGCTGCAACAAAGCCTTGTGGCTCTTAAACTCAATCCCACTGTTAAAAAAGCCAACACAACACACGGCTCCCCCTGGACTAAGTGTTTGTGCCTTACGATGGGAATCATGCCAGAACACTCGACGGGATTCTCGGGCGTCATTCTCCGACCCCCCGCCGGGTCGGAGAATGGCCGTTGGCCGCCGTGAATCCCGCCCCCGCCCCCGCCGAAGTCTCCGAAGGGAGAAAGGTCGGCGGGGCGTTAATGGCGCCGCTGCCGCGGAGAATGTCACGGGTCTGCGCAAGGCAGCCGATTTTCGGCCTGCCGATATTCTCCCTTCCGGATGGGCCAAAGTCCCGTCGACGTGATGACCGTTCACGTCGACGTCAATCAAACCTCCTTTTCATCGGCGTGACCCGGTGCTCCAGGCTCACGCCGACCAGCGAGGAGGTGAGTGACGGCCTGGGGGGTTGGCTCTGGGCAGGAAATGGCGTGGCCGCAGACTGATTGCGTGAGGAGAGGTGTGTCTCGGCTTGTGTGTGTGTGCGGCGGGGGGGGGGGGGGGGGGGGGGGTGGTTAGAGTAGGCTGGGCTCCGGGGGAGTGCCGGGAGGGGGTCCGTGCCGGGGTGGAGGTTGGGGGTTGTGGAGGGGGTCCGTGCCGGGGTGGAGGTTGGAGGGGGGGTCCGTGCTGGGGTGGAGGTTGGGGGTTGGGGAGGGGGTCCGTGCCGGGGTGGAGGTTGGGGGGGGGTCCGTGCTGGGGTGGAGGTTGGGGGTTGGGGAGGGGGTCTGTGCCGGGGTGGAGGTTGGGGGGGGGGTCCGTGCTGGGGTGGAGGTTGGGGAGGGCTCCGTGCCGGGGTGGAGGTTGGGGGGGGGGGTCCGTGCTGGGGTGGAGGTTGGGGGGGGTCCGTGCTGGGGTGGAGGTTGGGGGTTGGGGAGGGGGTCCGTGCCGGGGTGGAGGTTGGGGGGGGGGGTCCGTGCTGGGGTGGAGGTTGGGGAGGGGGTCCGTGCCGGGGTGGAGGTTGGGGGGGGGTCCGTGCTGGGGTGGAGGTTGGGGGTTGGGGAGGGGGTCCGTGCCGGTGTGGGTGATGGGAGGGCAAATGAGTTGGTCCACCTGGCCAGGTGCCAGCCTCCAACAGTTGGACCCATGCGGTCCATGCCACCTGGCTGGGGGGAGGAGGGGATATGGGCAATGATGACATGTCGTCGTTCCCCTCCCCCCCACCAGGCCGTCATGTTTTCAGACCATCCAGCGATGTTGGCCGCCGTGGTGGCAGCCGCTCATGTCTATGTTGCCCTGGATGAGGAGGAGGAGGAGGAGCGTGCCAGAGAGGCGGCGCAGGCTGCCGCAGAGGGGCAGGCGGCAGCCGCCCAGGCTGGAGGGACACCTGACCGACAGGACGAGGAGGGGGAGGAGGACGTCGTGGCCCCATGGCAACGGAGGCACCCGAGGGCGCCCCGTGTGTACCGGCCCCGGCAGTCATACCAGGACCTCACGGACCGGGAATGCAGGAGGAGACTCCGGATGAGCCGGGAAACCGTGGCACACATCTGCCACCTGCTGGCACACCTGTCACCGCGTGGCACTGGCGGGGGACACCCTCTCCCCGTGTCCGTCAAGGTTACGGTGGCCCTGAACTTTTATGCAACGGGGTCATTCCAGGCACCGAGTGGGGACCTGTCCGGCATATCGCAGACATTGGTGCATCGGTGCATCCGGGCAGTGACAGATGCCCTTTATGCCATGGCGCACCGCTACATCCGCTTCCCCGTGGACCAGGCCAGCCAAGATGCCCGGGCCGTGGGCTTCTCTGCCGTTGCCGGGTTCCCCATGGTCCAGGGCGCGATCGATGGGATGCACGTCGCCGTGCGGCCACCTGCAGAGAACAGGGCCGTGTTCACTAATAGGAAGGGGACCTATTCAATGAACGTACAGGTGGTCTGCGACCACCGCATGATGATCCTGCACGTCTGCGCCCGTCACCCAGGCAGTGTACACGACTCATTCGTGTTATCGCGGTCATCCATCCCCGGCATGTACGAGGGACGCCGTCCCCGGCTGAGGGGCTGGTTGCTGGGCGACAGGGGCTACCCATTGCGATCGTGGCTGATGACGCCTATACGGAGGCCACGCAATGAGGCGGAGAACCGCTACAATGATGCCCATGTAGCGACAAGGGGAGTGATCGCGAGGTGCTTTGGCGTGCTGAAGATGCATTTCAGGTGCCTGGACCTCACTGGGGGCGCCCTCCAGTATCGGTCAGATAGGGTCGGCCGCATCATTGTGGTGTGCTGCGTCCTGCACAACATAGCCCAGCAGAGGGGCGATGTGCCGCAGGCAGAGGAGGGCGGAGTGGAGGAGCAGCAGGAAGAGGCCCAGTCCTCCCCAGATGAGGGGGATGGGGGCAATGGTCAGGGCAGACGGGGAAGACACAGGCGGGTGGCTGTCCACCGTTACCGGCTGGCCCAGCGGGCACGGGACAGACTGATAGACGCCCGCTTCACTGACTAGATGGGCGTGGGAATCGGGTAGTATGGCCACAGACCGCACACCATGACAACAGCCGACCACCCACACCCCCCACCCATCCACCCACCCAGCACCCTCACCCCCCTCCCCAACCCCACACACCCCACCCGCATGCACACCACCCCCCCACCCCCAATTGCCGATCCACCGGCGGCACAACGGGCCGGGCTCACCCAGTTGCGGGTGGACGCGTCGCATGCTGGAGGGTGCGGGTCTCTCCGTCTCCCGTGGTCTCCGAGGGGCATCCTGCGGGCGTCGCATGCTGGAGGGTGCGGGTCTCTCCGTCTCCTGTGGTCTCCGAGGGGCATCCTGCGGGCGTCGGATGCTGGAGGGTGCGGGTCTCTCCGTCTCCCGTGGTCTCCGAGGGGCATCCTGCGGGCGTCGCATGCTGGAGGGTGCGGGTCTCTCCGTCTCCTGTGGTCTCCGAGGGGCATCCTGCGGGCGGTCTGCATCTGCGGGGATGGGTGCCTGGACGTTTGGTCCTGCGATACACAATGAAGCATGCATGGTTAGACATCAGGCAGTGATCAGGTGATACGGGGGAGGGGGATATAGGGGAGGGGGGATATGGGGACGGGCTGTTGGTGGCTCACTTGCTCGTGGGGCCCCGACCTCTGCATCAGCAACCTCCCGGTCCTCAGGTCCGCCAGCCAGTTCCAGGGCCCTTTCCAGGCCATGGAGGATGATGACAACCCGCCTCCGATGAGCTCCTGGCTCTACATCGTTGGACTATGTCTGACCCATGGCCACAGTACCACCATCCACCCGGACCATCCCTGCATGCGGCTGTGACAATGCAGCGCACGGTCCCGTCCTCTGCCCGGGGGATGTTGATGGCGGCCCAGGGGGAAGGGGGCAGACTCACCTGGGGCTGAGGTAAGACCACCCGTCACACACACACTTGCGCTCAACGTACATGACACGCCCGCACACTTTGGACAGAGCACAAAGGCAGCTTCGGTAGGTGTAACATTGACTTTAATAACCAAAGGAGTTCATGCACGTGCCCTAGCCCCTAAAACTCATCTGTGCCCTGCACCCGTGCCAACTTACTCAGTGTCTAATTGTTTGGCCTTACGGGCCCTTTGACTACGTCTACGTGGTTCCCCAGACGGTACAGCAGAACTGGAGGTGGACTCCTGTGATTCCTGCCCTCTGACACCGGATCCCTTTGGCGGCCGTTTCCTGAGGCGTCCTGGCCTAGATGGGCCAGGCTGCGGCCCGGGCGACTGGGATGGCGAGCTGCCAGCCTGTCCTGCCCGTTGCCCACCCGATGCACCTGGGACGGAAGGGGGGGAGTCCGAGGTGTCGCGGTGTACCGGGACCTCCCCTACAGAGGGAGCCGGGACGGACCACACCACCTCCTCCTCCCTCGGGGTGCCTGATGGCCCCCAGGCCTCTACATGGGTGGGGGATGCGAACGGACTGGCCATCCGACGCGCCCCCGACATCTGGCGCTGCCAGTCCTGGAGGCCCGTGCTGGTATCGACAGGGGTCTGCAGGTTTGCAGCCATGGAGCCCAGGGGGTTGTCGAACCCTGTCTGCGACAGTGCGACGCCAGCTCGCACATGGCCACTGGCGCCGATGCCCTCAGCGATGGCCTGCTGAGACTGGGCCATGGCCTGCAGAGACTGGGCCATGGCCTGCAGAGACTGGGCTATGGCCTGCTGAGACTGGGCCATGGCCTGCTGAGACTGGGCCATGGCCTGCTGAGACTGGGCTATGGCGTTGAGCGCCTCTGCCATCTGGCGCTGGCACTGGCCCATGGCCTCCTGTGAGAGGGCAGCCATTTCCTGGGCCACAGACGCCGCCTGCACGGAAGGCCCCAGGCCTCGCAAACCGTTCCCCATGTCTGACACCATCGCACCCATTGCCTCCACCGCGGACGCCACCCGTGCGGTGTCAGCCTGGGTGGCACGCATGACCGGGACCACTCCCAGCTCCTGGACGCGGGTGGACTCCTCCACCTGCGACCGCAGCCGCCGCAAGCCACCCGTCACCCTATTCGCTCGTCTCCGTGTCGGTGGTTGCATCGGATCTATGTGTGGGTGTGGTAACTGCAGGAACCCGGGATCCATCTGGGCGGCAGATGTTCGCTTGGCCTGGGCTGCCCTCCGACCGCCCGGTCCCTCTGCTGCTCCTACCTCCACCTGCTGTACCGGGACGGCTGTGTTGTGCGCACCAGTGAGTGTACCAGACGCCTCATCACTAAAGTGCCCAACCGTGGTGAGTGTTTCTGCGATGGTGGAGGGTGTTGGTGACAGCAGTGGCGTTGTGTCGTGCTCTTCGTCCCACTCTGAGTCCATGGCACTTTGGGGTGGGGGTTCGTCTCCACCCATCCACTCTGAGTCACTGTCCGGTATTTCGTCTTCCCGGGTAGGGGTGTCCTGGGTAGTGCTGTCCCGGGTAGTGCTGTCCCGGGTAGTGCTGTCCCGGGTAGGGGTGTCCTGGGTAGTGGTGTCCCGGGTAGGGGTGTCCTGGATAGTGGTGTCCTGGGTAGTGGTGTCCTGGCTCGGATGTGACGGGGGCCTGTGGCTGCCCCCCTCATCGCTGGGTGGTCGCTCCCGCACGTGACGGGGGTGTCGTCTCCCTGTTGCTCCAGGTCTCTCCGTCTCCCGTGGTCTCCGAGGGGCATCCTGCGGGCGTCGCATGCTGGAGGGTGCGGGTCTCTCCGTCTCCTGTGGTCTCCGAGGGGCATCCTGCGGGCGTCGCATGCTGGAGGGTGCGGGTCTCTCCGTCTCCCGTGGTCTCCGAGGGGCATCCTGCGGGCGTCGCATGCTGGAGGGTGCGGGTCTCTCCGTCTCCTGTGGTCTCCGAGGGGCATCCTGCGGGCGTCGGATGCTGGAGGGTGCGGGTCTCTCCGTCTCCCGTGGTCTCCGAGGGGCATCCTGCGGGCGTCGCATGCTGGAGGGTGCGGGTCTCTCCGTCTCCTGTGGTCTCCGAGGGGCATCCTGCGGGCGGTCTGCATCTGCGGGGATGGGTGCCTGGACGTTTGGTCCTGCGATACACAATGAAGCATGCATGGTTAGACATCAGGCAGTGATCAGGTGATACGGGGGAGGGGGATATAGGGGAGGGGGGATATGGGGACGGGCTGTTGGTGGCTCACTTGCTCGTGGGGCCCCGACCTCTGCATCAGCAACCTCCCGGTCCTCAGGTCCGCCAGCCAGTTCCAGGGCCCTTTCCTCGTGTACGGTCAGTGGCCTCTCATCAGCGGGCCCTCCTCCAGTCCTCACATGCTCCCTATTGTTGTGTGCGCGCTTCTCCTGTGGGGGGGGGGGTGGTGGCAGGGGTAAAAGGCAACAGTGTTAGGCAGGTATATGAATGCACGCCATCGGTTGCGCGTGCATTGCAGAAGTTAAGGTTAGGGCTGGATTCACTTGGGGATATGGGGGATATGGGGGAGGGGGGGATATGGGGGATATGGGGGAGGGGGGATATGGGGGAGGGGGGATATGGGGAGGGGGGGATATGGGGGAGGGGGGATATGGGGAGGGGGGTATGGGGGAGGGGGATATGGGGGATATGGGGGAGGGGGGATATGGGGAGGGGGGATATGGGGGAGGGGGGGATATGGGGGAGGGGGGATATGGGGGAGGGGGGATATGGGGGATATGGGGGAGTGGGGATATGGGGGAGGGGGGGATATGGGGGATATGGGGGAGGGGGATATGGGGGAGGGGGGATATGGGGGAGGGGGGATATGGGGGAGGGGGGATATGGGGGATATGGGGGAGGGGGGATATGGGGGAGGGGGGAATATGGGGAATATGGGGGAGGGGGATATGGGGGAGGGGGGATATGGGGGATATGGGGAGGGGGGATATGGGGGAGGGGGGATATGGGGGAGGGGGGATATGGGGGGGGGGATATGGGGGATATGGGGGAGGGGGGATATGGGGGATATGGGGGAGGCTCACCCTGCCTGCTCTGACGAGGTCGTTCACCTTCTTGTGGCACTGGGTGCCTGTCCGTGGTGTTAGGGCCACAGCGGTGACGGCCTCTGCCACCTCCCTGCACAGACGCCGGCTGTGGCGTGGGGCAACTCTGCGGCCGTGCCCGGGATACAGGGCGTCCCTCCTCTGCTCCACCGCGTCCAGGAGCGCCTCCACATCGCGTGACTCGAACCTCGGGGCTGAGCGACGGCCAGCCATCAAGTCGGGTGTTGCGATCGGGTGTTCCGGTCGGGTGGGGGGGAGCTGCGCGGCTTTATGAGCCGTCGCGCCGTGCGGCGCGTATGACGCTGCACGGCGTGAACCACTGCGCAAGCGCGGAACCCGTTACGTCGCTGCTAGCCCATTTCGGGCCGCAGACTATCGGCCCATTTTTATGACGTGACGCAAGTGGGATTTGCGCCGTTTTTTGCGCCGATCGGCGGAGTTTCCGCCGATAACGGAGAATTTTGCCCCTCATGTGGCTGGGAGGCCAGAGAATCACTCTCTTAGTCATTTTTTTTGGGAACATCGCCCCCCAAATTGTTTCTATGTCGGGTGATGTCAGACAAGTCCAGTGAAACTGTTGAACTTAAAAATGTACAATAGAAATGTAGCCACCTGGGTTGGCCACTTCCCGACTTAAAATGGAGATCCACAAAAACTACAGGGAAATTCAGCCAACACAGGCAAAAACTAGCAAGTGCAGAAATCCTGTGTATTAGAACTTGCAAAAGCCCAGACAGCACTGAAACTCACAGCCATCTGCATACTAATGAGCGATCCTAGGGAACAATCAAAACATTTAAGGTGAATAAGGCCAAGCCAGACTCCTCGGCACCAGCAGGAGCCAAGACAAAGGAAGGAGAAACGGACACTCAGGGACCGCCCAACGATCAGGGAACAACTCCAGTATTGGAGAAATCGATCCAAGTGATCGGAATGTAGTCCAATCATTTGGAACCAGGTACGGGGTCCGCCCAAAGTGGCGGGAAGCCCCTGGGGACTATAAAATAGAGTCCCTGACTTCAAATCGTTCTTCTTGGCAGGGTCACTCAGCAACTCGAATCAACCCTTGAGAGTTAACTGTCTAAGCTGCCGCATCAACCAAGTAAGTCTGCAGTCAACGCACACTACGAGATAGGCGCTCCTAGCTACCAGTCCATACCAGCTTTTGAATCCTGCAGACTCAAATTGAACGAAAGGCCATTTGTTCCCCTGACCTGGTGGGCCATTTCCGAAGCCAAGTATAGGCCTTTTAGTGGTAGAGAATAGTGTAGAAAGTAGAGTTTATGCATGAGTAGTGATTTACTGTGTATAATAAATGTGTTTTGATTTGAATCTTACTAATTGGTGTGTTGAGTTATCGATCAGTACTTGAACTTGAACCTAGTGGTGGTATCATAAAGATACCTGGCAACTCTAGAGCAAAGGTTATAGAAACAGAGCAAATTCAGTAAAGACACAACGGGCAACAAATTAAGAGCCAACCAAAGTTAGCAACAATATTACTGGCGACATCTGACGGGACCCAACTTAGAAGTGGCCTAACCACTCCGGGAGAACCCAAAATTTGAATTAGAATCCAATTGGGAACAGAAAAACCACAAGTGTTCAAGCAGTTCTGATCAATCCTCGTAATTCGGAAGTGTGTTAATGTACGCGTAACTAACAGGGCTATAAGGTAAAACTGATAGATTTTTGTTGCGAAAAACTGTCGGGAGTTTGTATTCTGGAAATTAGCGAACGCGATACCCGTGTTTACAGCACCGCCTTAGTACCCCTCGTTCCAAATTTAAAAGAGCATTCAGAAAGAGAAAGATGGCAATGAAGGCAATGGAACGCCTTATGAACCCCCAAGAATTTGTGGTCGCAGCGACCAGCAGCAGAGTAGGACAGTGTCCCGTTTGGGAAGAAGAGATCAGAAAATATCTCAAATGGAAAGGATGGCCCCTTTGGAGTGAGTTCTGTGACAATGAAGAAACAGGACCCGGGAGTATAGGACATACTTGGTGGGAGAACCTGTCAGAAATCCATAAGAAAAGCTTAGGGAAAGCTCGCAAGCCGATGGCAATCGTGTCCTGTTTGGCACAATTGCGAGACACAGAAGAGGTCATTCGGACGCTCCGCAAAGTGATAGTGGAGAGACATCGAATGAGCAAGATCGATGTTAGTGAGATCGAGAGAGAGAATATAGAATTAAGAAGGAAGTTGGCAGCAAAGGACGGAGAGGTGGATGATGCCAAGTGGGCACACCAGTCTTGTCTAGCGCATCTGAGCAGCTTCCAAACTCAATACGATAAGGCCTATCAGGACACGCAATGTACAGTCCTGGTAAGAGAAGAGACAGAGAAACAGGTAGAGGCATTGCAAAGGCAGTGCAGCAAACTAAAAGCAGCGTTAAAAGCACTCCATGCTGCTACCACGGAGCACATACAAAGCTCATTATATCATGCGAAATGCAGAAAGCAGATTGTGGAACTGCAGTCTTTGCTTTCAGTACAAAATGGGTTTCAGAGCACCTTTGGATCCCAATTAGATGAGGCAGATGGCCCTGATTGGCAAGAATTAAATGAAACCGTGCATAGGTATGTTCAGGGAACATGTGCGCAAGGAAAGTTCCAAAAGAGAAAAGCACCCCAACCCCCCACAGAGTAGAAAGATCAGGCACCCATGAATCCAGTAACCACCCACTGCACAGTCACATCGGAAGGAGACGCAGAATTCCTTTACACCGCCCCCTTAACCGTGACCCAATTACGCGTGCGAAAAGACCACACCGTTCCTCCCCATCTCAGACCCCCACCACTTCTTTGCAAGAGAGAAACAGCAGGTGACCATGTACGGCCTGGATGAGCTTGAGCAAGTGAAGCTCACAGTTTTAAGTTTAGACCCTTCGGTTGTAGCAGCCCTTCCTGACCCACAGAATGTAGGAGGAGGCACCCTTGCAGAGATGCACACAGCGATCCTAGACGCGATCGGTTACAACAGAGGTGACCCAGTAGAAGGCCTGAATAAGTGCAGGCAGAAAAAGACAGAACACCCCACAGTTTGCTGGACGCCTGTGCATCCATTTCACAGCCGTTTTCGACAATTTAGACCGCGCCCATTTGTCCCAAGACGGTATGGCCAAATGGACCCTCACCCTTATCTCCCATGCCACAGAGGCAGGACAAAAAGCCTGTACCAACTATGACCCCTCAGAGGAAGCCCACAATGAGAAATGGGTTTTTAAAAGATTGTCCCGCACCTGGGAGCAATCGGTCAAAAATAAACCCGTAATTAAGAAACCCAAAGACCAGCAGGCAGAGGCAGATATCCACACAGTTAAGACACACCAGCACCCGGCATGGGTAAACGGAGGAAGGAACAGCCCCCCACAGAAACCACAAGAATATTACAATTGCAGACAATTAGAACATTACACACGAGAATGTCAAGCCCCCATGAAACAGCAACGGAATCAGCCCACAAATGCCCCCCGAAACCGCAAAGACACTAACAGCCCCGACCCCCCACCAGGGAACCATACCCAAGGGAACAATGCACCAGAGAGCCTGCTCCATCTTATGTGCCCCAGGGGTCATGTTACAACTGTGAGCAGTCAGGACACTTCGCCCGAGATTGCAGGAGACCCCACCAGCGAGACTAGCCCCCAGATATGAAAGAGAACACCACCCACAGCAGCTACAAGGTCCCAGCTGCCCCATGCAAACTGTGAGCGCTTACCCACCACTTCTCCTGGCAGGGACACCTCTGCAAGGCCACTTCATTTTTGTTTCACTCCTTCCTCTCTTTTTCGGCCACACTACACTGCCTCCATATGCTAGTTACACCCCAGTCCAAATGTGATTTACGATGTCCTTTCTGATGGAACCTGCAGCATGTTGTTCAATGTTTGTTTGTTACTGTTATTGTTATGTGTTGTGTGTAAGATCGGAAATTTATTTTTCTTCCACGGCCACACGCCATATTTGTCTGCAGAAACCGCTGAGAGCTTGCCAGCCCCCGTTCATAACTGCTCCTCTGGTTCGAAGGTAGAACCCTTACTGCAACCCCCCCACGATGACTACATTTTTGCCCATTCTTGCTGGTTGCTCAGGCAATGGAGAAACGGCATTGGTCTCCTCCCTGCCTGAGGACCCCCCTCTCTGGTCAGCTACGCTCGGGTAGAGCACACATGGCATTGGTCGCCGTCCTACCCAGGGAATCCATCCAATTCTTACCCGTCGCAGCCCATACGCACCTCATTTCGGCACTCTTGGGTCAAAAAGTTTTGTTTTGTTTTCCGGCAACCCTTAGGTTGCCAGCCCTATGCTATTTGCATCCTCAAACATTTGGATGGTAAATCGCACAGCCTGCGAGACGGCTCGCACTGTTTCAGTATTTTTTTTTAAGTGTGTCTTGTCCGGAATATTCGGTTTAAAAAAAAAATGAGGGAGTCACACTCGGTGACAAATTATAAAGGGAGAATTGGCACTAAGGGACAGACATACTAACAGACGAGATATTAACCAAGATAGTAACAGAAACTATGCTTGATCCCACAGAACTCTAGAAGCCCCAAGGAAAGAAAAGAAGAGAAGAGAAAGAAGAAGATCAATGAGGACATCCTCCGTGTTGATCACCACCATTATAATGTGTATTCGGTTCTGCGCAAACGCGAACCACCTGACCCCAACCCCCCCCCGGCCGTTAATGATTCACTTCCCCATAGCACCCAGAGCCCGGTAACGGGCAACACCACACCATCATGGTGTGATAAGCTCATTACATGGTACTCCCTTTCCTACGTAGTCGAATCCCTATGAGTGTTGGCGATACTCTGCAGCATCGTGCAGACTATCCGCATGAGGAAATGGCGAAGGAGAGCCTACCGCGCTCGCGCCCCGGTATACAGGATAAGATCCCCTATGTTTGGTTATCACCAGGACCCCGAACCCCTCAATCTATAATAAAGGACATTCGTTTGCGTTCTTTTTGTAAATTAAAAAAAAAAATGTGTTTCGTTCACAACGGAAATATTTTACACCTCTGTGCTTGACTGCCAAGCCAGAGGAAAAATGTGAATGCTACTTTTATTTTTGTATTGTTAGGAGGATTAGTATGATTGAATGTTTGAGTGAGTGTAGTTTATGAGAGATAGTTAGAGGTACCGTTTTTTTAAATGTTGTAATGCATGTCCCTGTTTTGACATAGCGCCACTTAGAATGTTAGTTAAAAATTTTCATACATAGTTCTGGTCAGTGTAGAGGCCATGAAAGAGTGCTCGCTGGGTCAGGAAGTGAAGACAACGCAGTTATGTGATCCTTCACGCTTCGCGTTAGGGATCACAAGGAGGGTGTAGCCACCTGGGTTGGCCACTTCCCGACTTAAAATGGAGGTCCGCAAAGACTACAGGGAAATACAGCCAACACAGGCAAAAACTAGCAAGTGCAGAAATCCTGTGTATTAGAACTTGCAAAAGCCCAGACAGCACTGAAACTCACAGCCATCTGCATACTAATGAGCGATACCCTGGTACAATGGAAACATTTAAGGTGAATAAGGCCAAGCCAGACTCCTCGGCACCAGCAGGAGTCAAGACAAAGGAAGGAGAAACGGACACTCAGGGACCGCCCAACGATCAGGGAACAACTCCAGTATTGGAGAAATCGACCCAAGTGATCGGAACGTAGTCCAATCACTTGGAACCAGGTACGGGGTCCGCCCAAAGTGGCGGGAAGTCCCTGGGGACTATAAAATAGAGTCCCCAAGTTCAAATTGTTCTTCTTGGCAGGGTCACTCAGCAACTCGAATCAACCCTTGAGAGTTAACTGTCTAAGCTGCCGCATCAACCAAGTAAGTCTCCAGTCAACGCTCGCTACGAGATAGGCGCTCCTAGCTACCAGTCCATACCAGCTTTTGAATCCTGCAGACTCAGATCGAATGAAAGACCATTTGTTCCCCTGACCTGGTGGGCCAGTTCCGAAGCTAAGTATAGACCTTTTAATGATAGGGAATAGTCTAGAAAGTAGAGTTTATGCATGAGTAGTTTTGATTTACTGTGTATAATAAGTGTGTTTCGATTTGAATCTTACTAATTGGTGTGTTGAGTTATTGATCAGTGCTTGAACTTGAACCTAGTGGTGGTATCATAAAGATACCTGGCGACTCTAGAGCAAAGGTTATAGAAACAGAGCAAATTCAGTAAAGACACAACGGGCAACAAATTAAGAGCCAACCAATGTTAGCAACAATATTACTGACGACATCTGACGGGACCCGACTTAGAAGTGACCTAACCACTCCGGGAGAACCCAAAATTTGAATTAGAATCCAATTGGGAACAGAAAAACCACAAGTGTTCAAGCAGTTCTGATCAATCCTCGTAATTCGGAAGTGTGTTAATGTACGCATAACTAACAGGGCTATAAGGTAAAACTGATAGATTTTTGTTGCGAAAAACTGTCGGGAGTTTGTATTCCGGAAATTAGCGAACGCTGTACCCGTGTTTACAGCACCGCCTTAGTACCCCTCGTTCCAAATTTAAAAGAGCATTCAGAAAGAGAAAGATGGCAATGAAGGCAATGGAACACCTTATGAACCCCCAAGAATTTGTGGTCACAGCGACCAAGCAGCAGAGTAAGACAGTGTCCCGTTTGTGAAGAAGAGATCAGGAAATATCTCAAAGGGAAGGGATGGCCCCTTTGGAGTGAATTCTGTGACAATGAGGAATCAGGACCCGGGAGTATAGGACATACTTGGTGGGAGAACCTGTCAGAGCAAATTAAGTAAAGACACAACGGGCAACAAATTAAGAACCAACAAAAGTTAACAACAGAAATCATACGACATACAGCGATCCAGGGCTATCTGTTGGCCTACTCCGGAATTTGATGTTTCTACTGAAGATGTATCCTAAGATTCAAAAGCTCAGACTGGTGACGTCAAAGGGACAATGGAACATCAGGTTGACAACAAAGAGTTAATAGCAGCTGGAAATGAATTGATGCCGAATGAATTAAACCTGCATGTAGACCCTCGCAAGATGCATCAAAACAGACAGCTGTAGTATGCAAAGCTGATGATGGAACAAAGGAAAGCACTGCTTTAAAACTGAATGACTTTGCCAAAATGGATACTGAATCTCATCGAGCTACAAGGAAGGATTTGTGTTCTTGAAAATGGATTAAAATTCAAAATGATTAAACAATCCATCTTTCAGAAAATAATTGGAAAAAGCTTGTGCTGATTGGGAAAACGAAAAAAACATAAAAGAATCCGTGAACTGAAAAAAAGTGTGAAGAATCTTTGTCTGACATCAATGTAACCTTAATAAAGTTCTTCAAGCAGCTAAGATAGCAGGGTTAAACCTGTGTCACCTGGAGAAGGAGGATGAAAGTTTAAATCATTGGAATGAATTTAAAGTTGAAGTAATCCTGCATTTAAACGGGAGGTGGACAATTTAGCGTGAAGGTTGGTTGAGACTTTATTTGCAGTTTTGAACATTACTTGCTGCCATGAAACAGAATGGAGATCGGAGTTAAAGCATGAACAGGGTTGTCCAAAGATCATGGGAGTTGTCAATGCCCTGTAGATCATTTGGTGTGTGTGGTGTTAAGGAAGAATAAATCAAGTTACTGAATCCAGATGGAATGTCCAAAAGCAATTATGTTGTTCGTTACATGGTTAACCGTACCAAAGTAAGTGTACAATTTTCTGACCCAGGACGTGGAAGATCGGGGCAAAATTCTCCCCCAACGGCGGGATGTCCGCCGACTGGCGCCAAAGCCGGCGCCAATCAGACGGGCATCGCGCCGGCCCAAAGGTGCGGAAGGCTCCGCATCTTTGGCGACCTAGCCCAAACATTGAGGGGCTAGGCCGACGCCGGAGGGATTTCCGCCCCGCCAGCTGGCGGAAATGGCTTTTGTTTCCCCGCCAGCTGGCGCGGAAATGCGGCGCATGCGCGGGAGCGTCAGCGGCCGCTGTCAGTTTCCCAGCGCATGCGCGGGAGCGTCAGTGGCCGCTGTCAGTTTCCCGCGCATGCGCAGTGGGGAGAGTCTCTTCCGCCTCCGCCATGGTGGAGGCCGTAGCGGGGGCGGAAGGGAAAGAGTGCCCCCACGGCACAGGCCCGCCCGCGGATCGGTGGGCCCCGATCGCGGGCCAGGCCACCGTGGGGGCACCCCCCGGGGTCAGATCGTCCCGCGCCCCCCCCCAGGACCCGGAGCCCGCCCACGCCGCCTGGTCCCGCCGGTAAATACCAGGTTTGATTTACGTCGGTGGGACAGGCAATTCCTGGGCGGGACTTCGGCCCATCCGGGCCGGAGAATCCAGCGGGGGGTCCCGTCAACCGGCGCGGCCCGATTCCCGCCCCCGCCCAATCTCCGGGAGCGGAGACTTCGGCGGAGGCGGGGGCGGGATTCACGGCGGCCAACGGCCATTCTCCGACCCGGCGGGGGGTCGGAGAATGACGCCCCAGTGAAAACCTATTCACAATGAGAAAGGAGAATTGTTATGATGGATCACCATCAGCAAAACAAACTCTCGTTTGAAAGAAAATTAGAATTCCAAGAACTCATATGAACTGAACTTTAAATCCTAATTGTTACATGAGATTGGGTGTGATGGGTTAAGACTGGTAATGCTGCCCGGATGAACTGCTTGATGATGCAATGTAACAGTAAGGGAAGGAATATTACCTGTATTGTATGTAATATGCTGGCTGTTAAATTATTTACAATGAGCACTTTCAATAGCATTATAGAAAACTTTTTATTACTTCAGTAATAATTTTTCATCTTTTTGGGGAGAGTTGTTATGAATGTGACATTTTATAAGGTGATTATATTTTGAACAGTTTTTCTAATTTATGGAGTATTGAAGAGAGTAATTTGATCTGCTATGAGTTCTGGCCGACAGCAACTGAGTATGACTTGGTTATCATGGAGACCGTGACCCCAGGTTATGTATTACTGAAATGCATGTGCAAGGCTTAACACCTAAACACAAAGGCAGAAGCAGATGTTCTTGTTATTGCCGGTATTTATTTTTATCTCAGAAGCTTTGAACAGGAATGGAGAGAGAGAGAAAGAAGGAACAGCAGCTACCAGGCAGAATGTTGGGGAAGCTTGAACCCTGTCAAAGAGTCAGAGAATGGTTATAGCACAGAAGGAGGTCATTTTGCCCATCAACCCTCTATGTTACATCAGAAAAGGAACGTAACAAGTTAGTTAAAGATGATTTTCCCTTAGAAAACCGATGATGGCTTTCTTTAATTAACCCCATTTACCCAAGTGAGAAGACAAATTATCATTTCTCCAAATTTCCCCACCATCAAAGTTAAACTGGCTGGATGTAGTTTGTGGGATTGTCTTTAATCCCTTTATATTGAACAAGGCTGTAGCATTTGCAATCCCCCAGTTCTCTAGCACCACCTCTGTGTCTAAAGAAGATTGTGATATTATGGCCAGTTCATTCACAATCTCCACTCTCGCTTCTTTCTCTTGAAACATTTCATACTCATGGAATAGAATCATAGAATCTCTACAGTGCAGAACGAGGCCATTCAGCCCATCGAGTCTGCACCAACCCTCTGAAAGAGCACCATACCTAGGCCCACACGCCTGCCCTATCCTCGTTACCCCACCCAACCTTTGGATACTAAAGGGGAATTCAGCATGGCCAGTCCACCTAACCTCCACATCCTTGGACTGTGGGTGGAAACGGGAGCACCCGGAGGAAACCCATGCAGACACAGGGAGAATGTACAAACTCAAGACAGAGTCACCCAAGATCAGAATTGAATCCAGATCCCTGGTGCTGTGAAGCAGCAGTGCTAACCACTGTGCCACAGTTCTGCACCCCTCCCCCCCCAAAAGCTGGTGCCTTATCAACATTAAGTACAGATAGCCTATTCAACACTTCCTCCTTATCACTTTTAAACCTTCCAAGTGTCTGAACCACCTCCTGTTTCACCAGCACACTGGATGCCATTTTAGTGTAGGTGCTAGCAGGAATGTCCATTGGGAATATGTAGAGTAAGTCAGTGCAGTCAATCCACTGATCTCCCAGTCAGGTTGTAGGCTCCATGGAATAATGTGAAGAAAGCAGGAATTATTCTGACAAACATTCCTCTCACTCATTCCACACATGAAAACTGATATTTTATCTCATTTCAATTTGTGGGATCTGGTTGCTTGTAAAATGGCTGTTTTATTTCCTTACATAACAAGTCACTGCTGTTCAAATTAATTCCCAGAAAGTCAATCACTGAGTTGCTTCTAAGAGATGTGATGATGTGCTATACAAAAACTGTTTCTTTTACAAAAAATTACGGCGCGTTAAAAATGAGCTGTGGTTTTATGTGGTAATGGTTACAATTGAGCCATCAAATAAGTTTGCAGCTGTAAAGAAGGATGCGAACAATCATAGGAGAACATGGAGCACGTCCAAGATAATGGAAGCAATTTGATTTGAGAGCAGGCAGTGGATTGAAAAAAAGTTTCCTTTTAATTTTCTGTAAAGCCAAATATATTCAAGATTTGATACTACTCCCTTGCCCGGTAAGCTTCTTCCGTGTGTTTCCTTGCACTCATTGATCAGGATGGAAGAATGTAAATGATAATTGCGCCCTCATTTTAGTCTTAAGCTCCTTGTTTTCTTTCTCTCGCTAATGCCATTTTTCTGGCCTCTCGAGACTTTATTGATTCCGTTACAGGCAGAGCCTCTCTGAAATGTTCCCTCTTAAACCGGATGAGGCTTAACCTCGCACATGACAAGGACTTGTTCACCCTCCGCAGGGCCTTTTTCCATGTCCCGGCCCGCACCTCCACACCCAACACCTCCTCCAATTTGCGCTTGATCTCCTGCACCGCAGTGCCATCCCTCTCCATCAACTCCCCATAAATGTCTGACACTCTCCCCTCCCCAATCCCATCCTCTGTCAACAGCTTGTCATGCAGCACCAGAGGCGGCAGCCTTGGGAAGGATGGCACCTCTCTCCACATAAAATCCCTCACAGGCAGATATCTGAAACCATTCCCTTTGGGCAGCACATACGTTTCTTCCAACTCCTCCAGACCTGCAAACTTTCCCCCGATAAACAAGTCCCTAAAGTACTCTACCTCCACTCTCCGCCACCCGCAAAATCTCGCATCCTGCCGGCACAAACCTGTGATTGTCACATATCGGCGCCCGCAACAAAATGCCCCCACACGACGCCGCCCGCACGATGCCGCCTTCACCCACCCCCACCCCTCCTCCACTGTCCATTTCCTCACCATTGTGATGTTCGCCACCCAATAATAATTAATCAAACTTGGCACCCTGTACAGCAGCCAAATCCAATCCACAAAAATCTGGTCAAACCCGAACCGACCCAACACATCCAACAAATACGCCCGCTCCACCCGATCGAAAGCCTTCTCCTCATCCATTGCCACTATTACTTCTACCCCCTGCCCCTCTGAGGGCATCATAATAACATTAAGCAACCTACGCACATTTGCTGACAACTGCCGTCCCTTCACAAATCCCGCATGGACCTCCCCTATCACCCCCGGTATGCAATCCTCTATCCGCGACGCTAACACCTTCGCTAACAACTTCACATCAACATTAAGCAACGATATCAGGCGGTACGACCCACACTTCTCCGGGTCCTCATCTTTCTTCAAAATCAGGGAAATGGATGCCTGCGACAATGTGGGGGGGAGCTCCCTCTTACCCCTTGCCTCATTGTACTTCCTCACTAACAGGGGCCTCAACTCCACACTGAACTTCTTGTAAAGCTCCACCGGGAACCTGTCCGGCCCCGGAACCTTCCCTACCTGCACCGCCCCAACGTCATCCATCACCTCCCTCAGCCTGATCAGGACCCCCAATCTCTGCACCCTCTCCTCGTCCTCCCTAGGGAACTCCAACCCATCCAGGAACTGCCTCATCCTCTCTTCTCTAGGTGGAGGCTCCGACTCATACAGCCTTCTGTAGAAGCCCTCAAATACCCCATTTGCCTCCTCTGGGGTCGGCAACACCTCTCATCCGCCACCCTACCAATCTCCCTCACCGATGCCTGCTTTCTCAACTAGTGGGCCAACATCCTACTCGCCTTTTCCCCATACTCGTACACTGCTCCTCTGATCCACAGCCTTCCCCATGGACACTAACCTGAACTCATCTGGAGCCTCTGTCTCTCCTGTAACAACCTCTTCTCTGGCACAACAGAGTACTTCCAATCCACCCTCAGAATCTCATCTACTAACAGGTGGCACGGTGGCACAGTGGTAAACACTGCTGCTTCACAGTGCCAAGTATCTGGGTTCAATTCTGGCCCCAGGTCACTGTCCGTGTGGAGTTTGCACATTCTCCCTGTCTGTGTCTGCATGGGTCTCACCCCCACAACCCAAAAAATGTGCAGGGTACGTGGATTGGCCATGCTGCATTGCCCCTTAATTGGAAAAAAATAATTGGGTACTCTACATTTATAATGTGGAGATGCCGGCGACACGACGGACTTCCTACAGAAACTCAGCACCCATGGACCAGTTGAACCAGGAACATTCCTCGTCACAATGGACGTCTCGGCACTCTACACCAGCATCCCCCATGACGACGGCATTGCTGCAACAGCCTCAGTACTCAACACCAACAACTGCCAATCTCCAGACGCAATTCTGCAACTCATCCAAAGAACAAAGAACAAAGAAATGTACAGCACAGGAACAGGCCCTTCAGCCCTCCAAGCCCGTGCCGACCATACTGCCCGACTAAACTACAATCTTCTACACTTCCTGGGTCCGTATCCTTCTATTCCCATCCTATTCATATATTTGTCAAGATGCCCCTTAAATGTCCCTATCGTCCCTGCTTCCACTACCTCCTCCGGTAGTGAGTTCCAGGCACCCACTACCCTCTGCGTAAAAAACTTGCCTCGTACATCTACTCTAAACTTTGCCCCTCTCACCTTAAACCTATGCCCCCTAGTAATTGACCCCTCTACCCTGGGGAAAAGCCTCTGACTATCCACTCTGTCTATGCCCCTCATAATTTTGTATACCTCTATCAGGTCGCGCCTCAACCTCCTTCGTTCCAGTGAGAACAAACCGAGTTTATTCAATCGCTCCTCATAGCTTATGCCCTCCATACCAGGCAACATTCTGGTAAATCTCTTCTGCACCCTCTCTAAAGCCTCCACATCCTTCTGGTAGTGTGGCGACCAGAATTGAACACTATACTCCAAGTGTGGCCTAACTAAGGTTCTATACAGCTGCAACATGACTTGCCAATTCTTATACTCAATGCCCCGGCCAATGAAGGCAAGCATGCCGTATGCCTTCTTGACTACCTTCTCCACCTGTGTTGCCCCTTTCAATGACCTGTGGACCTGTACTCCTAGATCTCTTTGACTTTCAATACTCTTGAGGGTTCTACCATTCACTGTATATTCCCTACCTGCATTAGCCCTTCCAAAATGCATTCCCTCACATTTGTCCGGATTAAACTCCATCTGCCATCTCTCCGCCCAAGTCTCCAGACAATCTAAATCCTGCTGTATCCTCAGACAGTCCTCATCGCTATCCGCAATTCCACCAACCTTTGTGTCGTCTGCAAACTTACTAATCAGACCAGTTACATTTTCCTCCAAATCATTTATATATATTACAAAGAGCAAAGGTCCCAGCACTGATCCCTGTGGAACACCACTGGTCACAGCCCTCCAATGAGAAAAGCATCCCTCCATTGCTACCCTCTGCCTTCTATGGCCTAGCCAGTTCTGTATCCACCTTGCCAGTTCACCCCTGATCCCGTGTGACTTCACCTTTTGTACTAGTCTACCATGAGGGACCTTGTCAAAGGCCTTACTGAAGTCCATATAGACAACATCTACTGCCCTACCTGCATCAATCATCTTAGTGACCTCCTCGAAAAACTCTATCAAGTTAGTGAGACACGACCTTCCCTTCACAAAACCGTGCTGCCTCTCACTAATACGTCCATTTGCTTCCAAATGGGAGTAGATCCTGTCTCGAAGAATTCTCTCCAGTAATTTCCCTACCACTGAATTAAGGCTCACCGGCCTGTAGTTCCCGGCATTATCCTTGCTACCCTTCTTAAACAGAGGAACAACATTGGCTATTCTCCAGTCCTCCGGGACATCCCCTGAAGACAGCGAGGATCCAAAGATTTCTGTCAAGGCCTCAGCAATTTCCTCTCCAGCCTCCTTCAGTATTCTGGGGTAGATCCCATCCGGCCCTGGGGACTTATCTACCTTAATATTTTTTAAGACACCCAACACCTCGTCTTTTTGGATCACAATGTGACCCAGGCTATCTACACCCCCTTCTCCAGACTCAACATCTACCAATTCCTTCTCTTTGGTGAATACTGATGCAAAGTATTCATTTAGTACCTCGCCCATTTCCTCTGGCTCCACACATAGATTCCCTTGCCTATCCTTCAGTGGGCCAACCCTTTCCCTGGCTACCCTCTTGCTTTTTATGTACGTGTAAAAAGCCTTGGGATTTTCCTTAACCCTATTTGCCAATGACTTTTCATGACCCCTTCTAGCCCTCCTGACTCCTTGCTTAAGTCCCTTCCTACTTTCCTTATATGCCACACAGGCTTCGTCTGTTCCCAGCCTTTTAGCCCTGACAAATGCCTCCTTTTTCTTTTTGACGAGGCCTACAATATCACTCGTCATCCAAGGTTCCCGAAAATTGCCGTATTTATCTTTCTTCCTCACAGGACCATGCCTGTCCTGTATTCCTTTCAACTGACACTTGAAAGCTTCATTCTGGATCACAACGTCTTCACCTTCGACAACAAGTTCTTCATTCAGACGCACGGAACAGCCATGGGGACCAAATTCGCACCCCAATACGCCAACATCTTCATGCACAAGTTTGAACAGGACCTACTCACCGCACAGGACCTTCAACCGATGTTATACACCAGATACATCGATGACATTTTTCCCCTTTGGACCCACGGCGAAGAATCACTGAAACGACTACACAATGACATTAATAAGTTCCATCCAACCATCAGACTCACCATGGACTACTCTCCAAAATCAGTTGCATTCTTGGACACGCTCGTCTCCATCAAGGACGGTCACCTCAGCACTTCGCTTTACCGCAAACCCACGGATAACCTCATGATGCTCCACTTCTCCAGCTTCCACCCTAAACACATTAAAGAAGCCATCCCCTATGGACAAGCGCTCCATATACACAGGATCTGCTCAGATGAGGAGGAGCGTAACAGACATCTACAGACGTTGAAAGATGCCCTCGTACGAATGGGATATGGCACTCGACTCATCGATCGACAGTTCCAACGCGCCACAGCGAAAAACCGGACCGACCTCCTCAGAAGACAAACATGGGACACAACCGACAGAATACCCTTCGTCGTCCAGTACTTCCCCGGAGCGGAGAAACTATGTCATCTTCTTCACAGCCTTCAACACGTCATTGATGACGATGAACATCTTGCCAAGGTCATCCCCACACCCCCACTACTTGCCTTCAAACAACCGCGTAACCTCAAATGAACCATTGTTTGTAGCAAACTACCCAGTCTTCAGAACAGTGACCACGACACCACACAACCCTGTCATGGTAATCTCTGCAAGACGTGCCAGATCATCGACATGGATACCACTATTACACGTGAGAACACCACCCACCAGGTACGCGGTACATACTCGTGAGACTCGGCCAACGTTGTCTACCTCATACGCTGCAGGAAAGGATGTCCCGAAGCGTGGTACATTGGCGAGACCATGCAGACACTGCGACAACGAATGAACGGACATCGCGCAACAATCACCAAGCAGGAATGTTCCCTTCCAGTCGGGGAACACTTCAGCAGTCAAGGGCATTCAGGCTCTGATCTCCGGGTAAGCGTTCTCCAAGGCGGCCTTCAGGACCCGCGACAACGCAGAATCTCCGAGCAGAAACTTATAGCCAAGTTCCGCACACATGAGTGCGGCCTCAACCGGGACCTGGGATTCATGTCACATTACATTCATCCCCCACCATCTGGCCTGCAAAATCCTACCAACTGTCCTGGCTTGAGACAATTCACCCCTCTTTAACCTGGGGTTACCCCATCTCTGGATCTGTAAAGATTTAATCACCTGCTAATGCTCGCATTCCTAGCATTGTTTGGCATCTTTGAATTTGTCTATATATGTGTTTCTGGAACAGACCTCTTCATTCACCTGAGGAAGGAGCAGCGCTCCGAAAGCTAGCGACATCGAAACAAACCTGTTGGACTTTAACCTGGTGTTGTAAGACTTCGTACTGTACATTTATAAAAGAATAACAAAAAAACCTAATCTACTGACCTTGACCTCTCCTCCTGTTCTACCCTCTCCCTCTGCACCCGGATCAAAATAAATTTGCCCCTAACTAGCGCCTTAAGTGCCTCCAACAGCATGGAGGCCGTGACTTCCCCCGTGTCATTCTATTCCACTTGGATGGCGGCCCTCACCGCCTCGCACACTCCTCACCCGCCAACAACCCCACATCCAACCTCCACTGCAGCCATTGGGCCTCCCCCTGTATCACCCGTAAACCCACCCAGTGCGGCGCGTGGTCAGAAACCATGATCATCGAATACTCTGAGTTGGCTACCCCCGCCAACAGCGCCTTGTCCATCAAAAGAAATCGATCCGGGAGTACACCCGATGCAAGAACTACGAAAGCTCCTTTGCCCTCGGTCTCCCAAACCTCCAAATGTCCGCCCCCCCCCATACAATCCATGAGCCCCCTCAGCTCCCTAGCCATCGCCGACACCTTTGACAACTTAGGACTCGGGCAGTCCATCCTAGGGTCCAGAACCATGTTGAAATCAACCCCCATGATCAGTCAGTGCGTGACCAGGTCCAAGATCTTTCCAACACCCTCCTCATAAAGACAACGTTGTTCCAATTTGGAGCATAAACATTCACCAGGACCACTGGCATCCCCTCCAGCTTCTCACTTACCATCACATACCTACCCCCCTGGGCATCCACAATACTACCCACCTCGAAAGTCACTTTCTTATTGACCAGCACCGCCACCTCCCTTGTCTTCATGTCTAAACCTGAGTGGAAGAGCTGCCCCATCCATCATTTCCTGAGCCTCGTCTGATCCCCTCACTTCAGGGGCGTTTCCTGCAAAAACACAACGTCCATCTTTGAACTTCTCAAGTGTGTGAAAACACGTGACCGCTTAACCGGCCCATTCCATCTTCGCCGTTCCAAGTAACCAGCCTGGTCGGGGGGCTCCCCACCCCCTTCAACTGCCGATCAGCCATACCCTCTTTTTGGCCAGCTCCCCCCCGGCATGTGTCATGTGCTTTTCCAGGAGCACCCCAAGATGTCCGCCGCCATCTCTCCCTTCGCAACTGTGCCAAACCAAGCACATCCACGTCAGCAACTGTCCCTTCCCCCACCCGCAAACAAAAAACGAGTCCATTCCCCTCTACCCCACACCTTCCCCCTGACAACCCTCACTTCATTCCCATTAACTAGCCCACCCAGCTAGCATGGTGGCCCCCGCCCAGGGCCCTGACTACCCCTCAGCCCCCCAATCCATCCCTCTCCCATCCCTCTCAACCCCAGCAAACAAAGAAAAACAGAAGGCACCATCACTATTCCCCCATCATGCCCTGCCCCAATCCACCCACCCAAAGACCCCACAATTTACACAGAACCCCATTCCACAGTTCAATGTACTCACACTCCTCCCTGTCCATGATCTCTCATAAGGTTCATCGCCTCCTCTGACGAGTCAAAATAAAATTCTAGCTTTTGGTGCGTCACCCACAAGCAGGCAGGGTACAAAACCCCAAACTTCACCCCCTTCTTGTAGAGGGTGCCCTTTATCCGTTATACCCGGCCCTCTGTTTGGCCAGCTCCGCACCCAGGTCCTAGTAAATCCGTAGCTCACTCTCCTCCCAGGTATACCACTTGACCTGCCTCGCCCACCTCAGGATCTTCTCCATATCCAAGAACTGATGAAGCTTCACCAACATTGCCCTTTGTGGCTCCCCCTACTGCAGCCTCCTCCTCAGTGCCCTGTGTACTCAATCCCCCTCCAGGGGCCAGTCAAAAGCCCCATCCCCTTTCAGCTTCTCCAACATACGTGCCACATTCTTGCCGGCCTCCGCACCTTCAATGCCTTCGGGCATCCCCACAATCCACAGATTTTGCCTCCTGGAGTGTTATCAAGGTCCTCCAGCTTCTCCCTCAACCTTTTCTGGCTGCTTTAAACCACCCTTATCTCCGCCTCCAGTGAGGTCATTCGATCCTCATGCTCCACCACCGACTCCTCCACCTTTTGAATTGCCTGGGCCTGTGCCTACTGCCTCTGCTCCACCCGCTTAAGGGCTGCCCTAAACAGCTATACCACCTTGGCCTAGTCCTCTGAGGCCTCTTTCCCCTGCTGCTTTAAAAAAAATAATTTACTGGATGTGGGCGTAGCTGGTTGGGCCAGCGTTAATTGCCCATCCTTAGTTGCCCTTCAGAAGGTGCCTTCTTGAACTGCTGCAGTCCTTGAGGTGCAGGTACACCCACTGTCCGCTAGGGAGGGAGTTATAGAATGTTGCCCCAGTGACAGTGAAGGAGCGGCGATATATTTCCAAGTCAGGGTGCTGAGCGACTTGGAGGGGAACCTCCAGGTGGTGGGATTCCCAGGTATCTGCTGCTCTTGTCCTTCTAGATGGTAGTGGTCGTGGGTTTGGGAGGTGTTGTCTCAGGAACCTTGGCGAGTTACTGCAGTGCATCTTTTAGATGGTGTGGTGGCATGTATTCGGGGTCATGTGGGACTGTGAAGCCGAGATGCTATTGGCTGACAGATCCCGGGTCCTGGTTGGCTGCCGACTCCTGGCTCCGCCCTGAAGGCGGAGTATAAGAACCCGAGCTTCTCCCCGCAGCTTCATTCTGTTGCTGAGCTGCTGGGGACAAGCATCGCTTAATAAAGCCTGGATCGACTTCATCACTCTTCGTCTCTCGTGAGTCATTGTGCGCTACAGATGGTACACACTACTGCCACTGTTTGTTGGTGGTGGAGTGTTTGAATGTTTGTGGAAGGGGGAGCACTCAAGTGGGCTGCTTTGTCCTGGATGGTGTTGAGCTTCTTGTGTTGTTGGAGCTGCACACATCCAGGCAAGTGGAGTGTATTCCATTACACTCCGGACTTGTGCCTTGCAGATGGTGGATATGCTATGGGCGGTCAGGAAGTGAGTTACTCGCTGTAGGATTCCTTGCCTTTGACCTGCTCTGGTAGCCACTGTATTAATATTGAAATGCTGAAATTTGCCATTGAGGAATTCCACCAGCTGCTCCATTGACCACTGGGCGGTCAGTGCTGCCCCCTGGCTCTCTGCCATCTTCTCCATATGAAATCTTTCTTGCTCCAGTTGCTGTCTCTTCCTCATGGCAGCACGGTAGCATTGTGGATAGCACAATTGCTTCACGGCTCCAGGGTCCCAGGTTCGATTCCCGGCTTGGGTCACTGTCTGTGCGGAGTCTGCACATCCTCCCCGTGTCTGCGTGGGTTTCCTCTGGGTGCTCTGGTTTCCTCCCACAGTCCAAAGATGTGCAGGTTAGGTGGATTGGCCATGTGAAATTGCCCTTAGTGTCCAAAATTGCCCTTAGTGTTGGGTGGGGTTGCTGGGTTATGGGGATAGGGTGGAGGTGTGGGCTTGGCTAGGGTGCTCTTTCAAAGAGCCGGTGCAGACTCGATGGGCCGAATGGCCTCCTTCTGCACTGTAAATTCTATGAAAATCTATGAAAATGGCACTCCGCGTTTGATGATCCGTACAACAGCCTCACTAGTGGAGTATTACATTCCCTGGGCACTCATGCACCCTTTGCCCTCAAACACCACACAATGCGGCTGGCAAATGAAAAAATCCACCTCGAGCGGGAGCCACAAAATGTGCGACCACTCACTCCAAGGCTGCCACAGTGCACAAGGGTGAGGGAATAGAGGTGATGGTTAGGGAACCTCTCAAGCATCCACTGAATTGGGTTGATATCCTTGCGAATGAAGGTGAGCCTTTTAAAATGCCTACCTCGGCATTCCCCCAAAATCCATTTTCACCTCTTGCCTGTTTTGAGAGATGACAGCTCCAACTACAGCCCATCCCACCACCCCACAGCGAAGATAGTTTGGTACGGCATTGCCGGACAGCAAATGGGATTGCAGCATCGGGAAATGCCCCAACTCTTGATTTAACCTCTAAAATAAAAATCTGGCCCTTGGTTTCCTTTCCTCTTTTAGCTTTTAAAATCCAAATTGAGAATGATGTGGCCTCTAAATTCCAATTAATCCCATTGCACATCACTTGATGATGTCTCAATTATGATCCTCTCAATGAAAAAGAACCTGGACCTAAAATTACTCCATGCATTTATAAAGAGGGACAGTGTAAAAAGGAAATGGAGGCGGTGTGGTGGGGGGCGGGGGGAGGGTGGATTCAAGGGATAGGGAAATGGGCTCAGTCTGAAAATAGCAATCCTCAGAAACTAAACTATAATCGAGAAAGAGGCTTTTTTCAAACTACAGCTTCTCAGAAAATTAACAATGTAGTCTGTAGACAGTATGGGTTTATTTCTGGTGAAATATACTTGGTATCTTGCCAGCGAGAGATGTTGTTCCAGACAGACTTGGATGTATTGATGCTGAAAATGATAAATCAGTACTGGATTAAGAAGAAAGGCAATTTGGTCCTGGCAATGGGGCGCGGTCTAGATGTCAAAAATTGATTTTGTATCAATTTTCATTGAAATGAAAACATGTAACAGAACTTGTCACTTGCTTTGCAAATGATTATCAGCAAGTCCAGCACGAAAAATAAAATTAACACGTGTGTTGGGCACCAAGGGGGCGATTCTCCGAACCCCGCGCCGGGACGGAGAATCACTGCAAACGCGCCCCGACGCGTGATTCTTCGAGGTGCGGAGAATCAGCGCCATTTGCGTCAGCGCGTTTGACACGGCGCAGGCCGCGGGCTGCTGGAATCGGCGGGGCCGCCGATTCTCCGGCCCGGATGGGCCGAGCGACCGCGCGGATACGACAGAGTCCCGCCGGCGCCGTTCACCCCGGTCGCTGCCAGCAGGAACTCTGCGCGAAGGGTCGGGGGGGGGCCTGTGGGGCGGGGAAAAGCGCTCCTTCACCGGGGAGGGGGGCCTCCGTTGGGGTCTGGCCCGCGATCGAGGCCCACCGATCGGCGAGCCGGCCTCTCCGCCCCCCAGGCCTACTTTGTTGCGTGGCCGGCCCCTGAATCCCCACGCCATGTTGCGTCGGGGCCGGCACACTGAAGAAGTCCGCACCGCATGCTCAGGTTGGCGCGGCCCAAATGCACATGCGCGGGTTGGCTTGGCGCCAGGAAGGGAGGCTGGAGCGGCGTGAACCGCTCCAGCGCCGTGCTGGCCCCCTGTGGGGGACAGAATCGGTTGTCCATGTGCCCGTTTCGCGCCGTTGTGAAATGCTACGGCGTTCACGACAGCGCGAACACTTCGTCTCCATTTTGGAGAATCGCCCCCCAAAAATCCAGTATGGCTGGTAATTCAACCAACTGGTCATTTATTCATCATTTCCACTCTTATGTTATTGCACATGGAAATATTCAAGCTTTCATTTCAAGTTTTCCTCCTCTCCTCAGAACATTGTGTGGTAATATAATCAGGGCCGGACTTCCGGTTGCGGCGATGCCCAGCTAAGCCGCACGTTTCGGCGGCTCCAGCTTCAACGGACCTTCGGGCTCTTTTAAGAGCCCCAACGGGAAATTTTCGCGCGACGAAACCCGGTGTGGGGTGAGTGAATAGGGAGTCCCCCCCCAACGAAAGAGGAAAATATCGGCGGCGGCGGCTGCAGCGCGAGGAATCCTCGACGATAGGGACAGAAAGGGAGAAGACACAAGATGGCGGCGGAGAAAGCCCAGGCGGCATGGGGGCCCAAGCAAGACGAATTCTTGAGACGGTGTGTGGAGCTACTAAAGAGGGAGGTGCTGACCCCGATGCTACAGGCAATTGAGGGGCTCAAGGAGGCACAAAGGACCCAGGAGACGGAGTTCCGCGTGGTGGAGCAGAAGGTGACGGATAATGAGGACGAGATCCTGGGCCTGGCACAAGGCGCTCCACAAAAAGTGCATTGAAAGGATTGAGGCCCTAGAAAACAGAGCGCGAAGGAAGAACCTTCGGATACTGGGTCTCCCTGAGGGAGTGGAAGGAGCGGATTGCGGGGCTTATGTAAGCACGCTGCTAAGCTCGTTGATGGGAGCTGAGGCCCCTGCGGGCCCCTTAGAGGTGGAGGGGGCACATCGGATCCCGGCGAAGACCAAAAGCGGTGGAACCACCTAGGGCGACAATCGTGCGATTCCACCGCCTTAAAGATAGAGAAGTGGTTCTGAGATGGGCTAAAAAGGTACGAAGTAGCAGATGGGAGAATGCAGTGGTACCAGGATTGGAGTGTGGAGGTGGTGAGAAGGAGGGCGAGTTTTAACCGAGCCAAGGAGGTGTTACACAAAAAGAAGGTGAAGTTCGGGATGCTGCAGCCGGCACGACTATGGGTCACGTACCAGGAGAGACATCACTATTTTGAAACGGCGGAAGAAGCATGGACCTTTATTAAAGAGGATAAATTGGATCGGAACTGAGGGACTGATACTGTAGGGAATGTTATTGCCGATGTAAATTGGGAAGGGGGGAGACACTAAGAAATGTGGGCGCCGGTGAGGGGGGAAAGAAGGGACATAGGCGGAGAATGAGGAATGGGAGTGGGAGGGGAAAGGGAGCTGCGCCACAAGAGGCGGGTCAGATATAGGGATGTTCCCGCGCCAGAAAGATAATGGCGGGAAGACAGGCGCAAGGCAGATGGGAGTTCCCCACACGGGGGGGGGGCTCAAGGAGGGAGCAGGAGTAGCCGGGGTCAGTTGAAGTCAGCTGACTTGCGGAAGTAATATGGGGGGAGCAATCACGCTAGAAGGGGATCTAGCGGGGGGGGGATAACTGGGTTGCTGCTGCGGAAATCAAAGAGGAAATGGCTAAAGAGTGGGTGGATGGGGATGGAATGCGACGCCTGGGGAGCGAGTGGGAGCGCGGAGGCGGGATACGGGACTGGCCTAGAGAAGGTGATGGCTAGTCGACACGGGAAGGGGGCAGGTAGCCCCCTAGTGAGGCTGATCACGTGGAACGTGAGAGGCCTGAATGGACCGATTCAAAGGGCCCGAGTGCTCGCGCTCTTGAAAGGACTAAGGGCAGACGTGGCTATGCTCCAGGAGACGCACCTGAAGGTGGCGGACCAAGTTAGGTTAAGGAAAGGATGGGTGGGACAGGTGTTCCACTCAGGGCTAGATGCAAAGAATAGAGGGGTGGCCATATTTGTGGGGAAACGGGTAGCATTTGAAGCAAGGAGCATTGTAGCAGATAGCGGAGGTAGATATGTAATGGTGAGTGGCAGGCTGGAGGGAATGGAGGTCGTGCTGGTTAACGTATATGCCCCGAATTGGGACGATGCGGGATTTATGAGACGGATGTTGGGTCGTATACCGGGCCTGGAGGTAGGAAACGTGATATTGGGAGGGGACTTCAACACCGTGCTGAACCCAGGGTTAGATAGATCCAGATCTAAGACCGGAAGAAGGCCGGCAGCGGCCAAGGTGCTCAAGGGGTTTATGGACCAAATGGGGGGAGTGGATCCATGGCGATTTCTTAGACCGAGGGCCAGGGAGTTCTCCTTCTTCTCCCATGTCCATAAAGTGTACTCCCGGATAGATTTTTTTGTTCTGGGAAGGTCGTTGATCTCAAGGGTGGAAGAAGCTGAGTATTCAGCCATAGCGGTTTCGGACCATGCCCCACACTGGGTGGACCTGGAACTAGGAGAGGAAAGGGAGCAGCGAGCACTCTGGCGATTAGATGTGGGAGTGTGTGGAAGAGTGCGGGGATGTATTGAGAGGTACCTGGAGGCCAATGACGACGGGGAGGTCTGAGTGGGAGTGGTATGGGAAGCACTAAAAGCGGTGGTCAGAGGAGAGCTGATCTCCATTAGGGCCCACAAAGGGAAAACAGAGGCCAAGGAAAGGGAAAGATTACTGGGGGAGATTTTAAGGGTGGATAGGGAATTTGCAGAGACCCCGGAGGAGGGACTGTACAGGGAGAGAAGACGACTCCAGACGGAGTTTGACCTTTTGACCACCAGAAGGGCGGAGGTGCTGTGGAGGAAGGCACAGGGGAGGAGGTATGAATATGGGGAAAAGGCTAGTCGCCTGCTGGCCCATCAGTTGCGAAGAGGACAGCGGCGAGGGAGATGGGGGAATTAGAGACGAAAAGGGAGCTACGGTGCGGAGAGCAGGGAAGATAAACGTGTTCAAGACCTTTTATGAAGGACTGTATAGGTCCCAACCCCCGGAGGGAGAGGAGGGGATGCGGCAGTTCCTGGATCAATTGAGGTTCCCGAGGGTGGAGGAGCAGGAGATGGAAGGTCTGGGGGCACCGATTGCGGTGGACAAGGTTATTAAGGGGCTGGGGAATATGCAAGCAGGGAAGGCTCCGGGACCAGACGGGTTCCCGGTGGGATTTTATAGAAAATACGTGGACTTGTTGGCCCCGCTGTTGGTGAGGACGTTTAATGAGGCCAGGGAAGGAGGGACTTTACCCCCGACGATGTCGGAGGCGACGATGTCGCTAATTCTGAAGCGGGATAAAGATCCGTTGCAGTGCGGGTCCTATAGACCTATTTCATTATTGAATGTGGACGCCAAATTGCTGGCAAAGGTACTGGCATTGAGGATAGAGGACTGTGTCCCGGGGGTGGTGCACGAAGACCAGACGGGGTTCGTAAAGGGGAGACAACTGAATGTCAACGTGCGACGACTATTAGGGGTGATAATGATGCCCCCAATGGAGGGGGAGGCAGAGATAGTGGCGGCAATGGATGCAGAGAAGGCATTTGATAGGGTGGAGTGGGAGTACTTATGGGAGGTGCTAAGGAGGTTTGGGTTCGGGAACGGGTTTATTAGCTGGGTCAAACTCCTTTATGGGGCCCCAACGGCAAGTGTGGTCACGGGTCGGCAAAGATCGGAGTATTTCCGACTATATAGGGGAACAAGACAGGGATGCCCGCTATCTCCATTGTTGTTCGCGTTGGCAATTGAACCACTGGCCATGGCGTTGAGAGACTCCAGGAAATGGAGAGGGGTGATTAGAGGGGGAGAAGAACACCGAGTGTCGCTATACGCAGATGACCTACTGTTGTATGTGACGGACCCAGTGGGGGGGATGACAGAGGTCATGCAGATATTGAGGGAGTTTGGAGATTTCTCGGGATATAGGCTTGGGGAAGAGTGAACTATTCGTGATACACCCTGGGGACCAGAGTAGAGAGATAGAAGGCCTGCCTCGAAGGAAAGTGGAAAGAAACTTCCGATACCTGGGGATTCAGATCGCTAGGAGCTGGGGAACCTTACACAGACTTAATCTGACACGATTGGTAGAACAAATGGAGGAGGACTTCAAGAGGTGGGACATGCAGCCTCTGTCGTTGGCGGGCAGAGTGCAGGCAATTAAGATGATGGTCCTCCCGAGGTTCTTATTTGTATTTCAGTGTCTCCCTATACTAATCACTAAGACCTTTTTTTAAAAAATAGACAGGAGCATCACGAGCTTCGTGTGGGCAGGGAAAGTCCCGAGGGTAAGGAGGGGGTTCCTACAACGTAGCAGAGACAGAGGAGGATTGGCGCTACCGAATTTGGGCGACTACTATTGGGCCGCCAATGTGGCGATGATTCGTAAATGGATGATGGAGGGAGAGGGAGCGGCGTGGAAAAGACTGGAGAGAAAGTCCTGTAAAGGGACGAGCCTAGAGGCGCTGGTGACGGCGCCGCTACCGCTCTCACCAAAAAAGTTTACCACGAACCCAGTGGTGGCGGCAACATTGAATATTTGGGGATAATGGAGGCGACAGAGAGGTGCGCGGGGAGCCCTGGTGGGGTCCCCAATCAGGAACAACCACAGGTTTGCCCCAGGAAGGATGGATGGAGGATTCCATAGCTGGCACCAGTTGGGAATTCGGAGGGTGGGAGATTTATTTATAGATGGGATGTTTGCGAGCTTGGGAGCATCGGAGGAAAAGTATAAGTTGCCCCGGGGAAACTTCCTTAGATATATGCAGGTGAGGGCGTTCACAAGACAACAGGTGAGGGAATTTCCGCTGCTCCCGGCACAGGGGATCCAGGACAGAGTGCTTTCGGGGGTGTGGGTCGGGGAGGGCAAGGTGTCAGAGATATACCGAGAGATGAGGGAAGAGGGGGAGGAGCTGGTGGGCGAATTAAAAGGAAAGTGGGAAGAAGAGCTAGGGGAGGAGATAGAAGAGGGTATGTGGGCTGATGCCCTAAGCAGGGTAAATTCCTCTTCCTTGTGCGCCAGGCTTAGCCTGATTCAATTCAAGGTGCTACATAGAGCACACATAACGGGAGAAAGATTGAACAGGTTCTTCGGAATGGAGGATAAGTGTGGGAGGTGCGGCGGAAGCCCGGCAAACCACGCACATATGTTTTGGTCGTGCCCGGCACTGGAGGGGTATTGGAAGGGAGTGACAGGAGTGATTTCGAAGGTGGTGAAGGTCCGGGTCAAACCAGGCTGGGGGCTAGCTTTATTTGGAGTTGCGGATGAGCCGGGAGTGCAGGAGGCGAAAGAGGCCGACGTTGTGGCCTTTGCGTCCCTAGTAGCCCGGCGTAGGATTTTACTCATGTGGAAGGAAGCGAAACCCCCCGGACTGGAGGCCTGGATAAACGAAATGGCGGGGTTCATAAAACTGGAGCAAATGAAGTTTGCGCTGAGAGGATCGGCTCAAGGGTTCACCTGGCGGTGGCAGCCATTCCTCGACTATCTAGGGGAACGTTAGAGGGAAGACAGATGACCAGCAGCAGCAACCCAGGGGGGAGGGGGGGTGGGGGTGGCAAGTTTTAGTTTGTGTTAATTGATTAGTTTACCATGTTGATTAGCCATTTGTTCACTGTTAAATTTTTGTTTGATGTGTAAGGGGAAAAATTGTGATCGAAAATTTTTCAATAAAATATATTTAAAAAAATATATATATATAATCAGGGCCTAGTTTTAAGGCCGATTAAATTGGATATGCTAAATTAATTGGGCACTTTAAATTAAAACCACAGTCCACTCCAGCAAGAAGCCTGCAGAATCCAAATATCCAAATACACAACCAACAGACAAGCTGCCAGAACGTGTCTGGGCCTGTCCCATTCAATCACCCATCAAAGATCATCGCACTCTACTGAGGCCCAGCAGGAGATCATCGTACCCCATTGAAATGCACAGATCTATTGTCCATAGCCCAGATCGAGCCAGGCTTTCTGTCACCCAGAGTATCTCCCGTTACCTTATATGGGAACAGATCATGTGCAGCCCACACTGCCAGAGATGGGACACCTGGGGCGGGCGCAGGTGGCCTGTCAAATGGTCATCAACCAGACAATTGGCTGCTGGGTCCCCCTCCCGAGACTTCATTGGCTGGAAACCAGAGACGTTTCTGGAAAGGCGGGAGAGAGGGGATAAAGGTAGACATCTCAGAAACACCAGCAGCAAAGACTCAGAATGTGAGGTCACCCTGACCAGACCAGAAGGAAGGATGTAAGCAAGGAAGAAACAGCCAATGAGAATCACCTTTGCAAAGAGGACCCATGGTTCAGATCTACAGCTTACCAAACCACCCTTGCGGGCAGTATAGTCGGATCCTGGGTGTTTCTTGTGTATATATAGTGGGTAATTTACAGGCTAACTATATTCAATAAAGTGTGTTGCATTGTGTGTCCGTACTTAGTCTCCACATGAATAAAGACACGGGGGTAAACTTTTATTAAGGAGCTGGTTGGAGTATCTGGGGCGTCATTCTCCGACCCCCCAGCGGGTTGGAGAATGGTCGTTGGCCCCTGTGAATCCCGCCCCCGCCGGCTGCCGAAGTCTCCGGTACCGGATATTCGGCGGGGGCGGGAATCGGGCCGCGCCGTTTGGCGGGCCCCCCGCTCGATTCTCCGGCCCGGTTGGGCGAAGTCCCGCCGAGAAATTGCCTGTTCTGCCGGCGTAAATTAAAGTACCTATTTACCGGCGGGACAAGGCGGCGCGGGCGGGCTCCGGGGTCCTGGGGGGGGGGTGCGGGGCGATCTGACCCCGGGGGGTGCCCCCACGGTGGCCTGGCCCGTGATCGGGGCCCACCGATCCGCGGGCGGGCCTGTGCCGTGGGGGCACTCTTTCTCTTCCGCCTCCGCAACGGTCTCCACCATGGCGGAGGCGGAAGAGACTCTCCCCACTGCGCATGCGCGGGAAACTGTCAGCATCCGCTGACGCTCCCGCGCATGCGCTGCCCTGAATGTCATTTCCGCGCCAGCTGGCGGGGCAACAAACGCCGTTTCCGCCAGCTGGAGGGGCGGAAATCCCTCCGGCGCCGGCCTAGCCCCTCAATGTTGGGGCTCGGCCCCCAAAGATGTGGAGCATTCCGCACCTTTGGAGCGGCGCGATGCCCGTCTGTTTGGCGCCGTTTTGGGCGCCAGTCGGCGGACATTGCGCCGTTTGGGGAGAATTTCGCCCCTGAATTGGACAGGTACAACAATTGATATTACCGGAGGACAGTCAGTTGTACACTTGAATCTCACTGATCCCTTTGCAATTGGCCACTCTTGATGTACAAAACACAACATGAAGTGCTAATTCGCTATTTGATTGCAAGAAGCACAATTTCAAAACTTATTTCTGCCCTCGCCAATGTCCATTCGGAAGCACTTCCATCAGGCCGTCCATTGAACTGAAGCAACAATCCTACTTTTCCCGTTACAAGAAAAATTCAATTATAATTGTTGCAGGTTCTGTGTTAAAACATGCATGGGATAAATTAGGCTAAATGAAGAATCCCTTTTTCTAGCACTGACATTACTCTCACTTGCACACCCCACACCTTTGCCTATGCCTGTGTACATAGATGCAAAGGCATCTTACTCTGCATGTGTGAGTATAAATCTCCTTTCCCATTCGTTTTCACTGGAATTCGGAAGCTCATCCATCACAGTTCTAGAAGTAGTTGTGAACATCTTGTTATACCCCAGATGTTATCCTGATGCTCCAGGGAACAGATGCATGGAATAAAATTGATTAAATAAGTCATTGCTAAATTACTTTTGCGACATCACCATTTTGAATTTAAATTTATGCCTAATGACTGATCGCGACAGCAGTCTCTGATTTTATTTCATGTTTTAACAAGCAATTACAAACTATTCCAAAGCTGAGCAGTAATTTTGTTAAACCTTTAAAGGCAAATACTGAAGGCGCGATTCTCCAGAAAGATTTCGAAATGTTGCAGCGAGCGGGAACAGCCGAATGCTTCCCGAAGCTCAGCCCAGCGAGACCGGCAATACTATTCAACGTTAATTGGCCCACTTAACGAGGCCCCACGGTCTTCTCGCCACAAATGAAGGCTCAGCAGCCGATTCACTGGCGCCACACTTGTCAGCCCCCCGCTAAAAACTTTGAGCCGCACTTAAGCAGCACTTGCTCAGCCAATCCCAGCCAGCTCGAAACAATAGCACCGAGGAGACCGGCACCAAGATTTGGGGATGCAGATCTGGGGAGGCTCCTAGACGCGGTGGACTTGGCACAGGGCACTGTTTAGTTATAGGGGCTAGGGCACAAATCTGTATATATTCGATCACATTAAACACATGTTGCCACCATTACAACCTGCCTCAGTGACCTGACAGATGGGTGTAAGGGGTGGGCTGGCCGGGGTGGGTGGGCGGGGTGGGGGTAGAGGGGAGGGGGGGTGGGATTGGTGGACATGGGGGGGGGAATGGATGGATCCTGTGGGTGGTCCGTGCTCCATACTCTCCTCCCCAACCTCCGACCGTCCCCACCACCGCCACCCAAGGGATTTGATGGACCGTGTGATGGATTGGCCGGCTCGCATGCAGTGATCACCCAGGTGGGCGGTAGAAAGTGCTACTGTGGGCAGGATTTGCACGCTTTCATACGATGCGGAGTACCGGAGTTCATTGCAGATCTGATTGTCATCATCCTCCATCTCATGGACCAGACCTGCTGTTATTGCCAATCCAGGGTCCCCACCCCTTAGTGCGGCAGGTATGTATCATGGAGGGAGCTGCAGGTGGGAGTGGCCAGGGTTGGAGCGAGGAGTGAACCGGACCGGCTGAACCTTTGACGGACTCCGGACCGTCAACATGGATTTTTCTCTCCCTATCACTGTACATAATTGCACTAATTGTATATAGTTTCGCGTCACCCCCGTCGGACTCATTTTTAACAGGGGGTGAATGTGGTGAACCACTGTAATAGGAGATGTAAGGTAGGACCTGCACTACAGGTTCGCCGGTAGCTCCTGCCGGCTGGCTCCGCCCACGGAGAACTGTATAAATATGCATGACCTCCAGTGCCCTGCCATTTTGCCAGCTGCAGCAGGAGGCCTCGCATCTGACTGTAATAAAGCCACAGTTGTACCCAACTTTAGTCTTTGTGCAATTGATCGTGCATCAAACCGTCCCAGTATCGGTTAGGCCATGAGATAACCCACAAGACTGATTTTTTAATATCATTCATGCTCTTAATTTTGAAGAATTCAAAATCAAACCCAGGACTTCCCCCCCACTCAATGTTGCTAAATCCCAGGATTTCATTACATTTTTCCTAAAACCTTTCCATTCCTTAGCACTGCACTCAAATGATCCAGTATATCTAGAATCAGGAACTAAAAATACTTGCCTATTAGCCTTTAAGATGTTTACCAGGAACTGCTGCTGCAGGAATTTGGAAGACTGACCTTGCTTTGCCTGTGGACTTATATTTACATCCAACTTACCTTGTTGGGGAAGAAAGCCTTTTCTCTGAGGTTATACGTGGATTTCTTTCTCAGATGAATCATACATATTGCCATTCTGATGAAGGTTCCGTTTGGAAATGGTTTTTGCTTTCAAATGCCAATTGTCCTAAATATTTCCATTATTTGCAGCTTTCGTTTTCATCCTCACAAAGTTAGGTGAAGTGGAAAATCCAGTCAAGTCTCCAGCTCTATCATTGAAGTTAAAAAGATTGTTGGAGGGCGGTAGAAGATCACGGGCTGGATTCTCCGATCTCTCAGCCACGTGTTTCCGGATGGCGGGCCGTGCACTGGTGGTGGGATTCTCTATTCGCGACGCTTGTCAATGGAATTTCCCATTGAAGCCTCCTTCTGGACTGTCGGAATTCTATGGTACTATGGATGCGCCGCCGGTGGGAACATGGAATCTCTAAGGCTGGAGTATTCCGGCCCATACCTCATTGTGTCGACCCCAAATGAATTGGGCACAATAAGTGTCTGCTCCAACTTCTGGCAGAATCTTATAAGAGACAAACGGGTTGCAGACCCGCTGGACTTTGCACAGCTGATTAACACTTGGGCCTCCAAGGCTCAGGAATTTGGTATGCACTATATGTAATATTAGGTATTGTTCTAGCACTGCAGAGCGATTTAATAGGTTTAATGGATATACATACCATGAACAGTAAAATTATGAATATGATTTAGCCTCAAAGTGGATGGGTTTGAAACCTGGTCTTGGCGGGCGGCATGGTAGCATAGTGGTTAGTGCTACTGCTTCACAGTGCCAGGGTCTCCGGTTCAATTCCCGGCTTGGGTCACTGTCTGTGCGGAGTCTGCACGTTTTCCCTGTGTCTGCGTGGGTTTCCTCCGGGTGTTCCGGTTTCCTTCGCAGCCCAACGGAATCGCGGCCGGCGCCAGGGTGGAGAATCCAATTTGATGCCATAATTGGGCCTGGCGGTTCGGCGATTCTCTGGGCACTGAAAATCGGCGTCCCCGAGGAGTATACCGCGCCGCCGGGGGGCCATTGCCAGAGGCCCGCTCAGCAATCCTCTGCTCCCAACGGTGTGGAACTAACGTGCTGTTGCTGGTCGGGGTGCTCGTGTGGCGGCTGCGGACTCAATCCTGGTTGGGGGCGGATCGGAGACCAAGGGAGGCTTAATAGGTGGCTGTGCGTCGTTTGAGGGTCGGGCACACGGCCGATTGGGGGGTCTCTTTCTTGGGTCTAGCTGCGCGGTCCGAGTCCACCACGGAGCACAGCACAACCATTGGAGACGCCGCCGTGCGCATTAGCGGCTTCAGACCCAGTTTTTTGCGGGAATTTCAGGACTAAAACTCCACCGTTTTGACATTGGTCTGTGGATTCTCCGAGCCTCCGCGCCTCAATCGCGCTCGGCGGGGGGGGGGGCGGAGAATGGGCGTCAGACCCGCGATCGGGTCCGACGCCGCTCCCGCAATTCTCTGGGGACCGGAGAATCACCGCCAATTGTGCGGTCGGTTGACGCAGGGCCATTCGGGAGCCATTGAAAGAGGCCCCACGGCGATTCTCCACCGACAACTGGCCGAGTTCCCGCCAGCATGGTTCACTCATGGTTCCACCGGTGGGAGCTCGGAGTGGTGACGGACACAGTCCACGACAGCCCTGGTGGGGGGGGGGGGCGCGGGGTTCCATCACCGGGGGGGGGGGGGGCGGGGGGGGCCTCCAGGACGGCCAGGCTCGCGATTGGGGGCCACCGATCAGCGAGCGTGCGCGATCTCAGGGGGACCTATATTGTTGGGGCCAGTCCACTGTGTGGGACCGCCATGTTGCGCGGACCTACGGCCGGAAGTGCAGGGCCCCGTATCGGCAGCCGGAGCTGCGAGGAGCACTCCGGGGCCCGGCTAGCCCCCTGCAAAGTGGACAATCACTCTGGACTTTCTCCAGGAAAATCCAGAGTGATTCATAGAACATAGGCCATACAGCAGTACAGCACAGAATAGGCCCTTCGGCCCTCGATGTTGTGCCGAGCATTGTCCGAAACCAAGATCAAGCTATCCCACTCCCTGTCATTCTGATGTGCTCCATGTGCCTATCTAATAACCGCTTGAAAGTTCCTAAAGTGTCATATTCCACTATCACAGCAGGCAGTCCATTCCATACCCTAACCATTCTCTGAGTAAAGAACCTACCTCGACATCCCTCCTATATCTCCCACCCTGAATCTTATAGTTATGCCCACTTGTAACAGCTACATCCACCCGAGGAAATTTTCTCTGAACGTCCACTCTATCTATCCCCCTCATTATCTTATAAACCTCTATTAAGTCGCCTCTCATCTTCCTCTGCTCCAATGAGAAAAGCCCGAGCTCCCTCAGCCTTTCCTCATAAGACCTATCCTGCAAACCAGGCAGCATCCTGGTAAATCTCCTTTACACCCTTTCCAATGCTTCCACATCCTTCCTATAATGAGGTGACCAGAACTGCACACAATACTCCAAATGTGGTCTCATCAGGGTCATGTATAGTTGCAGCATAACCCTTATAACATAAGCTCTTAAACTCAAGCCCCCTGTTAATAAACGCTAACACACTATAAGCCTTCTTCACGGCCCTATCCACTTGAGTGGCAACCTTCAGAGATCTGTGGACATGAACCCCAAGATCTCTCTGTTCCTCCACATTCCTCAGAACCCTGCCGTTGACCCTGTAATCCGCATTCAAATTTTTTCTACCAAAATGAATCACCTCGCACTTATCAGGGTTAAACTCCATCTGCCATTTTTCAGCCCAGCTCTGCATCCTATCAATGACTCTTTGCAGCCTACAACAGCCCTCCAACTCATCCACTACTCCACCAATCTTGGTGACATCAGCAAATTTACTGACCCACCCTTCAGCCCCCTCCTCCAAGTCATTGATAAAAATCACAAATAGCAGAGGACCCAGCACTGATCTCTGTGGTACACCGCTGGTAACTGGTCTCCAGTTTGAAAATTTTCCATCCACCACCACCCTCTGTCTTCTATGTGATAGCCAGTTACTTATCCAGTTGGCCAAATTTCCCTCTATCCCACACCTCCTTACTTTCTTCATGAGCCGACCACGTGGCACCGGCAACAAACCAGAGATGACAACATGGTTTGTCCTGGCTCTCAGCTTCCACCCTACCTCCCTAAATTCCTGTTTTAAATCCCCATTTCTTCTCTTACCTATGTCGTTGGTGCTGATGTGTACCACGACTTGTGACTGCTCCCCCTCCCCTTTAAGGATTCTGAAAACACGGTCCAAGACGTCATGGACCCTGGCACCCGGGAGGCAACATACCATCCGTGAGTCTCTTTCGTTGCCACAGAACCGTCTATCTGTCCCTCTAACTATCGAGTCCCCAATAACTATTGCTCTTCTGCTCTCCCTCCTTTCCTTCTGAGCCACAGGGATGGACTCAGTGCTGGAGATCCGTTCACCGTGGTTTACCCCTGGTAGATCGTCCCCCTCAACAGTATCCAAAATGGTATACTTGTTACTGAGGGGAACGACCACAGAGGATCCCTACACTGACTGCTTCCTCCCAGCCCCTCTCACTGTCACCCATCTATCTTGATTCTTCGGAGTAACTACATCCCTGAAGCTACTATCTATGACCACCTCTGCCTCCCGAATGATCAGAAGTTCATCCAGCTCCAGCTCCAGTTCCCTAACGCGGTTTCTGAGGAGCTGGAGATTCACACCTGTTTTCTCGTGGGCGTGGGGACATAACCCCATTATCAGAGAATTCCGCCCATAGTCTCAATAATGGAGAATCCAGCCCTTGCTGTTCAGTAATTTGGACATTGTGAATTCTCTCTCTGTGTACCCGAACACGCGCCGGAATGTGGCGACTAGGGGCTTTTCACAGTAACTTCATTGCAGTGTTAATGTAAGCCTACTTGTGACAATAAAGTTTATTTTAAGGGTGACAATGCTATAATTTTAATTTGGACAGTTAGGTTCCCGTGAGCATTTTGTCTCTCTCAGTAGCCAGGTGAACAATGGTTCGCCATTATTTCCCAATCATTTGGATCTCAGATTTGCATATGTACTGAACTGGGGAAAACTCCTGTGTCCAAATCCTGTATGTGTACCTGACCTTTTCAAATCTTAGTTGGCCATCTCTGAACGGTTTAAAATATTTAAGTATTAAAATTCATATGACCTTGAGGCAATTGCTATTCAAAATATTAACTTCTCAACTACAGACAGATAGAAATATGAACTAATTTTGTGTTGTCTCTGTGGGCTAATGTTGACTTGATAAAATGATGATTGCTTCCAAAATAAATTACTTATTAAGTATGTCTCCAATTCTCTTCTCAGCGTGTCTTCACTTTGAGCACTTTCAAGAACTTAAAGAGACCCAGAACTTTTAAATCATTTTGAAGTGTTATCAGGCTTTTCACATTCTGATGGATTGGATCCTATCAGTCATATCAGACAAAAAAAAAAGAATTGGTTGTGAGGTGCACTCCCAAAGGAATGTAAAAATCAGCAGTGAAGCACAATGCACAACAAATGCGTCAAAAATATTTGAGTGCATGAAGACTATAAATCAGACTGCGAGAGAAGCTTCAGTTTTGTATAATTGAACGATTGCGCTTGGAAAAATGCTGCACGATGTTTTAAATTAGAAACAGAAAGATGTCCAGGTAGTGGCAAGGTGTATGGTGTTGATAACTGGTTTTCTTCTGAAAGAACAAAATAACATTTTAACCTGTCTGACACCAATTTTAGGAGAAAAATGTAATATTCAAACTTTCTGACATTTGTTCCGATTTTGATTGTTCTAATTGTCCTGCCATGCAGAAAACATAGATAAAATCACTCTGGCATGATACCACGAAGGATAGAACACTGAAATAAACGTGAGTTATTGAGAAAAATATTCAAAATAGTATGGGCGCGATCTTGAGCTGCGTTCCTGCCAAATGATCCTCCCCCTCACTATATATTCATACCTTACCGATGTGATGTGTCGACAAGGTTTACAACAGTTTTGGCAAGGCAGCTCAGCACTGTTAGGTTGGCACTGGGTCAACATAGCAGTGCCAGCTTGTGCTAGGGTGCAGTGCCAGGGACGTGCCCCAGTGGGACCCTGCATGTGGGGGTGGGGGGTGCATTGATGAGCATTGCCGGGGGGAATGTCAGCTATACTTTGTGGTGTTGGGGGGGGGGGGGGGTGTTCAATGTCTTGGATGTTGGGGGGGCGGTGATGAAGGGAGCGGAATGCGAGCGAGGATTGTTGTGTGACAAGCCCCCAATACCTCCACGATGAGGATCATTAGGCAGCAGCGCTGATCAGAGTGCCCTGATCTCTTTGGAACCAGTACCTGACTCTATCAGGCCCAGCCCCGCCAGTGTGACAGGATAAACCACGCCCATTCATTTTTTTTGTCTAAGAGGCTCACGATTTCGGAGATAACTGGTCTGTGCAACTGAGCAACCTACCAGTTTTCTGCCTGAGCCTGACACTTTGCCAAATTCTGGTAAGATTCCGTCCATTATGCGGTCGCTATTCTGTTCCATGGGCCGGAATATTGCAGCCCGGTCATGGCAGTGTACGGCCATAAAATGATGCGAGCTATTCAAATGTCCATTAACTTTGGCAGGTTGGGAAAACCCCATCAACAGGATGGATCAGACAATTTTGCATCTGGTTTGTGCTGAGTTTGTCATTCTTGATCGGTGCTATAATGGGGATGCATGTCGGATGCTATAATTACAGTTCATGTTGTTTCCTCCAGCTGGCCTCTGTGGACTTGAACTAGTTTGTAGGAAGAGTGCACAGACTCCCCAATCTAATTGCTATCATCTAATTGTAGAAAGTGTACAAGTGTTGATGTCAGGGAAGACAGAACTGGACTTGATTGTGTGGTAGTCACCACTAGCTGTATTATATGTATTACGGTAAGACTCATATACTAGAGGTACATGGGTAAATCCCTGCCTGCTGGCTCCGCCCAGTAGGCGGCGTATAAATGTGTGTGCTCGCCGGTGCTGCAGCCACTCTGGTTCCAGCTACAGGAGGCACAACATCTTTGCTCAATAAAGCCTCGATTATTCACTACTCTCGTCTTTGTAATAATTGATAGTGCATCAATTTATTGAGCAAAGATTTTAAAACAATGGAACTTCGCATCAAGCCTGATCGCCTACAGCTGAGCCCTCAAGGAGCCAATGATATGTCCGCTTTTGACCACAGGCTAGCCTGCTTCGAAAGCTACCTCCAAACATCTGCTGAGGAACCCTCGGATGCACAGAAGTGCGAGGTCCTTTATTCACGGGTGAACCCTGATGTTTTTCCTCTCATCCGGGATGCGCCCACTTACGCTGAAGTAATGGAGCTCCTGAAAGGGCATTACGTTCGGCCAGTCAACAAACTATATGCCAGGCACCTCCTGTCTACAGGACAGCAACTCCCCGGTGAGTCCCTAGACCATTTCTGGCATGCCCTGCACATCCTGGCGAGGAACTGTGACTGCCAGGCAGTTTCGGCAGCCGAGCATACAGAACTTTTAATCAGAGACGCTTTCGTTACGGGCATGGGGTCGGCGTACATCCGCCTGCGCCTATTGGAAGGGGGTATGCTTGATCTTGCCGGAACCAGGCAGCTCGCCAATTTGTTAACAGTGGCCTCCCGTAACGCACAGTCGTACGCCCCCGACCACACGGCACCCTCCTGGGCATCGTGGGCCCCACCATCTACTGACCCCAGCCCACTGCAAGCCTGTGTTGTGCAGCAGCCAGCCAACCCCAGGGGGCCCAAATGCTACTCCTGCGGGCAGAACAAACACCCCCGGCAGAGCTGCCCGGCGTGGAGCGCAACCTGCAACAGATGCGGAAAGAAGGGGCATTTTGCTGCTGTGTGCCAGGCCCGGTTGGCCGCCGTTGTTTCTAGGCCCAGCGTTCCTACACCCCCCACGTACGACCCACGGGCGCCGCCATTTTCCTCCTCGCAAGCCACGTGCGGCCTGTGGGCGTCGCCATCTTCTTTTTCGCAGGCCACGTGCGGCCCGTGGGTGCTGCCATCTTCGGCGCCATTTTGGACGCCGCCTCAGGACCCCTGCTCATCAGGAAACTCGTCTGGCCGTTCATCGCCTGCCACCACCGCTGACCAGCCCGGGGCCTCCCAGCATCGGCCGCAGCTCACCTCGATCACCTTGGATCAGTCCCGGCCCCACAACCTCGCAACCGCAACGACAATGGTGAAAATCGATGGGCACAAGACGTCCTGCCTTTTTGACTCCGGGAGCACGGAAAGCTTCATCCACCCCACGACGGTAAGCCGCTGCTCCCTCGCGGTACACACCGTTACCCAGAAAATCTCCCTGGCTTCCGGATCCCATTCTGTGGAAATCCGTGGGTACTGCATCGCGACCCTCACCGTCCAAGACGTAGAGTTCAGCAACTTCCGGCTCTACGTCCTCCCCCACCTCTGCGCTGCCCTGTTACTCGGCCTGGACTTCCAGTGCCACCTCCAAAGATTAACTTTAAAATTCGGCGGACCTCTACCCCCCCTCATGGGAACCGATGCAGGAAGTTGGAAGGTAGTAAAACAGGGACAGAAACAAAAGGCAGTAAGGGGGAAAGTGGAAGGCAGAGAAACCATAGTCAAAAATCAAAAAGGGCGACAGTACAAGGTACAGTGTCTGAGGGGAGCTCAGTGAATAGGACCAGGAATACTAAAAGGAATAAAATGGGAAGTGAAAACGTTAATGGTAAGCGACGCGGCAGGTTGTTACATGAAGATATGGGTTCAACGACAAGGAAAATTAGGAGAAAGGTTAAGAAGAAATATAACTTAGGAGAGGTTACTGATCGAGGTGTTAAGATTCAGAACAGAGGTAAAAAAGCCAACATAAGTGTACTTTACCTGAATGCTCGTAGTATTCGGAATAAGGTAAATGAGTTGATGGCGCAAATCATCGTGAATGACTGATTTAGTGGCTATTACTGAAACATGGTTAAAGGATGGTCACGACTGGGAGTTAAATATCCGAGGGTATCAAACTTTTCGGAAGGACAGAGTGGATGGTAAGGGAGGTGGTGTAGCTCTGTTATTTAAGGATGATATCCGGGCAACAGTAAGGGATGACATCGGTGCTATGGAGGATAAGGTTGAATCCATTTGGTGGAAATCAGGAATAGTAAGGCGAAAACGTCACTGATAGGAGTAATCTATAGGCCACCAAATAGTAACATTATGGTGGGGCAGGCAATAAACAAAGAAATAACTGATGCATGTAGAAATGGTACAGCAGTTATCATGGGGGATTTTAAATCTACATGTCGATTGGTTTAACCAGGTCGGTCAAGGCAGCCTTGAGGAGGAGTTTATAGAATGTATCCGCGATAGTTTCCTAGAACAGTATGTAATGGAACCTACGAGGGAACAAGCAGTCCTAGATCTGGTCCTGTGTAATGAGACAGGATTGATTCAGGATCTCATAGTTAGGGATCTCTCGGAAGGAGCGATCACAATATGGTGGAATTTAAAATACAGATGGAGGGTGAGAAGGTAAAATCAAGCACTAGTGTTTTGTGTTTAAACAAAGGAGATTACAATGGGATGAGAGGAGAACTAGCTAAGGTAGACTGGGAGCAAAGACTTTATGGTGAAACAGTTGAGGAACAGTGGAGAACCTTCCAAGCGATTTTTGACAGTGTTCAGCAAAGGTTTATACCAACAAAAAGGAAGGACGGTAGAAAGAGGGAAAATCGACCGTGGCTATCTAAGGAAATAAGGGAGAGTATCAAATTGAAGGAAAAAGCATACAAAGTAGCAAAGATTAGTGGGAGACTAGAGGACTGGGAAATCTTTAGGGGGCAACAGAAAGCTACTAAAAAAGCTATAAAGAAGAGTAAGATAGATTTTGAGAGTAAACTTGCTCAGAATATAAAAACAGATAGTAAAAGTTTCTACAAATATATAAAACAAAAAAGAGTGGCTAAGGTAAATATTGGTCCTTTAGAGGATGAGAAGAGAGATTTAATAATGGGAGATGAGGAACTGGCTGAGGAACTGAACAGGTTTTTTGGGTCGGTCTTCACAGTGGAAGACACAAATAACATGCCAGTGACTGATGGAAATGAGGCTATGACAGGTGAGGACCTTGAGAGGATTGTTATCACCAAGGAGGTAGTGATGGGCAAGCTAATGGGGCTAAAGGTAGACAAGTCTCCTGGCCCTGATGGAATGCATCCCAGAGTGCTAAAAGAGATGGCTAGGGAAATTGCAAATGCACTAGTGATAATTTACCAAAATTCACTAGACTCTGGGGTGGTCCCGGTGGATTGGAAATTAGCAAATGTGACACCACTGTTTAAAAAAACGAGGTAGGCAGAAAGCGGGTAATTATAGGCCAGTGAACTTAACTTCGGTCGTAGGGAAGATGCTGGAATCTATCATCTAGAAATAGCGAGGCATCTGGATGGAAATTGTCCCATTGGGCAGACGCAGCATGGGTTCATAAAGGGCAGGTCGTGCCTAACTAATTTAGTGGAATTTTTTGAGGACATTACCAGTGCGGTAGATAACGGGGAACCAATGGATGTGGTATATATGGATTTCCAGAAAGCCTTTGACAAGGTGCCACACAAGTTTGCTGCATAAGATAAAGATGCATGGCATTAAGGGGAAAGTAGTAGCATGGATAGAGGATTGGTTAATTAATAGAAAGCAAAGAGTGGGGATTAATGGGTGTTTCTCTGGTTGGCAATCAGTAGCTAGTGGTGTCCCTCAGGGATCAGTGTTGGGCCCACAACTGTTCACAATTTACATAGATGATTTGGAGTTGGGGACCAAGGGCAATGTGTCCAAGTTTGCAGACGACACTAAGATAAGTGGTAAAGCAAAAAGTGCAGAGGATACTGGAAGTCTGCAGAGGGATTTGGATAGGGTAAGTGAATGGGTTAGGGTCTGGCAGATGAGGGGGGATCTTATAGAAACATATCAAATTATGAAGGGAATAGATAGGATAGATGCGGGCGGGTTGTTTCCACTGGTGGGTAAAAGCAGAAATAGGGGGCATAGCCTCAAAATAAGGGGAAGTAGATTTAGGACTGAGTTTAGGAGGAACTTCTTCACCCAAAGGGTTGTGAATCTATGGAATTCCTTGCCCAGTGATGCAGTAGAGGCTCCTTCATTAAATGTTTTTAAGATAAAGATAGATAGTTTTAAAGATAGAAGAATAAAGGGATTAAGGGTTATGGTGTTCGGGCCGGAAAGTGGAGCTGAGTCCACAAAAGATCAGCCATGATCTCATTGAATGGTGGAGCAGGCTTGAGGGGCCAGATGGCCTACTCCTGCTTCTAGTTCTTATGTTCTTATGTTCTTATATGTGGCCTCACGATTGATCCACCTTCCTTGTTTGCAAACCTCACCCCGGATTGCAAACCCGTCGCCACCAGGAGCAGACGGTACAGTGCCCAGGACAGGACCTTCATCAGGTCGGAGGTCCAGCAGCTTCTGCGGGAATGCATCATTGAGGCTAGCAACAGCCCCTGGAGAGCACAAGTGGTAGTAGTAAAGACTGGGGAGAAACACAGGATGGTCATTGACTACAGTCAGACCATTAATCGGTACACGCAGCTTGACACGTACCCCCTCCCATGCATATCTGATATGGTCAATCAGATTGCACAGTATCGGGTCTTTTCCACAGTGGACCTGAAGTCTGCCTACCACCAGCTCCCCATCCGCACGGAGGATCACCAATACATTGCGTTCGAAGCAGATGGTCGCCTCTATCACTTCCTTAGGGTTCCCTTCGGCGTCATTAATGGGGTTTCGGCCTTCCAATGTGAGATGGACCGAATGGTTGACCAGTACGGACTGCGAACCGCCTTCCTGTACCTCGACAACGTCACCATCTGCGGCCACGATCAGCAGGGCCACGACGCTAACCTTCTAAAATTTCTCCACACCGCCAAACTCCTTAATCTCACGTACAATAAGGAGAAATGCATCTTCCGCACGAACCGCTTAGCCATCCTTGGCAATATCGTGGAAAATGGAGTTCTAGGGCCCGCCCCCGACCGCATGCGCCCCCTCATGGACCTCCCCCTCCCCCACTGCCCCAAGGCCCTGAAACGATGCCTGGGGTTTCTCTCCTATTACTCCCAGTGGGTCCCTAACTATGCGGACAAGGCCCACCCACTCATTCAGCCCCCTGACGGCTGAGGCCCGCCAGGCCTTTAACTGCATCAAGGCAGACATTGCCAAGGCCATGATGCACGCGGTCGATGAGTCGAGAGCGATGCATCGGACGTAGTTCTGGCCGCCACCCTCAACCAAGCGGGCAGGCCCGTGGCATTTTTTTCCCGCACCCTCCATGCCTCTGAAATTCGGCACTCCTCTGTCGAAAAGGAGGCCCAAGCCATTGTGGAAGCTGTGCGCCATTGGAGGCATTACCTGGCCGGCAGGAGATTCACTCTCCTCACTGACCAACAGTCGGTTGCCTTCATGTTCAATAATACACAGCGGGGCAAGATCAAAAACGCTAAGATCTTGAGGTGGAGGATCGAGCTCTCCACCTATAATTACGAGATTTTGTATTGCCCCGGGAAGCTCAACGAGCCCCCCGATGCCCTATCCCGCGGTACATGTGCCAGCGCACAAGCGGATCGACTCTGTGCTCTACACGACGGCCTCTGTAACCCGGAGGTCACCCGGTTCTTTTACTTCATCAAGGCCCGCAATCTGCCCTACTCCATTGAGGAGGTCAGGGCCATCACCAGAGACAGCCAGGTCTGCGCGGAGTGCAAGCCACACTTCTACCGGCCAGATCGAGCGCACCTGGTGAAGGCCTCCCACCCCTTTGAGCGCCTCAGCATTGACTTCAAAGGGCCCGTCCCCTCCACCGACCGCAACATGTACTTTCTGTACCTGGTCGATGAGTACTCCCGGTTTCTCTTCGCCATCACATGTCCAGATATGACTTCTGCCATGGTCATTAAAGCATTCAACAGTATCTTCGCCCTGTTTGGTTTCCCCACTTACGTCCACAGCGATCGGGGATCCTCCTTTACGAGCGATGAGCTGCATCAGTTCCTGTTCAGCAAGGGCATTACCTCAAGCAGGACGACCAGCTACAACCCCCGGGGAAACGGGCAGGTGGAGAGGGAGAACGGGACGGTCTGGAAGGCGGTCCTGCTGGCCCTACGGTCTAAAAATCTCCTGGTCTCCTGCTGGCAGGATGTCCTCCCCGACGCGCTCCACTCCATCTGATCGCTCCTCTGCACTGCAACTAACGAAACCCCCCATGAACGTCTCTTTGCCTTCCCCAGGAAGTCCACCTCTGGGGTCTTGCTCCCAACATGGCTGACAGTTCCTGGACCCATCCTCCTTTTTAAAGACCCATAAGTCGGACCCGTTGGCCGAAAGAGTCCATCTCCTGCACGCGAACCTGCAGTACGCCTACGTGATGCACCCCGACGGGCGCCAGGACACAGTCTCCCTCCGGGACCTGGCACCCGCTGGATCCCCACCCACGGCCCCCCACCCGACACCCCCCCCCTCTGGTTGCCCTATTCAACCCAATGCCACTCACCCTCCCCCCAGCGCACCTCACCGCAGCCCCTGCCCCAGGAGGATCCGTCCTCCCACTGGTTCCACTCAGGGGCGACGAAGACGAGGACAACACGTTCCCAGAGTCACAGGTGACCAAGTTAGTGCCCACATCACCATCAGGACTGAGGCGATCACAGCGGAGGATCAAGGCCCCCGCCAGACTGAACTTGTAAAATGTTTCCAACACCCCCGCCGGACTCTTTTTAAACAGGGGGTGAATGTGGTAGTGACCACTAACTGTATTAGGTGTAGTACGGTAAGACTCATATACTAGAGGTACATGGGTAAATCCCTGCCTGCTGGCTCCGCCCAGTAGGCGGCGTATAAATGTGTGCTCTCGCCGGTGCTGCTCCCATCCTTGCTCAATAAAGCCTCGATTATTCACTACTCTCGTCTTTGTAATAATTGATAGTGCATCAGATTGTGAATCCCCATTCCTGCATAACTGGACAGAATACCCATTGTGCAGCCTCATAGATGGAACTGTATCCTCGCATGAATCAGTGGCTTCAGAATAAAGGACAAGGAAAGGACCATTACATAATTGAATTTAGTGACAGCAACATTTTGTTGCCGGTGCCACGTGATAGCGAGGCTAGGAATAGGGAGAGAGTGCAGTTGAACACGTGGCTGCAGGAATGGTGTAGGAGGGAGGGCTTCAGGTATTTGGATAATTGGAGCGCATTCTGGGTAAGGTGGGACCTGTACAAGCAGGACGGGTTGCATCTGAACCAGAGGGGCACCAATATCCTGGGAGGGAGGTTTTCTAGTACTCTTCGGGAGGGTTTAAATTAATTTGGCAGGGGAATGGGAACCGGATTTGTAGTCCAGCAACTAAGGTAGCCGACATTCAGGACGCCAAAGCGTGTAATGAGGCAGTGGGGAAGGGAACACTGACAAAGGAAAGTACTTGCAGGCACGGAGATGGATTGAAGTGTGTATACTTCAACGCAAGAAGCATCAGGAATAAGGTGGGTGAACTTAAGGCATGGATCGGTACTTGGGACTACGATGTGGTGGCCATCATGGAAACTTGGATAGAAGAGGGGCAGAAATGGTTGTTGGAGGTCCCTGGTTATAGATGTTTCAATAAGATTAGGGAGGGTGGTAAAAGAGGTGGGGGGGTGGCATTATTAATTAGAGATAGTATAACAGCTGCAGAAAGGCAGTTCGAGGAGTATCACCCGAATGAGGTAGTATGGGTTGAAATGAGAAATAGGAAAGGAGCAGTCACCTTGTTAGGAGTTTTCTATAGGCCCCCCAATAGTAGCAGAGATGTGGAGGAACAGATTGGGAAACAGATTTTGGAAAGGTGCAGAAGTCACAGGGTAGTAGTCATGGGTGACTTTAACTTCCCAAATATTGAGTGGAAACTCTTTAGATCAAATAGTTTGGATGGGGTGGTGTTTGTGCAGTGTGTCCAGGAAGCTTTTCTAACACAGTATGTAGATTGTCCGACCAGAGGAGGGGCAATATTGGATTTAGTACTTGGTAATGAACCAGGGCAAGTGATAGATTTGTTAGCGGGGGAGCATTTTGGAGATAGTGACCACAATTCTGTGACTTTCACTTTAGTAATGGAGAGGGATAGGTGCGTGAAACAGGGCAAGGTTTACAATTGGGGGAAGGGTAAATACGATGTTGTCAGACAAGAATTGAAGTGCATAAGTTGGGAACATAGGCTGTCAGGGAAGGACACAAGTGAAATGTGGAACTTGTTCAAGGAACAGGTACTACGTGTCCTTGATATGTATGTCCCTGTCAGGCAGGGAAGAGATGGTCGAGTGAGGGAACCATGGTTGACAAGAGAGGTTGAATGTCTTGTTAAGAGGAAAAAGGAGACTTATGTAAGGCTGAGGAAACAAGGTTCAGATAGGGCATTGGAGGGATACAAGATAGCCAGGAGGGAACTGAAGAAAGGGATTCGGAGAGCTAAGAGAGGGCAGGAACAATCTTTGGCGGGTAGGATCAAGGAAAACCCCAAGGCCTTTTACACGTATGTGAGAATGAGTAGAGCGAGGGTAGGTCCGATAAAGGACAGTAGCGGGAGATTGTGTATTGAGTCTGAAGAGATAGGAGAGGTCTTGAACGAGTACTTTTCTTCTGTATTTACAAATGAGAGGGGCGATATTGTTGGAGAGGACAGTGTGAAACAGATTGGTAAGCTCGAGGAAATACTTGTTAGGAAGGAAGATGTGTTGGGCATTTTGAAAAACTTGAGGATAGACAAGTCCCCCAGGCCTGACGGGATATATCCAAGGATTCTATGGGAAGCAAGAGATGAAATTGCAGAGCCGTTGGCAATTATCTTTTCATCCTCACTGTCAAAAGGGGTGGTACCAGGGGATTGGAGAGTGGCGAATGTCGTGCCCCTATTCAAAAAAGGGACTCGGGATAACCCTGGGAATTACAGGCCAGTTAGTCTTACTTCGGTGGTAGGCAAAGTAATGGAAAGGGTACTGAAGGATAGGATTTCTGAGCATCTGGAAAGACACTGCTTGATTAGGGATAGTCAGCACGGATTTGTGAGGGGTAGGTCTTGCCTTACAAGTCTTACTGAATTCTTTGAGGAGGTGACCAAGCATGTGGATGAAGGTAAAGCAGTGGATGTAGTGTACTTGGATTTTAGTAAGGCATTTGATAAGGTTCCCCATGGTAGGCTTCTGCAGAAAGTAAGGAGGCATGGGATAGTGGGAAATTTGGCCAGTTGGATAACGAACTGGCTAACCGATAGAAGTCAGAGAGTGGTGGTGGATGGCAAATATTCAGCCTGGATCCCAGTTACCAGTGGCGTACCGCAGGGATCAGTTCTGGGTCCTCTGCTGTTTGTGATTTTCATTAATGACTTGGATGAGGGAGTTGAAGGGTGGGTCAGTAAATTTGCAGACGATACGAAGATTGGTGGAGTTGTGGATAGTAAGGAGGGCTGTTGTCGGCTGCAAAGAGACATAGATAGGATGCAGAGCTGGGCTGAGAAGTGGCAGATGGAGTTTAACCCTGAAAAGTGTGAGGTTGTACGGAATACGGGTTAACGGTAGAGTTCTTGGCAAATAGGAGGACCAGAGAGATCTTGGGGTCTATGTTCATACATCTTTGAAAGTTGCCACTCAAGTGGATAGAGCTGTGAAGAAGGCCTATGGTGTGCTCGCGTTCATTAACAGAGGGATTGAATTTAAGAGCCGTGAGGTGATGATGCAGCTGTACAAAACTTTGGTAAGGCCACATTTGGAGTACTGTGTACAGTTCTTGTCGCCTCATTTTAGGAAGGATGTGGAAGCTTTGGAAAAGGTGCAAAGAAGATTTACCAGGATGTTGCCTGGAATGGAGAGTAGGTCTTACGAGGAAAGGTTGAGGGTGGTAGGCCTTTTCTCATTAGAACGGAGAAGGAAGAGGGGCGACTTGATAGAGGTTTATAAGATGATCAGGGGAATAGATAGAGTAGACAGTCAGAGGCTTTTTCCCCGGGTGGAACAAACCATTACAAGGGGACATAAATTTAAGGTGGAAGATATAGGAGGGCTATCAGAGGTAGGTTCTTTACCCAGAGAGTAGTGGGGGCATGGAATGCACTGCCTGTGGAAGTAGTTGAGTCGGAAACATTAGGGACCTTCAAGCAGCTATTGGATAGGTACATGGATTACGGTAAAATGATATAGTGTAGATTTATTTGTTCTTAAGGGCAGCACGGTAGCATTGTGGATAGCACAATTGCTTCACAGCTCCAGGGTCCCAGGTTCGATTCCGGCTTGGGTCACTGTCTGTGCGGAGTCTGCACGTCCTCCCCGTGTCTGCGTGGGTTTCCTCCGGGTGCTCCGGTTTCCTCCCACAGTCCAAAGATGTGCAGGTTAGGTGGATTGGCCATGATAAATTGCCCTTAGTGTCCAAAATTGCCCTTGGTGTTGGGTGGAGGTGTTGAGTTTGGGTAGGGTGCTCTTTCCAAGAGCCGGTGCAGACTCAAAGGGCCGAATGGCCTCCTTCTGCACTGTAAATCCAATAATAATCTATGATTAATCTAGGACAAAGGTTCGGCACAACATCGTGGGCCGAAGGGCCTGTTCTGTGCTGTATTTTCTATGTTCTATGTTCTATACATACACTCTGTATAAAAAGAAGAGTGTGGTGACATGCCTATGGGCTATATCATAGTTGGATGTTGTGCAGTCTCCAACCAGCAGGTGGCGGTACAGGCATACCATGCGGTCTCCACTGTTGCTAATTGTGTTTCTCTTAATTTGGCTCTGAAGATGGCGGCCAATATGGTCACCTTCCTTAATTATGTTTTGCTGTAGAGTCGCCAGGTATCTTTCGATACCGCCACAAGGCTCAAAACCGAATACTGATTAAAGACTCGATTCACCAGTTAGTAAGTTCAAACTCAATGCTCATTTATTTACACACACAGTCAAATATACTCACGGATAAAACTCTACAAACTAAACTATCATGACTGCTAAAGCCTATACTTAGCTTCGGGCACCCACTCAGTCAGAGGAACAATGGCTGTTGTTCGGTTCTGAGGCTGCTGGGGTCGAATTGGTACGGAATAACAGCTAGGAGCGTCTGTCTCGTAGCGTGCATTGACCTTGGCCTTACTTGTTCTGATGTTGCTGTTTGGCAGGTCTCTCCTTGGTGAGAGCCGGAGCTCCAAGAGAGCGATTCTCTCTTGGGGGATTCTTCTTACACCCAAAAGGGGCTTCGCACCCTTTTGGGCGGGCCTTGAACTTGGCCCCAATTAATTGGGCCGTTTCCCAATCGTTCCTATCGATTTCCTCCAATAGAGGGGTGGGTGCCCTGATTGCTGGGTGTGTCCTAGGTGGCCGTTGGCCTGCTTTGTTCTGGTCTCCTCTGGCGCCGGGGTGTCTGACTTGGTATTGTTTACTTAAATGTTACCCTTTTGTCCCCGGGGATGGCTCATTAGTATGGTAATGGCTTTACAGTATCGGTCTTGTCTGCGAGCTATGGCTCCAATCAACAGACAAACCCTGCACCTGCTTGCTTTCTCAGTATTGTCCATTTTCCTTGCAATCTTTGCAAAGTGTCCATTTTGCAATTGGGAAGTGGCCATCCCAGATGGCTACACCTCCTCCTTGGGATGAATTTCTGTTGTGCCTCCCAAATAACCCCCAAAAACCCCTGCCAATGCTGATCCACTGTCTTTCCTGTTCGGCTCCCCTTCCAATCAACTCTGGTCAGCTCCTCACCCATGTTTTTGTAGTTACCTTTATTGAATTGCAAAACCGTTATATCGGATTCCAGCTTCTCCCTCTCAAACTGCTGAATAAATTCTATCATATTGTGGTCACTGCCCCCTAAGCGTTCCTTCACCTTAAGATCCCTTATCAAGTCTGCCTCATTACACATCACCAAATCTAGAATTGCCTGTTCCCTCGTGAACTCTACCACAAGCTGCTCCAAAAAAACATCTTGCAGACATTTCATGAATTTCTTTTCTTGTGATCCGCTACGAACCTGGTTTTTCCAGTCCACCTGCATATCGATGTCCCCCATGATTAGTGCAATATCGCCTTTGTTGTATGCCTTTTCGAACCCCTGATTTATTTTCTGCCCCATATCCTGACTACTGCTAGGGGGCCTGTACACAACTCTCATCAGGGTCTTTTTTCCTTTGAGATTCTGCAACTCTCCACATACAGATTCTGTGCCTTCCAAATCTATATTGCTTCTCGTTATCGATTTAATTTAATTTAATTTCTTACTAATGAGACAACCCCGCCCCCTCTGCCCATCCGCCTGTCCTTTTGATAGGACATATATCCTTGGCTATTTAGATCCTAGCCCTGATCCCCTTGCAGCCACATCTCTGAGATGCCCACAACATCGAACCTGCCAATTTAATGCTACAAGCTAATTTATCTTGTTTCGTATATTGCATGAATTTAGGTACAACACCCTCAGTCCTGCATCGACTGCCACCCTTTTCATAATTGTCCCCTTATCTGTTGTGCCTGAAGTTAGATTCCTGATGCTTTCCATACTCCCTGTTCTACAATTTGTTGTGGAAACTTTACTAACCTCTCCTGAGCCCTCCCCCCTTTTAACTAGTTTAATGTCCTCATCATTAACCTGCACTCCTGCCTTCCTCTTTAACTTTGCTTTTCTAATTTTCCATACAACTGAACCCTCTCCCGCACTATTCAGTTTAAAGCCCTATCTACAACCTTAGTTATGCAATTCGCTAGAACTCTGGTCCCAGCATGATTCAGTGAAGACCGTCCCATCGGAACAGCTCCCTCCTTCCCCAGTACTGGTGCTAATGCCCCGTGAATTTGAATCCGTTTCTCCCACTTCAAACTTTGAGCCACGCATTTGCCTCTTTAATCTTGTTGACCCTGTGCCAATTAGTTCAGGGCTCAGGTAGTAATCCGGAGATTATTACTGTCATAATATACACCAGTATATCATGGTGCAGACACACACTGATGGACATGCAGTGGGACCAATCAGCATGCACAACCCCGCAGCCAATCACCAGTGAGAGCACACGCACGATAAAGACGGGACAGGAGAGTTCCCGCTCATTCTATTAGCAGCCAGCTCGGAGCACAGAGCTCACAGCCTGCAACACAGTCATTCGCCAGTGCTGAGTGTATCACCTGGTTAGGACGAGGCAAGGATCAACAGTTAAAGCTGGTATTGCATTTACCCACAGTTCAAGTATGTTAATATAGTTAACCTTATAATAAAATAGAGTTGCACCACTTCCAGTGTTGGTGACCTGTTTGTGATCCAGAACACCCAACACATCATGGTACAAGGAGTGGTTGCATACTAGCACTTCTGAGACCCACCTGCAACTAATCAGCATTCCGGCATCCTGAAGTATGGATAACATCAACCCGCCGTCGCTGCTCCGCATCGCCGGCAATCTCGGGGTCAATTGGAAGATTTTAAACAGCGCTTCCAGCTCCTCCTCGAAGCCACGGACAGGGAGAACGCCTCGGACACCAGGAAGATTGCTCTGCTCCTCTCCACGGCCGGGCAACACGCCATCCACATCTTCAACTCCCTCATATTCGCAGACGACGAGGACCAAGACAAAGTACAAGACGGTTCTCCTCAAATTCGATACCCACTTCAGCATAGAGGTCAATGAAAGCTTCAAAAGATATCTGTTCCAGCAGCGCTTGCAGGGTAAGGAAGAGCCTTTCCAATCCTTTTTAACACACCTCCGCATCCTTGCGCAGTCCTGCGGCTATGGGCCCACCTCCGACTCCATGATATGCGACCAGATCGTATTTGGTGTTCTGTCGGACCCCCTGCGTCAGCAGCTCCTCAAAATTAAGCAACTCACCCTAGCGACTGCCATCGAGACCTGTGTCCTGCATGAAAATGCCACCAGCTGGTACTCCCACATACAGGCGGCTGAAATGGCATGGCAAGGTCCCTGCGAGGCGGAACGGGTCCAAACAATTGAACACCTCCAAGGCTGCAGCCTGGATGAGGACGGCCATTTTGTGTGCTTTTTGCGGCCTCCCGCGCTTGTACGTGCCAAACGAGGGGACGGTGACGTGGAGGAACGTGATGCGCAGGCGCGCACCACGCAAGACCGCACCGCGCTTGCACGGTGGCGCAACGAGCGTACTCACGTCACGACGTGTGGCAACTGTGGCTCCGCCCATTTAAAGCAGCAATGTCCAGCAAAATCATGACAATGCCTACGATGTGGCAGACTTGGCCACTATGCTGCCTGCTGTCGAGCAGCTCAGCCTGCCAATTCGCATCGCTTCAGCCAGCCTCGCAGGAACGTTGGGGCAATTCAACCCATGATCACCGAGTCCGATTCCGACTTCCCGCAGATCGGTGACACCGAGGACCCGAGGGAGCCTTTTCGAGTCGCTGTTATAACAAAGAACAGGCTGTCCCCGAATCAAAACCACCAGCCGCTGTCGGTGCACAGCATTGATCCAGACGACGAGTGGTGTGCCACCCTGACGGTCAACCGATCCCAGATACGATTCCGCCTGGACACTGGTGCTTCTGCTAATCTCCTAGCATGGTCAGACTTTCAGACCCTTGGGGTTAAACCAACCATTCTTCCGTCGACCTGCCAACTAGTGGACTACAATGGCAACGTCATTCCTGCTACCGGTTCATGCCAACTCGAAGTGACGCACAACTCGTGAAAAACCATCTTTCCCTTCGAGATCGTGGGCTCCTCGAAGGACTCTCTGCTGGGCGCACAGGCGTGCAAACTCCTAAACCTCGTTCAACGAGTACACTCTCTCTCTCCAGAGGACATGTCTGCCTTCCATGATGCGGACTTCAGGGCGCAACTGAATGCCATCATCGACCAGCACCACGACGTTTTCGAAGGCATGGGCACACTTCCATACACTGACAAAATCCTGCTCAAACAAGATGCCACGCCTGTGGTTCATGCACCTCGCAGAGTCCCAACACCCCCCAAGGACCGCCTCAAGCAGCAGCTGCAGGACCTCCAGGACCAAGGAGTGCTCTCCAGAGTGACAGAACCAACCGACTGGGTCAGTTCCATGGTGTGCGTAAAGAAGCCTTCCGGCGAGCTCAGGATCTGCATTGACCCAAAGGATCTGAATCGCAACATAATGAGGGACCATTACCCTATCCCCAAGCGCGAGGAGATCATGTGCGAGATGGCTCGGGCCAACATCTTCACCAAACTTGACGCCTCGAAAGGATTCTGGCAAATTCAACTAGACAGGTCCAGTAGAAAGCTGAGTACCTTTATTTTGTAAGGGCCCCGAAGAATCCAGCACGAGTTTTAAGGATATAAAATAATAACGTTTATTTACTAGAACAATATATACATAGCAGTAGCAGTAACTTCCCTTGCTACCTTCTCCTTCCTCTTGGTTCCTGGACTGGCCAGCTTATTTATAGTAGGAGTTTCTCCGCCCCCCTCATTGGGGAAGTTCATACTCCCATAGGATTGTGGGATAGTCATTACTCCCCAGCCAATCGTCAGTAGGCAGGTTATAACACTTTAATACCCCGTTTGGCAGATACTGCTACAACAGGATGCCGTTTGGGATTATATCGGCATCAGAAGTATTGCACCGGATCATGGAGCAAATGATGGAGGGCAATGAGGGTGTGCGCGTCTATGTTGACGACATCATCCTTTGGTCCACCAAAATCAGTCGCCCCCAGCACGTTTTCAAACGAATGCGGGACCAAGGCCTTCGCCTCAACAGAGCCAAATGTTCCTTCAGCCAGACGGAACTCAAGTTCCTCGGGGACCACATCTCCCGGTTGGGTGTGCGGCCGGATGCGGACAAGGTGGCAGCCATCACGGCCATGCAAAAGCCAGCGGATAAGAAGGCGATCCTCCGATTTTTGGGCATGGTCAACTTCCTTGGGAAGTTCATTCCCAACCTCGCCTCCCATACCACAGCTCTCCGGAACCTGGTCAGGAAGACAACAGACTTCTAATGGCTTCCCGAGCGCGAATGTGAGGAGCTTAAGACCAAGCTTACCACGGCCCCGGTATTGTCATTTTTTGATCCCACGAAGGAAACAAAAATTTAAACGGATGCCAGCCAATCCGGCATTGGGGCGGTGCTCCTGCAACGCGATGAGGCCTCATCATGGGACCCCGTTGCATATGCGTCACGTGCCATGACCCCCACGGAACAGCGCTACGCGCAGATCGAAAAGGAGTGCCTGGGCCTGTTGACTGGGGTAGACAAATTTCATGATTACGTGTACGGCCTCCCCCAATTCACCGTTGAGACCGACCATCGCCCGCTGGTCAACATTATACAAAAAGACCTGAATGATATGACCGCTCGTCTCCAGCGGATTCTGCTGAAACTCCGGCGGTAGGATTTCCAGCTCCTATGCACCCCAGGCAAGGACCTGATCATAACCGACGCTCTGTCCAGGGCAGTCAACACCCCGTGTGACCCAGGGGAGTTTGTCTGCCAGGTTGACGCCCATGTGGCCTTCACGGCCTCCAATCTGTCGGCCACGGATGAACGCCTTATTGACATTCGCCGCGAGACTGCGGCTGACCCCCTACTACAGTGTGTCATGCGCCACATGACGGACGGGTGGCTCAAGGGCCAATGCCCGCAGTTCTGCAATATCAGAGACGATCTGGCAGTCGTCAATGGTGTCCTCCTGAAGCTGGACCGCATCGTGATCCCGCACAGCATGCGCCACTCGTTTTGGAACAGCTACACGAGGGCCATCTTGTCGTGGAGAAGTGCCGATGGAGGGCCCGAGAGGCTGTGCACTGGCTCGGCATCAATGCGAACATCGCCAACACAGTGCTCAACTACCCCACCTGTCAGTGGTTCCAGCCGGCCCAACCACGTGAGACCCTACAGCCCCATGAGTTGGTCACATCCCCTTGGTCTAAGGTAGGCGTTGACCTGTTCCATGCGCTCGGCAGGGACTATGTTCTGATTGTTGACTATTTTTCGAACTACCCGGAGGTCGTACGCCTGCACACCATCACATCCGTGCCTGCAAGGAGACCTTTGCTCGTCACGGCATCCCGCTCACTGTGATGTCGGACAATGGCCCCTGCTTCGCGAGCCATGAATGGTCCAACTTTGCCAGCAGTTACAACTTTGTGCATGTGACATCCAGTTCCCTGCACCCCCAATCCAATGGCAAAGCGGAAAAGGGCGTCCACATCGTCAAACGGCTCCTTTGCAAAGCTGCCGATGCAGGATCCGACTTTTACCTCGCCTTGCTGGCCTATCATTCGACCGCACAACCTCGCGACAGCTTCGACAAAGGTGAAGGTCGACGGGCACGAGATCTCCTGCCTTCTGGACTCCGGGAGCACTCAGAGCTTCATCCACCCCGATAAGGTAAGGCGCTGCTCCCTCGCGGTACACCCCGCTAACCAGAGAATCTCCCTGGCCTCCGGGTCCCACTCTGTGGCGATCCGGGGGTACTGCACCGCCACCCTCACTGTCCAGGGCGTGGAGTTCAGTGGCTTCTGCCTCTACGTCCTCCCCAACCTCTGCGCTGCCTTGCTACTCGGCCTGGACTTCCAGTGCAACCTCCAGAGACTAACCCTGAAATTCGGCGAGTCCTTACCACCCCTTACCGTATGCGGCCTCGCGACCCTTAAGGTCGACCCGCCTTCCCTCTTTGCAAACCTAACCCCGGATTGCAAATCCGCCGCCACCAGGAGCAGATGGTACAGCACCCAGGACAGGGCCTTCATCAGGTCTAAGGTCCAGCGGCTGCTGCGGGAAGGTATCATCGAGGCCAGCAACAGCCTCTGGAGAGCCCAAGTGGTAGTGGTGAAAACCAGGGAGAAAAACAGCATGGTCGTTGACTTCAGTCAGACCATCAACCGGTACACGCAGCTCGACGCGTACCCCCTCCCATGCATATCTGATATGGTCAATAAGATTGCACAATAGCGGGTCTTCTCGACAGTGGACCTGAAATCTGCCTACCACCAGCTCCCCATTCGCAAGGCGGACCGCCCGTACACTGCGTTCGAAGCAGACGGCCGCCTTTACCACTTTCTTAGGGTTCCCTTCGGCATCACCAACGAGGTCTCAGTCTTCCAACGAGAGATGGACCGAATGGCTGACCGGTACGGACTGCGGGCCACCTTCCCGTACCTGGACAACATCACCATCTGCGGCCACGACCAGCAGGACTACGACACTAACCTTTCCAAATTTCTCCACACCGTCACTCTCCTCAACCTCACAAGGTGAAGTACGTGTTCAGCACAAACCGATTAGCCATCCTAGGCTATGTGGTCCAGAACGGAGTTCTGGGGCCCGACCCTGATCGCATGCGCCCCCTCATGGAACACCCCCTCCCCCACTGTCCCAAGGCCCTCAAACGATGCCTGTTTTTTTTCCCGTATTACGTCCAGTGGGTCCCAAACTATGTCGACAAGGCCCGCCCACTCATTCAACCCACCGTTTTCCCACTGATGGCTGAGGCTCACCAGGCCTTCGACCGTATCAAGGCCGACATCGCCAAGGCCGCGATACACGTGGTCATCGAGATGCTCCTCTTCCAAGTCGAGAGCGATGCATCAGACGTCGCTCTGGCCGCCACCCTCAACCAGGCAGGCAGGCCCATGGCATTCTTTTCCCGCACCCTCCATGCCTCCGAAATTCGGCATGCCTCCGTCGAAAAGGAGGCCCAAGCCATCGTTGAAGCTGTGCGGCATTGGAGGCATTACCTGGTCGGCAGGAGATTCACTCTCCTCACTGACCAACGGTCGGTTGCCTTCATGTTTAATAACACACAGTGGGGCAAGATCAAAAACGATAAGATCTTAAGGTGGAGGATCGAGCTCTCCACCTACAACTGCGAGATTTTGTATCGCCCCGGTAAGCTCAACGAGCCCCCCGATGCCCTATCCCGAGGCACATGTGACAGCGCACAAGTGGACCGACTCTGGACCATGCACGACAATCTCTGTCACCCAGGAGTCACCCGTTTTTACCACTTCATTCAGGTCCGCAATCTGCCCTACTCCATTGAGGAATTCAGGGCTATCACCAGAGACTGCCAGGTCTGTGCGGAGTATAAACCGCACTTCTACCAGCCAGAATGTGCGCGCCTGGTGAAGGCCTCCCGCCCCTTTGAACTCCTCAGCGTGGACTTCAAAGGGCCCCTCCCCTCCACCGACTGCAACACGTACTTCCTCAGTGTGGTAGACGAATATTCCCAATTCCCCTTTGCCGTCCCATGCCCCGACATGACATCTGCCACCGGCATCAAAGCCCTCAACACCATCTTTGCTCTGTTCGGTTTCCCCGCCTACGTCCACAGCGACCAGGGATCCTCATTTATGAGCGATGAGCTGTGCCAGTACCTGCTCAACAGGGGCAATGCCTCGAGCAGGACGACCAGCTACAACCCCAGGGGAAACGGGCAGGTGGAGCGCGAGAATGGGACGGTCCGGAGGGGCGTCCAGCTGGCCCTATGGTCCAGAAATCTCCCGTCCTCCCGCTGGCAGGAGGTCCTCCCCGACGCACTTCACTCCATTCGGTCGCTCCTGTGCACTGCGACTAACAAACCCCCCCATGAACATCTCTTTGCCTTCCCCAGAAAGTCCACCTCCGGGGTTTCGCTCGCAACGTGGCTGGCAGCTCCAGGACCCGCTCTCCTCCGTAGACACGTGCGACTCCACAAGGCGGACCCGTTGATTGAGAGGGTACAGTCACTCCACGTCAACCCGCAGTACGCTTACGTAGCGTACCCCGACGGCCGCCAAGACACAGTCTCCCTCAGGGACCTGGCACCAGCTGGGTCCCCACACAACCCCCGCCTGCCCTGGCTCCACCCTCCCCTTCCCCGGCGCACCCCACCGCAGCCCCGCTCCAGGACAATCCGTCCTCCCCTTGCTCCCACCTGGGGATGAAGAGGATTTCGACACGCTCCCAGAGTCACCGAAGACCAAGCCGACGCCTGAGTCGCCACCAGCACTGCGGCGTTCTCAACGACAGATCAAGGCACCGGATCACCTAAATTTGTAATATTCTCTGTGATTTTTAAAAGCAACTTGTCTGTGTATAGTTCTCCATGCCCCCCGTTGGACTCATTTTTAACAGGGGGTGAATCTGGTAGTCACCACTGATATATTATATGTATACATATGGGTTTTACGGTAAGGCCCCTGTACTACAGGTACAGGGGTAGATCCCTGCCTGCTGGCTCTGCCCAGTAGGCGGAGTATAAATATGTGTGCTCTCCGTACAGCAGCCATTTTGCCAGCTGCTGTAGGAGGCAACACATCTCTGTGTAATAAAGCCTCAATTACATTCTACTCTCGTCTCGTCGTGATTGACAGTGCATCAAGTATGTACCATGTACAAGATGCATTGTAGCATTGCATCTAACCTCCTTCAGCAGCATCTTCTAAAGCTTCGAGCCACCTAAAAAGACAAGGGTAACTGACAGAGGGAAACGCCACCACTGGCAAGTCTCCTTACAAATCATTCGCTATCCTGCCTTGGAGCAACATCGCTGTTCCTTCACTGCTGATGGGTTTAAAACCTGGAACTGCCTTCCTATCAGCACTGTGGGTGTACCTGTATTGCTTGTATGAGTTCAAGACTATCACCTTCTCAAGGACAATTAGGAATGGGAAACAAATATTTACCTTGCCAACAATGCATACTTCCCATGGAAGAAGACATTGAAAAAATATTTAAAAGGCCTATGTTAGCTTCACGCTCCACATGAACCTCCATCACCTTACATCATCACACATAAGCAGCACATCCTTTTATTCCTTGTGTCATGAAGCTATGTCCCTTTATTTGTTTAAATGTGATTTTTCAACTTTCAACTGACTAGAAATTTTGCAATTTGAACTGAGGCAGAGCAAACTGCTTAAAAATGCAAGGCCACATTTCAAGGTAAAAGGTGAAAAACCACCCGAAGGGGAGTGTGTGGATAGTGACATTTACTATAATCCAGGCACTCTTTGAAACTCGTAACTGTCCAAGAAAGAGACATTAAAAATGCAAAGTATTGGATATTGAAACAATGCCCCCCCCCCCCCCCCCCCCGCCCACAGACAGACACACACACAACTTCTTGAAAATTATCAATGGGTAAAGTATTTCAAGGCAGGTCTGCTCAACCACTGTAGCCATTTGGGATGGATCATGGTTACAAAATGGACACTTGCAAAGAATGCAGGGAAAATTGGACAATACTAAGAAACAAGCAGGTGCAAGGTCTGTCTGTTGATTAGAGCTTTAAGCTCACAGACAGGTCAGAAACTGCTAAGCAATCTGCATACTAATGAGCCATCTCCGGGGACAAAAGGGAAACATTTAGATACACAATGTTAAGGCAGACACCCCGGCGCCAGAAGAGACTCAAACAAAGCAGACCAACAGTTACTAGGACACGCCCAGCAATCAGTGAACCACCCCTCTATTGGAGGAAGATCGATACGAATGATTGGGAAAGACCCAATTAATTGAGGCCAAGTTCAAGGCCCGCCCAAAAGCACGCAAAGCCCCTTTTAGTATAAAAGCTATTCCCCAAGTGGCAATCTTTCTTCTTTGGCCTTGGCTCTCAGCGAAGAGGGACCCGCCGAGTTGCTTCATCAGACCAAGTAAGTTCCAAGCCAATGCACGCTATGAGTTAGGCGCTCCTTGTTGCTACCCTGTAAACAGCTCCACCCAGCAGCCTCAGAATTGAGCAACGGCCATTGTTCCTCTGACTGAGTGGGCACCCGAAGCTAAGTATAGGCTTTAGTAATAGTGGTAGTTTAGTTTGTAGAGTTTATGCATGAGTAGATTTGACTGTGTGTAAATAAATGAGCATTGCTTTTGAACTTACTAACTGGTGTATCGAGTCTTTGATCAGTATTCGGTTCTGAACCTTGTGGCAGTGTCGAAAGATACCTGGCGACTCTTGAGCAAACGTAATTAAACAGAGCCAAATTAAGAAACGCAGCTAAAGTTAGCGACATTTACTAGCGACTCTGATGGGATTTGATTGAGAAGTGGCCTAACCACTCCGAGAGAACCCAAAATTTGAATTGAGAACCCAATTGTAAACAGAAAAACCACAAGCGTAACAGCAGTACTGATCAAGCCTCTGAGATTCGGAAGTGTGTTAATGCATGCGTACTAACAGGGATATAAGGTAAACCTGAGAGATCTTGTTGCGTACAACTGTCGGGAGTTTTGTAGGCCGGAAAATAGCGTAAGCCGTACCCGTGTTTACATCACCACTTTATCACCCCCTGTTCCAAATTCAGTAGAGAACCTAGATAGAGAAAATGGCAATGAAGGCAATGGAACTACTTATGAACCCCCAGGAATTTGAGGTTGCAGCGACCAGTAGAGTGAGACAGTGTCCCGTTTGAGAAGATGAGATCAGGAAATATCTCAAAGGGAAAGGATGGCCCCTTTGGAGTGAATTCTGCGATAATGATGAAACAGGACCCGGGAGTATAGGACATACTTGGTGGGAGAACCTGTCAGAGATCCACAAGAAGAGCTTGGGAAAAGCACGCAAGCCGATGGCAATCGTGTCCTGCTTGGCACAATTGCGAGGCACAGAGGAGGACGTTAGGACACTCGTAGAGAGATAGAGGAGAGAGACAGAAGTAGTGAGGTAGACGTGAGCGAGGTAGAGAAGGAGAATCGAGATATAAAAGAGCAGTTAGCAGCGAGGGACAGAGAGGTGGATGATGCCAAGTGGGCACATCAGTCTTGTCTCGCACATTTGAACAGTTTTCAGATGCAATATGATAAGGCCGACCAGGACACGCAACGTGCGGTCTTGGTAAGACAAGAGACAGAACAGCAAGTCGAAAAATTGCAGAAACAGTGCAATGATTTAAAAGCAGCCCTACGAGCACTCCATACTTGCACAATGGAACAAAGGCAGAGCTCCGTAGACCACGCTAAGTGCTGGAAGCAAATTGCAGAATTGCAATCTCTGCTTTCCGTTCAAAATGGATTTCAAAGTACATTCGGACCCCAATTAGATCAAGAATACGGCCCCGACTGACAGGAATTAAACGAGACTGCCCATAGATACGTACATGGGACATGTACGCAGGAAAAACCCCAGAAAAGGAAAGTGCCCCAACTCCCAACCGAACAGGCAAAACACACCTCCATGAACCTGTAACCACACACCGCAGGGCCGCAGGAGGAGGAGAAGCAGATTTCCTTTACAAAACCCCGTTAAACGTGACCCAATTACGGGACGCGTGTGGAAAAATTACACCGTTCCTTCCCACTTCAGACCCCCACCAATTTTTCGCGAAAGTCAAACAATAGGCTACCATGTACGGCCTGGACGAAAAGGAGCAAGTGAAGCTCACAGTTTTAAGCCTCGCCCCCTTCAGTCGTGGCAGCCCTTCCTGACCCACAGAATGTAGGAGGAGGCACACTCCAAGAGATACGCACAGCAATCCTTGATGTGATCGGCTTTAACAGAGGAGGCCCCGTAGAAGGCCTAAATAAGAGTCGACAAAAGAAGACAGAGCACTCCACAGCATTTGCTGGACGATTGTGGATTCATGAGGGCAGGAACAGCCCACCCCAGCCCAAAGCTCAGGAATGTTACAACTGTGGACAGCTAGGACACTTTGCATGAGAGTGCAACGCGCCCCAGAAGCAGCAGAGAAACCAACAGACAGGCACCCTAAACGGGAATAGGGCAAAGCCGATCTATAGCGTTTGCGCCCGTTCAGAGAATGCAGACATGAACGGCACCGACTGATGGTGTTCGGGCTCCCCAACCTGGGTCTGCGACACCCTTTGGGCCAAGTTCGGTAGACCGGTAGTAGCAGGCAAAGTCCGGGGACAATGCGTAGAATTTCTTTGGGACACAGGAGGGTCCCGCACCACACTCAATTCCTTCACGATGTTTCAGCGAGACACGTGGCCCACAACAGACACCATCACACTCAGCGGTTTTACAGGCCATTTACAACAGGGACATATCACAGTCCCTGTCGCAATACAGATAGGGAACATCACAACAAGCGCCCCATAATTTTAGTTGATCTGCCCCAGACAGCAGAACATATCCTTGGGATCGATTTCATGAGCTCCCATAACCTTTCTTTTGACCCAGTTAACAAGTGTGTTTGGAAAATAGCAAAGGCAGCACGAGCCCCCGCCACGCTCACAGTAGGAGAGTATGTAAACAGGATTAGCTCAGTTGGAGACATCTGGTTCGACGCTCGAGCCATTAGTGCAGACAAACAGATTAGGGCAGCCCTGCAGGAACATAAAGCAACGTTTGCACAGCACAAGCACGACTGTGGCAATTTGGCTGGCTTTGTGAACATTACAGGTCCCGACCCTAAACCCGAGAAGCAGTACGGATTTCCCCAGGAAGCAGAGGGAGAAATCTCCAAAGTAATAGCGAGTTTGTTGGATCATGGCGTACTCAGATCAGTAGCCTCCACAAACAATGCACCAATTTGGCCCGTCAGGAAACCGGACGGATCTTGGCGACTGACCATTGATTACCGGGAACTGAACAAAGTTAACCCCAGCAGCAGCCCCCAACATAGCTACACGTCCCGAGACCATGCTCAAACAGGGACTCCAGTCAAAGTTTTTCTCGGTTTTGGACATTAGTAATGGCTTTTGGTCCATTCCATTGGCTAAAGCGTGCCAGTACAAATTCGCCTTTACATTCCAAGGCGAACAGTACACGTGGACGTGCCTTGCACAAGGCTTCCACAACTCCCCCTCCATTTTCCACCGACAGCTGGCAAATGGATTAGCAAAATCTTCCCGCCCCTAGTGTCCGGTCCAGTAGGTAGATGACTTGTTACTACAGACAGACACAAAGGGAGAGCACATTTCATTTCTCGCCGAGCTCCTAGCACTCCTAAAAGAAATTGGTTGTAAAGTCAACCCCAAGAAGGCCCAGATTTTGAAAGAAAAAGTGATTTACTTAGGAACAGTGATCACTCATGGTAAACGCGAGATCATGGTAAACAGAAGAGAATTGACTCGATCGTCAAATTGCCCCTTCCCCACAATGTCTCAGTCCTCCGGTCATTTTTAAGACTGGTTGGCTACTGCTGAAACCATATTGATGGTTTCGCTACTAAAGCAGCGCCACTATCCGACCTTCTCAAGCAGCAGGCACCTTGGGAATGGCTTCCACATCATACAGATACCGTGGACGCTTTAAAAAGAGCACTCAGCACAGCCCCCACACTACAGGTCCCAGATCCACTTTCCCCATACGCAATCGAAGTTGCAAGCACCGAAAGAATCCTTTCGGCCGTGCTCCTCCAGGAACGTCATGACTAATTACACCCCGTAGCATACGCCTCACGTGTGTTAGGCCCTGTGGAGCAAGGATTTTCTGCCTGTGAAAGGCACCTGCTCGCATCTTTTTGGGCAGGACAATACTTCATATTCCTACATTACAGGACTCAACCCCATCACCATCCTCACAGAACACACCCTGACACAGCTATTGTTAGACGGCCAACTTAAAGGTGGCACAGTCAGCCAAATCCACGCAGCCCGTTGACCCTTCCTTTACAGGGACGGGACATCACAGTAAAAAGAACCAAGACCCATACCTTCCTTGCCGATAATTTGCAGTATGCAGGCACTCCTCATGAATGTGAGATCATCACCACAAAACACAACACAGGCCCATTTATTCCCAAAACACCTCCCAGGAAAACAGATAGTACACCCCAGAGACCCCAGCCCATAGACACGTGTGCACCCCTGAAGAATTATGTGGATGGCTCCTCCACAGTGTTAAATGGAGAGAGAATTACCGGTTGCGGTATATATGTAGAGGACGCTCAGGGATGCGCCCTAGATGAAATTTCATTAAAGTTGCCAGGACACTTAGGCTCGCAGGCAGCAGAGCTGGCAGCAATTGCATACATTGTAGACCACCCCGATTCATTCCCGACCCCAGCAGATATCTATTCGGACAGCTTGTACGTTTGTATTAATTTGACAGAATTCCTACCCCTGTGGGAAACAAGAGGATTTGTTTCCGCGGACGGTAAACCCCTACCCTCAGCCCCATTACTCCGTCATATCTTAGAGACAGTGAAGGATAGGAAATACGGAATAATTAAGGTTCGCAGTCGGGACCTGTTCACGACGGGACGTTTGCGAGCCTGGGGGCACTGGAGGAGAAGTTTGAGTTACCCCCGGGAAATGCCTTTAGATATATGCAGGTGAGGGCTTTTGTGAGGCGACAGGTGAGGGAATTCCCGTTGCTCCCGGCACAAGAAGTTAAAGATAGGGTGATCTCGGGTGTATGGGTCGGGGAGGGCAAGGTGTCGGAAATACACCAGGAGCTGAAAGAAGAGGGGGAAGCGCTGGTAGAAGAGTTGAAGGGTAAATGGGAGGAGGAGCTGGGGGAGGAGATCGAGGAAGGTCTGTGGGCTGATGCCCTAGGTAGGGTTAATTCCTCCTCCTCGTGTGCCAGGCTTAGCCTGATACAATTTAAGGTGGTCCACAGAGCGCACTTGACAGGGGCGAGGTTGAGCAGGTTCTTTGGGGTAGAGGACAGATGTAGAAGGTGCTCAGGGAGCCCGGCGAACCATGTCCATATGTTTTGGTCATGCCTGGCACTGGCGGGGTTCTGGAGAGGAATGGCGGGAGCAATATCTCAGGTGGTGAAAGTCCGGGTCAAGCCAAGCTGGGGGCTAGCAATATTTGGAGTAGTGGACGAACCGGGAGTGCAGGAGGCGAAAGAGGCCGGCATTCTGGCCTTTGCGTCCCTAGTAGCCCGGCGAAGGATCTTGCTAATGTGGAAGGAGGCGAAGCCCCCCAGCCTGGACGCCTGGATAAATTATATGGCTGGGTTCATAAAGTTGGCGAGGATTAAGTTCGCCTTGAGAGGGTCTGCGCAGGGGTTCTACAGGCGGTGGCAACCGTTCCTAGACTATCTCGCGGAGCGTTAGAGGAAGGTCGGTCAGCAGCAGCAGCAACCTTTGAGAGGGGGGAGGTGGGTGAAGGGGATGTCCTGGGAGGGAGGGGGGGTGGGGAAAGGGGGACTGCCTGGGAGGGTGGATGAGCAAGAGATAACATGAAGGGTTGTGGAAACTGGCATGTACGGGTGAGGGCCAGTGCACAAAGCTGTGTAAATATATCATTTTGCCATGTATATATCTTGCTCTGCGCGATTTCTCGTTTTTTTTTGTTACGAGGGGGGGTTATTGTTTGCAAAGGAGAAAAAGTGTGTTAAAAAACTTTAATAAATATATATATTTTTTTAAAAATTAAGGTTGGCAGTCACCACCGTTCTTCCCCCCCCCCCCCCCCCCCCTGCTAACGTTAAAGCAGACGCCCTAGCGAAGGCAGGCTCCAGGCATGGTTATTTTTGGAACCCCCCGAAAGCACCCCAGTACACGCAGTTCAGGTCTCACAGACCAATATTCAGGATCTAGCGAAGGCATAGAAAGAGGACTAAAAACTCAGGGAACCTTCCCAGCCCCGTATGATAAATACAAGAAAGCAATAACCACACATGACGGTGTGATTTTAAAGGATGGCATTTATATAGTTCCCAGCCAGGACAGGAACCAGATCATTTGTCAGTTCCATGACAATCATGGACACCAAGGAATTGAACCCACCCTAGCCCACCTCAGACCGCTCTGCTGGTGGCCTAATTTAAGAATCGATGTAACGCACTACATTGAGAATTGCTTAATCTGTGCCCAGAATAATCTGGACAGATATGCTAAAAAGGCTCAACTTAGTCATACCCGCTCCGTTAATGGACGCTGGACAAACCTCCAGATAGATTATATAGGACCCCTACCCCCTTGCAGAAATGGTTACAAGCACGTGTTGATGGTCATAGACACCTTCACAAAATGGGTGGAAGCATTTCCATCACAGACTAATACGGCCAAGACAACGGCTAAAATATTAACACACCACATCTTTACAAGATGGGGCCTCCCCCGCAGTATAGAGTCCGCCCAAGGCTCCCAGTTCACCGGACGTGTAATGAAAAACGTCCTCACAATTTTCGGCATTAGACAAAAGTTCCATATCGCATACCACCCCCAGTCAAGTGGTATTGTAGAACAAATGAATAGGACATTGAAAACCACTTTCAGGAAAATGGTACAGCAGAATAACAGCACCTGGGATCCTGTTCTCCCATTTGCTTTGATGTTTTTAAGAAACACGGTATCCACGTCCACAGGATACACCCCCCACACCCTCATGACCGGACGCCCCATGAAAGGCACAGAGTATTTATGAGGACTGGATTTGGCCAGCCCCGCAGTTACAGCCCTCACGCATGAAAATGCGGTTAAACAACTGATACAGAACATAAAGGCAGCCCAACTCGCAGCAGCAGTGAGACTTGGAACCAGGAAGAAACAGAGCAAGGCTTGTTTCGACAAAACAGTACACGCCACTGAGTTTACAGTATGGCAACAAGTCATGCTTTCCCTTTACAATCCCAGCTCATTCCTTTCCCCAAAGGTTTCCGGACCGTAATCCATTTCGGACAAAGTCAGCCCCTCAGTATACAAAATAACCTATCCCAATGGTAAATCTGCGTGGTATCATAGAAACCAGCTCAAGGCTTATGGCTCGCAGAATAACCACACACACCACATCCTGCTCGTAGCAGCAGACGATCACGCCCCGCCCATAGATGACGTATTCCTACCCTCCCCCAACCACTCCAGCCCGCCCTCAGACACGACTTCAACTCCGCCCCCAGAGGCACAACTCCGCCTCTCCCTTCCCTCAACCAGCAGTGACAGCAACAGTGATAGCAATCACGTTGACGATAACCACAGCACACCACGTTACAACTACACCCCTGCACCAGGCCCCACTCCCAGCGAATCCGAGCATGATTCTACTGACCCATTTGAGACTACTTATATCAAAACCCCTGATCCAGACCCACCGCCCGACGATTACGGATTGAAGCATAGTAGCTCCAACTTTGACACACGATTCTGGCACCGAGACAATTCGTTCAGGCTCATCCAGAAAGATGAGATGGACCCCAATTTGGCCCAAGCAGCTTTAGCATGGTTACTACAGTCAAGAGTTTGGCAGCCGGGAGAAGATGATGACTTCGAGTCTGACTCCCACCAAACGAATCCCTTTACGACCCTGTTCGCTATTGAGCAGTGAGGTGTCCAGATGATAGAGAAAAAAGGAACCGACGGAGAGATACGGTGTCCTTTCTGATGGAACCTGCACCATGTTTGTTGAATGTTTGTTCGTTAGTGTTAGCGTTAAGTGTTGTTCATAAACACGAAAGTTTTCACGTCCCCACGTCACCACTCCTTTGACGCCCAACGCCTGTTAGAGGAACAAGTTTGTCGTCAGACAATAGTTCAGAGGAATTAGTTTGTCGACAGAACACGACTCATAGCTACTCTCCTAATTCGAGAGGCAGCCCCCACGCCGACCACATTCTTACCCGTTCTTGCCGTTTGCTCAGGCAGTGGAGAAACGGAATTGGTCCCCGCCCTGCCTGAGGACCCCCCCACTGGTCAGCTACACTCGGATAGAGCACATACGGCATTGATCACCGTCCTACCCGGGGATTCCACCCATTTCTTACCCGCCGCGGCCCATACACACCCCATTTTGGCTCATTACTTTTGAAATTCTTTTGTTTGGTTTTGGCAACCCTTAGGTTGCTTCCCTATGCTATTTACATCCTCAAACATTGGGATGGTAAATCACACAGGCTGCGAGATGGCTCGCAGTACGGCAGTATTTTTCTTAGATGTCTTGTCCCAAATATTCGTTTTTTTTTTAAATGAGGGAGTCACAGATGGTGACCAATTATAAAGGGAAATTGGCAGTAAAGGACAGACAGACAGACATACAAGATCTTAAGCAAGATAATAACAGAAATTATGCTTGTGTTCACAGAACTCCAGAACCCCAGGAACCCCAGAGGAAGACAAAGAAGAAGTCCGACAAAGATGAAGACAGTCTTCGTGTTCACATGGATCTTAGCGGGATCCCTTCAGTTGCGTGCGGACGCTACCCCCTGAACCCTACCACACAAACCGTAAATGATTCCCACCCCTGCAATACACGGAACCCCAAGATAACTAGCCCGCGGCAGCTAGCAATACCCCGACCTGGTGTGATAAGTTTATCACCTGGTACTCGCTCTCATATATAGTCGAAGCACTCTTAGTGCTGGCGATACTTTGCAGTGTCTTGCATACATTTCGAGTTAGGAAATGGCGAAAGAGAGCATATCGCTCTCACACCCCGGTATACAGATTTAGGTCCCCCATTTTTGGATTTCACCAGACCCCCGAACCATTGGGACGGATTAAAGAGCATCCATTTTTTATGTATTCTGTGGATTAAAGAGATGTAAACCTCTGTGTCTGACTGCCAGGCCAGAGAAATGTGTGTGCTGCTATTTTGTATAGTCTAAGATGTATAGATTATTTTTGGATTGTTTGTATTTTTGGATTGTTTGAATAAGGATAGTTTATTGAGAATAGTTAGAGGTTCCAGTTGTTAAATTTTTCTGTAATGCATGTATTAATGTCATAGCGCCCCGTCGAGTTTTTATGATAATGAATGTATTTAAAATGGTTTAGGTAAAATTGTGTTGCATAGGATAGGACAGTGTAGAGCCTAAGTAAGGGTGCCCCGTTTGGTCAGAGGATGAAGACGATGTAGTAGTGTAATCCTTCATGCTTCACATTGAGGATCACAAGGAGGATGTGTAGCCATTTGGGATGGCCACGTCCCAGTTACTAAATGGACACTTGCAAAGAATGCAGGGAAAATTGGACAATACTAAGAAACCAGCAGGTGCAAGCTCTGTCTGTTGATTAGAACCTTAAGCTCTCAGACAGGACAGAAACTGCTAAGCAATCTACATACTAATGAGCCATCTCCGGGGACAAAAGGGAAACATTTAGATACACAATGTTAAGGCAGACACCCCGGCGCCAGAAGAGACTCAAACAAAGTAGACCAACAGTCACCTAGGACACCCGCAGCAATCAGGGAACCACCCCTCTATTGGAGGAAGATCGATACGAATGATTGGGAAAGACCCAATTAATTGAGGCCAAGTTCAAGTCCCGCCCAAAAGCATGCGAAGCCCCTTTTAGTATAAAAGCTATTCTCCAAGGGAGAATCTTTCTTCTTTGGCCTTGGCTCTCAGCGAAGAGAGACCCGCCGAGTTGCTGCATCAGACCAAGTAAGTTCCAAGCCAACGCACGCTACGAGATAGACGCTCCTAGTTGCTACCCTGTAAACAGCTCAACCCAGCAGCCTCAGAACCAAGCAACGGCCATTGTTCCTCTGACTGAGTGGGCACCCGAAGCAAAGTATAGGCTTTAGTAATAGTGGTAGTTTAGTTTGTAGAGTTTATGCATGAGTAGATTTGTCTGTGTGTAAATAAATGAGCATTGCTTTTGAACTTACTAACTGGTGTATCGAGTCTTTGATCAGTATTCGGTTCTGAATCTTGTGGCGGTATCGAAAGATACCTGGCGACTCTTGAGCAAATGTAATTAAACAGAGCCAAATTAAGAAACACAGCTAAAGCTAGCAACACCACTTTAGAGAGATTGTGAGTGACACAGGCGGTGTCAAGAAATTGTTCAGCTGAGGAAATAGGCTGTGGGCTGCACTCTGTCCCTCTTTCTCTTTTGGAATAAGTGTGACGCTCAGTTCAAAGAGCCAACTCTACCAAAAACTGACCAGCAAACTGAAATCTTGTAATAATTGTAAGATCTCTTCCATCCACCTGCCTCCAAGAAACGAGCTAACCCAAATTGGCGACAGCCTCAAGGACAATCAAAGTGCACTCAATCATATGCTCTTTTACCTTTCTTTATTGGAATCAAACTCCTGTATTTTTTATTTGTCTGTGTGCAAGTACGTGTGTCTGGTCCAAATGACTCATTGGTGGCCTGATTGATGTTGTGTTTTTAGTATTTGTTTTGGTGTTAATGATGAATAAATGTTTTCTTTCCTTGTCTCAAGATCTCAATGAGGCTTCTGAGGCACGATTCCATTTCTTATATATGCTGGTGTCTCAGGGATCGATCCTTCTCTCATATATATGCAGTCATCTATCACTCATTTTATAATGCCTTCCAACATGTTATTTACAACTGCCATCAAACTAACTGGAAAAGAATTCCCAAACTCCAAATTCTTTCCCTCTTAAAATACTGGAATTAAATGTGTTTCTCTTCAGTCCATTGGAACTAGCTCAGACATTAAAGAGCTGTTAATATTATGTGGCACTGACTTGCTAAAATATCGCTCCAACTTCTTTCAGTATTCCTGGGTAGAATTACAGAATCATTAGTGGTTATAGCACAGAAAGGGATCAATTCAGTCTGCTTTGTTTGTGCTAGCCCTCTAAATGAGAAATTGAACACGTGCCACTCCACTGTCTTTGCGCTGTAGCCTGCAAGTCTTTCCTTTTTACATAATGGTGCAATTGCCTTTTGAACACCTCAATTGACCCTACCTCCATTGCAATCTCAAGCAGTGCATCCCAGATCTTAATGACTCGATGATATAGTTTTAACCACATGATAAAGTTTTCCCCTCATATCAATTGCTTTTTTTGCAGGTAAATCTGTTGGTCTGGTTCTTGATCCTCCCACTAATAGGAACAGTTTCTTCCTATTTACTCTGTCCAATCCCTCATGATTTTCAGCACACCATGGGTGGGATTCTCTGGTTTCCCAGCTGCGTGTTTCTTGGCGGTGGGAGATGGCACGATGCTTGCTGGCAGCGGGATTCTCTGCTCCTGTAGCTGTCAATGGAAATTCCCATTGAAGCCACCCCACGCCACTGGGAAACCCGCAGGGGGGGCTGCTTGCAGGACAAAAGAATCCGGCCATCAGTGAACGGCCAGAGAATTCTGGCCCATATCTTCTTTCAACCTTCTCTTCTCCATTGGAAACTGTCCCAAATTCTCCAATATTTCGACATAACCGATGTTCATCATTTCTGGAAACATCCACATGAATCTTCTCCGCACCCTCACTTATGTCTTCATCCTTTGGAAAGTATGAGTCCGAGAAGTGGACATGATGCTCCAGAGAGGTCAAACTATAGTGTTTTATACAGGTTTAACCTAACTTCCTTGCTGTTGTGCTCTATGCCGCAATTGATAAATTCCAGGATAGTGTGTATAGCTGCCCTCTAAACCTATCCTGTCACCTTCAACGATTTACATACATGTACATCCAGATTCCTCTGCTCCTGTAGACCTTTAGAATTGTACCCTTTATTTTTTATTCCCTCTCTATGTTCTTCTTCCCAAAAGCAATCACTTGGCATATCTCTGCATTAAGTTTCATCTGCCACATGTCTGCCCATTCCACCAACCTGTCTATGTCTTTTAGAAGTTCTATACTATCCTCCTCATGGTTCACAATACTTCCAAGCTTCATATTAACCACAAATATTCAAATTGTGCCCTGTGAGGTCTAGGTGATTAATATATGTCAGGAAGAGCAGGGGTCTGATGGCCAATTCCTGGGGAACTCCACTATGAACATTCCTCCAGTCCAAAAATGAACCTTTTACCACTACACTTTGTTTCCTACCTTTCAGCCAATTTAGTATTTGTATTGCTACTGTCCCCTTTATTCCATAAGATCAAACTCTGCTCATAAGTTTGTTGTACTGCTCTTCATAAAATGCCTTTTAGAAATCCATGGACATCACATGAGCAGTATTCATCTCATCAAACCCTCCCCGTTACAACATCAAAAAAACTCTAGCAAGTTAGCTAAACTTAACCATGCTGGCTTTCCTTAATTAACTCACATTTGCTTAAGTGACTCTTAATTTTATCTCAAATTATCGTTTTTAAAGGTTTCTCCACAATTGAGGTTAAACTGATTGGCCTGTAGCCTCTGGGACTATCTTTACCTCCTTTATTTAAAATTCACTTTGCAGGATGTGGGCTTCACTGGCTAGGCCAGCATTTGTTTCCCACCCCTAATTTCCCTTGAGAAGGTGGTGGTGAGCTGCTTTCTTGAACCGCAACAGTCCGTGTGGTGTAGGTACACCCACAGTGCTGTTAGAGAGGAAGTTCCTGGATTTTTACCCGGTGACAGTAAAGGAACAGTGATATATTTCCGAGTTAGAATGGTGAGTGACTTAGAGGGGAACCTCCAGGTGGTGGTGTTCCCAGCTATCTGCTGCCCTTGTCCTTCTATATGGTAGTAATTGTGGGTTTGGAAGGTGCTGCCTAAGAAGCCTTGGTGAGTTCCTGCAGCGCACCTTGTAGATGGTACACATGGCTGCCACTGTTCGTTGGTGGTAGAGGGAGGGAACGTTTGTGGAAGGGGTGCCAATCAAGCAGGCTGCTTTGTCCTATATGGCGCCGAGCTCCTTGAGTGTTGTTGGAGCTGCATCTATTCAGGTGTAAGAGTGCTTCCTGTTGATCCTTTATTTCCCATTTCATTATTTTTACTGTTATCATTTTGATCTATGGATGCTTGATGGACATATACCTTTAAGTCGAACAGGGGAAGAAAGGAATTAAAAGTTACAAAAGAAAACACTGTACTAGCTTTGAACAGCAGAGCTCAAGACTCAGTCCGACTGGTTGGCCAAAAGGCCGTATTCTGCCCAGTAACAGGTGCCGATTGGTTCCTATCTGAGTGGGATGTTTTTCAGAGAGCCAGGGTAAGCAGTTGGAGTCCTGGATTCTCAGAGGAAAGGACCTGCTCTCTTTTCTCTCTCTCCAGAAAAGCTGCTGTATTTCTGAAACTGCAGAGGTCTGAATGAATCTATTGTGAAAACCATTACAAACTGGAAACAGAAAACCTCGAACTGAAAGCCTAGATTGAAGAAAGATGGGTGAAATAACCATTTGAAACAAAGACTCTTAACTTTTTACTTTCATTATTATTTTTACAACCCTCTTCTCCCCTCTATGTTTGTCTGTCTTGTGTACCTGTGTCTGTGCAGAGAATGGGTCGAGTTAAGTGTACACGGTTAAGAATTAGATGATAGTTAGCCTGTTGTATCTGCTGCATATTTAATCATAGTTCTTGTTATTAATAAAGTTAATTGTGTTTAAATATTATAAACCTGGTGATTGCAGTTATTGGGCAGCCAAGATCCAAAGATTTTGGGTGTTTTCTAAGAACTATTATTAATTTCAATGGTGTTGCGACTCCGGGTCAAATAGGGCTGGAATTGACCATGCACTAGCCCAGGAGGTGTAACACAGGCAAGTGGGGAATATTCCATCAGACTCCTGACTTGTGCCTTGTAGGTGGTGGACAGGCTTTGGGGAGTCAGGAGGTGAGTTACCCACCGCAGGATTCCTAGCCTCCGATCTGCTTTTGAAGCCGCAGTATTCATATGGCTAGTCCAGTTCAGTTACTGGTCAATGGTAACCCCCAGGATGTTAGTAGTAGGAGATTCATGGTAACGCCATTGAATGTCAAGGGGCAATGTCTAGATTCTCTCTTATTGGAGATGATCATATCCTGGCACTTTTGTGGCACAAATATCACTTGCCACTTGTCAGCCCAAGCCTGGATATTGTCCAGGTGTTGCTGCATTTGCACAGGACTGCTTCAGTGTCTGAGGAGCCATGAATGGTACTGAACATTGTGCAATCATCAGAGAACATCGCCTCATCTAACCTTATGTTGGGAAAAAGGTCATTGATGAAGCAGCTGAAGATGTATGGGCCAGGGACATTTTGTAGAAATAGCTTCTAGTTTTAAATCCTTTTGGGTGGATAATTGTAGTTGATTACATGACCAAAACTGTCTTCAAATGACAAATCCCTTTATCCCAAGAACAAGAGAAAAACTGGACAGTTTACTAAGAACACAGCAAGGAGCAGCAGCTAAAGAAAAGGACAGTAACATCAATGACTTTTAACAAACTGGAGACAGCTACATCTTAAAATCTTTAGCCATTCCTTTTCAGAGTCCCCGAGAACAGAAAGTTGACCTCAGCATAAGAAAAACTGGGCAGTCAGCAATAACACAGTAATCAATTTTGGGATCTCTGTAAAAGTGCACTATCCTCTTGAATGGTATATTTCTCGTGAATTTATTTTTGTGAATGAGTGATATGACATTTAGACTTCTGGGCTGAATGCATGAATAAATAAGCCTCTTTAATTAAACCCAGGAAAGACTGCTGCTGATTATTTAGAAATTGACTATACACTCAGCGGTTGAGAAAAATAACCACCCTCCTTTCCAAAACACATTGATTGCGGTCAGTAAGGTTTTTGTTCTCACCCACCCTTGGCTGTAAAAGAATTTTAAACCCTTCAAGTATCTAAACTACCTCCTCTTTCACCATAACCTCAATGGCGAAATGTTATCAGGTCAGACTTGAGTTTTTTAAGTCGAGCTAAAGACATTTCTACAGTTACTTTTTTGGAATTAATTTGACACTACACCCGTCAGGTACTATTAACACCTTAGAATCATCTTTAATAATGAAAACATATACAAAATATCATGTTGGCACTTCAGCCACTTCCAGACTCTCATACTTAACTTGTCCTGTTAAATCTCTCACCGGGCCTTTTTAGTCATAAATTGTTTCCTGATTTTTGGCATGAGTGAAAAAGGCTTTCCCATCACTAGGAAACCTACCCACAATACATTTTTCTGATATCTTTTTGGCATTTCCAACAATTGTTTTATTCATCTTTATTTGGAACTTACACATGTCCATACTCACTTTATGCCTATTGAGATATTTATTTTAGAATTTAATATCTCAACAAATATCTTTTTAGGTTTTGCTCTGGCATAGACCATCCATTTCTATTTGAAGAACTTACAAGACTTCCCTGCACTTATGCGTAGATTTAAATAACCTCCCTGTAATATCCTGACAGATGGGCAACCACCAACTTGTTTAACAAATAATGGTGTATTGAAATAATAACTACATACAGAGAGTGAAATAAAAGGCAACCATGTTCCAAGACTCCAAACTCCCAACTAACTAGGAAAATCATGCTCCGTCCACCGGGGTTCGGACGCTCTGGCCCCGTTGGTCAATTGGGTTACATGACACTCCCTTAAAGGGGCATGCTACCAAATCCCTTCCCCTTTACATTCCTGATTACATTCTTCAATTAACAAAGGAACGATTTACAAAAAATACACAAGTGCCTCTCAAAACCGCCTCTTATGAGGTAATTTTGTCAGATGACTAGTCGATCCTTTGAGAATGACACAATTTACCAACAGGTGCTTCAGCAACCAAGGTAACTTTGGTTTAAACCGCAACGTGTTGACTCCCGATTTGTGACGGTGTATCCGTGCAGATAATTTCCCCAGTTCCCCTGGAACATTACTGGGTTCATCCTCGGGATAGCTTGCTGCAACCTCACTTCCATCCATAGCCATCTCACGGACAAGCCATCCCAGGCCAGGTTGTCCCAATGGTTCTGTGCGCGATTCTCTCCTCCTCAGATGGTCCAGGTGTTTTTCTACCCTTCTCCATTGAACATCTACCATGTACAATATTGGACCTGTTTTTGCCACAACCGTTCCATGGATTGAATTTGGGCCAGAACCAACATTCTGCACATGTACTAAATCATCTACCTCAAACATTCTTTCAGCTTTCTTTGAGTCTTGGTATTTTTTCTGATCACTCTGTTTAGCCTCCCCCCTCCCTGCCAAATTCAGAAATATAAGATCCAATCGCGTTCTGTTCTAATGCATCTGCCCATTTGTAACTCAGTGGGTGTAACACCTATGGTGACATGAAATGTAGTTGAATAGGCGCACAGGAACTGGGCCTGTCTGAGATATAGAGGGGCTGATGACTTGTTTCTTCATGGTAGCTTTGAATGTTTGGATAGCTCTCTCTGCCTGTCCATTTTAAGCAGGGTGGTAAGGAGCTCTTGGAATATGTCGAATGCCATTGGTTCTCATAAAATGTTCCAAATCTTCACCAGTAAAAGCAGTCCCATTATCTGAGACCAGAACCTTGGGCAACCCTTGGGTGGCAAATGTCTGTCGCAATTACTCTACCGTCGCTGACAAGGTTGTGGACTTCATTTTGGGTATGTCCAACCATCTGTAATAAGCATCTACGATGAGCAAGAACATGGAGCCCATAAATGGGTCAGTGAAATCGACATGTAGTTGCACTCTGGTAGAGGAAGACAGCTCAAAGTGTCCGTGTTTGAAATGTGGGTGTCTGGCCTTTGTTGAAACATGTATTCGTAGGCCGCAAACATTAAAGCCCAGTGTTGAGCCCTAGTTGATATAACAATATATATATTGTAAGAAATACAAACGATTAACAATTTGATGTCAATACCTCTCACCACCAGATGGAGATATGGAGCAGACAAGCACAAAAAGCTCAAAGATACATCAGATAATCCAAAGGGAACAGATCTTGAGAACACAACGAATAACTACAGACCAACAGAATTCGCACAAAGGTACGACTTTGAAACCAAAGAACAACTAACCAACGCATTGCAATTCAATGACAACAAAGTGTTGGGACTTCCAGTCACATTTGACAGATCATGCAGTATGGAAAGCAACCCAGATAGTAAACGGGCAAGGGACTGCAGGACATTGTTTGGGATAAAACAACAAATTGGAGGACTTAGTACTTGATCCAAGACCAGAAATCAAACCGTTTTCTCGGGCAAAGGAGACAAGAAATCAACGCCACAAGCACATAAAAAGGCCACGTCAGCCAACAAAGATGGTTCAAGAGCAGCATCAGTCAAAAACCTGATCAACTGAACTGATGACTTTTGGTTATGTACCATAGTGAATACTGAGTACAGACTCAATTTGTGGACTGTAAAAAAGTTTTTAAATTGTTAACACGTAACAATATTAATTTACATGTACAGAGCATACATTGCTTACATGTTTGTAATGATTTACAAACATCTTTAAAAAAGGGGAATGTAATAAAATGTATATTGTAAGGAATACAAAGGGTTAATAATTTGATGTTAATACTTCTTACCACCAGATGGAGATAAAGAGCAGTCATACAAATATCATGTGACTCCTGGGATTCTGGGAGAAGGTGTTTAGGCGAGGGACAGATTAGTAGCGTAGTGTAGAGTTCTGCAGTTAGAGATAGCATAGTTTAATTTGGTAACCTTACACTTTCGGAATACGTACAAATCTTATTTAGTAGTGTTAATAAATTAATTTTATTAGTTCACAAAACCTGTTGTTCTTTGTTCAACACTATGCATTCAAGCCATCCAGGTAAAGCAAAACAGAGAACAACACAGTTGAAGCTATGGGGGGACGGCCTTATCCTCCCTAAATAACACCAACAAGGGTTTGTGTTTGATTAGGACTATGAAATGTTGTCCATAGATGTATTGGTGTAACCCTTTTCACTCCAAATATTATGGCTAGTCCGTCCTTTGCAATTTGTGAGTAAGCTTGTTCAGCACTGATCAAAGTCCTTGAGGCATCGGCGATAGGCTTTTGTAAACCATCTTCCATTTAAAGGGCCAAATTCACTGCGATTCCATAAAGGGAGGTAAGAAATATCACATCTGATGGGTCAAAATGAACCAAGAGACTGGATGACTGTAAAGTTAGTTTAGCTAATGTAACTCCACTATTTCTCCACAGAAAAAGCAGGGAATAATAGACCAGTTCGCCTGACGTCAGTAGTGGGGAAAATTCTAGCATCCATTATCAAAGATTTTATAACAGAGCACTTCGAAAAGAGTATCAGGATCGGACAGGGTCAGCATGGATTTATGAAGGGGAAACCATGCTTGACAAATCTACTTGAATTCTTTGAGGATGTAACTAGTAGAACTGATGAAGGGCAGCCAGTGGTTGTGGTGTATTTGGACTTTCAGAAGGCTTTTGACAAAGTCCTGAGCAAAGATTAGCGTGTAAATTTAAAGCACATGGGATTGAGGATAGTGTTTGAGATGGATAGAAAACTGATTGGCAGACAGGAAACAAAGAGGAGGAATTAATGGGTCTTTTTCAAATTGGCAGGCAGTGACTACTGGTGTACCGCAGCTATCGGTGCTAGGACCTCAGCTGTTCACAATATATATTAATGATTTAGACGAGGGAACAAAATGTCATATCTCCAAATTTGCAAATGACACCAAGTTGGGTGGGAGCATGAGCTGTGAGGTGGATGCAGAGATCCTTCAGTGTAACTTGGACAAGTTGAGTGAGTGGGCAAATGAATGGCAGATGCAATATAATTTGGATAAATGCGAGGTTGTCCATTTTGGTAGCAATACAAGAAGGCAACCTATTATCTGAATGGCCATAATTTGGGAGAGGGGAATGTGCAACGAGACCTGGATGTCCTCGTACACCAGTCCCTGAAGGTAAAAATGCAGGTGCAACAGGTGGTAAAGAACACAAATAGTATGCTGGCCTTCATTGCGAGAAGATTTGAGTACAGGAGCAGGAATGTCTTGCTGCAATTATACAAAGTCTTTGTGAGGCCACACCTGGAATATTGTGTGCAGTTTTGGTCTCCTTATCTGAAGAAGGATGTTCTAGCTGTAGAGGGAGTGCAGCGAAGGTTTACCAGACTGATTCCTGAGATGGCAACACAGACATACGAGGAGAGATTGAATCGGTTAGGATTGTATTTGTTGGATTTCAGAAGAATGAGGGGGAAATCTCATGGAAACCTATAAAATTCTAACAGGACTGGACAGGGTAGATGCAGGAACGATGTTCCCGATGGTGGGTGTGTCCAGATCCAGGAGGCACTGTCTGAGGATATGGGTTGGACCATTTAGGACAGAGATGAGGAGAAATTCCTTTACCCAGAGAGTGGTCAGCCTGTGGAATTCATTCCCACAGGAAGTAGTTGAGCCCAAAACATTGTATGGTTTCAAGAAGCAGTTATATATAGCACTTAGGGCAAAGGGAATAAAAGGATATGGGGGAAGCAGGATTAGGCTATCGAGTTGGATGATCAGCCATCATCATAATGAATGGCGAAGCAGGCTTGGAGGGCCGAAAAGCCTTCTCCTGCTCCTATTTTTTCTATGTTTCCAAATGATGTAGATGAGAACGTGGGGGCAACGATAAGTAAATTTGCAGACGGCACCAAGATTCGTAGGGTGGTAAACAGTGAAGAAGACGGTCATAGGTTACAGGGAGGCATAGATGGGTGGTCCGATGAGCGGAACAGTGGCAGGTGATATTTAACCCTGATAAGTGTGAGGTGGTGCACTTTGGAAGAAGAAGCAGGACAAGGGAGTATGTAATGAATGGCAGGATGCTAGGAAGCTCAGAGGAACTGATGGATCTTGGGGTCCTTGTTCACAGATCTCTGAAGACGGCAGAGCAGGTGAATAGGGTAGTTAAAAAGGCAGAGAGGCACTTGCCCAAATCAGTCATGGAATAGAATATAAGGGTAGGAGGTTAAGTTGGAGTTATACAGATCATTGTTTAGGCTACAAGTGGAGTATTGTGTGTTGTTCTTGTCACCTCACTGTAGGAAGGAGGTGATTGCACTGCAGAGTGTACAGAGGAGATTCACTAAGATGTGTGGAATGGACTATCTGAGCTGTAAGGAGAGACTGGATAGGCTTGGATTGATTTCTTTGGAGCAGAGAAGGCTGAGGGGGATTTGATTGAGGACACACGATTATGAGGAATTTGGACAGGGTAAATAGGAAGCAACTGTTCACCTTGGTTGAGGGGTTAATCACAAGGGGGCACAGTTTTAGGGTGAGGGGCAGGAGTTGCCGAGAGAATTGTAGAAAAGAAAATTTCACACAGAGGGTAGTGAGAATCAGGAATGGATTGCCTGGGAAGGTAGTGGAGGCTGGAAAAATTGCAACTTTAAAAAGCCCTTGAATGAGCACTTGAAACACCATCACATTCAAGGATATGAGACAAGTGCTGGTAAATGGGATTAGTGCGAGATTAGGGGTAATTATTGTCATTGCAGACTTGATGGACTGAATGGCCTCTTTTGCGCTGTCCAACTCTATGACTCGATGATTCCTGATGATTCTGAGCTGCGGTAAATGTGAAGCCTGAGTCAGAGGAGACTAAAGGTTTTCATGTGGTTCCTGGACTCCTTCTCCTTCTGGTCCAGAAGGAAATCTTAAAAAAGAAACCCTTCTGGGTCTCTTCCGGCCAAGGATCTTGTTTGCCCTTGACGTTCACTGGAAATCCTGGGCCCATGTGCGATTTGCACATTTCATAGTTAAACTGGTGTCAGGATCCAAATTATATTATTGCCCAAACAGTTATGAGGCACCCTCCATTTCCGCTCGGCAGACGGGTTTAAAATTGAGGTTTTTAATATCTGGTACAGGTTTTGGCCCAATGATTCAATTACATTCGTATTGAACAATTAAGAGTAGAGGACATAACCCAGGTTTCCATTTCAAGCCATTGATATTCTGATTAAAATATTCTCTGCAGTGAGAGAATTCAACAGAAATTCTATCCCATTGGGTTGAATTGCCCATCAGTAGAAAATTCTGGCGAACTGCAACACAGGTACTGACCCACAATTTGTTGTGGATGTCCATTGTAATTAAGGTATTTAGAAAGTTATAATGGATGTAAGTTGTACTTCGCATTTGTATATCTTGGTAGACAGTTGGAAAGGTATCAGCTTACATATATGCAAGACATTATCGTTTGGACAAGCTTGGACTACTGCCAAGAACATTATGTTATATAATTACAAGAAGCGTAATCCATTTAATACCTTGGAATGAATCGGTAGTATGCCAGACTTTGTTATTTCTGAAGCAATTAGTCTAGAAAAATAATGGTCAGTTAGGAATTTGGACTAAAGGGGACCTCTATTGTTAAACAATGCTCCAGCTAATAACAAGTCCTAGGTCACGATACCCCATATTTACTGAAACAATTATGAATGTGCAATTTTATGCCATTATGTGGCTGTTTACTTGATGGTGATGGTGTGTCGTGACCTTTACGAAGTAATTTCTTTTATGTTTGGATTCAGCTGAGTTAATTGCTTTAATGCTCTTCAATACGTAGCCTTTAGAAAACAAACAAAAACTTCTGTTGCATATAAAGGGAAATGGTTGGTGAATTCTGAACAGGTGTTTTACATTGGTTTTCTGTTCATGCCAGAATCACAAACTGTGCTATTATGTGACAGTGCGCGCGGTTGGTCAGAAAGTAATATATCCAGCTTTTGTTCAGAGCATAAGGAAAATGAGACTCGGAGGTTCCTGTTGATGCAACCTCTTCCAATGATACTCTATGCACAGGGTGTTCTGACACACACACTTCCATGCTTTTTAAACCACTTTTTCCAGATTATATCTAGCAAAACAAACCACAATGTATTTCTAAGTTTTGCTTCGCCCTTCAGAGTGATGGCAGTTCCAGATCGTTTTAGGCTTCCCGGTGAGGGCTGTTTACTATTTTGCCACTGGGTGTGTGACTACCTCAAGGATGCAGTTTTCCATCACCTCAGCTTTGACATTTTATGACGTTTAAGAGAAGTTCGAGCAATTCCTTTGACTTCCAATGTTAACTCTCCTCTTGGTGCGTTAGAAATGTCCCTGATGGATAGTGGTTATCAAAGCTGTACAGATGTGATACATTTTACTTTCCTGTGGTTTAAAAATGGAATAATAAAATGCAATGCTGTGCACTGGTGCTACTCGAAGAGCATATCTAATAATAATCTTTTTTTGTGTCACAAGTAGGCTCACATTAACACTACAATGAAGTTATTGTGAAAAGCCCCTAGTCACCACATTCCGGCGCCTGTTTAGGTTCACAGAGGGAGAATTCAGAATGTGCAATTCACCTAACAAGCACGTGTTTCCGGACTTGTGGGAGGAAACCGGAGCACCTGGAGGAAACCCACAGCAGACACGGGGAGAATGTGCAGACTCCGCACAAACAGTGACCCAAGTGGGAATCGAACCCGGGTCCCTGGTGCTGTGAAGCAACAGTGCTAACCACTGTGCTACCATGCCGCCCTTAAATGTAACAGCTAACTGTACCTAAAGAAGCTAAGAAATGTGTAAAGTGATAAATTAAACTTGATTGATTACTGAACGCACACTGAAGGCAATATGAACCAATTTTTGTGGGAGGCCTTTCAAGGGTGGATTTGGGATGAGGCAGAACCTTTGCATGCTCAAAAGAGCTTAACAATCAGGGGTACTTACACAGATGGGATGGGTGTCTTCACCATTCATGACATAACTGCAATTTTCTCTCCAAACTTCTGACATTTTGTTAAAAAGAGCAGGGGGCGTGTTTTGCGGCATCACTTTGCCCAGCCATGTCCGTCACCACCTGGGGGCTATACTCACCTCCCAGCCCTTGGTATCCATTTTTGGAAACCAGAAGAGACTCCCGCTGGTGTAACATCACGCCGGCGAGGAGGAATATCTGACGAGCTAGGAAGCAATGGCAGTAAGCCATTTAATCATATTTAAATGAATTTAAATTCATGAAAATCAGGTTCACTCCCTCGCTGGATGTAAACCTAATTACGTCTGCAGGATGGACCTGGGAACATCACATTCTGAGTTCTCGCCAGTTCAAATCCTGTTATGGCCCTCTTTCTCTTTCTCCCTTCCAGAGAGAGAGAGAGAGTTTGCGGCCATAACATGATTTGTGCCTGAAATGAACTGGCCTGGAAACTCCCTCCAATTAATGTTGATGGCCAGCGAAGAGCTTCGCCCTTTAACCTTCAGCTTCTAGCAAATAAAAGCAGCCAGAAGAAAAATACAAAATTCTCAAGTACGATTTGTGCACGCATTACATTATGTCCACGTAATTTTAAGTCTTGAAAGACATGTGATAAACCTCCTGGGGTTTTCAGCTTTGTTCAATGCAGAAGTGTCATTGCTAAATGTGGGCAAAGGACCAACTGGAATATATTAAGATGCAGGTTTATCCCTCTATGAGTACATTTAATCCTGAACTGAGTCACATACCTGATAAACAACCCTCAGAATTGAGAGCAGTCAGGAAAGGCAATGGTGAGGCTTTTATATGTCTTTTTATAATGAAAGCAGTGGAGCTGCATGACCAACATCATTCTATCAAACAGTTTATACAGACAGCAATAATAAAGAGTAATCATTGCAGTGAAATTTACATTGCAGTAGAAATAGCATCAGAAGCAGTGTTGACCTAGTCAGAATTTGTATTTACTGCTGATGCACAGTCGTGTGACCACTGGTTTACACTGTATATTGCTGCACCATATTAGATAAAGAGGCTTCCAAAATAAGGAGCTGAACTCATGTTATAATGGATTTGCTATGAAATGACGCACATCAATTACATGTCATGCTCCAGTATATTATGAACTTTTGGACATCACTTTAAAATTTTGAGCAAAAACAGACTGTTAAAATGGCCACTGAAAACCACGTGTCTTGGCAATATCAGCTCCAGACTTTCCTGAGACTATAGCAAATATCTAATTTCATATGGACATTCACAGCCATTTGGGAAATTCACATATCCTTTGGTATTAGGATGGAAGTTCAACAAAAGGACTATCGCATTCCAACTGACCCTTCTTTCTGCCTCACCATGTACAAAAGAAATGTTGAAATTCTGAGCGAGATCTATGGCTGTTCACTCTCGTGGGATCTTTCGATCTCGCTGACAGCACACCTCCGCCATGGGTTTCCGGGCCGCGTGGGCTGATTTCAATGGGAAATCGCATTTACAGTGGTTGGACTGCAAGATCCTGCCACTAGCCAATGGTGGGTATCCATCAACCTCCAATTGTATTATGGTGGACCCTCTTCCAAACCCAGACTGGATAAATTTCAAAGAGCCAGTTGACAAACATAGGATGTTAATTGACCTGACCAGGTACCTTCTTTGGAAAAGGGCTTTGGACTTATAACAGGTCACATGGGCGAGTCGCCATGTTTATTGCCTGCTTTTAAAACAGCAAAATCAACTTTGCAGAGCCAGATAGACAATCTGAAAGCCATTGAGTCAGTTAATCAACCAAACTAATAAGCTGAAATAACTTGAAGGTGGGATAAAGACTATCCCCAACCTGCTCATACTTCAAGCTCACTTGGGAACCAATCTGCTTGAAATTCAGCGACAGGGAACCTTGCAGCCTACTGAGAAATCCCTGCTGATAAGACTTTAATTTCAACTGAAAGCATCAACCCATCTAAGAAACTGCAGGCCTGCCATGAAAGAGAGACTGAGACAATTATATGTTATACTAATTTTTTTTCTTCATCTGTAACTAGTCTTTGCATGAGTGATGGAGTATGTGAATTAAGTGAGTGTGACAAAGGTTTTTAAACCCCTGGCTAGTATAGCATAATCAATAACCTTCTTTACTTTACTTTAAGGATCGCTGCTGGGATTTTTTGAATTGGGGCAATCACTCTGATGTGAAGAAAATACACACATTTTACATACAAAACACATTGATCACAGGGTTATGTTAATGGGCCAGTAATCCAAAGTCCTAAAGTAATGATCTAGAGACATAAATCCAAATCCCTTCACAGCAACTGCAGAATTTAAATTTAGTTAATGAAATGAACCTTAAAGAAAAATAAAATCCCTAACTATAATCTTCTAAAGTTTTCTTGATTTGGTAGCTAGTCCTTTGCAAGGAAAATTCAATGTTTTTTTAAACTACCTGCTTTGTTGTCTGCAAGATTACTTCATTGTGACTGGGTACTTTCCGTACTTGCTGACATCGCTGCTGCTAATAGCTGGAGATCCCCTTGACTTGGCTCCAGCTTTAAATAGATGTTGGGAACTGGGAGATCCACAAAGATTGCAAGAGTTTAATGCGCAGCTTTCTTTTTGGCCTGAGATGAGAACTGCTGCTTTCTTGTTGCCTGCAAAATCTAAGCCAGTGTAGTAAGTATGCATTGTGGAATGGATATAAATCAAAGGCGATAAAGCTGTAATACATTGCAATTTAACAATGCAAATGATCTTTTGCTATTTGGCTAATTGGCATTAAAGTGGAAGATCCACACGAGAGTAATAAACAAATCCTTTACCTTGGAGCCCAGCGTTTGAACCCAGTCAAATCTCCTAATTGCCATTATCTGGGGAAGACTTTCAGAAACTGGGTGTAGCCCATATTTTGGTCATCAAAGACATAATGGGCTGAATTCTCCGCTTTGCGATGCCGGAAGAGTAAACCGCAATCGGGCGGAGAATTGAGCGAAAGTGAAAAACTAAGGTCAGACCGCGCAATGAGATTGGCGGAGGCACCGGTGTCCAGGCGGAATCGTATTTGAGACCGGTTGACTGTAAGGGTGGCACACCACTCATCGGCCGGATCGATGCTGTATACCGATAGAGGCTGGATTCTTTGCTTCCGGGACACCCTGTTTTTTGTAATGATACAGACTCGAAAAGACGCCTTAGGGTCCTCGGTGTCAATATCGGGTAGCAGGTCCGAATTGGGCTTGGTGACTGTGGGTTGAATGGCCCGGACATTCCTGCGAGGCTGGCTGTAGTGACGAGAGTTGGCAGGCTGAGCTGGTCTGCATAAAGCAGCATAGTCGCCAAGTTTGCCACATCGCAGGCGTCGTCGGGATTTGGCAGGACATTGCCGCTTTAAGTGGGCGGAGCCACAGTTGCCGCACGTTGTAGCGTCAGTACATTCGCTGCGCCACCGCGCATGCATGGTGCGGTCGTACGTTGTGCGCACCTGCGCAGTACGTTTGTCGACGTCGCCGTCCCCTCGTTCGGTGCACACAAGCGCGGGAGTCCGCGAAAAGCGCACGAAATGGCCGCCCTCATCCAGGCTGAAGCCCTGGAGTTGCTCGATTGCTTGGACTCGTTCTGCCTCATGGGGACTTTGCCGCATCGTTTCAGCCGCTTGGATGTGGGAATACCGACTAGTGGCGTGTTCATGTAGCACGCAGGTCTCGATGGCAATTGCTAGGGTGAGCTGCTTTACCTTGAGGAGCTGCTGGCGTATGGGGACCGACTGAACACCAAAAACGATCTGGTCGCATATCATGGAGTCGGAGGTGGACCCGTAATTACAGGACTGCGCAAGGATGCGGATGTGGGTGAGAAAGGACTGGAAAGGTTCATCCTTACCCTGTAAACGCTGTTGGAATACATAGCACTCAAAACTTTCATTCACCTCTATGCTGCAGTGAGTGTCAAACTTGAGGAGGACCGTCTTGAATTTTGATTTACCTTCATCATGAGCAAAGGTGAGAGAATTGAAAATGTGGATGGCATGGTCCCCGGCCGTGGAGCGATCTTCCTGGTGTCTGAGGCAGCTTCCCAGTCTATGGCTTCAAGGTAGAGCTGGAAGCGTTGTTTGAATATCTTCCAGTTGGCCCCTAGGTTACCGGTGATGCGGAGCGGCGGTGGCGGGCGGACGCTGTCCATTTTGCAGGATGGCTGTATGCTGATGGAAGGCAGATCACTTGCAGGTAGGTCTAAGAAGTTCTAGCTCTTAATTCGTAATTTGCTCTGTTTGTTTAACCTTTGCTCTAGAGTCGCCAGGTATCTTTATACCGCCACGAGGTTCAAGTTCAAGTACTGATCAATAACTCAACGCACCAATTAGTAAGATTCAAATCAAAACACATTTATTATATACAGCAAGTCACTACTTATGCAAAAAACTCTACTTTCTAGACTATTTCTATCACTAAAAGGCCTATACTTAGCTTCGGAATTGGCCCACCAGGTCAGGGGAACAAATGGCCTTTCATTCAGGTCCTGAGTCTGCAGGATTCAAAGCTGGTATGGACTTGTAGCTAGGAGCGCCTATCTTGTAGCGGGCATTGACTGGAGACTTACTTGGTTGGTGCGGCAGCTGGGCAGTTCACTCTCAGGGGTTGATTTGCGTTGTTGAGTGACCCTGCCAAGAAGCCCGATTTGAACTTGGGGGCTTTACTTTATAGTCCCCAAGGGCTTCCTGCCCTTCGGGGCGGACCCCGTACCTGGTTCCAAGTGATTGGACTGCGTCCTGATCACTTGGATCGATTTCTCCAATTCAGGAGTTGTTCCTTGATTGCTGGGTGGTCCCTAAATGTCTGTTGGCCTTCCTTTGTCTTGGCTCCTGCTGGCGCCGAGGAGTCTGGCTTGGCTTTATTCACCTTAAGTGTTGCGATTGTGCCTTGGAATCGCTCAAATTCTTGATTTCTCGAGGAATTAAGGGCTATGGAGAGAGAGCGGGTAAATGGAGTTGAAATCAGCCATGATTGAATGGTGGAGTGGACTTGATGGGCCGAATGGCCTTACTTCCGCTCCTATGTCTTATGGTCTTATTCCTATGCAGATGGCTGCTGGTTTCAGTGCTGTCTGGTTTTTGCAAGTTCCAATACATAGGATTTCTGCACTTGCTCGTTTTTGCCTGTGTTGGCTGAATTTCCCTTTAGTCTTTGCGGTTCTCCATTTTAAGTTGGGAAGAGGCCAATCCAGGTGGCTACACTCCCTCCTTGTGATCCCTGACGCGAAGCGTGAAGAATCACATAACTGCGTTGTCTTCATTCCCTGACCCAGTGAACACTCTTCCGTGGCCTCTACACTGACCGTAACTATGCAACGAAAATTTGAACTAACATTCTAAGTGGCACTGTGTCAAACAGAGACATGCATTACAACACAAAAAAAAAACGGTACTCTAACTGTCCTCAATAAACTACACTCACTAAAACATTCAGTCATATTAACTTCCTAAACAATACGAAATAAGAGCAGCATTCACATTTTTCCTGGCTTGGCAGTCAAGCACAGGGGTGTACAATATTTCCATTTCTTTATTTACAAAAGATGCAACACAAATGGTCTTTATTGTAAATCAAGGGGTTCGGGGGCCTGGTGAAAACTGAAAATAGGGGATCTCAGTCTGTATACCGGGGTGCTAGCGCCAACACTCATAGGGATTTGACTACGTAGGAAAGGGAGTACCATGTAATGAGCTTATCACACCATGATGGTGTGGAGTTGCCTGTTACTGGGCTCTGGGTGCTATGGGGAAGTGAATCATTAACGGCCGGGGGGGTTGGGGTCAGGTGGTTCGCGTTCGCGCGGAACCGAATACACATTATAATGGTGGTGATCAACACGGAGGATGTCCTCATTGTTCTTCTTCTTTCTCTTTTTCTCTCTTCCTTTCCGTTTCGTCTCTTTTCCTGGAGCTTCTGGGGTTCTGTGGGATCAAGCATAGTTTCTGTTACTATCTTGGTTAATATCTCATCTGTTAGTATGTCTGTCCTTTAGTGCCAATTCTCCCTTTATAATTTGTCACCATGTGTGACTCCCTCATTTTTTTTTAAACCAAATATTCCGGACAAGATACACTTAAAAATATTGAAACAGTGCGAGCCGTCTCGCAGGCTGTGCGATTTACCATCCAAATGTTTGAGGATGTAAATAGCATGGGGATGGCAACCTAAGGGCCGCCTGAAAACAAAAACAAAACTTTTTGAACCAAGAGTGCCAAAATGAGGTGTGTATGGGCCGCGACGGGTAAGAATTGGATGGAATCCCCGGGTAGGACGGTGATCGATGCCGTGTGTGCTCTACCTGATTGTAGCTGACCAGAGGGGGGTCCTCAGGCAGGGCGGAGTCCAATGCCGTTTCTCCACTGCCTGAGCAACCGACAAGAACGGGCAAAAATGTAGTCATCATCGGGGGGGGGTTGCCGTAAAGGTTCCACCTTTGAACCAGAAGAGCAGTTATGAATGGGGGCTGGCAAGCTCTCAGCGGTTTCTGCCGATCAGCGTGCTGGCAAGTTTTGGTCGACAAATATGGCGTGTGGCCGTACAAACAACATTTAACAATAACACTCACAAACAACATTGAACAACATGCTGCAGGTTCCATCAGAAAGGACACTGTTTCTCCCAAGCGGTTCCTTTTTAAAACATCATCTGGACACCTCAGTTATCAGTTGCGAACAGGGTCGCAAAGGGGTTCTCGCTTTGGGAGTCAGACTCAAAGTCGTCATCTTCTCCCGGATGCCATACTCTCGAATGTATAAGGGCTGATAGGGCTGCATGGTGCGATTTGGGGTCCATCTCGTCGTTCCGGACGAGCCTGTATGAATTATCGCGGTGCCAAAAGGTGGTGTCTAGTTCTGTGGGGACGGAATCGTCATCGTAGGGCGGTAGTCTTTGGTGTGGTTTGTTGAGGAATGTGATGAGGAAGGGATCACTCGATTCGTGGTCAGATTCGCTGGGTGTGGGTCCTGTTGCCTGGGGATAGTAGGGAGGTGTGTTGTGGCTATTGTCTGGGTCACAGTTGCTGTCGCTGCTGCTGCTGTCTGTGGGTGTTCCGGGGCGGAGTCTAGAGGTCGGGGGTGGAGTCGAGGGCGAGTCCGTAGATGTGGTGGGCGTGCTGGGGGAGTGTAGGGATACGTTGGCTGTGGGCGGGGTGTGGTCTTCTGCGTCGAGCATGACGTGGTGTGCGTGGTTGGACTGTAGGCCATATGCCTTAAGCTGGTTAATATGGAACCACGCAGTCTTTCCGTTGGGGTTCTTAATTTTATAGACGGAGGGGCTTACTTTGTCCGCAATGGAGTACGGACCCGAATACTTCGGTGACAGGAATGTGCTGGGGTTGTAAATTGAGAGCATGACCTGCTGTCCTACCTCAAAATCAGTCACATGCACTGTCTTGTCGAAACAGGTCTTGCTCTGTTTCTTCCTTGTGCCTAATCTTACTGCGGCTGCTAGCTGAGTCGTTTTCATAATTTCAACTAACTGTTTGACTGCGTTCTCGTGTGCGAGGGCCGTCACTTCGGGGCTGGTCAAGTCCAATCTTAATAAAAATTCTGTGCCTTTCATGGGGCATCCGGTCATGAGAGTGTGTGGGGTGTAATCTGTGGATGTTGAAATTGTATTTCTCAAAAACATCAGCACAAAAGGGAGGACTGAATCCCAAGTGGTGTTATTTTGTTGGACCATTTTCTGAGGGTGGCTTTTAGGGTCCAATTCATGCGCTCCACGATACCACTCGACTGGGGGTGGTATGTGATGTGGAATTTTTGGGTAATGCCAACTATAGTGAGGACGTTCTTCATGACATGTCCCATAAAATAGGAACCTTGGTCGGATTCAATGCTACGGGGGAGTCCGCATCTCGTAAAGATGTGGTGGGTTAAGATCTTTGTGGTGGTTTTTGCCGTGTTCGTTCTGGATGGGAATGTCTCTACCCATTTCGTAAAAGTGTCTGTGATGACTAATATGTACTTGTAACCATTCCTGCATGGGGGCAATGGTCCTATAAAATCGATCTGGAGGTTAGTCCAGGTGCCGTCAACGGGGCGGGTGTGGCTAAGTTGAGCTTTCTTTGCATATCTGTCCGGATTGTTCTAGGCACAGAAAAGGCAATTCTCAACGTAGTGCGTTATGTCTTCTTTTAAACTTGGCCACCAACAGAGCTGCCTGAGGTGGGCTGTAGTGGGATCAATTCCCTGATGTCCATGACTGTCATGGAATAAACAAATAAGTTGATTCCTGTCCTGTTCAGGAACCACATAAAGGGTGTCTTTTAACACCACACCGTCATGTGTGGTCAGTGCATTTTTAAATCTAACGTAAGGTGCTGGAAATTGTCCTTTCAAAATCTCCCTGAGATTGTTATCCTGTTTCTGGGCCTGCACTAAATCCTCGATATTGGTCTGTGAGACCTGAACTGCATTCACTGGTGCGCTTTCGGGGGGTGTCCAAAAATATCCATATCTGGAACGTGCTTTGGCCAGTGCGTCGGCTTTTACATTTCCAGGGGGGGAGGAACGATGGTGACTGCGAACTTTAACAATACCAAAGGTCCTGTCCTGTGCTTTCTCTAAAATGTGGCGGAGCAATGGGGCTGAAGGGATGCGTTTTCCGTCTGCGGAAACAAATCCTCTTGCTTTCCACAGGTAAGGCTGTTGCAGACATAGAGGCTGTCCGAGTATATGTCTGCTGAGCTGGGGAAGGAATCTGGGTGATCTATAATATGCGCAACGGCTGCTAGTTCTGCCGCCTGGGCGCCTAAGTGGCCTGGTAGCTTTAAGGAGATCTCTTCTAGGGCGCGTCACTGCGCATCCTCGATATAGATGCCGAATCCTGTAATGCACTTCCCTTCTAATACCGTGGAAGGACCAGCCACATAAATCCTTAAAGGTTCGCACAGTGGGCTGGGGGCTCTGGGGTGAACGACCTATCTTTCTGGCGGGTGTTTTCGCAATAAAGGGGCCTGTGTTGTGGTGCGGTGAGATGATTTCACATTCGTGGGGGGGTGCCTGGGTACTGAAGGTTGTCGGCTAAGGAAGTGTGGGTCTTGGTCCTTTTAACAGTGATGTCCCATCCTTGCAAAAGAAGGGTCCATCTGGCTGCTCTAATTTGGCTAACTGTACCGCCCTTAAGTCGTCCGTCAAGTAAAAGTTGGGTGGGAGTGTGTTCCGTGAGGATTGTGATGGGGTTTAGTCCGGTTATGTAGGAAAAATACTGAACTGCCCAGAAAACTGCGAGCAGGTTCCTTTCATAGGCCGAAAATCCCTGCTCCACAGGATCTAAAAGTCTGGATGCGTAAGTCTTAACTGTTCGTACCGTTCCTGGAGGATCACGGCCGAAAGGGTGCGGTCTGTGCTAGCTATCTCTATAGCATAGGGGGAAAGTGGGTCTGGAACTTGTAGTGTGGGGGCTGCAATGAGGGCTCTTTTTAAAGCATTCACAGCATCCGTATGCTGCGGAAGCCATTCCCAAGGGGCTCCTTTCTTTAGGAGTTCCGAGAGGGGTGCTGCCTTGCTGGCGAAACTGCCAATGTGGTTTCGGCAGTAGCCAACAAGTCCTAAAAACGACCGGAGGGCTGAAACGTTCTGGGGAAGGGGCAATTTGGCAATCAACTCAATTCCTTTGCGCTCGATCTCGCGTTTACTGTGCGTGATAATCGTACCCAAATATATCACCTTGTTTTCCAAAATCTGGGCCTTTTTGGGGTTTACTTTGCAACCAATTTTCTGTAGGAGTTCGGCCAGAAGCTCGATGTGCTCTGCCTTGGTGTCTGTCTGCAGTAATAGGTCGTCCACATACTGGACCAGACATTCGGGGCGAGAAAATTTCGATAATCCATTTGCCAGCTGTTGGTGGAAAATGGAGGGGGAGTTGTGGAATCCTTGTGGAAGGCATGTCCACGTGTACTGCTGACTTTTAAAAGTGAAGGCAAATTTGTATTGGCACGTTTTTTCCAATGGAATGGACCAGAATCCGTTACTGATGTCCAAAACCGTAAATTATTGTGAGCTGAGTCCCTGTTTGAGCATGGACTCGGGACTTGTGGCTACTGTGGAGGCTGCTGCGGGGGTGACTTTGTTGAGTTCCTGGTAATCGATGGTCAGTCGCCATGATCCATCGGGCTTTCTCACTGGCCAAATCGGGGCATTATTAGTGGAGGCTACTGATCTGAGTACGCCCTGCTCTAATAAGCTGTCGATACCTTTTGCGATTTCTCCCTCTGCCTCTTCGGGAAATCCATATTGCTTTTGGGGTCTAGGGTCAGGTCCTGTGATTTGAACGGAACCAGTCATCCAGCCACAGTCGTGTTTGTGGGTCGCGAATACTGTCCTGTGCTTCTGCAGGACTGCCCTAACCTGCTTGTCTGTGCTAATCGTGGTTGGGTCAAACTAGAAATCGCCGACTGCGCTAATCTTGTTTGCGTATTCACCTATTGTGAGCGTTGCGGGGGCTCTTGCGGATTTTGTCATTCTCCAAACACATTGGTTTAACGGATCAAATGAAAGGTGGTGGGAGTTCATAAAGTCAATTACCAACACCTCTGTTGTAGCATTTCTTCAACACCTTTGTCAAGTTGCTCATTTGGATAAATCCACCTTTCTTTCTCCCCCTCCTGCAGCTTCCAGCAGTAGACTCCTCAGCAAGGAAAGAATTACACCGACGAAGAGCGCACAAGAAGAGAGAAAATGCTCCCCATCCCCTTCTCCAGCGCTGACAGCAGGCCATCTTACATCCCCTTTCCTTACTGCAGGCCACAAAAGCAAAGGGACAGCACAAACAAACTCACAGCCTCCAGGTAGCTGCAGCTCCATTCAGATAAATCTGCCTCTCTCTCCCCTCCCGCAGCTCCCAGCAGTAGACTCTCAACAATGGAAGGTCACAATGGAAAGTTACAGTGACGCACAGCAGGCCAGAAGAGGGAAAAAGCACCCCTTTCCCTTCTCCAACGCTGTCAGTAGGTCAGCTGACATGCGCCCTGTCCTTACTCCAGGCCAGAGAAGCAAATGAAGCAGCAGCAAACAAACACATGGGCTTCAGGTATTTGTAGCTAAAAGCAGGAGTGAGCAGCAACCACAGCCTGCAACACCGCTTGAGAATATTTTATTGGCAAAAACGGTCAACATTAACAAATATTTGAAAATCAACTACTTAACATTTGACATATCTCCTAACTATTAAACAACAAGGAAACGTCACCGTTCCATATTGATACCAACACAAAGCTATATCTTCTCATTTTCAGAAACAAAAACCAAGCTGGATTCTCCGTTTTGGAGACTAAGTCCCCACGCCGTTGTGAAAACTGTGGTCTTTTATGCCATGAAAACTGGCGTCAAAAGGCCACAGATTCCCTGTTTCGCTGGGGGCTAGCAGGGAGCCGTCTTAGAGCTCACAGCTCTAGCTGCGGATACGGCCCCCAGCACTTCCGGGTCAGAGGCTGTGCATGAGCACAGCAGCGGCCTACAGCGGCCGCGCCATGCTCCATGGCGGACTCAGCCCACAGACCTAGACCGCCAAAGTAGTGCCACGTATCGGCCGCTCGCATGCCCTGGACCGTCCACCCACGTTGCCCCCAGCCCCTGCCCGCCGATCGGCCCTCCCCCGACTGTGGCGGTCCCAGACTGAGTCTGCAGCACCATGCGAGGATCCCGGACGGTGTGAGCACACGTAAGCCACGCCGTTGGAAATTCGGGCAGCCGGCAATGGAGCGTCGCGGGGCGGGCCTCGGGCAATGACCTGAGGTGGTGGATACTCGGGATTTTCAGGGGGCGGAGAATTTAAAAACCGGCACCGATTTCAGCGCCAAAACGGATTCCCCGCCCCATCACCGAACGTGACTTCGGAGCCGGGGAGCGGAGAATCCAGCCCATGGTATCACCCCTCGCAGTTTCCTCATCAGAAACGGAGGACAAGCTTGAGAATGTTTTATCATGTCCAGAACGTTGTCGTAGAAATGATCTATTCATCAATGTATTACTTGTTCCACGTATCAGTGCCATTCTCCATCCACGAGCCACAGCTGTGCAGGCCCTCTCACACTGCCCAATCTCACCGGAACCAAATCCTGACATTCACATATTGGGTAGGAATGGGAGGGCCTGGAACATGTAGGGACAGGGGCTGCAGTGCAAGCCAGGGCCACCAGGCAGCCTCTTGGATGCTCAAGCAGAACCAGAGCCTGCCGCAGAGGAGCAGGTGCCACCCAGTGAGGATGGAGAGTCGGCCGTTCAACTGTCCGGGGAGGAAGCTGGAAGAAGGCGTCGTATTAGGCAGCGCCTGTCCTTCAAGGACCTGCTGGATTGAGCATGTCGTTGAATAGTCCAGCTACCGAGGGAGACCGTAGGGAATATCTGATGGATCATGTCACATTTGGAAGCGTGGGGGGACCAGGGAGGACACCCACTCCTGGTGGCCATCAAGGTAACGGTGGTCTTGAACATTTATGAGATGGGATCCTTCTAGGCGCCGAGGGGATGATAGATAGGACACATGCCTCTCTACGAGCACCGCTGCATGAGGGGGTGCCCTTCACAAACTGGAAGGGATTCCACTCCCTCAATGTGCAGTTGGTGTGTGACCACCAACTGCACACCATGCACATCTGCTCCGTTATCCAGGCAGCGTGCACGAGGCCTTCACCTTGGCACACTCAACGGTTCCTGACACTTTTGAGGTGTTCCCCCGGGTGAGGGGTTGGTTCCTGGGCAACAGGGTTTATCCGCTGTGGTCGTGGCTAATGATGCCTATCTGGAGGCCTCAGACAGATGTGGAGAACTGTACAACGACGCCCAGGCAGCAACCAGGTGCATCTTCGAGTGGTGCATCGGCGTCCTGAAAATGCGGTTCAGGTGCCTGGACTGCTCTGGAGCGTCCTCCAATACAGCCCTGGGAGGGTCTTCCACATCATGGTAGCTTGTTGCATCCTCCACAACATCGTACAGTAGAGGGGCAAGCAGGGGACTGAACGGCAGGCGGCCTCTTCCAATGAGGAGGACGTGGAGAAGGGCCAGGATGGGCAGAGGCAGAGCATGGGGTCCAGCCAGCCACATAAGGTCGCAAAACATGTGTGCCAGGGCCACCGCGCATGGGACAGTCTAACCGCCTCTAGGTTCACCGACTAGGCGGCCTGGCCACTGGCATGCCAAGCTTCCCGTCCAACCCCCCCCCCCCCCCCCCACCCTCCCTCCAGCCCTGCCCACGGACAACTACCCTCCTCCCCAGTCCATCCTCCCTGCACTACACCACACCCTCGCCCGAACCTGCACCAACCCCCTCCTCCCCTCCCCTCTGTGCTTCGTATCTGCTTCACTACAGGGTGCTGGCCCTGGGTTGGCAGTATCAGCAGGTCTGGTCAATGGGCTGGAGAATGATGACAACCCGTTCTGTGATGGGTTCCTATGCTTCACATCGTTGATGAAGTCTGACTCCTGCCCTCGGTAGCTCATTCCATTGTCTGCCCAGGTGAACACTGCCTCAGTGCTGGCCGTTCCATCTCATCATCCCATCAAGCCCCTGGGGTGGTGGGGGTGGGAATGGGTCGAGGGTAGAGGGAAGGGGGTTTGCATATCCTCCCCCCCACCTCCCGCCACAGCCTCTGCTGTCGGCCTAGCCCATCCCCCACACCCTTCAGATTGAGGAGTTCGAAACATCAGGTACAGGTATTTATTGAGATACATACAAGTATTGCGCCCGAGCCCAGGCATTTTCAAACTGGGTGGGACACAGGCGGGTGTCGGGAGGGCCGCGGAACCAGCCATTGCGGTGTTCTCGATCACGGGAATACATGTACAACAGCCACAGCAGCTGGCTTTTAACAATGCCAGCTGCGAGCGGCTTTAAAAATGGCGGCCGTGACCAGATAGAAAAATATGGGCGCACTGCGTATGCGTGCCTGCTCATCAGTGCACCTTCGGCGCAGGTGTGTTGGGACCTGAACCCGGGGTCAAAGTGCGATCGTGACATATCGGCGGCTGACTGCGTGATGATCACCGATGATGATCAAGGCTATAACCTTGATATGTTTTGCATCTTTAAACATTACTCAAATGATCTGGAGAGTATATATTCCTCATCGGTTATTCATGGACAGAACTGAACGTTTGGCAAGAGATATATTGAAAGCCATGGGAAATCATCACATCGTTGCCCTCTGTGCACTGAAGGGTGGCTATAGGTTTTTTGCTGACCTTTTCGACTACATTAAAGCATTGAATTGAAACAGTGACCAGTCAATCCCAATGACAGTGGACTTCATTGACTTGAAGAGTTATTGTGATGATCAGTCAACAGGGGAGCTACTCAGAGTTTATGAACTGAGGTATGGAACCCACGCTGCCCTCCTCGAGAAATTGTCCTCTCTGGCTGATTTGTTTGCTGATGAAACTTGGATGCTAACTATGTCTTACCTTGCAGACATCTTTTCAATTCTAAAAGAACTGAACCTCAAACTGCAAGGGAAGGATGATGATGCTTTCGACACTGAAGAAATCAAAGCTTTCCAAAAGTCATTGAAAGTTTGGCAATAGCAGGTCCAAAGCCAACTTTACTATATACTACACTGCTATGACACATCGAAGAAAGCAGCATTAATAAGGAAACTGTAAATGGACTTGCAATCCTGACTCCAAATGAAGCTGACTGAACTTCTGTACCTCAGCTTTGACAGCACATTAAAAACACAGCACAAGTCGATGAAACTGTCAGCATTCTGGAGTAGCGCCTCCAAGGAGTATCCAGAGCTGAGTAAAACAAGCATTTAGTTGCTTTTGTCCTTCACAACGACCTGCATGTGCGAGGTTGGATTTTCCGTCCTCACAAAGATGAAGACAGCACAAAGAAACCGGCTGACTCCTGTACTCAATATGTGCATAGCCCTCTCCTCCTGTGAACCTGATTGGAGTGAGATCATGAGGACCAAGCAGGCTCAATCCTCACATTAAATGGAAGAGAAAATGATGGGTCGCAAATGTCGGCCGATGTGGGTCACGAAGGTTGGCCGGCGTGGGTCTCAAAGGTCGACCGGCATGGGCCGTGAAGGTCGGCTGGCGTGGGTCCCGAAGGATGACCGGTTGGTAAAAATGGGACATGGAAAAGAAATTTGAAAAACACTGCCCGAGCCCCTATCGCTAATCTATGTGCTTCATCTGTGCCAACTTAACAGGTGACTGCCTTTCTAATCTTGTGTATCAAATTGAAAGAAAAGGCATACACAGTGGTAAAGATTAGTGGGAAACTAGAGGGTTGGGAAATCTTTAAAGGTCAACAGAAGCCACGGGAAAAGCTATAAAGAAAAGTAAGATAGATTATGAGAGTAAACTTGCTCAGAATATAAAAACAGATAGCAAAAGTTTCTACGAATATATAAAACGAAAAAGAGTAGCTAAGGTAAACATTGATCCTTTAGAGGCTGAGAAGAGGGATTTAATAATGGGAAATGAGGAAATGGCCGAGGCATTGAACAGGTATTTTGTGTCGGTCTTCACAGTGGAAGACACAAATAACATGCCAATATTTAATGGCAAGGAAGCTATGGCAGGTGAGGACCTAGAAACAATCAATATCACTAAGGAGGTAGTGTTGGGCAAGCTAATGGGGCTGAAGGTAGACAAGTTTGCTGGCCCTGATGGATTGTATCCCAGGGTACTAAAAGAGATAGCAGGGGAAATAGCAAATGTGCTCGTGGTAATTTACCAAAATTCGTTTGACTCTGGGGCGGTTCCGGCAGATTGGAAAACAACAAATGTGACGCCGCTGTTTAAAAAAGCAGGTAGATAAAAGGCAAGTATCTATCGGCTAGTTAGCTTAAATTCTGTTGTGGGGAAAATGCTTGAATCTGACGTGAAGGAAGAAATAGCGAGACATCTGGATAGAAATTGTCCCATTGGCATGGGTTCATAAAAGGCAGGTCATGTTTGAATAATTTAGTGAAATTGTTTCAGGACATTATGAGCGTGGTGGACAATGGGGAACAGGTGGGTGTGGTGTATCTGGAAGTCCAGAAGGCATTCGACAAGGTGCCGCACAAAAGGCTGCTGCAAAAGTTAGGGTAATGTATCAGCATAGATATAGGATTGGTTAACCGACAGAAAACAAAGAGTGGGGATAAAATGTTTTTATGATTGGCGATCAGGTGGCTAGTGGTGTGCCTCAGGGATCAGTGTTGGGTCCGCAATTGTTCGCAATTTACATAGATGATCTGGGGTTGGGGACCAAGTGTAATGTGTCAGAGTTCACATATGACACTGAGATGAGTGGTAGAACAAAGTATGCACAGGACACTGAAAGTCTGCAGAGGGATATATATAGTTTAAGTGAGTGGGCGAGGGTCTGGCAGTAAGGAATAACAGCAAAATGGACTATTATTTAAATGGTAAAAATTGCAGCATACTGCTGTGCAGATGGACCTGGGTGTCCATGTGCATGAATCGCAAAAAGTTGGTTTGCAGGTGCAGCAGGTAATTAAGAAGGCAAATGGAATTTGCTAGAGGGATGGAGTTTAAAAGCAGGGAGGTTATTTTGCAGCTGTATAGGGTGCTGGTGAGGCCACACCTGGAGTAATGTCTACAGTTTTGGCCTCCTTACTTGAGAAAGGATGCTCTGGCACTGGACGATGTGCAGAGGAGATTCACTAGGTTGATGCCAGAGTTGAGAGAATTGGCTTTTGACGAGAGATTAAGTAGGCTAGATTTTACTCATTAGAATTTAAAAGAATGAGGGGAGATCTTACAGAAACATATAAAATTATGAAGGGAATAGATAGGATCGAAATGAGGTTGTTTCCACTGGCGGGTGAACTCGGGGGCATAGCCTCAAAATAAGGGGGAGCAGATTTAGGACTGAGTTGAAGAGGAACTTCTTCACCAAAGGGTTGTGAATCTGTGGAATTCTCTGCCCAGTGAAGCAGTTGAGGCTACCTCGTTAAATGTTTTTAAGGCAAAGATAGATAGATTTTTGAACAGTAAAGGAATAAAAGGCTATGGTGAACGGGCGGGTAAGTGGAGCTGAGTCCACAAAAAGATCAGCCATGATCTTATTGGATGGCGGATCAGGCTGAGGGGCCAGATGGCCTCCTCCTGTTCCTAGATATTTTGTTTTTATGTTCTTATGTCTTAGCACTCCTTCTAGTTGGGTCCCCAGGCGGTACATCAGAAGTGGAGGTAGCCTGCTGCCTATCTCGCCCCGTGACCTGGGTCCCCGTTGGCGACCGTCTTCTGGAGCAACCCACCCCGATAGGCTGGGCATTCCTCCGGGTGTCACAAGTGGCATAGTGCCAGCCTGTTGTGCCCGTTTTCCTTTGGATGCGCTTGGGGCAGGTGAAGGGGATTCAGGGGCGCTGAGGTGTTCCAGCACCTGCCATTTGTGTGTCAATGGCACGGGTCCCATTACCTCCCACTCCCTCGGGGTGCCCGATGGCCCGCGGGCTATCCTTGGGATGGGCGTGCAGCTGAACGCGTTCTAGGGCTCCCCCGCCACCTAATGCTGCCAGTTCTGGAGGCCCGCTCTCATCTTGACCAGGGTCTCACTGCTGGCGGTCATGGAGCACCGGGACTGTGCCATGTCCCTCTGGGACTGTGCCAGACTGTGACATACCTTCCCTGTCCTGTGCCTCAGCCACTGCTCACACAGAGTGTCCCAGGCCTTGGACATCTTGACCAATCGCCGATACGTTAGTACCAAATGTCTCCACCATGGACGCCATCCGTTCGGTGTTGGCATGGGTAGCACACATCGTCGGCATTGCCTCCTGCTCCTGCAGGGTGTTGGACTCTTCCAGCTGCACCTGCAGGGTGTTGGACTCTTCCAGCTGCTCCTGCAGGGTGTTGGACTCTTCCAGCTGCTCCTGCAGGGTGTTGGACTCTTCCAGCTGCACCTGCAGGTGCTAGATAATTGCTTACCCCTCCTGTAGTCCCCAGCTCTGCGTCCGTATCTCCAATAATGATGGAACCGTCCTTTCCAGAAGCCCAAGACCCAGCTAGACCCTGGTGTCAGGCTGCCCCCCCCCCCCCCCCCAACCGTCTGCACCTGGGAGGTTCCGACCTCCACCTAATATACCGCTTCTTATGTGTGTTGCATATCAGTTAGTGCCCACGAGCCACTTCACTAACATGCCCAACTAGCTCCGGAATAGTGGAGGGTTCTAGTGACAGAAGTGATGAGATGTTGGTGTCGTCCCCGGGCATGTGCTCCGGGGTGTTACGTGGTTGAGGCGGTGGGCGTGGGACATCAGCAGGTCCCCACCTCATTGGCAGATGAGTTGAGGGGTTGCAATGGGGGTCGAGGGACCCCAGATGGACCCACCTCTCCCGGGCGACTGATAATGCACAGTGTGAGACACTCAGACACGGGCACGCAGTGGGTCCACAGCTGGTGGCCTGTGCGTGCAGAGCACCGGCCATGGCAGGCAGTCTGAGTGTTGGCATGTGGTGTGGGGTGAGGTGTGAGCGGATTGCCAACGGGTGGGTTTCAATTGCCCTCTACGTGGGGGAGGTGCTATGGGTGTGTGGGACGGGGGTTGGTGCCAGGGCACGCTGGTGGTGGGGAATCACCTGGACTGGCCTGGGCGGTTGCCCATCCTCACTCAGCACTACCTACTGAACCACCTGGTGGGGGGGGGGGGGGGGGGGCACACGGAGGGGTGGAGAGAGGGTGATGGGTGTGGGGTATATAGGATGGCGGTGGTGCCAGGTGCATGGTGCTGGTGGTGATTCACCCTGACTGCCTTGAGGAGGTCATGCAGCATCTTCCTGTACTGCTGCCAGATCCTTTCCTTGAGGCCCATGGCGCTCACAGTCTCTGCCACCTATGCCCAGCCCCATAAGATCACAAGACCATGAGATATAGGAGCAGAATTAGGCTATTTGACCCATGGAGTCCGCTTCACCATTCAATCATGGCTGATATGTTTCTCATCCCCATTCTCCTGCCTTCTTCCATAACCCCTGATCCTCTCATTAATCAAGAACCTATCTATATCTATCATGTACAAGATGGCGCCTGCCGTGCGCGGACCCGACCTGCTAGGTAGTGCCCCCTGTACCCCCCTCGCCAACCCCAGACCAGCCCCCACCAGTAGCCCCAGCCACCGCTGAAGCCCCCCTGGCAAGAAGAACAGATTCCCCCCCCCTCCCCCGACTGTCATGCCGCTGGACACAGTCCGTAGCCGCCACGTGAGGTTGACGAAAACTCAGTGCACATGTGTCCCGCGCTGTCAGAAAGTCAGCCCATCGGGGACAGTGCACCGGGGGAGGGACTCCGTGCGACATACTCCCCGATGACGCCGTTTTGCCCGATGACGCCGTTTTGGAGGGGGCCGAGCATCCAAAAACAGGCATCACACCTGATTTTGGTATCAAAAGGGAGTCTTCAGCTGATCGCCGATTACGATATTGGCGTCGGGCAACGGAGAATTCTGCCCTTAGTCTCTGAAACAGAGAATCCTGCCCATTATTTCCCAGAATATCACCTTATCAAAGGAGCAAGGGGGGAAAAAATGATCCCGAAATATGAATTAAAGATGGAGACATACCTTTCACGTGGTTATTTTAGCTTTCAGTAGTATTTATATTATTTTTAAGAAATACAACATAAATTAAAGTTTTTTTTTGCAGTAGCTGTGAAAGTAATGTTTCTCTTCTTCCCCAATGCTTCAAATTTCTCTCCAATCCCACTGGGATTTCACTCATTCTTGCATCACCTGCATCACTGTATCAAATAGGAACCCCTCTACGTCTCTCCCCCTCCCCCTATCCTCATACCAACTGTACAAGGGGCAGCACAGTATTAATAATGACGGGATAATGGAAATAATGATGAGTGCATGATTGATTGCACCGTGAGGCTATTAGCAACTCATTGTCCACATAAAACATAAGGAAAAACCAACAAAATTGAAATGTGCTGTCCTGAATAAGTAGATGTTTTGTAAAGCTCAGTATCTGACACTAAAATTTGTGCTGTAATTGGCTGTTAATCAATGTAATAGGAACAGTGCCACACCATTATTTGTTACTGCGTTCAGCAATGGAATAGTCACATTGAACAACAATGTCCAGCAGTTTACCATGCAGCTAACCTTTGCATTCTGAGACATTTTCTGCTTCAGAGGGTCAAGTAGTGAATAATTGGCCATCTGCCTTCACATCACTTAATTTATTACTTAAAATTAGGGTTACAATATTTTCTCCGAAGCTTTCAAATATTGGCAACATTGAATTAGTCAGGTTTCAAACTCCATCCTGCAAAGGTGTGCTTGGATCGTTGTGGAAAATGCACTTCAAAAGATCTTAGAAATGGAGTTGGGTTTATCGCTAATTTTCAACAGTTAAGTTTAGATCGTCGGGGCAGCATGTGGCGCAGTGGTTAGCACTGGGACTGCGGCGCTCAGGACCCAGGTTCGAATCACGGCCCTGGATCACTGTCCGTGTGGAGTTTGCACATTCTCCCCACCTCTGCATGGGTTTCACCCCCACAACCCAAAAATATGCAGGTTAGATGGATTGGCTAAATTGCCACTTAATTGGAAATAAAAATTATAGGGTACTCTAAATTTAATTTTTAAAAAGTTTTGAACGTCAGTCTTGCAATGTAAAAGAAGGCCCCTAATTCTCTTCCTCTTCTCCTATAGAAGCCGTGACATGACTGAGTTGTGGTTCCATGGGTCATGGCAGATATTTCAATCAAATGTCACTTCAGCACGGTAGCATTGTGGATAGCACAATTGCTTCACAGCTCCAGGGTCCCAGGTTCAATTCCGGCTTGGGTCACTGTCTGTGCGGAGTCTGCACATCCTCCCCGTGTGTGCGTGGGTTTCCTCCGGGTGCTCCGGTTTCCTCCCACAGTCCAAAGATGTGCGGGTTAGGTGGATTGGCCATGATAAATTGCCCTTAGTGTCCAAAATTGCCCTTAGTGTTGGGTGGGGTTACTGGGTTATGGGGATAGGGTGTAGGCGTTGACCTTCGGTAGGGTGCTCTTTCCAAGAGCCGGTGCAGACTCGATGGGCTGAATGGCCTCCTTCTGCATTGTAAATTCTATGATCTATGATCTTTCTGCAAACTTGCAGGGTGTGGGAGGTTATTTAAGGATTAAGGGCATCATAACCAAACGTGATCCTGTTCTCACCCCAGGTCTATACCTTTGCAATGGGAGCTCTAGGCATTAATCAGGAATGGGGAAACTGGCTGATATTTTGCTGTTGTTCTGTGGCACAGGGGACAGTTTCAGTATTTCTACTTGCACCCCTCAGATTCATTTTAATATCTTTAATTGTATAGTGACCTTTGTTATGACCACGCGAAGAGAGGGTGAAATGATTCCCCTTTTCTTCCTTTCCAGGCCTGACCTTAACAGGGTTTTTTTGTGAGTTGAGAGAGGATGTGCTTTGCTAATGCTCAGGAGACCCACTTTTTATCTTTTCCAGATTGTAAAGAATTAGTCAAGTCAGGTATTGTTAGCTTAAATGAACTGCCTCACAGCTCCAGGGTCCCGGGTTCAATTCCTTGGGTGTCTGGCTGTGTGGAGTTAGCACTTTCTCCCCGTGTCTGCGTGGGTTTCCTCCGGGTGCTCCGGTTTCCTCCCACAGTCCAAAGATGTGCAGGTTTGGTGGATTGGCTATGATAAACAAAAATTTCCCCTCAGTGTCCAAAAGTTTAAGTGGGATTACTGGGGTAGAGAGATAGGGTGGAGCTATGGGCTTATAATAATAATCTTTATTATCACAAATAGGCTTACATTAACACTGCAATGAAGTTACTGCGAAAAGCCCCTAGTCTCCACATTCCAGCGCCTGTTTGGATACACAGAGGGAGAATTCAGAATGTCCAATTCACCTAACCTGCACATCTTTCGGGACTTGTGGGAGGAAACTGGAGCACCCGGAGGGAACCCACGCAGTCACGGGGAGAACGTGCAGACTCCGCACAGACAGTGACCCAAGCCGGGAATCGAACCTGGAGCCCTGGAGCTAAGTGGTGTGCTTTTTACAAGGACTGGTGCAGACTCGATAGGCCGAATGGCCTCCTTCTGCTGTAAATCCCATGATTCTATGATTTTAAGAAGGTGTGTTGATTGAACCTGTTTCCCAATTTGAAAAAAGACTAGAGGTAATGCGACCACCATACTCGCACCGCTTGCCTGGTGCAGGCAGCAGGACCCTTGCGGGTTCCCTGGTGGCAGGGCCGGCGAGCAATTCCAAGGCCATTGACTTCGGCTGGACTGGATGATCCTGCCAGCAGCCAAGGGCAAGCAGCCGCCACTGCCAGAAAATCCACCACAAGGGGGCTGGAAAATCCCAGTCTGTATCTTTAAAAGAAACACATCATCGTAACACATTGCAGAGTTCATTATCTGGGCTGGCAGGATATAATCATGAAGGAAGAAAGACTTGAAAAAATTGAACTTTTTTCATCACATCTGAGGTGGCTTATGGAGATTCAGTTTAAGCTTATTGAAATTATCAAAGGGTTTGAAAGAGTGAATAGTAAAAGATTATTTCCACTGGTTAACAAATTGATAAGAAATGGGTATAAACTCGCGATTATCACTGGATGAATGGAAGGGGAAGTTGGATGAATTATTTTCACCCATGAGGTTATTTGAATGACTGCTTTATCAGAAGTGGCTGTTGAAGCAGGCACAGCGTCATTTAAAAGGGACTCTGTTAACTATTTGAAAAAGAAACTGATAAGAAATAGGGCCTCAATTTTAATCCAACCTACCCGGTGGGAATGGGGCAAGTGAACTGATAAAGCATGGAAATTAAGTTAATGCCGAAGTTATACTGGAAACATGCCGATGGCCATTTTAATTTCAGAGCTGACTTTGGTGATACACAGACCTGCCTCGGTTATACTTTTAAATCCAAGTGCTATAACATTATTTTATCTGGCTAGGTCAGATGCTTGTTCTAACTCACAGTTTAGGGGCTGGATTCTCTGCACCTCGCGCCGAAATCGCAGCTGGCGTGGGGGCAGAGAATCGACGTTCCCACAAGAAATCGGGACCGGTGCCGGGTCACCGATTCTGCGGGCCCCAAAAAGCGGCGTCACCAGGGAGTACGCCGCGCTGCCTGGGGCCATTGCCAGAAGCCCACTCCAACATCCTCCGTCCTCGACAGGCCGAAGCCAGTCATGGTTAAAGGATGGTCACCACTGGGAGTTAAATATCCGAGGGTATCAAACTTTTCGGAAGAACAGAGTGGATGGTAAGGGAGGTGGTGTAGCTCTGTTATTTAAGGATGACATCCGGGCAACAGTAAGGGATGACATCGGTGCTATGGAGGATAAAGTTGAATCCATTTGGGTGGAAATCAGGAATAGTAAGGCGAAAATGTCACTGATAGGAGTAATCTATAGGCCACCAAATAGTAACATTATGGTGGGGCAGGCAATAAACAAAGAAATAACAGATGCATGTAGAAATGGTACAGCAGTTATCATGGGGGATTTTAATCTACATGTTGATTGGTTTAACCAGGTCGGTCAAGGCAGCCTTGGGGAGGAGTTTATAGAATGTATCCGCGATAGTTTCCTAGAACAGTATGTAATGGAACCTACGAGGGAACAAGCGGTCCTAGATCTGGTCCTGTGTAATGAGACAGGATTGATTCAGGATCTCATAGTTAGGGATCCTCTCTGAAGGAGCGATCACAATATGGTGGAATTTAAAATACAGATGGAGGGTGAGAAGGTAAAATCAAGCACTAGTGTTTTGTGCTTAAACAAAGGAGATTACAATGGGATGAGAGAAGAACTAGCTAAGGTAGACTGGGAGCAAAGACTTTATAGTGAAACAGTTGAGGAACAGTGGAGAACATTCCAAGTGATTTTTCACAGTGCTCAGCAAAGGTTTATACCAACAAAAAGGAAGGACGGTAAAAAGAGGGAAAATCGACCGTGGATATCTAAGGAAATAAGGGAGAGTATCAAATTGAAGGAAAAAACATACAAAGTAGCAAAGATCAGTGGGAGACTAGAGGACTGGGAAATCTTTAGGGGGCAACAGAAAGCTACTAAAAAAGCTATAAAGAAGAGTAAGATAGATTATGAGAGTAAACTTGCTCAGAATATAAATACAGATAGTAAAAGTTTCTACAAATACATAAAACAAAAAAGAGTGGCTAAGGTAAATATTGGTCCTTTGGAGGATGAGAAGGGAGATTTAATAATGGGAGATGAGGAAATGGCTGAGGAACTGAACAGGTTTTTTGGGTCGGTCTTCACAGTGGAAGCCACAAATAACATGCCAGTGACTGATGGAAATGAGGCTATGGCAGGTGAGGACCTTGAGAATATTGTTATCACCAAGGAGGTAGTGATGGGCAAGCTAATGGGGCTAAAGGTAGACAAGTCTCCTGGACCTGATGGAATGCATCCCAGAGTGCTAAAAGAGATGGCTAGGGAAATTGCAAATGCACTAGTGATAATTTACCAAAATTGACTAGACTCTGGGGTGGTCCCGTCGGATTGGAAATTAGCAAACGTGACACCACTGTTTAAAAAAGGAGGTTGGCAGAAAGCGGGTAATTATAGGCTAGTGAGCTTAACTTCGGTAGTAGGGAAGATGCTGGAATCTATCATCAAGGAAGAAATAGCGAGGCATCTGGATGGAAATTGTCCCATTGGGCAGACGCAGCATGGGTTCATAAAGGGCAGGTCGTGCCTAACTAATTTAGTGGAATTTTGTGAGGACATTAACAGTGCGGTAGATAACGGGGAGCCAATGGATGTGGTATATCTGGATTTCCAGAAAGCCTTTGACAAGGTGCCACACAAAAGGTTGTTGCATAAGATAAAGATGCATGGCATTAAGGGGAAAGTAGTAGCATGGATAGAGGATTGGTTAATTAATAGAAAGCAAAGAGTGGGAATTAATGGGTGTTTCTCTGGTTGGCAATCAGTAGCTAGTGGTGTCCCTCAGGGATCAGTGTTGGGCCCACAACTGTTCACAATTTACATAGATGATTTGGAGTTGGGGACCAAGGGCAATGTGTCCACGTTTGCAGACGACACTAAGATAAGTGGTAAAGCAAAAAGTGCAGAGGATACTGGAAGTCTGCAGAGGGATTTGGATAGGCTAAGTGAATGGGCTAGGGTCTGGCAGATGGAATACAATGTTGACAAATGTGAGGTTATCCATTTTGGTAGGAATAACAGCAAAAGGGATTATTATTTAAATGATAAAATATTAAAACATGCTGCTGTGCAGAGAGACCTGGGTGTGCTAGTGCATGAGTCGCAAAAAGTTGGTTTTCAGGTGCAACAGGTGATTAAGAAGGCAAATGGAATTTTGTCCTTCATTGCTCGAGGGATGGAGTTTAAGACTAGGGAGGTTCTGCTGCAATTGTATAAGGTGTTAGTGAGGCCACACCTGGAGTATTGTGTTCAGTTTTGGTCTCCTTACTTGAGAAAGGATGTACTGGCACTGGAGGGTGTGTAGAGGAGATTCACTAGGTTAATCCCAGAGCTGAAGGGGTTGGATTACGAGGAGAGGTTGAGTAGACTGGGACTGTACTCGTTGGAATTTAGAAGGATGAGGGGGGGATCTTACAGAAACATATAAGATTATGAAGGGAATAGATAGGATAGATGCGGGCAGGTTGTTTCCACTGGCGGGTGAAAGCAGAACTAGGGGGCAGAGCCTCAAAATAAGGGGAAGTAGATTTACGACTGAGTTTAGGAGGAACTTCTTCACCCAAAAGGTTGTGAATCTATGGAATTCCTTGCCCAGTGAAGCAGTAGAGGCTCCTTCATTAAATGTTTTTAAGATAAAGATAGATAGTTTTTTGAAGAATAAAGGGATTAAGGGTTATGGTGTTCAGGCCAGAAAGTGGAGCTGAGTCCACAAAAGATCAGTCATGATCTCATTGAATGGCGGAGCAGGCCCGAGGGGCCAGATGGCCTACTCCTGCTCCTAGTTCTTATGTTCTTATGCAGCCCCGACGATGTGGAACTAATGTGCTCCAGCCGGTCGGGAAAGTCGTGTGGCAGCTGCGGACACAGTCCATGGCCAGCCTGGTCAGGGGTGGGTGGATCGGAGGCAAGGCGTGGCCTTATAGGCGCCCAGGAAATATTCATGCGGGGGTCAGGGTTGGGCGCTTGGCCGATCGGGGGTCTCCTTTGTGGATCTACCTCCGTGGTCCGAGTCCGCCATGGAACACGGTGCTGCTGCTGGAGGCCGCCGCTGTGCTCTGATCCAGAGGTGCGGGGGCCCGTAGCTGCAGCAAAAGCTGCGAGATGTACTCCGGATCCCTGCTAGCCCCCTGCAGGGTTGGGAATTCATGTCCCTTTGATCTTGGATTTTCAGGAGTAAAACACTACCATTCTGATGCTGGTGTGGGGGACATAGTCCCAATAATGGAGAATCCAGCCCTAGGTCTTTATTCTGCAGAAGGTTCCCCACATGGAAGTCCACCTGATTAATGGTCTTGTCGAGCCAGGAGTTCTCTAGAGGAGGCTGCAGCCAAGGAATACTTAGGAATCTGATCATTATCACAACTGCTGTTTTGTGGGACCATATGTACACAAAGTTGGTTGCTGTATTTCTAACATTAAAATAGTGGTTATATTTGATTAACTGTAAAGCACTTTGGGAAGTTCTGAGGTTATGGAAGATGCCTTTGGGAAGTTCTGAGGTTGTAAAGCTCTTTGGGAAGTTCTGAGGTTATGGAAGATGCCTTTGGGAAGTTCTGAGGTTGTAAAGCTCTTTGGGAAGTTCTGAGGTTATGGAAGATGCTACATATGTGCAAGTTCTTCAAGTATTTCATCATGAAGTGGATTTCAAGTTGGGTTTGGAGCACAGAATTAATAAGGGGATCAGGGGTTATGGGGAGAAGGCAGGAGAATGGGGATGAGAAAGATATCAGACATGATTGAATAGCGGAGCAGGCTCGATGGGCTGAATGGCTTAATTCTGTTCCTACATCTTATGGTTCTATGGTCTTAAGCTTGCAGCTGGGGATATGTGGTCGCATGAGGGATGATCACCATCTTGTTCGGGATGGGGATGAGTGCGTGGCGCTAAACCAGTGTCACTCTACTTCCAGTAGCTAATACTCTTCCATTCACCCTTGCAGAGCTGGGAATGATAGCATGGTTACTATTGTCAAAAACTGCTGAAATGCTGGAAATCTGAATTAAAAGTAGAAATGCTGGAAATGTTCAGAAGGCCAAGCAGCATCTGTGGAGACAGCAGCAGTCACTTCAGGTCAATGACCCTTCATCTGTGAAAGCATTAAATTACAATAGTATTGTATTGGAGTAGGAACCAAACGATTTTGACTTCAAATTCCAACATGGCAAATAGTGAAATTAAATTAAATAAATCCTGTAATTTATATATCAGCAGAAGAATTACCCTAAGAGTGCCAGATTGACCTATCTGGTTCAATTAACACCCTGCATGTGATTCCACTCGCATATTACTGTTAAGTGGTTGGGATGGTTATTAATGCCCTCAAGAAACCAGTGCAGTAAATGCTGCCATAACTCACAACTCAAAGTAAAGAAAACGAATAACATATCAGAGGCTGTAATTCACGAGGGTTATGCTGATGGTTACAATGGCTCATAACTTTCAGGCTCCTCAGCATCGCATTTAGGGGGTGATGAGGAAGTTCCCAGGTTAGGGTTTACCTGGCAATTGCCCAGAAACGCTAACTTTCTTTAGACAATGGCACTGGGCTGGGAACCACCCGACAGAAGCGATTTAAATTGATAACTATGGGTCGTCTTGCCAGTTTTATCCTGCCAATTATTCTCGAAGAGTTAGAGGAAAAAAATCACTTCTAACTTCAGAGGAACTATTTTAAAAAGAATAGTGCTGTATAAAGGGGATGCGTCTGTCCTCTGTGCACCCAGTTACTCCATGCCAAAACTAGAAGTAATTAATTAATGAAGCGTTATATTCTACCACTGGTCACGGCATTGAAAATTGATATAAAATGTTTAAAATGAGCTGATCATTTCTGAGAGTTGCAATTACAGTTGCAGTTGTCAAATGATTGTCCTTAAAGAACTTATGGATAACAAGTCATCAGTAGCTTTTAGAAAAAGATCAGTTCTCTCAACCTTCCAAGAACATATTTGTCAGTTGTCTTATGTGGAGATTTATTTTCAACAAGACGAGATGGAGGAACATTTTTAGACAAGGAGGTTGCTCTTCCTCCAACATAATAGCTGTAAAGAGCTGTTGAAAGAAAATGGAAAGGCCAACTTGCAGATACGGATAAATGGGGGATAAAGTTTGGGCGAGGACGCCTATTGCACCATGCACAACTTCCTTTTACAGCTCAGATTAAATTGAGGAAAAAACTGGCAGAAGGGGATTCAAGCATTGGGAAAATGGTCATATTATCACCCGCAGAGCGATTTGACTCTGCGCCCTAGGAGAATAAAAGGGAGATGGTATTCCAGAATTTAAAGCCAGTGGCAGGTGGTGCATAAGTTTCATGAAAAGGCCCAATTTACTACTTTGTTAGATAGTGAAAATTTCACAGTATCTACCACATGATCTCAATGATAAACTCACCAAATTTAACTGATTTGCCTTCCGACATTGAGACTGGTCTGCATTGTAAATATTGGCGAAACACCAATTCATTTCGACACATCAACAAGGCCATTGCCAACATTATGAAAAATTTTGCATGGCAGATGGTACAAAATTAAAGAGAATGGTGATAGTCAAACAAAATTCTCACCCCAAAAAGAAGTTTCAGAAAGGGATTGGCATCCAGGTTCAAGAGAAATGAAGGCAGTTGCAAGAAATGGATCAAAAAGAGTGGAATTTGCTACCTGAAGGATTACACAAAGAAAAAGGTTTGCTCATCGGGACATGTTCAAATCACACCTCATTGATGATGTATTCCATGATGTGCGATTGACGAACACCAACGTAGTGTAATTCCCAGTAGTCTTATAAGTATTGTTTGGCCCTTGGATGGGTGGATGAATGAACATCAAAAAGTATCCAAAAGATATGGAGCAATGGATGTTGGAAGAGGAATAAAAATTCATTAAGGGGAGAAATGTAAAAGCAACTTCACTCGCAATATTATTTCAATAGGCAGTAAGAATGAACTTGATCCCCACCTTGTCAAAACAATCATGTCTAAAATGTGGAATATCGAATGTGCTGGAATGGTACCATGGGCAATTACTTGTGGAATACTGATGCCAAAGCTATTAACGCTGGTGATGACGATGAGGAAGATTCATACGATGATGTGACACATGATCCAGCAGACGGCAGTAGAGAGGGTCTGCTGATTGGCTGTTGCAAGGGAAATTTGCATACCTCCGTTGTGGTCACCCTAACTTGAAGGTGTACCTGAGTTAGAGACCCTAGCTGTTCGAGTGAAGACAAGCATCCAGCAGAGGGCAGTGGAGAGGAGCTGCTGATTGGCTGTTGCAAGGGAAATTTGCATACCTCCATTGTGGTCACCCTAACTTGAAGGTGTACCTGAGCTAGAGACCCTAGCTGTTCGTGTGAAGACAAGCATCCAGCAGAGGGCAGTAGAGAGGAGCTGCTGATTGGCTGTTGCAAGGGAAATTTGCATACCTCCGTTGTGTCACCCTAACTTGAAGATGGTTTGTGGAGGAGCTGTTGTCAAGTGACACTTAAACCTGAAACACTTCTTCAGTGTTTCCCTCCCGACCCCCTCCTCAAACCAAAAAAAAAACAACCGCTGTAAAGATCAAGAGGAAGGCTCGAGGTCAGGTAGAAGTAGAAAGAAGTTGAACCGTGACGCCACAGCCTGCAGGTAAGGGATTGGCTGGTGACTGGTAAGTAGATTTTATTTTATTTTCCCTCAGGTGTTATCGTGCAGGGTGCAGTGGCTGCTGAGTGAGTGCTTGCTGAGAAGGGGAGTGAATAACAGGTAAGCTCTTTCTTTTTTTTATCTAGAGGGGATGGCAGGGAAGGTAGTGCAATGTTCCTCCTGCAGAATATTTGAGGTGAGGGACGCGGACAGTGACCCTGCTGATTTCATCTGTGGGAAGTGCACCCATCTCCAGCTCCTCAGAAACCGCGTTAGGGAACTGGAGCTGGATGAACTTCGGATCATTCGGGAGGCAGAGGTGGTCATAGATAGAAGCTTCAGGGATGTAGTTACGCCGAAGAATAAAGATAGATGGGTGACGGTGAGAGGGGCTGGGAGGAAGCAGTCAGTAGAGCGATCCCCTGTGGCCGTTCCCCTTAGTAACAAGTATACCACTTTGGATACTATTGGGGGGGATGACTTACCAGGGGTAAGCCATGGGGTGCAGGGCTCTGGTACAGAGTCTGTTCCTGTTGCTCAGAAGGGAAGGGGGGAGAGGAGTAGAGCATTAGTCATTGGAGACTCCATAGTTAGGGGGATAGATAGGAGATTCTGAGGGAACGAGAGAGACTCGCGGTTGGTGTGTTGCCTCCCAGGTGCCAGGGTGCGTGATGTCTCGGATCGTGTTTTTGGGATCCTTAAGGGGGAGGGGGAGCAGCCCCAAGTCGTGGTCCCCATAGGTACCAACGACATAGGTAGGAAAAGGGATAGGGATGTAAGGCAGGAATTCAGGGAGCTAGGGTGGAAACTTAGATCTAGGACAAACAGAGTTATTATCTCTGGGTTGTTACCCATGCCATGTGATAGCGAGACGAGGAATAGGGAAAGAGAGGAGTTGAATGTGTGGCTTCAGGGATGGTGCAGGAGGGAGGGTTTCAGATTTCTGGACAATTGGGGCTCATTCTGGGGTTGGTGGGACCTCCACAAACAGGATGGTCTACACCTGGACTAGAGGGGTACCAATATCCTGGGGGGGAAATTTGCTAATGCTCTTCGGGAGGGTTTAAACTAGTTCAGCAGGGGCTTGGGAACCTGAATTGTAGCTCCAGTATACAGGAGGTTGAGAGTAGTGAGGTCATGAGTAAGGTTTTAAAGTTGCAGGAGTGTACCGGCAGGCAGGAAGGTGGTTTAAAGTGTGTCTTCTTCAATGTCAGGAGCATCCGGAATAAGATGGGTGAACTTGCAGCATGGGTTGGTACCTGGGACTTTGATGTTGTGGCCATTTCGGAGACATGGATAGAGCAGGGACAGGAATGGTTGTTGCAGGTGCCGGGGTTTAGATATTTCAGTAAGCTCAGGGAAGGTGGTAAAAGAGGGGGAGGGGTGGCATTGTTAGTCAAGGACAGTATTACGGTGGCAGAAAGGACGTTTGATGAGGACTCGTCGATTGAGGTAGTATGGGCTGAGGTTAGAAACAGGAAAGGAGAGGTCACCCTGTTAGGGGTTTTCTATAGGCTTCCAAAAAGTTCCAGAGATGTAGAGGAAAGGAGTGCAAAGATGATTCTGGATAGGAGCGAAAGCAACAGGGTAGTTGTTATGGGGGACTTTAACTTTCCAAATATTGACTGGAAACGCTATAGTTCGAGTACTTTAGATGGGTCCGTTTTTGTCCAATGTGTGCAGGAGGGTTTCCTGACACAGTATGTAGATAGGCCAACGAGAGGCGAGGCAGTATTGGATTTGGTACTGGGTAATGAACCAGGACAGGTGTTAGATTTGGAGGTAGGTGGTAGGAGGTAGGCACTTTGGTGATAGTGACCACAATTCGATTACGTTTACTTTAGTGATGGAAAGGGATAGGTATATACCGCAGGGCAAGAGTTATATCTAGGAGAAAGGCAATTATGATGCGATGAGGCAAGACTTCGGTTGCATCAGATGGAGAGGAAAACTGCAGGGGATGGGCACAATGGAAATGTGGAGCTTGTTCAAGGAACAGCTACTGCGTGTCCTTGATAAGTATGTACCTGTCAGGCAGGGAGGAAGTGGTCGAGCAAGGGAACCGTGGTTTACTAAGGCAGTCGAAACACTTGTCAAGAGGAAGAAAGAGGCTTATGTAAAGATGAGACATGAAGGTTCAGTAAGGGCACTCAAGAGTTACAAGTTAGCTAGGAAGGACCTAAAGAGAGAGCTAAGAAGAGCCAGGAGGGGACATGAGAAGCCTTTGGCAGGTAGGATCAAGGATAACCCTAAAGCTTTCTATAGATATGTCAGGAATAAAAGAATGACTAGGGTAAGAGTAGGGCCAGTCAAGGACAGTAGTGGGAAGTTGTGCTTGGAGTCCGAGGAGATAGGAGAGGTGCTAAATGAATATTTTTCGTCAGTATTCACACAGGAAAAAGACAATGTTGTCGAGGAGAATACTGAGATTCAGGCTACTAGACTAGAAGGGCTTGAGGTTCATAAGGAGGAGGTGTTAACAATCCTGGAAAGGGTGAAAATAGATAAGTCCCCTGGGCCGGATGGGATTTATCCTAGGATTCTCTGGGAAGCTAGGGAGGAGATTGCTGAGCCTTTGGCTTTGATCTTTAAGTCATCTTTGTCAACAGGAATAGTGCCAGAAGACTGGAGGATAGCAAATGTTGTCCCCTTGTTCAAGAAGGGGAGTAGATACAACCCCGGTAACTATAGACCAGTGAGCCTTACTTCTGTTGTGGTCAAAATCTTGGAAAGGTTTATGAGAGTTTGGGTGTATAATCATCTGGAAAGGAATAATTTGATTAGACATAGTCAACACGATTTCGTGAAGGGTAGGTCGTGCCTCACAAACATTATTGAGTTCTTTGAGAATGTGACCAAACAGGTGGATGAGGGTAAAGCAGTTGATGTGGTGTATATGGATTTCAGTAAAGCGTTTGATAAGGTTCCCCACGGTAGGCTACTGCAGAAAATACGGAAGCATGGGATTCAGGGAGATTTCGCTGTTTGGATCAGAAATTGGCTAGCTGGAAGAAGACAAAGGGTGGTGGTTGATGGGAAGTTTTCAGACTGGAGTCCAGTTACTAGTGGTGTACCACAAGGATCTGTTTTGGGGCCACTGCTGTTTGTCATTTTTATAAATGACCTGGAGGAGGGCGTAGAAGAATGGGTGAGTAAATTTGCAGATGACACTAAAGTCGGTGGAGTTGTGGACAGTGCGGAAGGATGTTACAAGTTACAGAGGGACATAGATAAGCTGCAGCGCTGGGCTGAGAGGTGGCAAATGGAGTTTAATGCAGAAAAGTGTGAGGTGATTCATTTTGGAAGGAATAACAGGAAGACAGAGTACTGGGCTAATGGTAAGATTCTTGGCAGTGTGGATGAGCAGAGAGATCTCGGTGTCCATGTACATAGCTCCCTGATAGTTGCCACTCAGGTTGAGAGGGTTGTTAAGAAGGTGTACGGTGTGTTAGCTTTTATTGGTAGAGGGATTGAGTTTCGGAGCCATGAGGTCATGTTTCAACTGTACAAAACTCTGGTGCGGCCGCATTTGGAGTATTGCGTGCAATTCTGGTCACCGCATTATAGGAAGGATGTGGAAGCATTGGAAAGGGTGCAGAGGAGATTTACCAGAATGTTGCCTGGTATGGAGGGACGATCTTATGAAGAAAGGCTGAGGGACTTGAGGTTGTTTTCGTTAGAGAGAAGAATGTTAAGAGGTGACTTAATTGAGGCATACAAGATGATCAGAGGATTGGATAGGGTGGACAGTGCGAGCCTTTTTCCTCGGATGGTGATGTCTAGCACGAGGGGACATAGCTTTAAATTGAGGGGAGATAAATATAAGACAGATGTCAGAGGTAGGTTCTTTACTCAGAGAGTAGTAAGGGTGTGGAATGCCCTGCCTGCAACAGTAGTGGACTCGCCAACACTAAGGTTATTCAAATGGTCATTGGATAGACATATGGACGATAAGGGAATAGTGTAGATGGGCTTTAAAGTGGTTTCACAGGTCGGCGCAACATTGAGGGCCGAAGAGCCTGTACTGCGCTGTAATGTTCTATGTTCTATGTTCTACAACCAGAGAAAGTTAGGAGGAACTGCTTGGTCATTCCGATGGTGATCAGGATGATTTCAAACATAGAAAGTGTTGCATTATATTCATTGTATAATTCATTATATATTTATATTGTGTTGGGCAAAATGTATATAACTTGCAACGTTATAAAATAATTGAATGTTAATATGAATTATTTGTTGCTGGTTTACACTTTATTCTATTGTGATAATCTTTTTTTGAATTTTACTCAGGCCCAAATCAAACACGCATGTTAACCCACCAAATAAATGCAATAAATGTTGGCCGAACCAACGAAGCCCACATACCATAAATCAATTTTAAAAACAATTACCTGTGCAAAAGGTGACAGAGTACTTCTAGCCAAAAAAATTAGTCTCAAAAATTTGACTTTACACAAGTATATACAGTGTGTATGACTGGGACTGTACTTTAAGACATGAATGAGGGGAGTTAATTGTGAATGGTCCATGCACTGAAATGATGGAAGGTGATAGTGGGTTTCCCAGTTTGGCTGACCTAGTATGATAATTAACCATCTTCCAGCCTTGTTCCTATGCATCTGCTATGATGTTCATGGTATTCACACTGGGAGCATTCTTATTTTGAAGCTTCCTTGGGGGACCCCATATTCTTCTATCCCAAACCTGGTATCTCCTGCTGCCTACAGAATTTCTATGGGTTTGTATGACAAAACAGGGAGCAGGATTCTCCGTCACTCCAGCCCCGTTTTCCGCGGGGCACACCCCCACCGGCAGCGGGATCCTCCATTCCGGCAGCTGGACAATAGGATTTCCCATTGTGGCCATCCCCACGCCATCGGTGTTTTCTGTACTGCAGACCATTTTCAGACATTATGAACTTGCTTTCAATCCCGGGAGCAAAGTGAATGATGACTCGTTAAGGTTACATGGTGAAAAGCAAGCCAAAACCAAAAAATTAAAAGTATTAGAGCCAATGTTTTGACAATTGGGCCTTCATGAGGCATCACCTATGAGACAAAGAAGTCAAACAGAGACTCAAAATCTTTACTGCAGGTACAGATCATCTGTGTTAGACTAATACAACTACCAATCTGGTACAAAACAAATCACCCTGTATTTGTGTCACATAGAACACTGTGGTATATACACTGTTCGCAAAGATCCAGAACAGCACTCTTACAATACTGTACTTCAAATTATAACTATAGTTCTCCCTCAATCCCACCCCATAAATCACTCTGAACTGGTAGAAGCTAAACAGTTAGATTAGTGAGTATGAACTGCGCTGGGAAACGAGTGAGCTAAAGTATTTTAATGGAAGGTAATGTTGCCTTAGCAATTGCAACCTACTGCTGACTAAAGCACTAAGTCATTTGCAGATGTGTGACCTTGCCCCTTTTTTATGTTATTGATTATCAAGCAATTATTTGAAGAATCCTTACACTCACATTGAATGATATGGCAGGCAACTGCAGGCTGCTGTAGAAGAGGGCAAAGGTTACTCGTGCGGTGGGCCATATCTCCAGGCAATGGTGGATAGGAATGCAGAATACCATATCTGTCAAAATGTGATGAAAGCTGGAGGATCTATCTCTATAACCACAATGAGCCATGGCCTGTGGTGTCGCTAGGCAGCTGCCTGAACTTTGAACTTCTCTAATGTTACTTTTCCTGTGCTTGTTTGCAGAGCACAGTTTCGTCTTCGAACTGACATGTAAATTCTAACAGAAACAAAACAAAAATAAAATAGCCGCTTTGTGTTATAATCAATCATCTCGCAGCAGTTGTCAGGGAACCTGGTTGTTTCTGTAATTTGCTTAATCCTTTCAGGGCTGAAGTTCTCTCAGTTACATTTGCAGGACACAAACCTGTTTTTCAACACATAATATAATATTATTCGGAGGTACACAGTCGCCAGAGGATCTTTCCAAAGCATAATTTCCATGCTTGAGAAGTGGTACAAGTTATTGTACGACAGTTTTTATAAATAATAAATGAAAATGCCCTGTTGTCATAACCCTCTCTGATATTTCAAGACCTCTATTATAACGTGCATTCGTCACCAGCGGCACACAAAATGCGACTTTGAAGCAGGCTATGGTTTGGGCAGCCAGTGCCCTGTCTGAAACAATATGAAAATTGGTTACAAGCACCATCTTAGTTGGCACCCATGTTGTAATCAGCAGTTATACAACCTGCCCACAAACCATGGGGCAGTACAAAATTCAGGGGAACTCATTTTCAGCTCAATTAAAGGAGGTCCTCAGCTGCATGATAAATCATTGGGAAATGTTTGCAGCTTTTTGCTTTTTTCACTTGTTGCACTGCCTCTATCCTCGCATGTGTGCATCTGCAATCCTGGCAGCTGTTATGGTGCCTTCATACTGCGGTAATCTTCCATACCCCCAATCTTTGACTCCACGCATCGAATTAGAGTGTGGCTGTCCCTGCACACATGGCTCACAACTTCTCTGAGAAACCTATGCTCACCAGTGGAAAGAAAGTACCTGACCCATTCCTCCATTAGACTCTAATTGAACAGACCACTGGGCTGCAGATAAGCAAAGATTCCACTGACATGACAGGCCTGGTGACACACAAAGTACATAATCCTGCCCATTCGCTATCCTACATTAAGGACATAATTAAAAAGTCTGACTGTATCAGTATTCATGGTGAATCATCAGCCAGTCACTCAACAACATTAAACCCATAGGATTTTGATGAAAGGACAGGAAGATTAATTGCATTGAGTACAAAGTGCATTTATGGGGGAAGGGGCTTTATTTCCTTTTTAAGAAGCAATTTGATTATAAGAGTGATGGCTTGCTTTTATCAGTAATTTAATGCAAAATGGCTGGGGAATGATACACGTTTGCGATGCACTTAGATTGCTGTTAATCAAAACACATTTTGATAGGTCAAAAGTTTCTTACAAGGAGGAATGCCACTTAGTTTAACTCTTCAGCTCTATCTATTTAATAGACCATTTCAATAGATCGTTTCAGGTTGCATTCATCTCTAGGTGTCCCAGTTGCTTGACAAGCAAAACCATTTCTTGGAAATGTTGTCATTATTTATTTTGCAGTGTGTGGGATGTTTGCTGTTTTTAGTTATTTGAATGTGAGAGAGAACACAGAAACAAGAAACTGAGTTAACTGCATTAATGTCAAGCTGAGAAATCCTGACAGGATTGCACCTTTATTGAGTTTTATGATAAAAGGTTCTGAATTTAGCCATGTTAAATAAGCCGTAAAACTGAATACTGTTCCAGCAGATATTAAATATTTTCTCAGAGCTATTTGGTGAATGAGAAACTATATAATTCGTTTAATTTTTTCTTAAGTTTTAACTTGATGGTCCTCACTGTCCAGCCTAATGTTTACAGTCTGCTGACCAAGCCAATTCTGTATTGTAAATAAAATATTAAGACTATTTATTTTTTTTACTCTGAGGGACTGCTGCTAACTATCACCAAACGGAAACTTTAAAGAAAATGCTAACATGAATGTGGAGAGTAGCCAGAATATGGCGCTGGGTTCTCCGCTCCCCGACTCCAAAATCGCATTCGGTGACGAGGCGGGGATTCTGTATTGGCGCCAAAATCAGGAGCGGCGCTGGTTTTTCATTTCTCTGCCTCCTGAAAATTGGCATACTCGAGGAGTATGCCATGCCGAGTATCCACCACCTCAGGCCATTGCCTGACGCCCGCCCCGCGATGCTCCGTTGCTGACCGGCCGAATACGCCAAGGCGTGGCTTACGTGAGCTCACACCATCTGGGATCCTCGCATGGCAGCTGTGGACTCAGTCAGGGGCCGCCAGAGTCGGGGGATGGCCGATCGGTGGGCAGGGGGGGCTTCATTCAGAGCTGGTGGCAATGTGGGCGAGTGGTCCGGGGCACATGAGCGGCCGATGCGTGCCACTACTTTGGCGGCCCAGGTCTGCGGGCTGAGTCTGCCATGGAACAGTTTTCCTGGCGTAAAAGACCACCGTTTTTATGCCGGTGTGGGGATTGTATCCAAAATCCAGCCCATGATTTTGGGTAAAAGGGAAATTCTTATTCAGTTTAAAATTAGCACAGACAGTCTTAATCCAGTTTTTAGTCACTGCAAGTCCACAGCATAAAGTAACCTATAATTAACTGGAGACTGGCATCAATCAGCAGCCTCATTCTGAGACATCATAAAGATCACAGGTGTTAGGAATGGAAAATTCACAATATATGGTAAACTTGGTGTGCTGAAGTTCGTGATTATTGTTCAAGCTTGTTACTTGGGTAGAATGGAGGGAACTTTGATTTGTACTTGGTTTCTGCTATATTGATATAGATGTTTACTGTTGTATCCGAGTGGCAAAAGCAGAAAAGTGTGCTATTCAGCTTTCTATAATCCAGCAACTCATTTAACAACATAAACTTTACTGGATCTGGTCGTGGGTTAGCAGAAATCCCAGATGGCACAATGAGATGGTTATCTAGTACAGGTGATTCACCACAACATCCACTTGAAAAGCGATCCCTCCAGTCTTCCTTCATTTTATTTGCCAATGTATTTGCTCACTTAAAAAACAATCTGATTTTATTGTCCTGAAGTCATTCCTGACATCATTTTTAGACCAGCTCCAGACTTCGGCCAATATCATGACATTGCCAAACACAAGAAGAGTTGTGCGCATAGCTTGAGGTTTTTTTTAATTCATTTTTTTACAGGATGTGGGTGTCGCTGGCTAGGCCAGCATTTGTTATCCATCCCAAATTGCCCTTGAGAAGGTGGTGGTGATTTGGCTTCTTGAACTGCTGCAGTCCATGTGGTGTAGGTACACCCATGGTGCTGCTAGGGAGGGAGTTCCAGGATTTTGACCCAGCGACAGTGGAGGAATGGCGATATATTTCCAAGTCAGGATGATGAGTGACTTGGAGGGTAACTAGGTGGTGGGGTTCCCATGTATCTGCTGCTCTTGTCCTTCTAGGTGATAGTGGTCTTGGGTTTCCTAAGGAACCTTGGTGAGTTCCTGCAATCCATCTTGTAGATGGTACACACGGCTGCAACTGTGCGTCGGTGGTGGAGAGAGTGAATGCTTGTGTAAGGGGTGCCAATCAAGCGGGCTGTTTTGCCCTAGATGGTGTTGAGCTCCTTGAGTGTTGGAGCTGCACTCATCCAGGCAAATGGGGAATATTCCATTACACTCTTGACTAGTGGCTTGTAGGCGGTGGACAGGCTTTGGGGAGTCAGAAGGTGAGTTACTCACCGGAGGATTCCTAGCCTCTAACCTGATCTTGTAGCCACAGTATTTATATAGCACGGTAGCATTGTGGATAACACAATTGCTTCACAGCTCCAGGGTCCCAGGTTCGATTCTGGCTTGGGCCACTGTCTGTGCGGAGTCTGCACATCCTCCCCGTGTGTGCGTTGGTTTCCTCCGGGTGCTCCGGTTTCCTCCCACAGTCCAAAGATGTGCAGGTTAGGTGAATTGGCCATGATAAATTCCCCTTAGTGTCCAAAATTGCCCTTAGTGTTGGGTGGGGTTACTGGGTTATGGAGATAGGGTGGAGGTGTTGACCTTGAGTAGGGTGCTCTTTCCAAGAGCCAGTGCAGACTCGATGGGCCGAATGGCCTCCTTCTGCACTGTAAATTCTATGATAAAAAATTCTATGATAGCCAGTCCAGTCCAGTTTCTGGTCAATGGAAAACCCCAGGATGTTGATAGTGGGGTATTCAGTGATGGTAATGCCATTGAATGTCAAGGAGTGATTGTTTGATTCTCTCTTATTGGAGATGGTCATTGCCTGCCACTTGTGCGGTGCAAAGTTAACTTGCCTCCTGTCAGCTCAAGCTGGATATTGTTCAGCTCTTTCTGCATTTGGACATGGACTGTTTCAATATCTAGGGAGTCGCAAGTGATGCTGAACATTGTGCAATCATCTGCGAAAATCCCCTCTTCTGACCTTATGATAGAGGGTGGTCATTGATGAAGCAGCTGAAGATGATTGAGCCTAGGATAGTGATTCTAACTGATTTTCCCATCTCCTTGTCGAGATTTACCAAACCCACACACTCAACATTCTCCATGATTAAGATTCTCCATTGACATCAGCGTGAATGAGATAATATCCACCCTGATTTTCTTCGTTAGGCTGCGGCAATTGTAAAACTTGAGTTTGTAACTTTGACAGATGACACTGTAGCACAGTGGTTAGCACCATTGCTTCAGAGCACCAGGGTCCCAGGTTCGATTCCCAGCTTGGGTCACTGTCTGCGGAGTCTGCACGTTCTCCCCGTGTTTACGTGGGTTTCCTCCTAGAAGTCCCGAAAGATGTGCTTGTTAGGTGAATTGGACATTTTGTATTTTCCCTCAGTGTATCCAAAACAGGCGCCGGAATGTGGCAACTGGGGGATTTTCACAGTAGCTTCATTGCAGTGTTAATGTCATGTGACAGTACCTTTAAGAAATGGGTGTTTATTACTGCAGTGATGTCAGAGAGTGGGTGGAGCTGGGCTATCTGTCAGCTTTTTACTTTCGCTTTAGGCTTTTGCTGCAGGATGGGTTTGGTTTCATTTTAGTTTTGGAGAGGCTGCAATCACAGCAGGATGTGTGTGAATCTCTGCAAGCTTATGCATGTTCATTTTCTGATTTCAATGTGGTAACTGTTCTCAGTAGTGATGTTAAGCCTGATGTCTTTCTATTTTGAAGGTTTCTTAAGTCTTATGGATATTAAAAGGACAGCTTAATCATTACTTAGTGTTGTATTCTTTGGGGGTTGTATTTGAATTGATGGTTGCTAAGATGTTCACTGTATGTTTTAAAAAGGTTAATTTGAGTTCACAGAATAAACATTGTTTTGCTTTTTAAAAATACTTTTCCATTTCTGCTGTGCCACACCTGTAGAGTGAGCCGTGTGCTCCCCATACCACAATCTATTAAAAGTTGTGGGTCAGGTGAACTCCATGATACACTTTGGGGTTCTCTAATCCCTGGCCAATAACATTAATGTAAGCCTACTTGTGACAATAATAAAGATTATTATTATTATGATTCTTTATTTAGATTAGACATTACTAATCTAACCTTTTTTCATAGATAACCACCAAATGGAATCTATCCTTATGGGGAGGGAGTGCAATTACAAGGTCAATAAGACCAGGCTACATTACATTGATTATATGAAAGTTGATAGTTATTGAAATATATCATACTGTTGTTTTGGGAACATTTTAGTCAAACCAAATTATCGACCAACTTCAGCGTTAAAAGAGTTAAAATTACTGTCAAGGCATATCTCCAATGACAATCATTTTATTTCACTCTGACATTCAAATAATAGCATAGGTGAAATGTTCACATTTTGGTCTCTAATGAGACATCTAATGAGTATTTGAGACAAAGTGTAAAATTCTTCATTAAATTAACCTAGATAGAACAATTAATTTAAATTGTGTCTGGTCTCCCAGGAGCATTTTTGTTGTCTCTGCTTCTTTAAAATGGATGTTCAAAATAGCAACAATATAATTTTCTGGTGGTATAATTCTACTCTAGGCTGTCAATTTTAGCACTGAAAAGCATTCCATTGTTGACATTAATTATTTATTTTGTGGGGATGAAAATATAAAAAAAAATCAAATATCACTTTTATTTTGTTGAATTTCACCACATTCATTATCCAGTTAGGTGGAGTAGCATTACAAATGAGAAGACTGCGTGTTAAATCCACTCGCCATTGGGAGACATGGTTCAGAAATCATTGGAACTTGAGTCAGATTGTGCCTGCAGTGTTCGATGGAGCGAGAGGTTGATTGCAACCATTCTATTGCAAGAATCAGGGACGGGATTCTCTGCAGGCCAGTGCCGAACACGAGAAAGGCAATTGGGCGGAGAATCGTTCATGGGGCCAAAATCGTGGCTGGCGCCGGGCACCTGCCAGAATGGCACGCTTAGCGCCTCGACAGCGGTATCAATGTGTTCTACTCCGCCTGTACAGTAAACGCCGTCCACATATCATTAGCGGGCTCACCCAGTATTCTCCGGGGCCGCTGCGATTCTCCTCCTCCGCTGGGAGGAATTACCAATGGCGTGTTTCACTCCTGGTTTCAAAAATTGGGAAACAGCCGCCATGGATGATGAGGGAGAGCGAAAAGGTAGGACATGCAGAGATGCCACTGGCAGGACTGGCTATGCGGGGACAGCAGTGGGTGGTGGGAGGGGAGGGTGACCAAGAGATGGGCCATGGGTCAGGGTCGGGGTGCCCCGTGACCCCCCCCCCCCAACCCCACAAAGCGACCGGGGCACGCAGGCAAGGAACACCATTGCCAGGACCTGCAAGGCAGCCACTCTGCTGTGCGCCTCACTGACCACTCAGCGTGGCCCGTGGTCATGCAGAGTGATTCCGGCTCTGGGGTGGAGGGTGGGGTGCAGGGGTGCTCCCACCCCACCACCCCTGCACCCCACCCTCCACCCCCTGCAGTTCACCCATCACACTCCACCCCACCACCCCTGCTTTCCATCCCCCAGCTTCCATCCCACCAACTCTTTCCCCGCCCCAAACGGCTGCCATCCGCCGGCGGAGCACACCAGGATGCCCGGGCAGCCGGGTTCGCCAGCTTCATCAATATGCCCCCATTCCAGGCGGTGATTGACATGATGCATGTCACCCTATGAGCACCGGCCCATGATGGGCCAATCTTTACAAACCAAAAGGGGTTCCACTTAATGAACGTACAGCTGGTGTGTGATCAAGAGCTGCACATCATGCACGCCTGCGCCCAATACCCGGGCAGTGTGCATGATGCGTTCATCCTGGCACACTCAACGGTTCCTGACCTCTTCGAGACGCTTGCCTCCTGGGCGACAGGGGTTATCTATTGCGGTCATGGCTGATGACGTCTATCCGGAGGCCACAGGCCGAGATGGAGACCCACTACAACGATGCCCATGCCGCGGGGGCGAGATCGAATGGTGCTTCGGCATCCTGAAAATGAGGTTCAGGGGCCTGGACCGCTCTGGAGGGGCCCTCCAGTATGACGGGGGGAGGATCGCCCACATCGTGGTGGCCTCCACAACATCACGCAGCAGAAGTATGATGTGCTGGAGGAGGAAGATGAACACCAGGTCTCATCGGAGGATGAAGAGGGGGGTGAGGATGGGCAGGACATGGGACCCAGGCAGGCACGGGAAGCCGCACAATGTGTGTGACAGGGCCGGTGTGCACGGGACGCTCTAATCGACGCCAGGTTCACTGACAATGGGGCCTGGCCAGCAACACGGACACCCAGTCGCACAACCACACCCCTTCGTACGACCACCCCCTCCACATGAACACCCTCCCTAAGCCCCTCCCCACCCACCATTGCAACCACCTCCGTGATTCCTACCTGCCTCACAATGGGGTGCGGGTCCTGCATTGACAGTAACAGCGGGTCTGGTCCATGGGATGCAGGATGATGTTGACCTGCTCCGCGATGACCCCTGGTACTCCACACTGTTTGACAACGTCTGACCTCTGCGCACGGAAACACTTTCCACTAATCACCTGGGTGATCCCTACATAGGAGCTGGTCATTCCTTCACATGCTCCCACCAAACTCTTGGGGTTGTGAAGGTGGGGGGTTAGGGGATGCGGGGACTGGCAGGGGGGCATGGGGTAGAGAGGGATGAGTGGGGCACCAGTGCAGTGAGTGCTGGCTGAACTGAGATCCCTGGCCCAAGCCTACCCCTAACCCTCCCCGCCCCACCCATCTCCCCCCTCCCCCAGTGCCCTCTCTGCAGCAAGCCCAGCCCAACCCATCCCTCACAACCGTCTGACATGTAGCCATCTGAGTTGGCCACTTCCCGACTTAAAATGGAGAACCGCAAAGGCTGAAGGGAAATTCAGCCAACACAGGCAAAGACTAGCAAATACAGAAATCATGTGTATTAAGACCTGTAAGGAACCAGACAGCACTAAAACCAGCAGCCATCTGCATAGTAATGTAGCAGCCATCTACATATTAATGAGCGATCTCCGGGAACAATCAAAACATTTTAAGGTAAACAAAGCCAAGCCAGACTCCTCAGCACCAGCAGGAGCCAACACAAAAGAGGTTAACGGACACTCAAAGATCACCCATTGGTTAGGGAACCGCTCCAGTATTGGAGAAATCGAACCAAGTGATTGGAACAAAGTCCAATCACTTGAAACCAGGTATGGGGTCCGCCCCGAAGGGCGGGAAGCCCCTAGGGATATAAAGTAAAGCCCCCAAGTTCAAATTGTTCTTCTTGGCAGGGTCACTCAGCAGCGAATCAAACCTTGAGAGTGAACTGCCCAAGCTGCCTCCAAGCAAGTAAGTCTCGAGTCAACACTCGCTACGAGATAGGTACCAGTCCATACCAGCTCCTAGCTACCAGTCCATAGCAGCTTTTGAATCCCGTAGACTCAGGACCTGAATGAAAGGCCATTTGTTCCCCTGACCTGGTGGGCCAGTCCAAAGCTAAGTATAGGCCTGTTAGTTATAGAGATAGTTTATTAAGTAGAATTTATGCATGAGTAGCGATTGACTGTGTATAATAAATGTGTTTTGATTTGAATCTTACTAATTGGTGTGTTGAGTTATTGATCATTACTTGAACTTGAACCTCGTGGCGGTATCATAAAGATACCTGGCGACTCTAGAGCAAAGGTTATAAAACAGAGTCAATTGAACCAACCAAAAGTTAGCAACATATTACTGGCGACATTCTGACGGGACCCGACTTAGAAGTGGCTTAACCACTCCGGGAGAACAGAAAAAACCACAAGTGTTCAAGTAGTTCTGGTCAATCCTCATAATTCGGAAGTGTGTTAATGCATGCGTAACTAACAGGGTGATAAGGTAAACTGATAGATTTTTTGTTGCGAGAAAACTGTTGGGAGTTTGTATTCCAGAAAATAGCGAAAGCCGTACCCGTAATTACAGAACCGCCTTAGTACCCTTCGTTCCAAATTTTGAGAGAAGTATTCAGAGAGGAAAGATGGCAATGCAGGCCATGCAACGCCTCATGAACCCCGAAGAATTTGTGGTCGCAGCGACCAGCAGCAGAGTAGGACAGTGTCCCGTTTGGGAAGAGGAAATCAGAAAGTACCTCAAAGGGAAAGGATGGCCCCTTGGAGCGAATTCTGTGAAAATGAGGAAACAGGTCCCGGGAGTATAGGAGATACTTGGTGGGAGAACCTAAGCGAAATTCATAAGAAGAGCTTGGGAAAAGCTTGCAAGCCAATGGCAATCGTGTCCTGTTTGGCACAATTGCGAGGCACAGAGGAGGTCGTTCGGACGCTCCGCAGAGAGATAGAGGAGGCACATCGAATGAGTAAGGTCGATGTGAGCGAGATAGAGAAGGAGAACGCAGAATTAAGAAGGAAGTTAGCAGCAAAGGACGGAGAGGTGGATGATGCCAAGTGGGCACACCAGTCTTGTCTGGCGCACCTAAGCAGCTTCCAATCCCAGTACGAAAAGGCCTATCAGGACAGGCAACGTGCAGTCCTGGTACGAAAGGAAATAGAGAAGCAGGTAGGGGCATTGCAGAGGCAGTGTAGTGACCTGAAGGCAGCGTTAAGAGCACTCCATACTACCACCACAGAGCACAGACAAAGTTCACTTGATCACGCAAAGTGCTGGAAGCAGATTGCAGAACTGCAATCTTTCTTTCAGTTCAGAAAGGATTCCAGGAAACCTTTGGTTCCCAGTTAGATGAGGAAGACAGCCCGGATTGGGAAGAATTGAGTGAGACAGCGCAGAGATATGTTCAGGGAACATGTGCACAGGGAAAGCCCCAGAAGAGAGAAGCGCCCCAAACCCCCACAGAGCAGATAGTTCAGGCTCCAATGAACCACAGCCACATCGGACGACACGGAATTTCTTTATACCACCCCCTTAACAGTGACCCAATTACGGGACGCGTGCGATAAAATCAAACCGTTCCTCCCCACCTCAGACCCCCACCAGTTCTTTGCCAGAGTAAAGCAGCAGACGAAATGCATGCAGCTATCCGAGATGCGATCGGCTACAACAGAGGTGACCCCATAGAAGGCCTGAATAAGTGCAGGCAGGAAAAGACAGAACACCCCACAGCGTTTGCTGGACGCCTGTGGATTCATTTCACAGCAGTTTTCGGTAATTTAGAACGTGCCCATTTGTCCCAAGAAGTTATGGCCAAATGGACCCGCACCCTTATCTCCCATGCCACAGAGGCAGGACAAAAAGCCTGTACGAATTATGACCCCTCAGAGGAAGCCCACAATGAGAAATGGGTTTTTAAAAGATTGTTCCGCCCCTGGGAGCAATCTGTCCAAAACAAACCTGCAATTAGGAAACCCGAAGAACAGCAGGAAGAGCAGGCAGACATGCATCCAGTTAGGACGCACCAGAACCCCGCATGGGTAAATGAGGGAAATAGCCCAGAGCAGCTTAAATCCCAGGAATGCTACAATTGTGGACAGTTAGGACATCACGCACGAGAATGTCATACCCCCCTGAAACAGCAACGGAATTAGCCCACCAATGCCCCCCGAACCAGCAAAGACACCAACAGCCCCGACCCCTCCCGTCCAGGGAACCATACCCAAGAGAACAATGCACCAGAGAGCCTGCTCCACCTTATGTGCCCCAGGGGTCATGTTACAACTGTGGGCAGTCAGGACACTTCGCCCGAGATTGCAGAAGACCCCCACCAGCTAGACTAGCCCCCAGATATGAAAGAGAACACCACCCACAGCAGCTATAAGGTCCCAGCTGCCCCATGCAAACTGTGAGCACTTACCCACCACTTCTCATGGCAGCGTTACCTCAGCAAGGCCACTTCATTTTTGTTTCGCTCCTCTTCCTCTCTTCTTCGGTCACGCTGCACTCCCTCCATATGCTAGTCACAACCCAGTCCAAATGTGATGTACGATGTCCTGTATTCTGATGGAACTTGCACCATGTTTGTTGTATGTTTGTTCGTTTCATATACATGTTAAATGTTGTTTGTGAATTTAAAAGTTTTCATGGCCCCACACCACCACTCTTTTAACGCCCACTGGCTGTTAAAGGTACAAGTTTGTCCCAGACTAGTTCAGAGGAACTAGTCTGTCGGCATACAACAATCATAACTACTCTCCAAATTCGAAGGTAATCACGAGAGGCAGCCCCCACGATGACCACCGGCATTGGTCTCCGCCCTGCCTGAGGACCCCCCTCTGGTCAGCTATGCTTGGGTAGAGCACACACGGTATTGGTTGCCGTCCTACCCGGGGATTCTATCCAATTCTTACCCGTCGCGGTCCATACGCACCTCATTTCGGCACTTTTGGTTCAAAAAGTTTTGTTTTGTTTTCAGGCGACCCTTAGGTTGCCATCCCTATGCTATTTACATCCTCAAACATTTGGATGGTAAATCGCACAGTCTGCGAGACGGCTCGCACTGTTTCAGTATTTTTAAGTGTGCCTCGGCCTGAATATTCGGTTTTTAAAAAAAATGAGGGAGTCACACATGGTGACAAATTATAAAGGGAGAATTGGCACTAAAGGACAGACATACTAACAGACGAGATATTAAACCAAGATAGTAACAGACACTATGCTTGATCCCACAGAACCCCAGAAGCTCCAGGAAACGAGACGAAGCGAAGAGAAGAGAAGAGAAAGAAGAAGAACCATGAGGAAATCCTCCGTGTTGCTCATCAACCTAATGAACATTTGGTTGCGCGCAAACGCGAACCCTCTGACCCCAACACCCCCCCAGCCGTTAATGATTCACTTCCCCATAGCACCCAGAGCCCGACAAGCGATACCACACCATCTTGGTGTGGCTGGTTTATAACCTGTCCTACTTAATAGAATCCCTATTAGTGTTGGCGATACTCTGCAGCATCGTGCAGACTATCCGCATGAGGAAATGGAGAAGGAGAGCCTACCGCGCTAGCACCCCGGTATGCAGAATGAGATCCCCTATTTTTGGTTATGACCAGACCCCCGACCCCTGCGATCTATAATGAGGGACATTCGTTTGCGTTCCTTTTGTGAATAAAGAAATGTGTTTCATGAGCGATTGTACAATCCTGGGCTTGACTGCCAAGCCAGGAAAAATGTGAATAATGCTGCCATGATTTTGTGTGTATTGTTTAAGAAGTTAATATGGACTTCCGGGTGCGGCGATGACCAGCTAAGTTGCACGTTTCGGCACCTCCCGTTGAAACGGACTTTTGGGCTCTTATTAGGAGCCCCAACGGCAATTTTTAACGGCCAAAATTATTGTGCGGTGAAATAGGAGGGAATCCCCCCGGATAAATATGGATAAAGGAGAGGATAGCGGCCGGATTGCAGTAGATCCATTGGAGCAGCGGCAAGGAAGGGAAGCTCGAAGCAAGATGGCGTTGGAAGGTGGCTGTTCGGTATGGGGCCCGGAGCAACAAGAGTTCCTGCGGCGCTGTGTGGAAGAGCTGAAGAAGGAGGTGTTGGCCCCGATGCTACAGGCGATTGAAGGGCTAAAGGAGGCGCAGGGGACCCAGGAGTTGGAGCTTCGGGTCGTGAAGGCAAAGGCTGCGGAGAATGAGGATGAAATACAGGGCCTGGTGGGAAGGACAGAGACGCACAAGGCACAGCACAAAAGGTGTGTGGAGAGGTTGGAAGCCCTGGAGAATAACTGGAGGAGGAAGAATTTAAGAGTCTTGGGTCTTCCCGGAGGCACAGAGGGGGCAGACATCGGGGCATATGTGAGCACGATGCTTCACTCGCCTCTGGGATCGGAGGCCCCGACGTGCCCTTTGGAGGTGGAGGGAGCTTATCGAGTTCTGACACGAAGACCAAAGGCAGGAGAAATGCCTCGAGTCATAGTGGTGAGGTTTCACCGCTACAATGTCAGAGAGATGGTTCTAAGATGGGCGAAGAAAACTCGGAGCTGCAGGTGGGAGAACGCGGTGATCCGCGTGTGCCAGGATTGGAGTGCGGAGGTGGCGAGAAGGAGGGCAAGTTTCAACCGGGCCAAAGCGGTGCTCCACAAAAAGAAGGTTAAATTTGGAATGTTGCAGCCGGCGAGACTGTGGGTCACACACCAAGGGAAGCACCACTACTTTGAGACGGCAGAAGAGACGTGGACATTCATTGTGGACGAGAAGCTGGAATAGTCTGGCGAGAGAAAAAGCCGAGTGGGAAACGTGGGTTTTGCTCCCGCGCTATGGTAATTGTGGCGGGAACGGGGACGCAGGAAGGAGGGGGCCTCGCACAATGAGGGGCCGAGGACAAACGGGGGAAGCTGAGGTCAGCCAGAGTTTGCTGAATTCTGGGAGCCACATGGGGGGTGCAACTACGCTAGAAAAGGATCTAGCAGAGGGGGGGGGGGAGAGTTAACTGGGTTGCTGCTGCTAAGGGGAAGGGGGAGCTGTTATGGGGCGGGGTGGTCGGGAAGGGAGAGCACCGTCGGTGGGATATACGGGTACGTGGGAACCGGGTGAGGAGCTGGGTTAGAAAAGGGGAAGGCTAGTCGACATGGGGGGGGGGGTGGTAAAAGAGCCCCCCAACCCGGTTGATCACGTGGAATGTGAGAGGGCTGAATGGGCCGATTAAAAGAGCACGGGTACTCGCACACCTAAAGAACATAAAGGCAGATGTGGTCATGTTGCAGGAGACGCACCTGAAACTGGCAGATCAGGTTAGACTACGTAAAGGATGGGTGGGGCAGGTGTTCCATTCGGGCTTAGATGCGAAGAATAGCGGGGTGGCTATTTTAGTGGGGAAACGGGTACTGTTTGAGGCAAAGACCATAGTGGCGGACAGTGGGGGTAGATACGTGGTGGTGAGTGGCAGATTGCAAGGGGAGGCGGTGGTTCTGGTGAAAGTATACACCCCGAACTGGGATGATGTAAACTTCATGAAGCGTATGCTGAGGCGTATCCCGGACCTGGAGGCGGGAAAGCTGGTAATGGGGGGAGACTTCAATACGGTGCTTGATCCAGGGCTGGACCGGTCTAGGTCTAAGACCGGGAGGAGGCCGGCAACGGCCAAGGTGCTTAAGGACTTCATGGAGCAGATGGGAGGAATAGACCCCTGGAGATTTATTAGGCCTAGGGGTAAGGAGTTTTCATTTTTCTCCCATGTTCACAAGGTGTATTCACGGATAGACTTTTTTGTCCTGGGAAGGGCACTGATTCCGAAGGTGACAGGGACGGAGTACATGGCCATAGCCATTTCGGACCACGCTCCACATTGGGTAGATCTGGAGTTGGAGAGGAAAAGGAGCAGCACCCACTCTGGAGATTGGATATGGGGTTGTTGGCGGATGAGGGGGTATGTCTAAGGGTGAGGGGGTGTGTCAAAAGGTACCTGGAGCTTAATGATAACGGAGAGGTCCAGGTGGGAGAGGTCTGGGAGGCGCTGAAGGCGGTGGTCAGAGGGGAACTGATATCCATAAGGGCCCATAAAGGGAAGCAAGAGAGCAAAGAAAGGGAGCGACTGTTGAGAGAACTTCTGAGGGTAGACAGGCAATATGCAGAGGCTCCGGAGGAGGGACTGTACAGGGAAAGACAAAGGCTACATATGGAATTTGACCTGCTGACCACGGGCAAGGCAGAAGCACAGTGAAGGAGGGCACAGGGAGTACAGTATGAGTATGGAGAGAAGGCGAGCCGGTTACTGGCCCAACAACTGAGGAAGAGGGGAGCGGCGAGGGAGATAGGTGGGGTGAGGGATGAGGAAGGTGTGATGGAACGGGGAGCAGAGAGGGTGAACGGGGTGTTTAAGGCATTCTACGAGAGGCTGTATAAGGCTCAGCCCCCGGAAGGGAAGGAGGGAATGATGCATTTCCTAGACCGGCTGGAATTCCCGAAGGTGGAGGAGCAGGAGAGGGCGTGACTGGGAGCACGGATTGAGGTGGAGGAGGTGGTAAAGGGGATTGGGAGCATGCAGGCGGGGAAGGCCCCAGGACCGGATGGGTTCCCGGTGGAATTTTATAGGAAATACATGGACCTACTGGCCCCGCTTTTGACGAGAACCTTTAATGAGGCCAGGGAAAGGGGGAAGTTGCCCCCGACTATGTCGGAGGCGACGATATTGTTATCTTAAAGAAGGAAAAAGACCCGCTGCAGTGTGGGTCTTACAGGCCTATTTCCCTCCTGAACGTGGATGCTAAGCTCCTGGCCAAGGTGATGGCGACAAGGATAGAGGATTGTGTCCCGGGGGTGGTCCACGAGGATCAAACTAGGTTCGTTAAGGGGAGACAGCTGAACACGAATATACGGAGGCTGCTAGGGGTGATGATGATGCCCCCGCCGGAGTGGGAGGCGGAGATAGTAGTGGCGATGGACGCTGAGAAAGCATTTAACAGAGTGGAGTGGGATTACCTATGGGAAGTGTTGAAGAGATTTGGCTTTGGAGAGGGGTTTACTGGATGGGTACAGCTGCTATATAGGGCCCCGGTGGCAAGTGTGATCACGAATAGGCAGAGGTCCGACTACTTCCGTCTTTATAGAGGGACAAGACAGGGGTGCCCCCTGTCTCCGTTACTGTTTGCATTGGCAATTGAGCCGCTGGCCATAGCACTGAGGGGCTCTAGGAAGTGGAGGGGAGTACTCAGGGGAGGAGAAGAACACCGGGTATCATTGTATGCAGATAATCTATTGCTGTATGTTGCGGACCCAGTGGAGGGGATGCCTGAGATAATGTGGACACTCAGGGAGTTTGGGGAATTTTCGGGGTACAAATTGAATATGGGGAAGAGTGAGTTGTTTGTGGTGCATCCGGGGGAGCAGAGCAGGGGAATAGATGATTTACCACTGTGGAGGGTAACAAGAGATTTCCGGTACTTAGGGATCCAGATAGCCAGGAACTGGGGAACCCTACATAGGCTTAATTTAACACGATTGGTGGAACAGATGGAGAAGGATTTTAAGAGATGGGACATGGGTCCCTGTCACTGATGGGCAGGGTGCAGGCGGTCAAAATAGTAGTCCTCCCGAGATTTCGTTTTGTGTTCCAGTGCCTCCCGGTGATGGTTACGAGGGCTTTTTTCAAAAAAATTGAGAAGAGTGTTATGAGCTTTGTGTGGGCTAGGAAGACCCCGAGAGTGAGGAGGGGGTTTTTGCAGCGTAGCAGGGATAGGGGGGGACTGGCACTGCCGAGTTTAAGTGATTATTATTGGGCCGCCAATATCTCAATGGTGTGTAAGTGGATGGGAGAAGGGGAGGGAGCGGTGTGGAAGAGACTGGAAATGGCGTCCTTTAAAGGAACCAGCCTACAAGCATTGACGACGGTGCCGTTGCCGTTCTCCCCGAAGAAATACACCACAAGTCCAGTGGTGGTGGCAACGCTGAAAATTTGGGGGCAGTGGAGACGGCATAAGGGAATGGCGGGTGCCTCGGTGCGGTCCCCGATAAGGAATAATCCATAGGTTTGTCCCGGGGAGAATAGATGGGGGATTTAGAACATGGCAGAGAGCAGGGATTGTGCAACTGAGGGATCTGTTCCTAGACGGGACGTTTGCGAGTCTGGGAGCGCTGACGGAAAAATACAGGTTGCCCCAGGGGAATGCATTTCGGTATATGCAATTGAGGGCTTTTGTGAGGCAACAGGTGAGGGAATTTCCGCAGCTCCCGACGCAGGAGATTCAGGATAGAGTGATTTCGGGTTCATGGGTGGGGGATGGTAGGGTGTCAGATATATACAGGGAAATGAGAGACGAGGGGGAGATCATGGTGGATGAGCTGAAGGGAAAATGGGAAGAAGAGCTGGGGGAAGAGATCGAAGAGGGGCTGTGGGCAGATGCCCTACGCAGGGTAATCTCTTCGTCCTCGTGTGCCAGGCTTAGCCTGATACAATTCAAGGTCTTGCACAGGGCACATATGACCGGAGCAAGGCTCAGTAAATTTTTCAGGGTAGAGGATAGGTGTGGGAGATGTGCGAGAAGCCCAGCGAACCACACCCACATGTTTTGGTCATGCTCGGCACTGCATGGGTTCTGGGTGGGGGTGGCAAATGTGCTTTTGAAGGTGGCGGGGGTCCGGGTCGAGCCAAGCTGGGGGCTGGCTATATTCGGGGTTGCAGAAGAGCCGGGAGTGCAGGAGGCGAGAGAGGCTGATGTTTTGGCCTTTGCGTCCCTAGTAGCCCGGCGAAGGATATTGTTAATGTGGAAGGAAGCTAAACCCCTGGGCGTGGAGGCTTGGATAAACGACCTGGCAGGGTTTATAAAACTGGAACGGATAAAGTTCGCACTAAGAGGTTCGGCTCAAGGGTTCACCAGGCGGTGGCAACCGTTCATTGACTATCTCGCAGAACGATAAAGGAAATGGGAAGGTACCAGCAGCAACCCAGGGGGGAGGGGGGAGGGCTCGGGTGGGTCCTCAGGGGTGTTTTTGTATGGATATTTTTACTTGGATATGTATATTGGCTTATTTGGGAGAGTTAATATTTTGTTATGGCAGTTGCCATTTAGTTTCTATATTATTTATTTATTTGTTAAAAACGGTCACTATTATTTATATTGTTTTATTGTTGTAAAAGGGAAACATTTTTGTACTGTTTTGTTTGGCCGAAAATTTTTTGAATAAAATCGATTAAAAAAAAAAGTTAATATGATTGAATGTTTGAGTAAGTGTAGTTTATTGAGGAGAGTTAGAGGTACCGTTTTTTTATTTTGTAATGCATGTCCCTGTTTTGACATAGCGCCACTTAGAATGTTATTAAAAATTTTCTTGCATAGTTATGGTCAGTGTAGAGGACATAGAAGAGTGCTCGCCGGGTCAGGGAATAAAGACAATGCAGTTATGTGATCCTTCACGCTTCGCGTTAGGATCACAAGGAGGGAGTGTAGCCACCTGAGTTGGCCACTTCCCGAATAAAAATGGAGAACCGCAAAGGCTGAAGGGAAATTCAGCCAACACAGGCAAAGATTAGCAAATACAGAAATCATGTGTATTAAGACCTGTAAGGAACCAGACAGCACTGAAACCGGCAGCCATCTGCATAGTAATGTAGCAGCCATCTACATATTAATGAGCGATCCCTGGGAACAATCAAAACATTTTAAGGGAAACAAAGCCAAGCCAGACACCTCGGCGCCAGCAGGAGCCAACACAAAAGAGGTTAACGGACACTCAAAGACCGCCCAACAATCAGGGAACCGCTCCAGCATTGGAGAAATCGAACCAGGTACGGGGTCCGCCCCAATGGGCGGGAAGCCACTGGGGACTATAAAGTAAAGCCCCCAAGTTCAAATCATTCTTCTTGGCAGGGTCACTCAGCGGCGAATCAACACTTGAGAGTGAACTGCCCAAGCTGCCTCCAAGCAAATAAGTCTCAAGTCAATGCTCGCTACGAGATAGGCGCTCCTAGCTACCAGTCCATGCTGGCTTTTGAATCCCATAGACTCAGGACCTGAACGAAAGGCCATTTGTTCCCCTGACCTGGTGGGCCAGTCCAAACCTAAGTATAGGCCTGTTAGTTATAGAGGTAGTTTATTAAGTAGAATTTATGCATGAGTAGCGATTGACTGTGTATAATAAATGTGTTTTGATTTGAATCTTACTAATTGGTGTGTTGAGTTATTGATCATTACTTGAATTTGAACCTCGTGGCGGTATCATAAAGATACCTGGCGACTCTAGAGCAAAGGTTATAAAACAGCCAATTGAACCAACCAAAAGCTTTTTTAAAAATATATATTTATTAAAGTTTTTTAACACAATTTTTCTCCCTTACAAACAATAACCCCCCCGCCCCCCCGTAACAAAAAAAGTGAGAAATCGCGCAGAGAAAGATATATACATGGCAAAATGATATATTTACACAGCTTTGTACACTGGCCCTCACCCGTACGTGCCAGTTTCCCCAACCCTTCATGTTATCTCTTGCTCATCCACCCTCCCAGGCAGTCCCCCCTATCCCCCCCCTCCCCGCCCCCCTCCCAGGACGTCCCCTCCACCCCCCACCCCCCCCCCACCCCCCCCGCAAGGTTGCTGCTGCTGACCGACCTTCCTCTAACGCTCCACGAGATAGTCTAGGAACGGTTGCCACCGCCTGTAGAACCCCTGCGCAGACCCTCTCAAGGCAAACTTAATCCTCTCCAACTTTATGAACCCAGCCATATCATTTATCCAGGCTGGGGGGCTTCGCCTCCTTCCACATTAGCAAGTTCCTTCGCCGGGCTACTAGGGACGCAAAGGCCAGAATGCCGGCCGCTTTCGCCTCCTGCACTCACGGTTCGTCCACTACTCCAAATATTGCTAGCTCCCAGCTTGGCTTGACCCCGACTTTCACCACCTGAAATATTGCTCCCGCCACTCCTCTCCAGAACCCCTCCAGTGCCGGGCATGACCAAAACATATGGACATGGTTCGCCGGGCTCCCTGAGCACCTTCCACATCTGTCCTCTACCCCAAAGAACCTACTCAACCTCGCCCCCGTCAAGTGCGATCTGTGGACCACCTTAAATTGTATCAGGCTGAGCCTGGCACACGAGGAGGAGGAATTAACCCCACCTAGGGCATCAGCACACAGACCTTCCTCGATCTCCTCCCCCAGCTCTTCATCCCATTTACCCTTCAACTCTTCTACCAGCGCTTCCCCCTCTTCTTTCAACTCCTGGTGTATTTCCGACACCTTGCCCTCCCCGACCCATACAACCGAGATCACCCTATCTTGAACTTCTTGTGCTGGGAGCAACGGGAATTCCCTCACCTGTCGCCTCACAAAAGCCCTCACCTGCAGAAATCTAAAGGCATTTCCCGGGGGTAACTCGAACTTCTCCTCCAGTGCCCCTAGGCTTGCAAACGTCCGGTCGATGAACCGGTCCCCCATTCTTCCAATCCCCGCCCGATGCCAGCTCTGGAACCCCCCGTCCATCTTCCCGGGACAAACCGGTGGTTACCCCTGATCGGGGACCACACCGATGCTCCCATTGCACCCCGGTGCCGTCTCCACTGGCCCCAGATCCTTAGCGTTTCCGCCACCACCGGGCTTGTGGTATACTTCGTCGGCGAGAGCGGCAGCGGTGCCGTCACCAACTCCCCCAGGCTCATTCCTTGACAGGACGCCGTCTCCATCCTCTTCCATGCCGCCCCCTCTCCCTCCATAACCCACTTGCGGATCATCGCCACATTTGCTGCCCAGTAGTAGCTCCCCAGGTTTGGCAGCGCCAACCCTCCTCGGTCCCTACTGCGTTCCAGGAACCCTCTCCTTACTCTCGGGGTCTTATTCGCCCACACAAACCCCATCATACTCCTGCCTACTCTCTTAAAAAAGGCCTTAGTGATCATGATGGGAAGGCACTGAAACACAAACAGAAACCTCGGAAGGACCACCAATTTGACCGACTGCACTCTACCCGCCAGCGAGAGCGGTAACATGTCCCATCTTTTGAAATCCTCCTCCATTTTCTCCACCAACCTCGTCAGATTCAGTTTATGTAGGGTCCCCCAACTCCTGGCTATCTGGATCCCCAGATACCGAAAGTTCCCCTCTGCCCTCCTCAGCGGTAGGTCCCCTATCCCTCTTTCTTGGTCCCCCGCCTGTAATACAAAGAGCTCACTCTTCCGTACATTGAGCTTATAGCCCGAAAACTCCCCAAACTCCCTTAGAGTCTGCATGACCTCCACCATCCCCTCCATTGGATCTGCCACGTACAGCAACAGGTCATCCGCATATAGCAACACCCGATGCTCTTCTCCCCCTCGGACCACCCCCCTCCATTTATTATACTCCCTCAATGACATGGCCATTGGTTCGATTGCCAATGCGAACAACAGGGGGGACAGGGGGCATCCCTGCCTCGTCCCTCGGTACAGTCGAAAGTACTCCGACCTCCGCCGGTTCGTCACTACACTCGCCATCGGGGCTCTGTAAAGGAGCTTAACCCAATTGATAAACCCTACCCCGAACCCAAACCTACGCAGCACCTCCCAGAGGTACTCCCACTCTACTCGGTCAAAGGCCTTCTCCGCGTCCATAGCTGCCACTATCTCCGCCTCTCCCTCCTCCGATGGCATCATTATCACGTTTAAGAGCCGCCGCACATTGGTGTTTAGTTGCCTGCCCTTTACAAATCCCGTCTGGTCCTCGTGGATTACCCCCGGGACACAGTCCTCGATCCTCGTGGCCAGCACTTTTGCCAGCAACTTTGTTGTCCAGCTCTTCATAATAGGCCTGAAGATCTGTCCAGCTCTTCATAATAGGCCTTGAATACCTTGTTTATTTTTGTTGCACTCCGAACCGTGGCTCCCCTTCCATCTTTGACTCCTCCTATTTCACTCGCTGCCATCCTCTTACGTAGCTGGTGTGCCAGCATCCGACTAGCCTTTTCCCCATACTCGTAGGTTGCCCCCTGCGCTTTCCTCCACTGTGCCTCCGCCTTCCCTGTGGTCAACAGGTCAAACTCCGTCTGGAGCCATCGTCTTTCCCCAAGTAATCTTTCCTCCGGGGCTTCTGCGTATCTCCTGTCCACTCTCAAAATCTCCCGCACTAACCTCTCCCTTTCCATACCCTCTGTCTTCTCCCTATGAGCCCTAATGGAAATTAGCTCTCCCCTGATCACCGCCTTCAACGCCTCCCATACCACCCCCACCCGCACCTCCCCGTTGTCATTGGCCTCCAAGTACCTTTCGATACACCCCCTCACCTTCCCACACACCACCTCGTCCGCCAGCAGTCCCACATCCAGCCGCCACAACGGGCGTTGGTCCCTCTCCTCTCCCAGCTCCAGTTCCACCCAGTGCGGGGCATGGTCCGAAACGGCTATAGCCGAATACTCCGTCCCCTCCACCCTCGGGATGAGCGCCCTACCCAGAACAAAGAAATCTATCCGGGAGTAGGCTTTGGGAGAAGAAAGAAAATTCCCTGGCCTGCAGCCTTGCAAACCGCCATGGGTCCACTCCCCCCATCTGATCCATAAACCCCCTAAGTACCTTGGCCGCCGCCGGCCTCTTTCCAGCCCTTGATTTGGAGCGGTCCAGTGCTGGATCCAACACTGTATTGAAGTCCCCTCCCATTATCAGGCCTCCTATCTCCAGGTCCGGAATGCGCCCCAACATGCGCTTCATGAATCCTGCATCATCCCAGTTCGGGGTGTATACGTTTACCAACACCACCCACGTCCCTTGCAGCCTACCTCTCACCATTACATATCGCCCTCCATTGTCCGCTACAATAGTCTTGGCCTCAAATGAAACTCGCTTTCCCACCAATATTGCCACCCCTCTATTCTTCGCGTCCAGTCCCGAGTGGAATACCTGTCCTACCCATCCCTTTCTTAACCTGACCTGGTCCGCCACCTTCAGATGTGTCTCTTGGAACATGGCCACGTCCGCCTTCAGTCCCTTTAAGTGCGCGAACACTCGAGCCCTCTTCACCGGCCCATTCAGGCCCCTTACATTCCACGTTATCAGCTGGATTGGAGGGGCTCTCAACCTCCCCCACGCCCCGCCGACTAGCCATCTCCTTTTCTGGGCCAGTCCCGTGTCCACGCCTCCTTCACCCTCCAGTCCCCCAGAGGGGGGACCCCCGTCCCGACCACCTCTTCTGTGTCCCATTCCCTTTCGGCCAGTGCAGCAGCAACCCTTCTCCCCCCTCCCCACCCTTCCCCCCTCCCCTCCCCCCGCTAGACCCCTGTCTAGCTTGTTTGCTCCCCCCATGTCACTCCCGTAAGTCAGCTGACGCCTGCTGACCCCGGCTTCCCCCGCTGTCCCATTGACCTCCCCGCGTGGGAGTCTCCCAATCCATATGCATTCCTTCGTTTCCCCTTCCCGCCTTTCTTCCCGCGCGCGGGAAAAAAACCCAGCGCTTTCCAAAGCCCGCTCCGCCCCCTCTGGCGCAGCTCCTGTCGTGGCCTTGTCTCTCTCCCCCAGCCCATGTAACATTTCCTGCGCGTGATTGACCCCCTATATACAACAACCATCACACATCAAACCCCAAAACATCCCCCCCACCCTCACAAACCCTCAGTTAGACTCCAACTTTTCGGCTTGTACAAAGGTCCACGCCTCTTCAGGCATTTCAAAGTAATAGTGTTGGCCCTTGTATGTGACCCACAGTCGCGCTGGCTACAGCATTCCGAATTTCACTTCTTTCCGGTACAACGCCACTTTGGCCATGTTGAAACCCGCTCTCCGCTTTGCAACCTCCGTGCTCCAGTCCGGGTATATTTGGATCTCTGCATTGTCCCACTTGCTGCTCCGCTCCTTCTTGGCCCATCTCAGGACCCACTCTCTGTCCGTGAACCGGTGGAACCTCACCACCATCGCCCTTGGCGGCTCATTTGCCTGAGGCTTCTTCGCTAGCACCCGATGTGCCCCGTCCAACTCCAGCGGCCTCGAAGGGGCCTTCGTGCCCATCATCGTCTCGAGCATCGTGCTCGCGTATGCCCCGGCATCAGCCCCCTCCACACACTCAGGGAGACCCAGGATTCGCAGATTCTTTCTCCTCGACCTGTTCTCCAGGTCTTCGAGTCTTCCCGCCCACCTCTTGTGTAGCGCCTCGTCTGCTCCACTCTCACCGCCAGGCCCACGAGCTCGTCCTCGTTCTGACTGACTCTTTTCTGTACCTCCTGGATCTTAGCTTCGTGGGCCTTCTGCGTGATCCCGAGTCCTTCAATTGCTGAAAGCATAGGCGCCAACATCTGTTTGCGCATCTCCTCGCGCTGCTCCTCGAAGCAGTGCTTGATGAACTCCTGCAGCTCCCCTTTGTCCCTGGCCGCCGCCATTTTGTTTTCTTTCCCTCGCTTCTCCCATTGCTCCAGTGCCGCTCCTTAGGCCGTTACACTTCTGGTCCATTTCATAGAAGTTGGCAGTGTTTCCTTCACCAGTCTGCCCCAAAAAGTCTATGGAAACTCCTGAAAAAGGTCTGAGAGTCGGCTCCAGACGGGAGCTGCCGAATGCGCGACCTACGCCTCCATGGCCGCCACCAGAAGCCTCGTCCCTGCTTCTTCAATGGCCCTGGTAGATCTTTTCACAGTTGTTCCCTCTGCTGCTAGAATTCACCTTTGATAGAGTTAAGCCAGATTGCAGCTTTAAGCTTGCCCTTCCCCTGCCTGCATGCTGGAAGAGACCCTTGTCTACTGCTACAGCTCAAGCCAAATCTTTCACTGTTTCTGTTGGGTCTGGTAGCCAAAAGACACAACACTCCTGGGGGACATTGTCAGGGGAATGCTGCAGCCTTCTTCCCACACTGGGAAATGTCAAACAAATGCCGTGGGGGCCCTGTAGAAGAGCCCAAAAGTCCGTTCCAAGCGGGAGCTGCCGAATATGCGACCTAGCTCTGCATAGCCGCACCCGGAAGTCCGAACCAACCAAAAGTTAGCAACAGACAGAACACCGAGGCAGGTTGAAACATTGTGAAGAGGTGTTTATTGTGAAACGGTGAACCTATATTTACAGGTTTGCACCCTAGCCCCTATCACTATACTGTGTGGTGCACCCGTGCTGACCTAACTGGTGTCTACCTTTCTGGCCTTACGGGCCCTAATGCAATGCCTAGGTGGATCCCCAAGTGGTCCATCGGGAATAGAGGCGACCTGCTGCAATTCCCGCCCTGTGACCTTGATCCCCTTTGGCGACCATCTTCTAGGGCGACCGAGCCTGGATCTTCCCGGCCGCTGTTCGGGTGTCCCAGGTGGTGTGGTGCCACCCTGTTCTGCCCGCAAGGGACAGGAGGTGGGGAGTCCAAAGCGCTGTGGTGTTCCGGCACCTCCCCTGTTGGAAGGAGTAGAAGTCACACTTTGCACTAATTAATGCCGCCCTTAGCGTATCATCACTGACGGGCAGACGGATTTCACATTGATGAGATGCAACCAGCCTTCACATTTTCTCAGCTGAGAAACTAGCAGGAAATCTGAGGGAGAAAGTGGAAGAAGGAGAAATTTGTTTGCAGCCGTTGCCTAGTCCACTCGTTATGTAGCCTGACTTCAATGGAGCTGAATATCAAGCAGGGTGTACATCAGACCACCAATGTGACATGGCACAAGGTGAATTTCTACCTCAGTTATCCTTATTTTGCATAGTCAAGTTCTGTTTACTGCTTTCCTCCCAGCTATCCATTTTCAAAACTGTTAGTGTTCACCTCACCCTCTGTGCATTTTTCTGTCTACCTTTTAATTTTTCCTCCCCCTTTTAATTTTTCTGGTTGCTTTTATTTCTCCCTCCTGGGCAGCACGGTAGCATTGTGGATAGCACAATTGCTTCACAGCTCCAGGGTCCAAGGTTCGATTCCGGCTTGGGTCGCTGTCTGTGCGGAGTCTGCACATCCTCCCCGTGTGTACGTGGGTTTCCTCCGGGTGCTCCGGTTTCCTCCCACAGTCCAAAGATGTGCAGGTTAGGTGGATTGGCCATGATAAATTGCCCTTAGTGTCCAAAATTGTCCTTAGTGTTGGGTGGGGTTGCTGGGTTATGGGGATGGGGTGGAAGTGTTGACCTTGGGTAGGGTGCTCTTTCCAAGAGCCGGTGCAGACTCGAGGGGCCGAATGGCCTCCTTCTGCACTGTAAATTCTATGAAATTCTATGAATTCGTTTTCTCCTTCATAACTTCTTTTCACTTTTATTTTCTGCTTACTATTAGCACACTGAACTGTTCAGAATGTAATCATTTAAAATGTCATTAAAGGTGCTTAAATTTAAACTAATTTTGAATTTGAATCGATCACTTTTGTGACTGTTTTCCACTTATTTCAATTTGATCTGTATAATGATTGAATCCCACTGTTAGCACCAAGCACTCACAAAACTGACAGCAGAGAACAGCAATTTAACTGAAAACTACCATGTCTAAGCCTTTATAATTATAGTTTGAAATGTTATTTGATGTTGAGATGTTTTGATGTATTCCCCCAAGAGAGTCCAGTTAACAGTCCTCAATGCTCAACCCTTCATACAAAGCAGAAAGGTTTATTTTGATGCTGGAAAAGCTCCTTTCTTAGTTGTTATTTAAGATTTATTTTGTTAAATGATTTTACATTTTATGCTCATCAAGGTGAGGGATGTCACTCTGGGGAATAGAATGCTTTCCATTTAACGGCCTAATGTCACCTACAAGCACTCACTAAAATAAAGGAAAATGCTGAAAATCTGGAGCAAAAACAGAAAATGCTGCAAAATCTCAGCAGGTCTGTTTTCATGCGAGCGATCGCGAGTTAGGTACAAGGCAGCCAGACGCAGAACAAAGCATTCTTCATTGCCCGAAAATGTACCTCAGTCCCTTGACCTCAGAGATAACTTTTTCCCATCCTCAGGTTAGTCCAAACAGATTGCGCATTAGGGTCGGGTTAAGGAAGATTTTGCGCTGTGGGCCCATGCTGACAGGGAGCATGTTTCAGAAACAATCCAATGGACAGAAGGCGGTTTCCATCCCATCAGTAAAAGGCAAGTGGTTAAAAACAAGTATCTAATCCAATGGACCACCCAGGGTACCCCACACTCACGGGGTAGTGTACTGTTTTGAATTACAGCGACATCAGCTTGTTTCAGGAGCTTGTTTGGAGGATAATTACCACTTTACTATAGCGTCACACCCTTCTCCATCTTCCACACTGCAATACTGTGCCTCACCTTCAGAAAACTACCAACAATCATGGGGATAATTTAGAGAATAGATAGGAAACTATTCGTAACTTTGATTCAAAACCATAGTTGTTTCAACCTCAGGCATTGAGCTCCAGTATGCGGATGATGCTTGTGTGTGTGGTCATTCAGAAAGTGAGTTCCAGTTCATATTCTGGAGGCCTCCTCTTGACAAAGGCAGACACGGGTGATGAAATTCAGCGCTGCTCTACAATGTGCCACCTCAGCCTTTAGCTCACTGAGAAAAAGGGTATTTGAGGAGCAGGATCTCAAGCCCAAGCATAAAGTCATGCTTTTATGAGAAGTGGTGCTTTCCCCATGTTCCAATATGCTTCAGAGACTTGAATAAAATACAGATGACATCTCAAAACAATGGAGAAGAATCACCAGCAGCATCTTTCCAAGATCCTCCAAATCCAGTGGCAAGAACATGGCCCACCCCCAAGCCAACAGACCCCAGCATTGAGGCACTAATCATTCTAAACCAGCTCTCCTGGGCAGGACACATCACTCCAGAAGCAACTGTGCTGTTCAGCACTCTCACAAGACGCCCAGGAGGATGACAGAAACATTTTTGGGCTGCCATCAAAGCATTATTCAATATGTCAACCACAGAGAAAATAAGTATTGTTTCCTGTGGGTCCAGAATCGAAGTTCAATGAGATATTCTATCATGGAGGTTGACAGTCGGAAAATCAGTGCATATAAATCACTTTTCCAACAGGGATTGACTACACACAATGAGACATGCATTTAGAGATGAATCAGTCTTGTTGATGATGGTACAGAAGTCCCAGTAGAAACATTGTTGATGTGGGTCAGTTATTCAGCTGGGCCAGAGCCCCTTTCCCATGCTGCTGCTAGTTAGAAGGGCCAGAGCCTCTTTCCCATGCTGCTGCTAGTTAGAAGGGCCAGAGCTCCCTTTCCCATGCTGCTGCTAGTTAGAAGGGCCAGGGCCCCCTTTCCCATGCTGATGCTAGTTAGAAGGGCCAGAGCCTCTTTCCCATGCTGCTGCTAGTTAGAAGGGCCAGAGCCCCTTTCCCATGCTGCTGCTAGTTAGAAGGTCCAGAGCCCCCTTTCCCATGCTGATGCTAGTTAGAAGGGCCAGAGTCCCTTTCCCATGCTGCTGCTAGTTAGAAGGGCCAGGGCCCCCTTTCCCATGCTGATGCTAGTTAGAAGGGCCAGAGTCCCTTTCCCATGCTGCTGCTAGTTAGAAGGGCCAGAGCCTCTTTCCCATGCTGCTGCTAGTTAGAAGGGCCAGAGCCCCTTTCCCATGCTGCTGCTAGTTAGAAGGTCCAGAGCCCCCTTTCCCATGCTGCTGCTAGTTAGAAGGTCCAGAGCCCCCTTTCCCATGCTGCTGCTAGTTAGAAGGTCCAGAGCCCCTTTCCCATGCTGCTGCTAGTTAGAAGGGCCAGAGTCCCCTTTCCCATGCTGCTGCTAGTTAGAAGGGCCAGAGCCCCTTTCCCATGCTGCTGCTAGTTAGAAGGGCCAGAGCCCCTTTCCCATGCTGCTGCTAGTTAGAAGGGCCAGAGCCTCTTTCCCATGCTGCTGCTAGTTAGAAGGGCCAGAGCCCCTTTCCCGTGCTGCTGATAGTTAGAAGGGCCAGAGCTCCCTTTCCCGTGCTGCTGCTAGTTAGAAGGGCCAGAGCTCCCTTTCCCGTGCTGCTGCTAGTTAGAAGGGCCAGAGCCCCTTTCCCATGCTGCTGCTAGTTAGAAGGGCCAGAGCCCCCTTTCCCATGCTGCTGCTAGTTAGAAGGGCCAGAGCCCCATTCCCATGCTGCTGCTAGTTAGAAGGGCCAGAGCCCCATTCCCATGCTGCTGCTAGTTAGAAGGTCCAGAGCCCCTTTCCCATGCTGCTGCTAGTTAGAAGGGCCAGAGCCCCATTCCCATGCTGCTGCTAGTTAGAAGGGCCAGAGCCCCCTTTCCCATGCTGCTGCTAGTTAGAAGGGCCAGAGCCTCTTTCCCATGCTGCTGCTAGTTAGAAGGGCCAGAGTCTCTTTCCCGTGCTGCTGATAGTTAGAAGGGCCAGAGCCTCTTTCCCGTGCTGCTGCTAGTTAGAAGGGCCAGAGCCCCTTTCCCATGCTGCTGCTAGTTAGAAGGTCCAGAGCCCCTTTCCCATACTGCTGCTAGTTAGAAGGGCCAGAGCCCCTTTCCCATGCTGCTGCTAGTTAGAAGGTCCAGAGCCCCTTTACCGTGCTGCTGCTAGTTAGCAGGGCCAGAGCCCCTTTCCCATGCTGCTGCTAGTTAGCAGGGCCAGAGCCCCTTTCCCGTGCTGCTGCTAGTTAGAAGGGCCAGAGCCTCTTTCCCATGCTGCTGCTAGTTAGAAGGGCCAGAGCCCCCTTTCCCGTGCTGCTGCTAGTTAGAAGGGCCAGAGCCCCTTTCCCGTGCTGCTGCTAGTTAGAAGGGCCAGAGCCCCCTTTCCCATGCTGCTGCTAGTTAGCAGGGCCAGAGCCTCTTTCCCATGCTGCTGCTAGTTAGCAGGGCCAGAGCCCCTTTCCCATGCTGCTGCTAGTTAGCAGGGCCAGAGCCCCTTTCCCGTGCTGCTGCTAGTTAGAAGGGCCAGAGCCCCTTTCCCATGCTGCTGCTAGTTAGAAGGGCCAGAGCCCCCTTTCCCATGCTGCTGCTAGTTAGAAGGGCCAGAGCTCCCTTTCCCGTGCTGCTGCTAGTTAGAAGGGTCAGAGCCTCTTTCCCATGCTGCTGCTAGTTAGCAGGGCCAGAGCCCCTTTCCCATGCTGCTGCTAGTTAGAAGGGCCAGAGCCCCTTTCCCATGCTGCTGCTAGTTAGAAGGGCCAGAGCCCCTTTCCCATGCTGCTGCTAGTTAGAAGGGCCAGAGCTCCCTTTCCCATGCTGCTGCTAGTTAGAAGGGCCAGAGCCTCTTTCCCATGCTGCTGCTAGTTAGCAGGGCCAGAGCCCCTTTCCCATGCTGCTGCTAGTTAGCAGGGCCAGAGCCCCTTTCCCATGCTGCTGCTAGTTAGCAGGGCCAGAGCCCCTTTCCCATGCTGCTGCTAGTTAGCAGGGCCAGAGCCCCTTTCCCATGCTGCTGCTAGTTAGAAGGGCCAGAGTCCCTTTCCCATGCTGCTGCTAGTTAGCAGGGCCAGAGCCCCTTTCCATGCTGCTGCTAGTTAGAAGGGCCAGAGCCCCTTTCCCATGCTGCTGCTAGTTAGAAGGGCCAGAGCCCCTTTCCCGTGCTGCTGCTAGTTAGAAGGGCCAGAGCCCCTTTCCCGTGCTGCTGCTAGTTAGAAGGGCCAGAGCCCCTTTCCCGTGCTGCTGCCAGTTAGAAGGGCCAGAGCTCCCTTTCCCGTGCTGCTGCCAGTTAGAAGGGCCAGAGCCCCCTTTCCCGTGCTGCTGCTAGTTAGAAGGGCCAGAGCCCCTTTCCCGTGCTGCTGCTAGTTAGAAGGGCCAGAGCCCCTTTCCCGTGCTGCTGCTAGTTAGAAGGGCCAGAGCCCCTTTCCCATGCTGCTGCTAGTTAGAAGGGCCAGAGCCTCTTTCCCATGCTGCTGCTAGTTAGAAGGGCCAGAGCCCCCTTTCCCATGCTGCTGCTAGTTAGAAGGGCCAGAGCCCCCTTTCCCATGCTGCTGCTAGTTAGAAGGGCCAGAGCCCCCTTTCCCATGCTGCTGCTAGTTAGAAGGGCCAGAGCCCCCTTTCCCATGCTGCTGCTAGTTAGAAGGGCCAGAGCCCCCTTTCCCATGCTGCTGCTAGTTAGAAGGGCCAGAGCCCCCTTTCCCATGCTGCTGCTAGTTAGAAGGGCCAGAGCCCCCTTTCCCATGCTGCTGCTAGTTAGAAGGGCCAGAGCCCCCTTTCCCATGCTGCTGCTAGTTAGAAGGGCCAGAGCCCCCTTTCCCATGCTGCTGCTAGTTAGAAGGGCCAGAGCCCCCTTTCCCGTGCTGCTGCTAGTTAGAAGGGCCAGAGCCCCCTTTCCCGTGCTGCTGCTAGTTAGAAGGTCCAGAGCCCCTTTCCCATGCTGCTGCTAGTTAGAAGGGCCAGAGCCCCCTTTCCCATGCTGCTGCTAGTTAGAAGGGCCAGAGCCCCCTTTCCCATGCTGCTGCTAGTTAGAAGGGCCAGAGCTCCCTTTCCCGTGCTGCTGCTAGTTAGAAGGGCCAGAGCCCCCTTTCCCATGCTGCTGCTAGTTAGAAGGGCCAGAGCCTCCTTTCCCATGCTGCTGCTAGTTAGAAGGGCCAGAGCCCCCTTTCCCATGCTGCTGCTAGTTAGAAGGGCCAGAGCCTCTTTCCCATGCTGCTGCTAGTTAGAAGGGCCAGAGCCCCCTTTCCCATGCTGCTGCTAGTTAGAAGGGCCAGAGTCCCTTTCCCATGCTGCTGCTAGTTAGAAGGGCCAGAGCCCCCTTTCCCATGCTGCTGCTAGTTAGAAGGGCCAGAGCCCCTTTCCCATGCTGCTGCTAGTTAGAAGGGCCAGTGCCCCCTTTCCCATGCTGCTGCTAGTTAGAAGGGCCAGAGCCCCTTTCCCATGCTGCTGCTAGTTAGAAGGGCCAGTGCCCCCTTTCCCATGCTGCTGCTAGTTAGAAGGGCCAGAGCCCCTTTCCCGTTCTGCTGCTAGTTAGAAGGGCCAGAGCCCCCTTTCCCATGCTGCTGCTAGTTAGAAGGGCCAGAGCCCCCTTTCCCATGCTGCTGCTAGTTAGAAGGGCCAGAGCTCCCTTTCCCATGCTGCTGCTAGTTAGAAGGGCCAGAGCCCCCTTTCCCGTGCTGCTGCTAGTTAGAAGGGCCCGGGCCCCCTTTCCCATGCTGCTGCTAGTTAGAAGGGCCAGAGCTCCCTTTCCCATGCTGCTGCTAGTTAGAAGGGCCAGAGCTCCCTTTCCCATGCTGCTGCTAGTTAGAAGGGCCAGGGCCCCCTTTCCCATGCTGCTGCTATTTAGAAGGGCCAGAGCCTCTTTCCCGTGCTGCTGCTAGTTAGAAGGGCCAGAGCCTCTTTCCCATGCTGCTGCTAGTTAGAAGGGCCAGGGCCCCTTTCCCGTGCTGCTGCTAGTTAGAAGGGCCAGAGCCCCTTTCCCGTGCTGCTGCTAGTTAGAAGGGCCAGAGCCTCCTTTCCCGTGCTGCTGCTAGTTAGAAGGGCCAGAGCCCCTTTCCCATGCTCCTGCTAGTTAGAAGGGCCAGAGCCCCCTTTCCCATGCTGCTGCTGGTTAGAAGGGCCAGAGCCCCCTTTCCCGTTCTGCTGCTAGTTAGAAGGGCCAGAGCCCCCTTTCCCATGCTGCTGCTAGTTAGAAGGGCCAGAGCCCCCTTTCCCATGTTGCTGCTAGTTAGAAGGGTCAGAGCCCCTTTGCCATGTTGCTGCTAGTTAGAAGGGCCAGAGCCCCCTTTCCCATGCTGCTGCTGGTTAGAAGGGCCAGAGCCCCCTTTCCCGTTCTGCTGCTAGTTAGAAGGGCCAGAGCCCCCTTTCCCATGCTGCTGCTAGTTAGAAGGGCCAGAGCCCCCTTTCCCATGCTGCTGCTAGTTAGAAGGGCCAGGGCCCCTTTCCCGTGCTGCTGCTAGTTAGAAGGGCCAGAGCCCCTTTCCCGTGCTGCTGCTAGTTAGAAGGGCCAGAGCCTCCTTTCCCGTGCTGCTGCTAGTTAGAAGGGCCAGAGCCCCTTTCCCATGCTGCTGCTAGTTAGAAGGGCCAGAGCCCCCTTTCCCATGCTGCTGCTGGTTAGAAGGGCCAGAGCCCCCTTTCCCGTTCTGCTGCTAGTTAGAAGGGCCAGAGCCCCCTTTCCCATGCTGCTGCTAGTTAGAAGGGCCAGGGCCCCTTTCCCGTGCTGCTGCTAGTTAGAAGGGCCAGAGCCCCTTTCCCATGCTGCTGCTAGTTAGAAGGGCCAGAGCCCCTTTCCCATGCTGCTGCTAGTTAGAAGGGCCAGAGCCCCCTTTCCCATGCTGCTGCTTGTTAGAAGGGCCAGAGCCCCCTTTCCCATGTTGCTGCTAGTTAGAAGGGTCAGAGCCCCTTTCCCATGTTGCTGCTAGTTAGAAGGGCCAGAGCCCCCTTTCCCATGCTGCTGCTGGTTAGAAGGGCCAGAGCCCCCTTTCCCGTTCTGCTGCTAGTTAGAAGGGCCAGAGCCCCCTTTCCCATGCTGCTGCTAGTTAGAAGGGCCAGAGCCCCCTTTCCCATGCTGCTGCTAGTTAGCAGGGCCAGAGCCCCCTTTCCCATGCTGCTGCTAGTTAGAAGGGCCAGAGCCCCCTTTCCCGTGCTGCTGCTAGTTAGAATGGCCAGAGCCCCTTTCCCGTGCTGCTGCTAGTTAGAAGGGCCAGAGCCCCTTTCCCATGCTGCTGCTAGTTAGACGATAAAATGGCTGGCTGAGTTTGCAGTTCAGCAAGTCAATTGGAAAGATTCTCTGTGCCGTGTTTCTCAGTGGTAGGAGGCCATTGCTGACCTGTGGCAGGAAATTCTGGTCCCACCACTGTCAATGGGATTTCCCATTGTATCCACCCTATGCTGCTAGGAAGCTTACGCTGGGGGCGTGTCGTCAGCGGAACCGGAGGTCCTGCCAGGCTGAACAGCCAGAAGATCTTGCCCGATATAACTGATTTCACCAGCAAGGATTCATATCACATGACTGCTACCTACCCACATTGTCTTTGATCAGGGTTAAACAAAGAACAAAGAACAAAGGAAAGTACAGCGCAGGAACAGGCCCTTCGGTCCTCCAAGCCTGTGCCGTTCATGCTGCCCCTCTAAACTAAAATCTTCTACACTTCCGGGGTCCGTATCCCTCTATTCCCATCCTATTCATGTATTTATCAAGATGCCCCTTAAACGTCATTATCGTCCCAACTTCCACCACCTCCTCCGGCAGCAAGTTCCAGGCACCCACTAATCTCTGTGTAAAAAACTTGCCTCGTACATCATAGAATTTTACAGTGCAGAAAGAGGCCATTCGGCCCATCGAGTCTGCACCGGCTCTTGGAAAGAGCACCCTACCCAAGGTCAACACCGCCACCCTATCCCCATAACCCAGTAACCCCACCCAACACTAAGGGCAATTTTGGACACTAAGGGCAATTTATCATGGCCAATCCACCTAACCCGCACATCTTTGGACTGTGGGAGGAAACCGGAGCACCCGGAGGATAACCCACGCACACACAGGGAGGATGTGCAGACTCCGCACAGACAGTGACCCAAGCTGGAATCGAACCTGGGACCCTGGAGCTGTGAAGCAATTGAGCTAGCCACAAGGCTACCGTGCTGCCCACGGTACATCTCCTCTAAGCCTTGCCCCTCGCACCTTAAACGTATGCCCCCTAGTAATTGACCCCTCTACCCTGGGGAAAAGGTCTCTGACACTCCACCCCACCTATGCCCCTCATAATTTTGTAGACCTCTATCAGGTCGCCCCTCAACCTCCGTTGTTCCAGTGAGAACAAACCGAGTTTATTCAACCTCTCCTCATCGCTAATGTCCTCCATACCAGGCAACATTCTGGTAAATCTCTTCTGCACCCTCTCTAAAGCCTCCACATCCTTCTGGTAGTGTGGCCAGAATTGAACACTATACTCCAAGTGTGACATAACTAAGGTTCTATATAGCTACAACATGACTTGCCAATTTTTATACTCAATGCCCTGGCCAATGGGTTGTGTAGCCTTACCCTGATCCCCGAGATAGTTAATGGACTCAACCATTAAAAATTGAAAAGAAGGTTCTGGGTCCTTTGTCCTCGCAGACAAATAGATCTGAGTTGTCGAATCTGGCTTATGAAATGCAGATGGCCTCTGTCTACTTCTCTTTGAGTTTTGTCTCTGCAGCTCACCATGTATCTTCAGCGATGACGAGGTGTACGTTTCTTTGAAACTGCCAGATAGCTCCTTTTGTTCAGGGGTAACAGACAAACATCGATTTAGCCATTTTTGTCCAGGTTCTTAACATTTCAGAAATAGCTAGAAGGATATTTTGGAGGGATTTTCCGTGCCCCCCCCCCCTGTGGATCGTTTCTTGGCAGCAGGAGGTGGCCTGCCATTGGCCAGCAGCAGGATGTTCTGGTCCCACGCTATTAATGGGATCTCTCATTGAATCCACCACCCGGTCCCGGGAAACCCATGGCAAGCATTTACCATTGGCGGGACCGGAAGATCATACACGATACCATGAGCTATTTTCTACAGCAACTTTTAAAATGGCACCTTGGCAAATGTCTCCTCGAAATCTAAGTGCACCAGGGGCTGGATTTTACAGCTCCTCCCATCTGGCGCGACATTACAGGCCTACCAAAGTAAATGGCAATCTAAATGGCCTACTGGATCCACTGGGGGAGACATGTTGTGGCTCGGCCATAAATTCCTGACCCACATCTACAGGTTCATCGTAAATCATATTGCTTGTTACTTCCTTAAATTACTGTAATAAATGCGTCAAAAACCATTTCCCTTTGACAAACCATGTTGACTCTGCCTGATTGCATTGGCATTGTCTATTTCCTCTCAACGAATAGATTCTAGCATTTTCTCTATAATATATGTGTGCTTGCCTATATGTTCCTACTTTCTGCCTCCCTCCTGTCTTAAATGGAAGAGTTACATTCAATATTTTTGAATCTGATGGAACCCTTCCAGAATCTAGGGAATTTTGTAAAATTAAAACTAATGCATCCCCTATCTCAGAAAACACCTATTTTAAGATATTAGGTAGAAGCCCATCAGGACAAGAGATTTGCCAGCCTTTAATTTTAATAATCTTCTCAGTATCCTTTCCCTGGTGATTGTAATTGTTTTTCGTTCCTCCCTCCCTTTCACCTCTTGATTTACAATTACTTTTAGGAAGTCATTTGTGTCTTCTACAGTGAAGGCAGATGCAAAATATCTTTTTAATCCATCTGCCAACTTTGTGAAGGCCTGACACCATACGTTGCGGCACTCAATTTCTTTGTCTCTGGGTCTTTCCAGGGATCAACAGTAAATCTGTGTGGCATCATTCAGCCCACAACACACTGATGTATGAAGGAGATCACACATATCTTTTACAGGAAGGCCAATCATTATGTCAGGTTTGCTCTAGACGAAGATAGCCAGGCTGTGACATTCACTGGCTTTGCTGTCATCTCAGATTTCCCAAGAGTAAGTCTGCACCCTTGTGGTTATACGGACTCCAGGACAGCAGCCCCAAATGTCTATTAACCACGAGGGCTATCATTCCATCAATGTACAACTGATGTGTGACCATCAGAAGCACATCTTACAAGTTGTGCACTGTATCCTGGGAGTTGCCATGACTCCTCCACCCTGAGGGTCCAGTGCATCGGCAGGGATAGCTGCTTGGGGATAAGGGATGCCCGATGAAACACTGGTTGATGACTCCAGTGCGTCGCCCTCACAGTCTGCCCAGGACAGGTACAATGCTGCTCACAGATCCACACTCTCATTTATAGAGATCATAGGCCTTCTGAAGATGCGCTTCAGATGTTTGGATCGCTCAGGTGGCTCACTACAATACACTCCTGATAGGGTTTCCCGCATCACCGCAACGTGCTACACTCGTCATAATCTGACAATGCAAAGAGGTGATTCCTTGCCAGAGGATGAACTGAAGGAGGATGAGAGCTCATTGGAGGATGAAGATCCAGAGATCCAGGAAGCTCAGGAAGCTGCTGAAGGACAGTAAGAGCGCGATTATGGCCATGGAGGAAGGAATTGTGGGAGATGTGCCCACGATACTATAATTGATGACAGGTTCCAGGAAGATTAAAGTTAAGCCAGGGCATAGGGCCACATCTCTCCTTGTCCTCAAAATCAACCCCTTGCATCTCAGGCGTAATGGTAAGGGTAGGAAAGTAAAGACATTTTGTCACTTTTGTGTCACAGCTGTTCTATCCTCTTTCATCTCAGGGGATATCCAACCACTCACGCGAGAACGCGTCCTGCATTCACATTTGCACATTATGGCTTTAAGAATTGCCATGGCCATGATCTCAGTTTTGGTCCACAGTACCCCGTGAATTCGCTCACTCTGGGAACTGAGGGTAAGTTGAGGAACAAAAGCGATGTGAGACAAGACCTCCCCGTACCAGCCTCCCTGAACAGGCGCCGGAATGTGGCGACTAGGGGCTTTTCACAGTAACGTCATTTGAAGCCTACTTGTGACAATAAGCGATTTTCATTTCATTTCATTTCAAGACTTGAAGCTTTCACTGCATCAAATGATACCAACACTGCTGTGACTGAGATGAGGACATGACTAGGGATCTCCTCTTCCTGTGCATGCCTTGTGTTCTGCCACCACCACTGAGGAGACACAAATGCCGCCAGAGTATCAATGCTGATGAGCTGCCCTCATTCTGTGGTGTTCCCTGAGGAAGAAGGGTTAGAAGCGCTTACATCACACACTTCAACCGAAGATTTAAACACATCTTCCTGACAGGACGCAGAGACTAGTTCAACGGAGTTTGACTTCACAAGAATGTTAATCTCACAGTGGGACACTAACACGGGTGGAGGATTGCTATGGCTCAACCTAAGAGATTCCAGTCACAATGCCTTCAGTTAACCAAAACATTCACAACAAACATCTTCACAAAAGTGCAATTTCTTTACTGTGATAGCACACCCATGACCCAAAAGTAACATCAACATTTTTGAATTTTCCAAACCCTCCCATTATGCCTTGGTACAGCCCCGACATCTACAGCTAGGGCGGAGACAGCCTGCTGACTGCTACATCCTAATGTCTGTGATGATCTTGGCGGATGTCCTTTGGTGGGCCGAGCCCAGAGAAGATGGCCACACCGAGTGATCGTAGCCTGGCCAGCCTCCTTCACTAAGTGTGGATAATACCAGGAGCTCAGCTGTGAGTCTGAGTCATATTTTGTGTGAGTGATGTCGAAGATTGCAATACCCAACAAAAAGAGTTGCAGTAAAAGAATCGGCGAATTGTGAATAAAATATGGTTAAACCACGAACCTGTTTTGTCCTTTGTTCATCTCATAAGTAAAGGCACCTGGGTAAAACCTTTTTGCTAATAAACTGTACGAAGTGACTGATGCACCAATAGCGAGATCCTGCGCCTGCCCTCCTCCCTCCGCCATAATGTAATTCAGCCCCTCCCCAGGATTTTCTGACTCACTCCCACCACCCCACCGCTCCCCATCCACCAGAGATCCCTAATTAAAGAGACCCCCCCCCCCCCACGAGACCCCAGAGACCCCCTGACCAAAGAGATCCCTCCCAGACACTCCCTAATGAGACACCCCCCACAGACCACCTAAATAAAGACTCCCCTGAAGAGAGACCCAATTCTGGAAGCCAGTTTGCATCATTGACTTTGTCTATATATGTGGTTGCGGAACCCACCTCTTCACTCACCTGATGAAGCAGCTGCGTTCTGAAAGCTAGTGAATCCAAACAAACCTGTTGGACTTTAACCTGGGTTTGTAAGACTGCTTATGGAAGCCCCTCAGAAGAGATACCCCTGTCTGGGAGCTAGAGTGCAGTCCAGACAGAGGCAGTAAAACAAATCACTGCTTAAAACTCACCTGTGCAATGTACATACTGGCAAAGGCACAGGAAGCAGCAGCTATCAATTCCTGGAAAGCGAAAACCAGTCAGCAGGTTTTAAACCCCCTCAGATCTTTGATATGCAAGCCATTCATTCATTTCTTTTTCATATTGATTTTACTAGGCTGTGATTGACAGCTTTCACACACACCCAGCTATCAGCATTGTTCCATTCATCTCCCTTCACGCTTGAGTGACTTTGTAGTTGTAAACTGTGAAACTAAAGGCAATATTTATAAACATCTTGGGCGAGATTCTCCGACCCCCTGCCGGGTCGGAGAATCGCCGGGGGCTGGCGTGAATCCCGCCCCCGCCGGTTGCCGAATTCTCTGGCACCGGATATTCAGCGGGGGCGGGAATCGCGCCGCACCGGTTGGCGGGCCCCCCCCACGATTCTCCGGCCCGGATGGGCTGAAGTACCGCTGCTAAAATGCCTGTCCCGCCGGCATAGATTAAACCACCTACCTTATCGGCGGGACAAGGCGGCGCAGGGGCTCCGGGGTCCTGGGGGGGACGCGGGGCGATCTGGCCCCGGGGGGTGCCCCCACGGTGGCCTGGCCCGCGATCGGGGCCCACCGATCCGCGGGCGGGCCTGTGCCGTGGGGGCACTCTTTTCCTTCCGCCTTTGCCAAGGTCTCCACCGTGGCGGAGGCGGAAGAGACTACCTCCACTGCGCATGCGCAGGAATGCCGTCAGCGGCCGCTAATGCTCCCGCGCATGCGCCACCCGGAGATGTCATTTCCGCGCCAGCTGGTGGGGCACCAAAGGCCTTTTCCGCCAGCTGGCGGGGCGGAAAATAGTCCGGCGCGGGCCTAGCCCCTTAAGGTTGGGGCTCGGCCCCCCAAGATGCGGAGCATTCCGCACCTTTGGGGTGGCGCGATGCCCGACTGATCTGCACCGCTTTGGGCACCAGTCAGCGGACATCGCGCCGATACCGGAGAATTTCGCCCCATGTTTTGATTGACAGTCCCTGGACCACATCAAACAGAGTTAATTTCAGTTAGTTTCACTGCTGACTATTTCAAAGTCACTCAAGCATGAAGGGAGATGAATGGAAAGCATTTAGCCCTCCCTGGTCAGGCCCACTCTTAGAAATTACTTCAGCAGTGGGGAGTTAAACTTGTCGGCGAGACCGGCTCTTCAGAGATTGGGGTGCCATTTTGAAAGGGTGCCCCAATCTCAAAGTGAGGTTGAATGTTCCCCCCCCCACCCATGCGCAATGCTATCACCCACAGACATGGGCATTACCACCCCCCCCAACCCAAATGAGCACACCCTGCTATGGGGTCGCCGAGGTCCCCCCTCTTTCAGGCCTCTCTACTTCTCCCCTTTCAGGAAAATCCCCTTTCAGAACCCCCCTTCACGCCCCCAATCTTTATGAAGCCCTTTCATACCCCTTTCACCCCCCCCACCCTTCCTACCTCCCCTTCACCCCCCCCCCTTTCATGGGCATGGCCCTCCTCTGGCCCTGATCCTTGTCTGTACCAACCTGGAACATGGGAACCCTGGCACTGCCAACTGGCACCCAGGCAGTGTCTCTGGCACCTTGGTATTGCCAACCGGACACCCTGACAGTGTCAGGTTGGCACTTCCAGGGTGCTTGGATTGTAGGGGTAGTATGAGGGTCTGATCCAGATTGTACCACGAGCTGCGGCTTGAGTGACCCCCGCGAGGGTTTACTCCCAGTTCAAAGCCTGATCTGGGCCACTCCCACAATGCTTCCGGCAACCCTCAGATGCCAGACCAACATGGGAGGGGGGGGGGGGAAATCATGCCCATAATCTTAATACTTTGGTTATTAGGATAATTCCACTTTTATTTCTTTGTCCTGTTTTTCTCTGATTCACAAAAGACAAAGCTGACACATTTACAAAAGTTTTCCGCTCGAAGTGCCGAGTTGATGATTCATCTCGGCCGCCTCCAGAGTTCCCCAGCATCACAGATGCCAGTCTTCAGCCAATTCAATGCACTGCACGCTATATCAAAAACGGCTGAAGGCACTGGATACTGCATAGGTTATGGACCCTGACAACATTCTGGCAATAGTACTGAAGACTTTTGTTCAGAACTAGCCATATCCCTAGCCAAGCTGTTTCAATGTAGCTACAACATTGGCATCTACCCTTTAAAATGGGAAAATGCCCAAGGTATGTCCTGTGATCAAAAAGCAGGATGTACCCAGCCTATTACTGCCCCATCAGTCTACTCTCGGTCATCAGAAAAGTGATGGAAGGTGTCATCAATAGTGCTATCAAGCGGCACTTACTCAGCAATAACCTGCTCACTGATGCTCAGTTTAGGTTCTGCCAGTGCCACTCAGCTCCTGATATCATTAAAGCCTTGGGCCAAAGATCGACAAAAGAGCTGACCTAAGAGGTGAGGTGAGAGTGACTGCCCTTGAAATAAAGGCAACATATGACACAGTGCTGAATCAGGGAGCCCTGGCAAAACCTGAGTTAATGGGAATCGGGGGGAAACCCTGCACGAGCACAAAGGAGGACGGTTGTGGTTGTTGGAGATTAATCATCTCAGACTCGGGTCATCACTGCAGAGGTTCCTCCAGGTAGTGCACTTGGTCCAGCCACTTTCAGCTTTTTCATCAATTACTTTCCCTCCACCATAAATGGATATATTCGCTGATCATTGCACAATGTTCAGCACCATTCATGACTCTGCAGATACTGAAACAGTCTGTCCATATGCAACATGGCCCGGACAATATATTGCCTTTGGCTAACAAGTGGCAGGTAGAATTCATGCCATGTAAGTGCCAGATAATGACCATTCCCAACAAGAGAGAATCTAACAATCTCCATTCGGCCCTCAATGGTATATGAATCCCCCAATATCAACATTCTGGGGCTTATCATTGACCAGAAACTACACAAAACTAGCCATTACATATACTGTGGCTAAAAGAGCAAGTCAGAGGTTCTGAATCCTATGGGGAGTAACTCACCTTCTGACTCCCCAAAGCTTATCCACAATCTACATGGCACAAGTCAGGAACATGATGGAATACTCCCCACTTGTCTGGATGGATGCAGCTCCAACAACACGCAGGAAGCTCAACATTTTCCAGGACAAAGCAGCCCACTTGATTTGAACCCCATCCACCACCTTCAACGTTCAGTTCCTCTACCACCGACACACCATGGCAGCAATGTGTACCATCTACAAGGTGAACTGCAGGAGTCGCCAAGACACCTTTGACAGCACCTTGCAAACCTCTAGAACAAGGGTAACAGATGCATGGGAATACCACCACCTGGGGGTTCCACTCCAAGTCGCACACAAAACTGACATGGAAATATAAAGCCGTTCCTTCACTGTTGCTGGGTCAAAATCCTGGAACTCCCTCTCTAACAGCATTGTGGGTATACCTACACCAGATGGACTTTAGCGGTTCATGAAGACAGATGAGCACCACCTGGGCAATTAGGGAAGGGCAATAAATGTTGCCTTGGCTGGTGACACCCACATCCCATGATGAATAAATAATAAGAAACAATTTATGAAATCGTTTCCTACATCAGTAATTTCACTAATGAATTTATTGATTATGATTTTTTTTTCAGATAGCTATACTGTCTTGACAATTGTTTTTAGTGTTCCTTTTTGTTTGATGATGTGATGTTCGATTTCGCCACCTTTGTGTCAAAAATGTATTAATGAATCAGCTTGAAAATTATTGCAAACAATTTCACAGTTTTGTTTAAATTTATCCTTGTATTGAAAGAATGTTATGCTCAGTTTCAGCTGCTGTGCACTTTCTAGGACTCAATTTGCTTTTCTGATTGCCTTTTTAAGATCTTTTGTGCAATTGCTACATTCATCCCAGTTTGAACAGTGATTAGCCTCCACAGGCATTTCCCAGAGGCATAAAGGGTAAAAATGTTTGTGCTCATACCAACTATGCCATCAGGGATGGAATATACCAGATTTTACAGTAATTGTCCTCGTCCATTTTAGGGAAAAGTGTCACTTGGAAGCCAGTTAAACAAAGTCATGTCAAGTCCAACACAGATAAGATTTAGATTTATTGTCAGGTGTACTGAGGTACAGTGAAAAGTATTGTTCTGCGTAGAGTTATAGCTGAGGGAAGGGCAATTATGATGCCATTAGACGTGACTTGGGGGGGATAAGGTGGAGAAGTAGGCTGCAAGTGTTGGGCACACTGGATAAGTGGGGCTTGTTCAAGGATCAGCTACTGCGTGTTCTTGATAAGTATGTACCGGTCAGGCAGGGAGGAAGGTGTCGAGCGGGGGAACCGTGGTTTACCAAGGAAGTGGAATCTCTTGTTAAGAGGAAGAAGGAGGCCTATGTGAAGATGAGGTGTGAAGTTTCAGTTGGGGCGATGGATAGTTACAAGGTAGCGAGGAATGATCTAAAGAGAGAGCTAAGACGAGCAAGGAGGGGACATGAGAAGTATTTGGCAGGAAGGATCAAGGAAAACCCAAAAGCTTTCTATAGGTATGTCAGGAATAAGCGAATGACTAGGGAAAGAGTAGGACCAGTCAAGGACAGGGATGGGAAATTGTGTGTGGAGTCTGAAGAGATAGGTGAGATACTAAATGAATATTTTTCGTCAGTATTCACTCAGGAAAAAGATAATGTTGTGGAGGAGAATGCTGAGCCCCAGGCTAATAGAATAGATGGCATTGAGGTACGTAGGGAAGAGGTGTTGGCAATTCTGGACAGGCTTAAAATAGATAAGTCCCTGGGACCTGATGGGATTTATCCTAGGATTCTCTGGGAGGCAAGGGAAGAGATTGCTGGACCTTTGGCTTTGATTTTTATGTCATCATTGGCTACAGGAATAGTGCCAGAGGACTGGAGGACAGCAAATGTGGTCCCTTTGTTCAAAAAGGGGAGCAGAGACAACCCCGGCAACTATAGACCGGTGAGCCTCACGTCTGTAGTGGGTAAAGTCTTGGAGGGGATTATAAGAGACAAGATTTATAATCATCTAGATAGGAATAATATGATCAGGGATAGTCAGCATGGCTTTGTGAAGGGTAGGTCATGCCTCACAAACCTTATTGAGTTCTTTGAGAAGGTGACTGAACAGGTAGACGAGGGTAGAGCAGTTGATGTGGTGTATATGGATTTCAGCAAAGCGTTTGATAAGGTTCCCCACGGTAGGCTATTGCAGAAAATACGGAGGCTGGGGATTGAGGGTGATTTAGAGATGTGGATCAGAAATTGGCTAGCTGAAAGAAGACAGCGGGTGGTGGTTGATGGGAAATGTTCAGAATGGAGTACAGTCACAAATGGAGTACCACAAGGATCTGTTCTGGGGCCGTTGCTGTTTGTCATTTTTATCAATGACCTAGAGGAAGGCGCAGAAGGGTGGGTGAGTAAATTTGCAGACGATACTAAAGTCGGTGGTGTTGTCGATAGTGTGGAAGGATGTAGCAGGTTACAGAGGGATATAGATAAGCTGCAGAGCTGGGCTGAGAGGTGGCAAATGGAGTTTAATGTAGAGACGTGTGAGGTGATTCACTTTGGAAGGAATAACAGGAATGCGGAATATTTGGCTAATGGTAAAGTTCTTGGAAGTGTGGATGAGCAGAGGGATCTAGGTGTCCATGTACATAGATCCCTGAAAGTTGCCACCCAGGTTGATAGGGTTGTGAAGAAGGCCTATGGAGTGTTGGCCTTTATTGGTAGAGGGATTGAGTTCCGGAGTCGGGAGGTCATGTTGCAGCTGTACAGAACTCTGGTACGGCCGCATTTGGAATATTGCGTGCAATTCTGGTCACCGCATTATAGGAAGGATGTGGAAGCATTGGAGCGGGTGCAGAGGAGATTTACCAGGATGTTGCCTGGTATGGAGGGAAAATCTTATGAGGAAAGGCTGATGGACTTGAGGTTGTTTTCGTTGGAGAGAAGAAGGTTAAGAGGAGACTTAATAGAGGCATACAAAATGATCAGGGGGTTGGATAGGGTGGACAGTGAGAGCCTTCTCCCGTGGATGGAAATGGCTGGCACGAGGGGACATAACTTTAAACTGAGGGAATAGATATAGGACAGAGGTCAGAGGTAGGTTCTTTACGCAAAGAGTAGTGAGGCCGTGGAATGCCCTACCTGCTACAGTAGTGAACTCGCCAACATTGAGGGCATTTAAAAGTTTATTGGATAAACATATGGATGATAATGGCATAGTGTAGGTTAGATGGCTTTTGTTTCGGTGCAACATCGTGGGCCGAAGGGCCTGTACTGCGCTGTATTGTTCTATGTTCTATGCGTACAGTCCCAACAGATTGTACCATGCATGAAAACATAGGCTGTAGGATTCTCCGTCAGCGGGATCCTCCGCCTCGCCAGCAGTGCACCTACGTGTTTCCCGACAGCGTGGGGTGGCCCACAATGGGAAACCCCACTGGGCAACTGCAGGAACGGAGAATCCCGCTGCCGGCGGGGGGGCGCCGTGCTGGAAAACGGGGCTAGCGGGACGGAGAATCCCGTCAGGGCATTTGATAGATACACAATGTAAAGACATAGACGTAGGCACATTTTGTATTTTTATTTTGTTGGGGATGTCAATTCTGGGGTACTTGTGACAATATGATAATATCCACTCTGCAACTGGATCCTCGATTTTCTGACCAACAGACCACAATCAGTAAGAATGAACAACAACACCTCCTCCACAATAGTCCTCAACACCGGCGCCCCGCAAGGCTGCGTACGTAGCCCCCTACTCTACTCCCTGTACACACACGACTGCGTGGTAAAACTTGGTTCCAACTCCATCTACAAGTTTGCTGACGATACGACCATAGTGGGCCGGATCTCGAATAACGATGATTCCGAATACAGGAGGGAGCTAGAGAATCTAGTGGAGTGGTGTAGCAACAACACTCTCTCCCTCAATGCCAGCAAAACTAAAGAGCTGGTAATTGACTTCAGGAAGCGAAGTACTGTACACACCCCTGTCAGCATCAACGGGGCCAAAGGTGGAGATGGTTAGCAGTTTCAAATTCCTAGGGGTGCACATCTCCAAAAATCTGTCCTGGTCCACCCACGTCGACGCTACCACCAAGAAAGCACAACAGCGCCTATACTTCCTCAGGAAACTAAGGAAATTTGGCATGTCCACATTAACCCTTACCAACTTTTACAGATGCACCATAGAAAGCATCCTATCGGGCTGCATCACAGCCTGGTATGGCAACTGCTCGGCCCAGGACCGCAAGAAACTTCAGAGAGTCGTGAACACTGCCCAGTCCATCACACGAACCTGCCTCCCATCCATTGACTCCATCTACACCTCCCGCTGCCTGGGGAAAGCGAGCAGCATAATCAAAGATCCCCCCCCACCCCGCTTACTCACTCTTCCACCTTCTCCCATCGGGCAGGAGATACAAAAGTCTGAGAACACGCACAAACAGACTCAAAAACAGCTTCTTCCCCACTGTCACCAGACTCCTAAATGACCCTCTTATGGACTGACCTCATTAACGCTACACCCTGTATGCTTCATCCGATGCCAGTGCTTATGTAGTTACATTGTATATGTTGTGTTGCCCTATTATGTATTTTCTTTTATTCCCTTTTCTTCTCATGTACTTATGATCTGTTGAGCTGCTCACAGAAAAATACTTTTCACTGTACCTCGGTACACATGACAATAGACAAATCCAATCCAATCTAATTCTTCCAAGTCCCAGCATAAAACTGGCAAGACTTAAATTTTACTTACACGCTTGGTAATAGGAAAATTGTTAATTGGGCAAAAATATTTTTCAAAATGGTCAAATGCTAGTTAAAAAGCATTGGATTTAATAAGGTGCGCAAGCAACTAGTCCAGCCAAACAAAGGATAATAGCTATCAGTACTCAGTGGGATAATCAATCGAACACAGTACACTAGCAGCTATTACAACCAAGCAACACTTAAGGCATAGTTCATCAAGTATCAGAACATTCAGTTACTATGTTTGACTATAGTGTGAAGTGGGCCTGTGATGGTGGTGAAATATAACTATTTTGGGCCTTGACTGCGCAGGACACTAATGGAAAAAAAATGACAACCTTGTCAAGACGTAGAATAGTTTTGTCCATTTTGTTGCTGAGTTGTTAAGTGACATATTTCATTATAGGATGGGGGAAGGGTGGACAGAACTCCTCATTGGAGACCTTTATTCAATTAGCTTTCAATGGAGTTACAAAGTCAAAACCTTTCGTAAATATGAACGTTGTTAGTTCAGAATTCACAAAGTGCTATGTTCATGTATCTATTCCCTATTCCAAGTTGCATATTCTCTCTGTCATTTGTCTGTCATCAGAATATTTCATTTTATTGATTTGGGAATAAGCTATAACAGTCACAGCTGTCCTGTTGTTGGAAGGCATTTGATAAAAGGTCAATGAACCCAGCAGGATAATGGGGCTGGACTTGCAGCAAACCTGCGTCACAGCAATGACATATTAATGGAATGGACAATTATTAATTCATAAAGTTTTAAGGAAGTAATGGAGTGAGTTATGCCACGATTTGCATTCCATCATTATTTTCTGGGGCCACTATGCCAGTAGACCTCCTTTAACTGATAAAAGTTTGTTCTTGTTACTGAGTCTATTGTTGCAGTCAATGGCCATCACCATTTTCTTGGATTCGCACGATTGTTTCCACTACAGCCACTTAATTTGAAAAATAATGATGTGGCTGACCTGGCACTGACATGATTTATGGTCCTTACTTGACTCTCAACCCTGAAGGCCAACTACAAGTCGATTAAAGCCTCAAGTCGTCAAATTGTTCCTTTTTATAATTCTCAGTTTCCCCAGTTATCTTTTGCTAGTGTTTGACATTGACAATCCCATTAGTGTCTGAAGGCAATTAATTTCAGGACTCTCACTTCTCTCTACATGTTAAGAATGTGAAAGGAATGGAGCATCCACTGGGAATCCACCTGCTCTTGATTATCAGGGACAGCTTGAAGGAGGAGAAGGGGGAGCAGGCATGTTTTGTGAGACACCATGGCTGGAGATTGATCTGATCTCATTACTAAGTCCCCACAGAGAATGTACAGGGAGCATACATCATTTGAGGGACAACCTAGAGAATCTAAGCATGTGAAACATGCAAAAAGACAATTGACCACCTCTGTGAGAAGCTCTGTGAAGAACTGCCACGATCGACCTCCCACAGGATCCTGTCAGAACTATGAAGACCCTGAATTTTTACAACTCTGGTTGCTTCCAGTCTTGTACTGAAGGCCCCTGTGGCATCAGCCAAGGAGATGTGAGGACCTGTATTGAACAGATGACAGATGTTGTCTTCATTCCGCAGAGTGTTTAACTTCATTAAAGCAGAAAAGAGACAGGTCCATCAATTTCCACAGGATTGCTACCTTCCCCAATATACGGGGGACTATTGATGGGAACTAAATGTATCTTCCACTCGAAGAACCTGACATTTGGTCAACAGGAAGTGTTATTATTCACTAAATGAGTCAATTAACCACAATCCTCAATGGGGCTCCTTCATGTTTAGTCAGACAATTGTGGACGTTTTCACAGTTCCTTTGTCCTTCACCTATCTTTCATACATGCAGGGAGGGACATGGGCATCAATATTATCTGAAGATGGCTTCCATGCAGATCTTTGGGGGAAACCTACCATTTTAGCAAGTTGAAACCTAAAGGCCGGGATTCTCCGAGCCCGCGCCGGGTCGGAGAATTGCCTTTGATGGCGAAAATTCCCGCCACGCCACTCCGACGTCGGGCCAAGAACCTAAGGCGACCGGAGAATCGGTGGCAGTCGCGCGCGTGCAGTTGACATGACACTGGTTGGGCCCTTTGAAAGAGGCCCCCGTGCCGATTCTCTGCGGTCAACCGGCCGTGTTTCCACCGGGTTCCACCGGAGTGGTTCACATATGGTACCACCCGGTGGGAGCTCGGACCCGCGGCCGCAGTGGCCATCCTGGTGGGAGGGTCGGGGGGATCAGTCTCCGGGAGGGGCCTCCATGACGGCCAGGACCGCGATCAGGGGCCTCCAATTGGCGGCGGACGGGATCTGGGGGGGGGGGGGCCTATCTTCTTCTGCGCGGGCCCGCTGTGTCGCTATGCCATATTGCGCAGCGCCGGCATGGAAACGGCCGCCACGCACATGCGCGGACCCATGCCAGCAGTGCAGGGCCACGTATCGGCGCCAGAGCTGCGTGGAGCACGCCTGCGCCATGCTGGCCCCTGTGGGCCACTGAATCACTGGGCCAAGAGGCCCGTTGACGCCGGCGTGAAACACTCCGTTGTTTATTCCAGCGTCAGCACTTGGCCGGGAGTTTGGAAAATCCCAGCCATAATCTCAATTTAAATGTGGCAATTAATATTTTTTTCTTGGTTTCGCATCTCCAGGCTGCGCAGCAGGCATGACGTGCACCATATGAAGTGATCTCAGCTGTACTTAAAGGGACACTACACAATAGAAATTTGAGGTGTCGGGGAGAATGGTGGATGTAGAGCAAGGAAAGCACCCAGACTCAATGGTGCATCATTGAATATTGCTGGGTGCAGTCAGGAGTAGGAGGGACAATTTTTCCAGCAATAAGAGAAAGAAACCTTCTGCTTTCACCAAGATGGGGTGATTGGTGGTAGCTGAGGAGGTGAACAAAAAGGTCATTGTGCCCACGTCATGTAGGAAGCAGTGTAATGATCTAACCAGGCCAGGAAAAGTAAGTATATTTGATGAGTCAATTTCATACTGTCCTTTAAGTACTGGATTTCCTTGTGCATAAGTCAATGAAGGCTAAGGTGTAGGTGTAGCAAGCAATTAGGAAGGCTTTATCACAAAAGGATTTGAGTACAGTAGTTAGGTCTTGCTTCAATTGTAAATGAGTTTGGTTAGACCACACCTGGAGTACTGTGTGCAATTTTAGTCCCCTTACCTCAGAAAGGATGTTATTGCCAGAGAGGGAATGTAATGAAGGTTCACCTTCCAGGGATGGTGTGTTGCTCTATTTATTTATCTCGGCGAACCACAAGCCTTTCCCTTATGTCGAACAAATGACCACACAACCAGTTCATTAGTTCAAAAGATGGTTTATTTACAGACACAAGAGTTATCTCAACATGCAAACACAATATCTACTACGAGTTAAACTACACCTATCAGCTACAATAACCTACAATTAACTTCAGGGCGACCGGCACTGTGGAAATGAATAAACGCCTTTATCTGGATTTCACTTGGCTGGTTCGAAGAAAGTGGCTCTGTCTCTGCTGGGCTCATCCATCAGGTAGCGATCGTTGGTCTTGAACTTAGCTGGCTGTTCCTGCCGCAATTGGGTTAGGCACAGGCCAGATCCAAGAGAGACAAAACACATGGCTGCGCTCTTTTATCCCCATGGGATTTTGCGCTCTTTGGGGCGGTCCTTAACCTTGGACCCAATAGTTCGGCAGGGCTCTGATCACTCTCTTCGATTTCGGCCAATAAAGGGGCGGGTGCCTTGGTAGCGGTGACAGTGCGTTAGCGGTCATTGACCTTGGCAGTTGTGCTTTCTGAGTAAGGGGAGTGGCGCCTATCAGTCTGTGGCTGTACCGGTTGCTTAATTGGAGTTCTATTGTCCTGGGAAAATGCACCATTGAAATGTAAACGAGCAGGGGTTTCGGTCAGGTCTGGTTACCTGTGTTTTAGATGCACATAGGCTGTGTATCTGTCTGAGTCCTGGGTTGGCCATAATTCCCATGGTCCTTTGCAGGTGGCCATCTGAGATGGCTACAAGTGGGACTGTCTTATGAAGATGGTCATTCCATCACATGGTCGCATTGGATCCCTGGGGTTGTGGTGATGGGGACAAAGGCCTATATTCTGAAGAGTTTTGAAGAATGAGAGGTGATCTCTTTGAAATCTACAAAATACTTAAAGGAATAGACAGAGTAGATGCAGGGAAGATTGATTGGGGAGTCTAGAACCAGGGGGCACAATGTCAAAATAAGGGGATGTCACTTAGGACTAAGGTGAGGGGAAATCTACTTACACAGAAGATTGTGAAGCTTTGGAATTCTCTACCCAAGAGGGCTGTGGAAGATTAGCCATTGAGTATGTTTAAGGTAGATATTGATAGATTTCTGACAAACACCATGTTATGGGGATAGTGAGCGTAAAAGACATCGAAGTGTCTGATCAGCCATGATTGTATTGAACGGTAGAGCATGGACAAAGAAGGAGTCCAGCTTCAACAGTAATGGATTGGTGGTGGAGGGCACTGTGAGAAGGTCTGACATGGAGACAGTGGTTGCCACCATGGAGATCCAAGCAAAGTTGTCAAATGAGTCAATGCATGCCATGACAATGCTGTGCAGACTTTGAATGCCAAATTTTCTGCCATCTTAAACAAGATGGTAGATACCTTGGGCAGGATGGTCTGTCGGTTGACGCCCGAATCAGGAATCGCAACTGGGCGGAGAATCGGTTCCAATACCGAAATCACAGCGAGCGCCGATTTCACGCCAAATCGCAATTCTCTGTCGCCTCAACAGTGGAGGCAATGCATTCCAGAACGCAAGTACAGGAAACATCGTTGGCATAGCATTAGCGGGCCTGACCCAGTATTCTGTAGGGCCTCTGCGATTCTCCGACTCCACTAGGTCGAATTCTCGATGTCAAGATTCACTCGTGCTTTTAAAAATCATGAAACCGGCATCGTGGCTGATGCGTGAGAGAGAGGAGGTAGGACACAGAGAGGCGTGACCGTGGGCTTCTGGGGTGGGGGGCCCTGCCAAGGCTGGGGGTGGGGGTGACGGGGGAACGGGGGGGCCAGGGCGACCCTACATGGGACTGGGACAGTGTCCAGGCACGGACTGCCATTGCTACAGCCTGCAAGGCAGCCATCTTGCTGCGCATCCCACAGACCACCCACCCTGGTCCCTGGTTCTGCAGAGTGACACTGGCGCCCCCTCAGCCTCCCCCCCCACTCCCCCACCCGCCACCTCGGGTGGAACAGCAGGTGACCCACTGGCAAGGGCAGCGCCGGCTGACGATGCCCCTAGCAGGAGGGACGGGTGCCAGGACCGAGAGGCCCCCATGGTATCATGCACTGACGGGGCCAGGGTCCTCAGTGCCCGCCGGGGCTACCATGTAGTTCGTTGGACAGGGGTACACACCATGCTAACGTCAGCCTTTCACCCATTGCAGAATTCAACCAGCAATGGTGGCCTTCCTCCTAGTCGCTGCAGTCTTGGGGGATGCCTTGCCGCTGTACGAGCTGGAGCTGCTCAAGGAGGAGGAAGCTGCAGCGGGGGAGCGGGCAGCAAGGGAGCGTGTCCCAGAGGAATAGAAGGCAGCCGCTCAGGATGGAGAGCCGGCTGCCTTACAGACCGAGGAGGAGGATGTGAATAGGGGGCGCTGCGTGAGGCCTCGTGTTTACCGGCAGTGCCTGTCATTTGAGGAGCTGCCAAACCGGCTAGCCATCGAATACTCCGGTTGAGCAGGGTGACAGTGCGACATGTCTGCCAGATCATGACGCATCTGACAGCGCAGGGGAATGGGGGAGGACTCCCTCTCCCATTGGACATCAAAGTGACGGTCACCCTGAACCTTTACACTATGGGGTCCTCCCAGGCGCCATCCGCGCTGTCACAGAATCCCTATATGCCCGGTGGACACAATACATCCATTTCAATTGGATCAAGCCCACCAGAATACCCGGGCAGTGAGGCTCGCCACCATAGCCGGGTGATCTACGGGTTGCATGCCCCCCTATGAGCAACTGCAGATCTCAGGCCGATCTACACAATTAGGAAGGGGTTCCATTCAATGAACTTGCAGCTCATATGTGACCATCAGCTGCGCATCATACACACCTGTGCCCGATGCCCGGGCAGTGTGGATAGTGCCTTCATGCTGGCACACTTGACGATTCCTGACCTCTTTGAGACGCCACCCCCCCGATTGGGGGGTTGGCTCCTGGGCGACAGGGTTTATCCACTGCGGTCGTACCTGATGAAGCTTCCCCAGAGGTCACAGACTGATGGTGAGACCCATTACAACGATGCCCACGCAGCGAACAGGAGCGTGATTAAGAGGTGCTTCGGCATCCTGAAGATACGGTTCAGGTGCCAGGACTGCTCTGGAGGGGTCCTCCTCTTTGACGCTAGAGGGTTGCCATGGCGGCCTGCTGCATACTCCACAACACTGCGTTGCAGAGGGGCGACATGCTGGAGGAGGAGGATCAACGCCAACCCTCCACTGACAAGGAGGATATTGGGTATATCGAGGCTATGCAGTACATGGAACCCTGGCAGGCATGGGAGGCTGCACGACATGGGCACCAGTGCCAACATGCTCGGGACGCTCTGTTCGCCTCCAGTTTCACCGACAAGGTGAGGGATTCCTGGCCAGTGGCACCGACATTGCATTCCACCCCCACACCACCATCCCCCCGCCCAAAACCCTCTCCCTAATATATACCTGCCACACTAGGGGAGTGTGGACCCTGGGTCGGCAATAACAGCAGATCTGGTCTATGTGATGGAGAATGATGACAGCCCTCTCTGCACTGAGCTCTGGTGTCCCGCATTGTTTGACAATGTCTGACTCCTGCCCCCAGTAGCACTTTCCACCGTCCATCTGGGCGGTCTTTGCATGTGAGCTGGTCATTCCATCACATGGTCGCATTGGATCCCTGGGGTGGTGGTGGTGGGGACAATCATGGGGGGGGGTGTTGAGGCGTCCAGGCCACCCAGAACATCCGCGAATTCCCCTCCCCCACCACCGCGTCCCCTCTATGGCCAGCCCAGACCAGCCCACCCCTCATATCCATCTGACAGAGCATCGAGGCAGGTTGTAGCCCTCCAAGAGCCCACCCGACAGACCTAACCAAAACAGTGTCCAACCCACCCTAACCACACACACCGAACCAAAACTAAACAAGAACAAAGAACCCTCCCTCAAAATGTAACCCAGTGACAACAATCCCCGACCATCCCCACGCCCGACCCCCATCCTGACCCTCAGTTTGTGTCCAGCTTCTTGTCCTGAACAAAGGCCCACGCCTCCTCCGGGGACTCAAAATAATAGTGCCGGTCCTTGTAGGTGACCCACAGTCGCGCCGGCTGCAGCCAAACTTCACCCCCTTCCTGTGCAGCACCGCCTTCGCCCGTTTGTACCCGGCCCTCTTCTTCGCCACCTCCGCGCTCCAGGCCTGATATATTCGAACCTCCGCATTCTCCCTCCTGCTGCTCCTCTCTTTCTTGGCCCACCTGAGTATGCACTCCCGATCAGTGAACCGATGAAACCCCACCAGCACTGCCCGGGGTGGCACGTTAGCCTTGGGCCTCCTCGCCAGCACTCTATGGGCCCCTTGCAGCTCCATGGGCCCCTGGAAGGACCCCGCTCCCATCAGCGAGTTTAACATGGTGACTACATAGGCCCCTACGTCGGACCCCTCCAGCCCCTCCGGGAGGCCCAGGATCCGCAGATTCTTCCGCCTCGTCTGATTCTCCATCTTCTCGAACCGTTCCTGCCATTTCTTGTGGAGCGCCTCGTGCACCTCCACCTTTACCGCAAGGCCCAAGATCTCATCCTCGTTGTCGGAGATCTTTTGTCGGACCTCGCAGATCGCCACCCCCTGGGCCGTCTGGGTCTCCAGCAGCTTATCAATAGAAGCCTTCATCGGCTCCAGCAGGTCCGCTTTGAGCTCCCTGAAGCAGCGCTGGATAACCTCCTGCTGCTCCTGCGCCCACAGCATCCACACTGCCTGGTCCCCGCCCGCCGCCATCTTGCTCTTCTTCCCTCGCACTTTCTTTGGGTTCACCACCACTTTTTTAGTCGCTCATGGTCCAAGCCATACACTGTCGGGGGAATGTTACAGTCTTCTTCCCACACCGGGAAATGTCGAACAAATGCCGTTGGGGGCCCTGAAAAGAGCCCAAAAGTCTGTTCCAAGCGGGAGCTGCCGAACGTGCGACTTAGCTCTGCATAGCCGCAACCGGAAGTTGGGAAGCTCCCTTCTAAGAACAGTTCCCCCATCCTCTCAATCCCAGCCTTCCAGCATATTCGGAAGTCACCGTCCATATTCCCCAGGGCAAACCGGTGATTGTCGCAAATTGGGGACCAAACCGATGCTCTCACTTCCCCCATGTGCCTCCTCCATTGACCCCAGATCTGCAAAGTTGCCACCACTATAGGGCTGGTGGACTCCCGTGCTCGCGAGAGCAGCAGGGGGGCCATAACCAGGGCTGCCAAACTGGTGCCCCTGCACGAAGCGGCCTCCATCTGCCCCCAAACTGACCCCGCACCACCATCCACTTCCTCATCATAGCTATGTTGGCCGCCCAGTAGTAATTAGTAAAGTTTGGCAGCGCCAGCCCCCCTTCCCCTCGGTTCCTCTTGAGCATCACCGTCTTCACCCGCGGGGACTTTCCCGCCCACACAAGTCCCAGAATCATTTTATTGACCTTCTTAAGAAAGGACCGCGGAATGAAAATGGGGAGACACTGGAATACGAACAAGAATCTCGGGAGGATCGTCATTTTAACCATCTGCACTCTCCCCGCAAGTGTCAGTGGGAGCGCATCCCACCTCCGGAACTCGACCCTCATTTGTCCCACCAACCGAGATAAGTTCAACTTGTGCAACCGGCCCCAGTCCCGCGCCACCTGTATCCCTAAGTATCTGAAACTGTCCCCTACTAACCTAAACGGCAGCCCCCTCAGTCGACCCTCCTGGCCCCTTGCCTGGACTACAAACAACTCACTCTTTGCCATGTTCTGTTTATGCTCCGAGAACCGGCCGACCCAGTTGATAAAGCCCTCCCCGAACCCAAATCGTCCCAACACCGTCCATAAGTAGTCCCACTCAACCCAGTCACAAGCCTTTTCGGCATCCATTGCCACGATTACCTCTACCTCCCTACTCTCCAGGGGCACCATGATCGCATTTAGCAGCCTTCTTAGGTTGGCCACCAGCTGCCTGCCCTTGACGAACCCGGTTTGGTCTTCCATAATAACGTCCGGCACACAGTTCTCAATCCTAGAAGCCAAAAGCTTGGCCAGTAATTTTGCATCTACATTGAGCAGAGAGATTGGCCTATAGGACCCACATGCCTCCGGGTCTTTGTTACTATTCTGAGTTTTAAATATATCACTGTTCCTCCATTGTCAAAAAGCCAAAATCCTGGAACTCCCTTCCTAACAGCACTGTGGATGTCCCTACAATTCAGGGACTGAAGGCAGCTCACCACCACCTTCTCAAGGGCAATTAGAGATGGACAGTAAATACTGTCCTAGCCATTGACACCCACATCCCGTGAATTAATTTTCTAAAAATGCAGGGCCACATCTATGTGGGCCTCTCCGCTTCATTAATGCTGCATGGGAAGTGACTATGCAGGTACAATTTTCTCAGGGAAACCTAGTGCAGCCCTTCATAACACTGCTAAGAGCATTGGTTTTCACACACAAGGGGCAGGATTCTCCGTCCAGCAATGCCGGAATCGCAACTAGCGATCGGGCAGAGAATCAAGAGTCAACCGAAAATCGAGGTCAGTGCCAGGCACCCAAAGAAGCACCATGCTCTCCGGAGTGCCTCTTCATATCATTCGAGGACCAGCTGGATGATGCGTGTTGTTGACGACTGCGTCGGAGCAGGGAGACTGTGCAACATCTCTGCTAGATTATGGCATACCTGGAACTGAGGGGGTATGGGGTGGGGGGAACACCCGCTCCCGGTGGCCGTTGTTATGGGCCAGGGTTTAGAAAACACCAAAGTATATCTTGGAGTTCACCTGACCTATAACTGTTTATTGATATTGGTTACAATGAGCACAAGAGCCTGCCTTTCAGGTGTTATTCAACAGAGTTCTTAGGCACTCTTAATCAAGAAACAAGCTTAATTCTACGAACTTAGTTAACATTTTTATAAACATACACAATAAGAATTTTTATCAACTACAAACATAAAGACCCCACAAAGCTACAGTAATCTATGTATAACCCTTAATGAATTCCCCCTTAACTGTTCCAATTCAATAACAAAGTCCAAGTGAAACTAGAAACCCCTTTTCAAAGGTGTGGCCCAGCACACGGCACTCTTACTGGTATAAGACTTGTTAGTGATACTCTGTTCCCCTTCTCAACCAGCAGGTTAGAATTCCTTCCAGAAAACAATTATCTCTTTTTAAGTTATCAAGTAGTCTGGAAACAGCTTTTAAAATGAAGATAGAGAAACACTTCTTTCAACCTGTGCAGTTTAAACCAGTCCAAAACTCAAAGTGAAAGTAAAATCCACAGAGCCACAGCCCAGCTCCAAAACTCAAAGTGAAAGTAAAAACTCCCAGAGCCACAACCCAGCTCCACCCACACAATGACATCACTGAAGCCATGTGATAAGACAAAAACATTTCTTAAAGGAACACTTCCATGACACCGTCAATATGACTGTCGCCCTGAACGTTTACGTCACGGGGTCCGACCAGGTGCCGAGTGGGAACCTGTCTGGCATCTGCCAGACCTCTGTAGACAGTTGAATTTGCGCCATCATGGCTGCCTGTTATAACCAGCCTGATTACTATTGGCTGGGGACTATTGGAAAGTATTTTAGTTTAATAACATTATCAAAATACAGAAAACAGTACAAGGACACCAAACACATGGCACCCCAGAACACAAATCAATCCCCCCACAACCAACATCAGCGGAAAGGCATCCCGGCCCAACCCACCAGAATAGGCCACGCCAACAGGGAGCACGGTTGAGGAGAGAGAGAAAAAACGGTCCACCCCTCTCAAGAGGGGCATAATTCAGCCCGGAATAACCCCGGCACATCATAAACCAAACCGTACAGAGCACATCAAAAGACACGGAACAACGCCACCAGCTGCCGAAACAGTGCCTCACCCGCCCCCCAGCCACAGAGACCCACATTGGTGGAAGGGCGCTCTGAGCGTCCGAACTCACCGGAAAAGGTCTCGCTGACATGGGGTAACGGAAGAAAGAGCGGGAATATCCCCACCAACATCGGTAGCAGGCACCAAAAGAAAACACAATAAATGGGCAGAAATATAACGAAGACACCAGCCCAGACAGTAGACAAGAAACAGCACCAATACAATAACAAACATATGTGCAAACATTAAAAAACAATATGCAACAGTACAAAGACACCAGCCATTAACAAGGCCTACCAAACTTGAACTAGAAATTCAATATTACATGGAAGCGGCCAACAGCCTTCAAAGATGTGTCATTACGGAATCCAAGGTGTCCAGTTGAGGTGAGCCTCCACTATGCTCCTCCTGTAGTCCCAATATCCAAGCACCTGCTCCAGCCAGCCACCAGTCCTGGCCACAAAAGTAGGAGCAGTAGGAACAACACATGGTTTACCAATATTGAAACGGTAAACCGTCAGCAATCCAAACAAAAGCAGCATCAGATGGTAAATCAGTCCTCCAAACCTCCAGCATGTTGCAGTTGATTCGGGCCACCACCCTTCCTCACCGGCAGCAGAGTACCTGACTTCCTCCTTCTCCTGCAACAAGGCATTCAGTTGAACCAGCCACCACACTTCTCTCCTCCTTCCTCCAAGAATCAGCAGTAGTAGTCCATCAAGTGAGCAGCAAGGGAGGCAGGCTGAACCCCATGCCAGGCCTTACCAGCAGGAAGTCCTGCCCCCCTCTCTCTCAAGTTTGCAGATGCCTGTAGCAGTCTCCCAGCAATGGAATTGAGAGCTTCCACAGCCCATGTGTGCTCTCTCCACAATCTTTAGTGAGTATGAGCTCCCCCAATGAGGAGGGCGGAGAAATCATTAGCAGAGTCACCTGCATAAATAGAACTGGCCAGTGTGGAACCAACTAGAGGAGAGAGCAGTGGTGAAGTACTGCTGCTGTTGTATATATGTAATTGTAAATAAAGTTATTTCGTTCAACTCTACAAACTCGTACTGGATTCTTTGTGGCCCTCTGTGGTAGTATGCATTAGGGGTCATGTGGGACTGTGAAGGCGTGATGTCATTGGCTGACAGATCCCGGGTCCTGGTTGGACGTTGACCTCTAGCTCCGCCCTGAAGGCGGAGTATAAGTACCAGGAGTCCTCCCCCGCAGGCAGTCTACTACTGAACTGCGGGGAACAGTCACGCTTAATAAAGCCTCATCGACTTCACTCTATTTGTCTCTCTGAGTCTTTGTGCGCTACAATTTATTAAGCGTGACTAAAGGACTATGGAGCTCAGGATCATCCCGGAATGCCTGAGGATCAGCCCCCACGCAGTGAACGCAGCAGCAGCTTTCAAGCACTGGCAGACTTGTTTCGAGGCCTACCTCAGAACGGCCACCGGCCGGGTCACAGAAGACCAAAAACTACAGGTCCTACACTCGAGGTTAAGCACGGAGATTTTCTCCCTCATCGAAGACGCAGAGGATTTCCAGACGGCGTTCGCAGCACTAAAAAGTCTCTATGTTCGCCCAGTAAACCAGATCAACGCTCGCTATCAACTCGCAACGAGACGGCAAAGTCCCGGAGAATCGATAGATGAATTCTACGCCGCGCTACTAATTTTGGGACGGGCCTGCAGCTGCCCGCCGGTGAACGCAAATGAACACACGGACATGTTATTGCGCGATGCTTTTGTGGCAGGTATGAACTCCTCCCAAATCCGCCAAAGACTTCTAGAAAAAGAGTCGCTAGGACTCTCAGAGGCACGGGCCCTAGCAGCCTCCCTAGACGTGGCCGCGCGAAATACCCGCGCCTACGGCCCCGACCGCGTGGCAGCCCATTGGGCTCCGTACGCACCCGTCGCGACAAACCCACCCCCCCCCCCCCCAGACACCCCACAGGCTTGCGCGGTTCAAACACCAAGTCGCACCGGGGGAGCCCGCTGCTATTTCTGCGGCCAGGCGAAACACCCCCGGCAGCGCTGCCCGGCCCGCGCAGCGATCTGTAAGAGCTGCGGGAAAAAGGGCCATTTCGCGGCTCTGTGCCGGTCCCGTGAGGTCGCCGCTGTCCCGGGAGAACAGGGAGCCCTGCACGCCGTTTACGCTCCCCAACCCCCCCAGCGCCCCATGTACGACCTGCAGGCGCAACCACTCTGGGTCCCGACCACCGCTCTCCCCGGAGAACAGGGAGCCCTGCACGCCGTTTACACTCCCCAACCCCCCCCCCCCCCCGCGCCCCATGTATGACCCGCCAGCGCTACCACTTTGGGTCCCGGCCACCGCTGTCCCCAGAGAAGAGGGAGTCCTGCGTGTTCCTAACGCTTCCCAACCCCCCCAGCGCCCCATGTGCGACCCGCAGGCGCCGCCATTTTGGGTCCCGGCCACCACGAGGGGAGGAAGGGCGCCGCCATCTTGGCCCACCCCAGACCTGTGCGACGCATGGGGGTGGCCATTTTGTCCACCCCAGCCGCCATCTTGTGACCCCCCAGCCATGTGCGATGCATGGGGGCAGCCATCTTGTTCACCCCCGACGCCATCTTGGACGGCAACAACGGACCCCAGTGTCGACGGCTCCACGGGGTTCGAAGAAGACGCTCAACCATTACAACCATGTCTGGCTTCTATGACGCTGGACCAAGCACGGCCCCGGACGCTCCAGACGACGACGACAACGGTACTGATAAACGGGCACGAGACACCATGCCTGGTCGACTCCGGGAGCACGGAGAGCTTTATCCACCCCGACACGGTAAGACGCTGTTCTTTGACCATCCGTCCCAGCGCACAAAAGATTTCCCTAGCTGCAGGATCCCACTCCGTACAGATCAAAGGCTTCTGCATAGTTACCCTAACGGTGCAGGGGAGGGAGTTCAAAAACTACAAACTTAACGTCCTTCCCCAACTCTGTGCCCCCACCTTGCTGGGATTAGATTTCCAATGTAATCTACAGAGCCTTACGTTTAAATTCGGCGGCCCAATACCCCCAATCACTATCTGCGGCCTCGCAACCCTCAAGGTGCAACCCCCATCCTTGTTTGCAAACCTCACCCCGGATTGCAAACCCGTCGCCACTAGGAGCAGACGGTACAGCGCCCAGGACCGGACCTTCATTCGGTCCGAAGTCCAGCGGCTACTAAAGGAAGGCATAATCCAGGCCAGCAATAGTCCCTGGAGAGCACAGGTGGTAGTAGTAAAGACAGGGGAGAAGCAAGGGATGGTCATAGACTATAGCCAGACCATCAACAGGTACACACAACTAGACGCGTACCCTCTCCCCCGCATATCCGACATGGTCAATCGGATTGCCCAATATAAGGTCTTCTCCACCGTGGACCTCGAGTCCGCCTACCATCAGCTCCCCATCCGCCCAAGTGACCGCAAGTACACAGCCTTCGAGGCAGACGGGCGATTATACCATTTCCTAAGGGTCCCATTTGACGTCACAAATGGGGTCTCGGTCTTCCAACGAGAGATGGACTGAATGGTTGATCAACACGGGTTACGGGCCACGTTCCCGTATCTCGACAATGTAACCATCTGCGGCCACGATCAGCAGGACCACGACACCAACCTCCAAAAATTCCTCCAGACCGCTAAAGCCTTGAACCTCACGTACAACGAGGACAAGTGCGTTTTTAGCACCAACCGGCTAGCCATCCTGGGCTACGTAGTGCGCAATGGGATAATAGGCCCCGACCCCGAACGTATGCGCGCCCTCATGGAATTTCCCCTCCCGCACTGCTCAAAAGCCCTAAAACGCTGCCTGGGGTTCTTTTCATACTACGCCCAGTGGGTCCCCCAGTACGCAGACAAGGCCCGCCCCCTAATACAGACCACGACCTTCCCTCTGTCGACAGAGGCTTGCCAGGCCTTCAGCCGCATCAAAGCGGATATCGCAAAGGCCACGATGAGCGCCATCGACGAGTCCCTCCCCTGCCAAGTCGAGAGCGACACCTCCGACGTAGCTCTAGCGGCCACCCTTAACCAAACGGGCAGACCCGTGGCCTTTTTCTCCCGAACCCTCCACGCTTCAGAAATCCGCCACTCCTCAGTGGAAAAGGAAGCCCAGGCCATAGTGGAAGCGGTGCGACATTGGAGGCATTACCTGGCCGGCAGGAGATTCACTCTCCTCACGGACCAACGGTCGGTAGCCTTCATGTTCGATAATGCACAGCGGGGCAAAATCAAAAACGACAAGATCTTAAGGTGGAGGATCGAGCTCTCCACCTTGAACTACGAGATCTTGTATCGTCCCGGAAAGCTGAACGAGCCGTCCGATGCCCTATCCCGCGGCACATGTGCCAATGCACAAATTAACCGCCTCCAAACCCTCCACAAGGACCTCTGCCACCTGGGGGTCACTCGGTTCTACCACTTTATTAAGTCCCGCAACCTCCCATACTCTTTAGAGGAGGTCCGTACAGTCACAAGGAACTGCCACATCTGCGCAGAGTGTAAACCGCATTTTTTCAGGCCGGATGGTGCGCACCTGATTAAGGCTTCCCGCCCCTTTGAACGCCTTAGTCTGGATTTCAAAGGACCCCTCCCCTCCACCGACCGCAACATATACTTCCTTAATGTGGTGGACGAGTACTCCCGCTTCCCATTCGCCATCCCCTGCTCTGACATGACCGCGGCCACAGTCATTAAAGCCCTGAACACCATATTCACACTGTTCGGTTGCCCCGCATACGTCCACAGCGACAGGGGGTCCTCCTTCATGAGTGACGAGTTGCGCCAGTTCCTGCTCAGCAACGGTATAGCCTCGAGCAGGACGACCAGCTACAACCTCCGGGGGAACGGGCAAGTAGAGAGGGAGAACGGCACGGTCTGGAAGACCGTCCTACTGGCCCTACGGTCCAGGGACCTCCCAGTTTCACAGTGGCAGGAGGTCCTCCCGGACGCCCTCCACTCCATCCGGTCACTACTCTGTACTAGCACTAACCAAACGCCTCATGAGCGCCTCCTTGTCTTCCCCAGGAAGTCCTCCTCTGGAACGTCGCTGCCGACCTGGCTGGCGGCCCCAGGACCCATCTTGCTCCGAAAACATGTGCGGGCGCACAAGTCGGACCCGTTGGTCGAAAGGGTTCACCTCCTTCACGCGAACCCGCAGTACGCTTACGTGGAGTACCCCGACGGCCGACAGGACACGGTCTCCCTGCGAGATCTGGCGCCCGCCGGCAACACACACACCCCCCCGACACCAATCACCCCCTTCCTGCCACCGCCGCACCCCGCGACCGCCCCCTTCCCAGGAGGATCGGTCCTCCTCCCAGGCCCGACCAGGAGTGAAGCCCAAGCTGAAACCGTAAGGCTCCCGGAGACGACAACACCGGAACAAGCACCACCACGACCACCGGGGCCGAGGCGATCGACACGGACGACCAGACCGCTCGACCGACTCGTGGCGTCGATCTAACACTACAATATGTGGACTTTTAACGAGAACATTTTGGGTTTTTTTCCTGACGATTACTGTAAATAGTTCGAAACAAAAAAAAACCTTGTACATACTGTAATAACATGCGAAAGTTTTCCTCCCAGGACCAGCCTTGTAAACCCTTACCACCATGCGAAGCATCACCCTGCCGGGTTCATTTTTAACAAGGGGTGAATGTGGTAGTATGCATTAGGGGTCATGTGGGACTGTGAAGCCGTGATGTCATTGGCTGAAAGATCCCGGGTCCTGGTTGGACGTTGACCTCTAGCTCCGCCCTGAAGGCGGAGTATAAGTACCAGGAGTCCTCCCCCGCAGGCAGTCTACTACTGAACTGCGGGGAACAGTCACGCTTAATAAAGCCTCATCGACTTCACTCTATTCGTCTCTCGGAGTCTTTGTGCGCTACACCCTCACAAAACTGCCCTATATGCCCGGGCGGTGCACCAAATAAACTTCAATGTGGATCAAGCCCACCATGTTGCCCGGGCAGCAGGATTGGCCGCCATCATAGGCATGCCCCAGGTCCAGAGGATGATAAATGGGACATCTGTCCCCCAACGAGCATCAGCGCATGAAGGGGGTTCCATTCATCAACTGGAAGGGCCTCCACTTCATGAATGAGCAGTTGGCGCCTGATTCCCAGGCAGCATGCATGATGCATTTGTCCTGGTGCACTCAATGGTGAGGGTTTGGCTCTTGGTTGAGAGGGGATATCCGCTGCGGTCTTGGCTAATGATGCCTGTCCAGAGGCACCAGATCGACGTGGAGAACCATTACAACAATGCCCATGAGGCAACCAGGGGCATCATCAAGCAGTGAATCAGCGTCCTGAAGGTGGCTGTACTGTTCTGGTGGGGCCCCCCATATAGCCTAGGAAGGTCTCCTACATTGCGGTGGCCTGCTGCGTCCTCCACAACATTGTGTAGCAGATGGGCAACATGTTGGAGGAGGAACACCAGGCTTTATCTGACGAAGAAATGGAGAAGGGCCAGGATGGATAGGACATGAGGCTTGGACAGGCACAGGAGGCTGCATGACATGTGTGCCTGGTCTGCCATGCACGGGACAACCTAATCGCCTTCAGGTTTGTCAACTAAGCAAACTGGCCACCGGCAGACCCGCTGTCCCGTCCCAATCTATATACCACCACCCCCCCCCCCAAACATGGTAATCCATCCCCTCCCCTATATCCCATCCCCTGTACCCACCTGCCACCCAGCACAGTCTCTGCACCCAGCCCAGCCTTGCCCATCCCTCGCACCCTTCGGATAGAAGACCTACACAGTTTGGAACATCCGTGAACAGGGGCGTCATTCTCCGACCCCCCGCCGAGTAGGAGAATCGCCGGGGCTGGCGTGAATCCCGCCCCCGCCGGTTGCCGAAGTCTCCGGCACCGGAGAATCGTCGGGGGCGGGAATTGCGCCGCGCCGGTTGGCGGGCCCCCCCGCTCGATTCTCCGGCCCGGATGGGCCGAAGTCCCGCCGATAAATTGCCTGGCCCGCCGGCGTGGATTAAACCACCTTTTGAACGGCGGGACAAGGCGGCGTGGGCGGGCTCCAGGGTCCTGGGGGGGTGCACGGGGCGATCTGGCCCCGGGGAGTGCCGTGGGGGCACTCTTTCCCTTCCGCCTCCGCCACGGTCTCCACCATGGCGGAGGCGGAAGAGACTCCCTCCACTGCGCATGCGTGGGAAACTGTCAGCGGCCGCTGACGCTCCCGCGCATGCGCCGCCCAGGGATGTCATTTCCGCGCCATCTGGCGGGGCAACAAAGGCCGTTTCCGCCAGCTGGCGGGGCGGAAATTCCTCTGGCGCCGGCCTAGCCCCTCAGTGTTGGGGCTCGGCCCCCAAAGATGCGGAGCATTCCGCACCTTTGAGGCGGCGCGATGCCCGTCTGATTGGTGCCGTTTTGGGCGCCAGTCGGCGGACTTTGCGCCGTTTCGGGAGAATTTCGCCCCAGGTGTTTATCTGTGACAGTGATATGTACAATAACTGTGCCCCAGCTCCTAACACTATCCTATGAGCTGCACTGTGCAAACATAACAGATGTCTACCTTTCTAGTCTTAGGTGTCCTATTGATCTGTCTAGGTTGGTCCCCAGACCGTACATCGGAGTTACAGTGAAAATACCCTATTCGCCACACTCCGGTGCCTGTTCGGGTCCACTCATGGCCTCTGCCACTTCTGCCCAGGCCCGGTTGACATTGGTGGATGGCAACGTCCTTCCCCCACCGGGAAACAAGGTGTCCTGCCTCTGCTCCATGGCATCCAGCAATATCTCCAGCTCCATGACTGCAAACCTCGGGCCTCTCTCTGGGGTGCCATCGTCTTGCTGGAATGAAAGGGTGTGGGGAGCGGAGTGCTTATATGCAGCTGGGCTTGTCGGGTTCTCATGTGCCAATCCCGACTCCAGCGAATCACACGCCAGCGTTTGTTGGAATTGCACTTGTTCCATGTGGTGCTGGCCCATTAGCATGTCCTAATGGCTTTGGCAGCTGCGCCCACCGAGACCAGGGAACACCCCCATTCAGCCCCAACATCAGCACTTAGGGCGCTATTCTCCGCTTGCCGACGCCGAAATTGCATTCGCCGATTGGCCGGAGAATCCCTTTTGACGCCAAAATCGTGAGCGGCGCCTTTTTTCGGATGCTCCACCCCCTCCAAAACAGCGTCATCAGTGAGTACGCCGTACGTCTTTGGGATGGCCTCAGGATGCTCCACCCCCGATGGGCCAACTTCCCAACAGCGTGGATCCCTTGTGGTCTGAGGTTTCATCAACTTCGCATGGTGACTGCGGACTGTGTCCAGCGCAGCCACAGTCGGGAGGGAACCAGTCCGCTGGCCAGGGGGGCTTCGGCAGGGGCTGGAGGGACTGGTGGGGGGGTGGTCCGAGTGTGGCGAGGAGTGTTACAGCGGAGCACTATCTGGCAGGCTGGGTCCGCGTGTGGTCGGCGCCATGTTGTACGGCGTGATCGCTGCAGATCCCGGCAATTCTCCATCAGTATCTGCAGGGAAAGCTGGGGGTTTTAGGTGGTGCAGCTGCTAGGCCCCCCCCCCCCACCCCCCCCCCCCCCCCCCCCCCACCGGGCAGGAGGAGCATCACTGTGGGGGCGCCGCCAACTTTTTGGTGGTAATGCTCGACACATGCTCCGGACATAGCCTCAAAATCAGAGAATCCAGCCTTAGTCTCCCATAAGGAGAATCCACCCCAAAGTGTTTTAATCGGCATTCAGGATTTCAGCTCGTCTGACTCAGTTCCCCTCTCCACACCCACCACTGCCATTTAATTGTTTTTTTTGCTAACATCGTTCTTCAAGGTAAAATATGGGGAGGAAGATATCGTGATTAAAACAAAATACTGCGGATGCTGGAAATCTGAAATAAAAACAGAAAATGCTGGAAAAACGCAGCCAGTCTGGCGGCATCAAGGAAGAGAGAAACAATGGCCATACTTCCCAACCTTTCTTGCCAGCGGGACAACCACTGATCCCACCGCCGGACAACGGCGGGCCACCTTTTCTGTCACGAAACTCACCACGAAAAATCCCACCCACTGTTAACGTTTTGAGTCCATATGACTCCTCCTCAGAGCTAAAGAGAGGGAGAAATGTGATGGATTTTTATACTTTTTCTCAGGCGGTAGAGAAGGTAGAGCAAAGTCGAAGGTCAAAGATAGGTGTGAGCCAGGAGAGATTGGGCAAAGGTATCATGGACACATGACAAAGGCAGTGTAAATGGTAGTGTTAAGGAAATGCTGATAGTGGCATGAAGATAAGATAGCAAAATGTTTTAATAGCACAACAAAGGTCAGGAGTTAGTGAAAGCAAAACTTAATAACAAGTGATGGACGGGTGAGTGGGCATACATCACGGGATAGCAATCAGAAGGAAACACGACTCCTCCCATCTCCGCACCTCCGATGTTCCTCCCCCTTAAACCAAGAGTTCTGAAGCCAATTGTAATACTCTCCTGCTGTCCTGTCAGAGATTGAATAGTTAACGATTGAACAAGGATCAAACTTGGGAATTTCCTGGTCTGTACGAGCGAGTGATGCACTAAGCTGTTGGAATTGCGGTTAAAAAATTGTTTAAAAGGGGAAAGAATTCTACATGTATTGAGATGTGCCTTCTTTCACCGGATATGTTTTTTGTCAACACTTTGGAAAAACTTGCAACCAATTAGAGGAACGTTACATTGATTTACTTCGGACTTTCAGAGACCCAGTGAAAGAGTGGGTGGAAAGGCAGAGGCAGGAAGCTAGAGACAAAAGTCAAAACCATAGCCATATGTGTTTTATGTATAACTTTCAGCTGATGAATGGATGACTATTGTATCCTATGATTCACTGTACTCTCAGTGAGGGGGATTAAGGACATCTTTACATTTTTAAAAGAGGCAGTATTGACTTGGCAAAGCATCTTGGAGACAAAGATGAGCGGTTTTTAACCTGATAGTGGTCATTGAAATGGTCCTAACTTTGACAATGTAGTTTTAGATTTTTCCAAATGTGTGATTTACATGGGGAGAAACTTAAATAAGGCACGAAAATGGACACGGGGATCATGTCATGTGATTAACCTGCACCCGTTCATTGTGATGCAGGCAGCATGCCAACTTGGTGCTGTCTGATGATTTAACTGAGAATAATGTGCCTCCCAATGCAATGCGTGTTGCTGAGTGGCTGCACCTCTGAGCGGGTCTGCATGAGGCTAGGACTATCCCCACTACCTGAAGCTAGCTTTATGCTCTTAATGGGGAGGTGCATTCTGGCTGCAGTTGGTGATGAAAGTGGCTGTGGAAGAGTTTCTGAGCAGGAAGAAGAGTGAACGTGGTGCAGAGATCATGCTCAAAGATTCTCTTATACAATAATACAGGCAGGTGATGGACAGAGAAGAGAGGGATGAGGCCCTCAAGAAAGACAATGAGAGGGTTAGGTTCTAGAGAGCCATCATTGTCAATGCAAGCATTCAACCCCAACGACCTGGATACAATGCAAGAAGAAGTGAAAAGACCTCACAATAGTAGCCAAGGTCAGTCAATGCATCTTCAAATAATATCCTTGTTGATGAATGACTATTTTCATACATTGCTCCATTCACTTCATTTATCTTCTTCTTAGGCAGTTCCTTAGGATTGAGGATAACTTGCTTTCACTTCTGATATGATTGTGGTCCTTCGATGAAGTTGTTCATGGTCTAGATTTACATATACTGCTGGAGATAATGCAGTTGGTAAACTTAACCTTTTATTGAATATTCATAGAATTATAGAATTTACAGTACAGAAGGAGGCCATTCAGCCCATCGAGTCTGCACTGGCCCTTGGAAAGAGCACCCCACTTTATATTATACTAACTATGTGCTGTACAGGCTTGGCAATCTCTGCACCTCTGACTAATTTTGCAAGGACAACAGTAGCCTAATTACTGCCCCGTAAAGGTACAGGTGGAGGTTGCTGAACAAAAATGGTAGGGAAAGGTAACTTCTCCTCCTGTGGAGCATGGAGGAGCAAGAGTATTTCTCTTAGCTCGATGGAACTACTGTGAGCCATTGTCGGCCCATGTTCAGCTGTCTGCATTTCCCTCAACCCACTCCCAAGACTTAACTGGGGCCTGTTGGCAAGGCAGCAGCCCCAAATCCGATGCCTGATATTGGATAAGCTACCTCTGGAGGTACCATGGGTGGCAGAAGCTCACCTCAATTATTAAAATGAGGCCCACGGTTAAATCTAGTGTGAATCTGAGGCCTCTTGCTTCTCCTGTGGGTATTAAGCTGGAAACTGGGATGAAAACAATTTCTACAGCAATGACATCCATCGATAGAATGGTTTCACGTGGTGCACATTTGCTGATGGCTGAAAAGACCAATTTGCAAGAGACAGGTTTTGCCACCAAGGTCACATATGAAGTGCCAATCCGGTATCATTGTGGGTTCTGTTTTTGATGTTGGTGCTTGTTGTCAAGCCGCTGCAGTCACCGATCATCATGGCGGTGCACGCCAGGCCACAGGTAATGTTGCTGCTTCCCTCTGTGGTCGATTATTGTCTCCCATTTGTGAAAATCGATGTTTAGGGCCTTGGTGTCACATTTCCAATTATCCTTGAAGTGGAGTTTTGGGTGTCCTACTGATCGACCAGCTCCAGCTTCCTCCTTATATAGATAACGCTTTGGGAATGTGTTCATCTTCCACCCTGTACACAGGCCCAGGTCAGCAATGAACCCTCTGCTTGATAAGTGCTGACATTCTTGGCAGATTTGCCTTTGGAAGGACTGTTACATTTGTGGGGGGTTTCTGTCAGTGAACATGGCAAATGAAAATGTCTGAAATTCATTTTAATTTATAGCTGGACTGAATGAAGAATGCAATGTATAAACTTAAACCGTTAGTATAGTAATTCTAAAAAGAGGCACAACAATGAAAATCTTTTACAGACAAGAGCTCAAAACACAGATTGATGTCAAAGGCTGCCTCCTTTCAAACAAGTTACAGTCCATGTACTTGAAAGGAGGACAAATAGCCTAAGGGCCTGGCCTTTTTTGCTTAGCATAGCCTTAGGCTTGGCTAGTTAAAAAAAAAGGCTGCATTGTCAGTAGAGGTCAGAACACTGTAACAAATGGATGTGAGTTCAAGGTTGTGTGTTTGGCTAAGATGATAAAGTTTTGGGGGATGATGTGGTATAACAGCTTAATGCACTGTTTGATTAACACAGGGACTGTGTATAAATGAAGAAATATGTAGAAAGGCTTTTAATTTAGTGTAGGGGTTTATTACTTTAAATTCATTTGTTATTTACAGAAGGAAAGGCAAGGAATAGAAAAGTAAAAAGTTAAAACAAGTTTTATAGAATACATATATCATCCAACTGGATATGTACTGTCAGGGGCTGCTAAGGAACAGAAAGAGAACATTTTTGAGAGGTCAGGAAGAGGGCAGGTTGAGCATTGAAGAGAGAGAAAGCAAGGACATGAATGAGTGTAAAAGGTCATGTTCTCCTTAGACCAGAAAGCAGCTAATAATGATGAATTGTAAGCTGAGCACACAAGCCAATAAGTAACAATCGCCAGATGTGTATCCACGAGATGATAAGGTTCCCAGCTTGGTCGATCTTTTACAGAGATTATTCCTGCGGAGAAATGTTTTTATGCAAAGAGTGGTTAGAACGTGGAAATCTATAGCATAAAAATTATTCGAGGCAAGTAGCTTTAATAAATTTGAGGGGAATGTAGAGAAGCACAAGCAAGAAGGGGGTAGAATGATATGTTGATAGGATTAAATGAAGAGAGGTGGAAGAATGAGGCTTCTGTGGAGCACAAACACTGGCAGAGATAAGTTGGGCTCAATGGCTTGTTTGTGTGCAATGAGAATTTTCAGCTTTAAGTATGTTCTTACACTCTATATCAATGTCAAACCCAAACTAAAATGGATAGAAAAATTGCCATTGTGATTCTGTTTAGCGCATTAAATACTCTTCTTTTTTCATAACAATCACTAAAAACACCAATCTCTTAAATTCTAGATTGTTCCCATTTTGGTAAGTGAGGACTGACTTAACAGGAGGCCACATCCTCTTTTCTACTCCAATGCTAATAAGGTAGTACGATAGGGGCCAGATGTGATTCTAGTCTATGCTGAATTAGGTGATCTGAGGTGGCAATATGGGCGCTATAACTGTGGTCAGCATGCCCAGGCCAGGTGTAAATGTCCCAAAATCAATAGCACAGTTATTACCACAGTTGCTTCACAGATCCAGGGTGTCAGGTTTGATTCCCGGTTGTCTGTGCGGAGTCTGCATGTTCTCCGCGTGTCTGCTTGGGTCTCCTCCAGGTGCTCTGGTTTCCTCCCACAGTCCAAAGATGTGCAGGTTAGGTGGATTGGCCATGATAAATTGCCCTTGGTGTCCAAAAAGGTTAGGCAGGGTTACTGGGTTATGGGGATAGAGTGGAGGCATGGGCTGTTGTAGGGTGCCCGTTCCAAAAGCCAGTGCAGACTCGATGGGCTGAATAGCCTCCTTCTGCACTGTAAATTCGATGAAAATTCTATGATTCCTAATTGTTGTCCAACAACTCCTTATGTAATTTTGTGTAGATGTTGGATGAGGCCAAATTTGGGTATGGGTATTCTGCCCCACAGAAAAAAAAGCAGATAAAGGCAGGTTACTGGGGCAAGGCCCCAGAGTGCAACTGGTGATCAAACTTTGGGGTGGAGGCAATGCAAATGGCTGGAGATCTTTGTCTAATCTAAACTGCATTTTTAGTGTGGTTTTGGCAACCGTTTCTGGAATTTCCCTGTAGTGGCAGCACAGTGGTTAGCACAGCTGCCTCACAGTGCCAGGGACCCGGGCTCAATTCTGGCCTTGGGTATCTGTGTGGAGTTTGCACATTCTCCCCGTGTCTACATGTCCTCCGGGTGCTCCGATTTCCTCCCACAGTCCCAAGATGTGCATGTTAGGTGGATTGGCTGTGATAAAGTGCCCCTGAGTGTCACAAAGATGTGCAGGCTAGGTTGGGGTATGAGGATAGGGTGAGGGAGTGGGCCTAGGTAGGGTGGCCTGCTGGAGGGTTGATTAAGACTCGATGGGCCCAAAGGCCTTCTTCTGCACTGTAGGGATTCTATGATTTTAATGGAAATAATTTATATTGGGAAGCTTTGTTGTGCTCATCAGAGCACAGGAGAGGAGGGGGCTATGCAATCATCCTATATTAGGTGAGCTAAAGGTGACTGAGAAACTATTAGCAATTTTCACTGTCACCACCTGTGCAGAGTGATCTCCTCTTGCACTGGAGATGACACTCAATTTTCATCTGCTGATTTACTCAGAGAGGTAGAGCCATGGTGACAAGTGCTGGCCAGCAGATATAACATTGGAATGTAAAGGTACCAATTTGACAATACACAGTCATAATTGCCTTCAGAATGTACAAAAAACTGTGAAATGGTGGAATGTTGTCCAAGTTCAGACAGGAGTCAGGGGAAGATAACGAGCCAATCAGCAAACAGCTCAAGGAGTTAAGAATGCAACACAATCTCTGACATTCATACTTCAGAATCAGAATTACAGAGTTTTTACAGCTCAGAAAGAGGCCATTTGGCCCAACATATCTGCAGTGGCTCGCCGATCGAGCAACTTAATTCGTGCCATTCTCTCGCTTTCTTCCTGTCACCCTACACATACTTCCTTGTCAAATAACAGTCTAATTCCCATCCAAATGCCTCGATTGAACCAGCCTCCATCACACTCTCAGGCAATGCATTACAGACCTTAAACACTCACTAACATGGTCGTTATCTTTCAAAGTTTTACTGATTCTGAAAAAGGTTCCCACGGACTGGAAAATAGCAAATGTAACCCCACTATTTGAGAAGGGAGGAGAGGGAGAATTGAGAAATTGAGACCTGTTAGTTTGATGTCAGCAGTGGGGAAAATGATAGAATCCATTATCTATTGTGATAACTGGACATTTAGAAAAGAATAATAAAATTTGGCCAGCAGAGTCATGAGATGGAAATCATGGGCGGGATTCTCCGGTCCCCAACGCCGACATCACGGGCGTCATTCTCCGCCGGCGGGAGTCTCCGTTTTGCCGGCGCCCGGGGGTTTCCCGACGGCGTGGGGCTGCCCCACAATGGGAAACCCCATTGACCGGCCGGTGTTACGGAGACTCCCGCCGGCCGGTCGGGGCAGAAATGTGGCGGGGCGGGTAGGAGAATTTCGCCCCACATTCGGCGATCAGCCGGAGAATCCTCGTTTGCCCCGAAATTGGGGGTGGTGCCGCTTTTGCGATGCTCCATCCCCTTGAAAAGGGAGTACTTGGAGAGTACGCCGCACGCCATTGGGACAGCCTCGGGACATCACTTGAGGTCCTCCCCCGATGCTCCGTCCCCGATGGGCCGAGTTCCCGACGGCGTGGGCCACTCATGCTATTTATGTTTGTGAATTCAACATGGCGGCTGCGGACTGAGGCCAGCAGCGCCACAGTCGGGGGGGAGGGGAGCCGTTCCTCTGGTAGGGGAGGCTTTGGCGGGGGCTGGGGGCACTGATGGGGGATGGTCCAGGGGTGGCGAGCCTGATCAAAGGGGAGCAGTGTTTGGCAGGCCGGGTTTGTGCGCAATTCTCCAGGCAATTCTCCGGCCGTGTCGCAGGTAAAGCCGGGGGCTTCACAGTGCATGGCTGCTAGCCCCCCCCCCTCCCCCGCCCCCCCCCCCCCAGACAGAGGATCGGGGCAGCTTTTGCTCCATTTTTGGGGGGCGTAAAACTCAACTGTTCCCACACCGGCATCTTCAAATCGGAGAATCCAGCCCCATATTTACCACACTTGTCGGATTTTTTGAGGATATTACTTGCAGCATAGATAAAATAGAACCAGTGTATATGGTGTATTTACTTGGATTTCCAGTAGGCTTTTCCACAAGAGATTAGTAAATACCATTAGAGCAAATGGGATTGGAGTATGGATTGAAAATTGGTTAACAGACAGGGTTGCTTGCAATAGTGCGAGGCCCACAGCTTTTCACAATCTATATAAATTATTTGGATGTGGGGACTAATTGCAATATTTCAAAATTTCTGATGACACCAAACTGGGTGGAAAGGTAAGTTGTGAGGAGAATGCAAGGAGGCATCAAGAGGATTTGGACAGGCTAAATGAATGGATTCGAACATGACAGATGGAATATCTGGTAGAAAAAATAGAAAGGCAGAACATTTCTTAAATGCTGAGACATTGGGCAGTGCAGGTGTCCAAAGGGACCTCAGTGTCCTTGTTCATGAGTCACTAAAAGTTAGCATGCAGGTGCAGCAAGCAATTAGGAAGGCAGATGGTATGTTAGCCTTCATCGCAAGGGAATTTAAGTACAGGAATAAGGAGGTCTTGCTGCAGTTGGTCGGCATAATAGCACAGTGGTTAGCACTGTTGCTTCACAGCTGCTTGAGTCACTGGCTGTGTGGAGTCTGCACACTCTCCCCGTGTCTGCGAGGGGTTCTTCCAGACACTCTGGTTTCCTCCCACAAGTCCTGAAAGACATGCTTATTGGGTGAATTGGACGTTCTGAATTCCCCCTCAGTGTACCCAAACAGGCGCCAGAGGGTGGCGATTCGGGGCTTTTCACAGTAACATCATTGCAGTGTTAATGTAAGCCTACTTGTGACACTAATAAAGATTAGTATTAGTTGTACAGAGCCTTGGTGAGACCTCACCTACAGGAGTGTGTACAGATTTGACCCTGTGAGGAACTAAAGACCCCAATGCATATTTTTACAAATTATATATAGATATACTCATTGTTACTTCTAAAATGTAAAACCTGCACAAAGACCTTTAAAATGTCTGTTTGTAACCGCCAAACAAAATAAGGTACTTGACAGTTTTGGGAAAACTCGTTCCTCGTTACCTCTGAGAAGCCCAGTGATGACCACCTGTGGACTGTACCGCCCAACTTCAAAGAGAACTATGCAAAGTCCACCTGCATTTAATAACTCAGGCTGGCCAGAGGGCGAGTGATTTTCTGCTAAGACAAAGCCTCCGCAACCTCCCTTTCAATTCCAAATGGCTGAGACATTTTAAAGTCTTTGGAATCCAGGTGAGGGATACACATCCTATGATAAAGAACTCGTTGAGAGGTGGGAGTCTTTGTCATGGGCCTCTGGCTTGTGTAGCGAGTACTATTGCCTTGCTGAATTGCGTAGCTCAGTCTGCCAATTGCCATCTAACTAGCAGTCTAGCAGACAAGGAGATCTGTCCAGTTGGGGCTCTACCTGGCCCCCATCTACACTGTTCCTGCTGCAAATTCTGTACCATCACCTATAAGACTGATTCATCTCTACATGCCTATCTTCTCGTATGAAGCCAGCATCGCCGTGAAAGTAAATTATACAGCATCGGTTTCAGACCACCAACCTCTGTGAAGGAACATCTCTGGACTTTGATTTTGGACGCTGGAACCCGTGTGAAGCCATGGGCGGGATTTTCTGCGCAACGCGCTGCGTGCTTTTCAGTGGCGGAGACGGCCTGGCAACAGGATTTTATTGTCCCGCCGTTGACAATGGGTTTTCCCATTGAATGCCCCCCTTAGCCGCTGGGAAACCCGAGGTGGGGGTGCCCATCGGTGGGACGGAGGATCCCACCGGCATGAACAGCCAGTAAATTCCGGTACATATTCCTTTTCTCTGTGGTCCATTTCTTTTCCCTATCCCTGTCTTTACTATCTGAATGTGGGGGGAACTCTATCAACTCTCTTTTCACATTTTGAGTGTGTGCAAATAAGCTAACCCTTTGAGTTCATGTTATCTTGAGTTGCTGTGGGTATGGCGTCAACTGACTTTCACTCTTTTAAGGTTCCAGCTTTTTCGCAGTGTGACCTGGACTCAGACAATGCATCATCTGTGGAAGACACTTCATGCACACAGGAGATACAATAGTCAATGCATCGGTAAGTTCAGTGGAACTAAGATTTGAATGATGCTCAATTATTAAAATAACAGCTAATTCTTCTAAAAAGACAACAGAGACGTAATTAGGTGCATCCGCCAATAGGAAAGATGAATTATTCTCTTGGATCTCAACCGCCAAAATATCACTCAATACTCCAGGGGATTCTCCCTCATCACTCTCTTAGAAAGAGCCAGTTAAGGTCCAGCAGGTCTACATGGGGATGGTCACCATCTGTTGCAGTGCCTTCAGTATCCTCCACGTTTGGCCTTACTTTGTGAGCAGCTGGAGGCTTGCAACTTCTATGTTGATACTGGTTCTAGTGGATGGTGTCCCTGTGAAAGAAAGAAACTTACTGCTGAATGTATAAACTTCCTCAGATTTTGAAGGCAGATTTTCCACTGCTTCTAAGTAAAAGGATGAAGATTATTGCATGAGACTCAGTGAGTTGTTCAAATAAAAAGCATCACCTCAGTATTTTCTAAGACTCCTGGAAGTACGTCAACATTGCCACTCAATGAGGATGTACATTGATTATGAAGAACCTAGAGAGAATTAATGATCTATCACCCCTTGGTTCTAGGAGGAATCATAGAATTCACAGTGCAGAAGGAGGCCATTCAGCCCATCGAGTCTGCACCGGCCCCTGGAAAGAGCACCCCACCCAAGCCCCACACCTCCACCCTATCCCCTTTATCGCCGTAACCCAGTAACCCAACCTCACCTTTTTGAACACTAAGGGCAATTTATCATGGCCAATCCACCTAACCTGCACATCTTTGGACTGTGGGAGGAAACCAGAGCACCCGGAGGAAACCCACGCAGACATGGGGAGGATGTGCAGACTCCGCACAGACAGTGACCCAAGCCGGGAATCGAACCTGGGGCCCTGGAGCTGTGAAGCAACTGTGCTAACCACAGTGCTACCGTGCTGCCCCTAATTCTGCACTAATCTTGCCTTTGATTGGAAGGTTTATGCTGCCTGGACCTTGTAACTTGGTGTCTTATCGATAAAGGGTCATTGGCGAAAGCCAGTTGAGGTCATCTGCTAATATGTTAACAGCAGCTCAATTTTAAACGTAGTATTGAAGTCTTGAACTTGGCCTGTACTAACCAATATTATGGATTAAGACAATCTCCTTCCCCTCGGAATTGTGTATGGTCATCATTTCCTGTCAATGGTACATCATCACTTTTGTCATACATAAGCATATCTCATCTGTTAATTCTTTATAATACAGAAAATGCTTTCTTAAACAACCCAACATATGGCCAAGAGAGACTCTGACTGCAATCAACATGAACACCAATATGAACCCTGCCCATTGTCCCCAAGCTTAACTGACTCACAGAACCAAAGACAAACATTCTGCTCAAGCATCCAACCTCAGTTGTTCTCAGTGCAAGCATATCATGACAAGAAGTGTAAAAAAACTTAAAGTCGCCATAGTCCCAGATGCACATAGGCTGATTGGTGGTGATTTAACCTGAGGACACCTCAGGCAAGCGGCAAGGTTAAGAAGGCATGGCCTTCATGAATAAACTCAGCTGATATGGGAAATGATCCCATGCTATGGCCCCCCACTGCATCACAAACCAGCTGGCCAGCCAACTGAGTTAAACCAGTCCCCTGGCCCTAATGCATGAAGTATAAGGGGCGGGATTCTCTCAGCCCTGGGCCGGGCTGGAGAATCCCCATGACCGGACCACGCCGCCCCGACACCGGCACGCGATTCTCCACAGAGCAGAGAATCATTGCCATTGGTGCCGGCGTGGTTGGCACGGCGTCGGTTGTGGGCTGCTCTACGTGGCCGGCCCGCCGATTCTCGGGCCGGGATGGGCTGAGCGGCCGTCGTGGAAACGCTGAGTCCCGCCGGCGCCGTCCACACCTCGGGCGGGATTTCCCGACCCCCCGCCAGGTCGGAGAATCGGCGAGGGGCGGCATGAATCCCGGCCCCGCTGGCTGGCGAATTCTCGACGCCGGGGTCTTGGCGGGGCAGGAATCGCGGCGCGCCGGTCGGCGGTTGCTGGCAGCGCCCCGCCCCCCCCCCCCCCCCCCCCCCCGGCGATTATATGGCCCGCAATGTGCCGAGTGGCCGCCTGTTTTAGTAGGGTCCCGCCAGCGTGAATCACAACAGGTCCTTACCGGCGGGACCTGGCTCCACGGGCGGCCTGCAGAGTCCTCGGGGGGAGGGGGGGGGCGTAGGGCTATGGTCCTGGGGGATGCCCCCACGGTGGCCTGGCCCGCGATCGGGACCCACCTATCCGCGGGCGGGCCTGGACCATGGTGGCACTCTATCCCTCTGCACCAGCTGCTGTCAACCTCCGCCATGGCCGGTGCGGAGAAGAACCCCCCTACGCATGCACTGGGATGACGCCAGCCCACGCTGGTGCTGCCGTGCATGCGCCAACTTGTGCAGGCCGTCGGAGGCCCTTCGCCGCCGGTTGGCATGGCACCAAGCCCTTCCGTGCCGGCCGGCGAGGCGCCAAACACTCCGGCACCGGCCTAGTCCTGAAGGTGCGGGGGATTCCGCCCCTTCAGGGCGGCCCGACGCCAGAGTGGTTCACGCCACTCCTTGCCGCCGGAGTGTCCCACCCTACCGGCGGGCGGGAACTCAGCGTTGAAGGGGCCGCCGCCGCCTGTGGGGTGGAGGGGGGCTCTGACCCTGGGGGGGCCTCCGATGCGGCCTGGTCCGCGATCAGTGTCCACCGATCGGCGGGCCAGCCTCTCTGGCTGGGGGACTCATTTCCTACGCGCCGGCCCCTGTAGTCCTCAAAGAACAAAGAAAGAACAAAGAAATGTACAGCACAGGAACAGGCCCTTCGGCCCTCCAAGCCCGTGCCGACCAAGCGCCATGTTGCGTTGGGGCCCGCGCGTTGAAGGAAGCCACTGCACATGCACGCGTTGACACCGGCGCCACTGCGCATATGCGCGTTAGCACCGGTGCCACTGCGCATGCGCGGATCCCGAAGCGCCCAGTCCGTGCCGGGATCGGCAGCTGGAGCGGCAATAACCGCTCCAGCGCCGTGCTGGTCCCCTGTAGGGGCCAGAATTAATCCTGGGAGCGGCCCGTTCACGCCATCATGTTTTACGATGGCGTGGACACTCTGTCGCGGGATGAGAGAATCCCGCCCAAGGTCTATGATGCATCCCTTCTTCATGCAGTCAGGATGTTCAATGACTTCATGTACAACTATGGTAATGCATACTTGCATCAAAAGGGTGTACTTGTCCATGTAAATGTACAATTAACCCATAAAACATGTATGATAGTTGTGTCGAGTATGTGTGTGAATCTGCATCCAAAGGTGTAATGGCTTAATAAAATGTGACTATTTTCTTGAGGATCCAATCAAAACAATAGAAATCAAATGTAATGTAAAGCTAGATTAGGTGGCTGAGCGGAGTCCTGTAAGGCCAATATTTGGACTCCTTTGTTTCCCATTAAATAAACGACCTGGATAGCAAAATGAACTGTAAGCAGATCAAACATTATGATGATGGAAAAGCCAGGGAACACGAGAGTGTCAGGAGATAGCAAAAGATTGGTAGATATACATAGTAAAGTAAATTTAGCACTGATAATGTAAAATGATATTGTCCCTTTGTCACTTTGAGCACCTGAGTATAGCACAGACGTCAGATTTTCTGAGAAAAGAGCTATTACGAGGAAAGCTTCTAATGTTACTTCATATTTCCATACAATATGGCTATCATATTATATAACTCAACTTACAGATGAAGCAAGTACATGATGTACACTCAGCAAAATATTAATTTTTAGAAATCAGTATGTTCAACAAAGCGCACAGCCCGAGATCCCTACAATACAATAATTTACATCTTATTCTTTTGTTCATTAATATCCTGTGACAGCATGTTTCCAAACTTGTGGTGGAAATGTCGAGTGAATTGCATTTGTGGCATGTTGTAAAGTTCCTGTAATTCAAACCTGGGGACGAAAATAATATAAGAAATGCTAAGAGGGGAGGCGGTGACATAGTGGCATTGTCGCTGGATCAGTAATCCAGAGACCCAGGATAATGATTTGCAGACCACGATGGACTTGAAACTCAATAAAATATCTGGAATTAAAAGTCTAATGATGACCAAGAAACTATTGTCGTAAAAACCCATCTGCATCACTAATGCCCTTTAGGAAAGAAAATCTGCTATCCTTACCTGCCGGCCCTACACGTGACTCCAGACAGACAGAAATATGGTTGACTCTGAAATGGCCTAGCAAGCCACTCAGTTGTATTCAACCGCTACGAAAACACAAAACAGGAACGAAAATGGATGGACGGACCACTCGGCATCGAACCAGACACCGGAAACGACAAGAGCAAACCCAGCCATGTCGACCCTGCAAAGTCCTCCTGACGAATATCTGGGTTAATGTGCCAAAGGTGGGAGAACTCGCTCACAGACTAGTTAAGCAACAGTTTGACATAGTCATATCTTACAGAGCCAGACACCACTATCACCATTCGCAGGGTATGTCCTGTCTCCCATCAGGTCAGTGCTCCTCCATGTTGAACACCACTTGGAGGAAGCACTGAAAGTAGCAAGGGTGCAGAATATACTTTGGGTGGGGACTTCAATGTCCATTACCAAGAGTGGCTCAGTAGTACCATCACAGACCGAGCTGGCCGGGTCCTAAAGGACAAAACTGCTAGACTGGGACTGCAGCAGGTGGTGAGGGAACCAACAAGAGGGAAAACAAACCTCGTCCTGACTGCTGCAGGAACATCTGCCCATGATAGTTTCGGTAGAGGTGACCACCACACAGTCCTTGTGGAGACAATGTCCTGTCTTCACATTGAGGATACCCTCCATCGTGTTGTGTGGCACTATTACTGTGCTAAATGGAATAGACTTCGAACACATCTAGCAACTCAAGACTGGGCATCCAGGAGGCACTGTGGGCCATCAGCAACAGCAGAATTGTATTCAATCACAATCTGCAACCTTATGGCCCGGCATGTCCCCCACTCTATCATTACCACCCAACCAAGGAATTAATCCTGGCTCAATGAAGAGTGCAGGAAAGCATGCCAGGAGCAACATTAGACATACCAAAAAATGAAGTCTGAACCTGGTGAAGCTATAACCCAGGGCTACGTGTGTGCCAAACAGCATAAACAGCAAGTAATAGACAGAGCTAAGCTATTGCACAATGACGCTTCAGATCTAAGCTCTGCAGTCCAGCAAATCCAGCCATGGATGGTGCAGGAGGGAGGGTTTCAGATTTCTGGATAATTGGGGCTCATTCTGGGGTCGGTCGGACCTCTACAAATGGGATGATCTACACCTGGACCAGAGGGGTACCAATATCCTGGGGGGGAAATTTGCTAATGCTCTTCGGGAGGGTTTAAACTAGTCCAGCAGGGGCTTGGGAACCTTAATTGAAGCTCCAGTATACAGGAGGTTGAGAGTAGTGAGGTCATGAGTAAGGTTTCAAATTTGCAGGAGTGTACCGGCAGGCAGGAAGGTGGCTTAAAGTGTGTCTTCTTCAATGCCAGGAGCATCCGGAATAAGGTGGGTGAACTTGCGGCATGGGTTGGTACCTGGGGCTTCGGTGTTGTGGCCATTTCGGAGACATGGATAGAGCAGGGACAGGAATGATTGTTGCAGGTGCCGGGGTTTAGATATTTCAGTAAGCTCAGGGAAGGTGGTAAAAGAGGGGGAGGGGTGGCATTGTTAATCAAGGACAGTATTACGGTGGCAGAAAGGACGTTTGATGAGGACTCGTCTACTGAGGTAGTATGGGCTGAGGTTAGAAACAGGAAAGGAGAGGTCGCCTTGTTAGGGGTTTTCTATAGGCCTCCGAAAAGTTCCAGAGATGTAGAGGAAAGGATTGCAAAGATTATTCTGGATAGGAGCGAAAGCAACAGGGTAGTTGTTATGGGGGACTTTAACTTTCCAAATATTGACTGGAAACGCTATAGTTTGAGTACTTTAGATGGGTCCGTTTTCGTCCAATGTGTGCAGGAGGATTTCCTAACACAGTATGTAGATAGGCCAACGAGAGGCGAGGCCGTATTGGATTTGGTACTGGGTAATGAACCAGGACAGGTGTTAGATTTGGAGGTAGGTGAGCACTTTGGTGATAGTGACCACAATTGGATTACGTTTACTTTAGTGATGGAAAGGGATAGGTATATACCGCAGGGCAAGAGTTATATCTGGGGGAAAGGCAATTATGATGTGATGAGGCACTTAGGATGCATCGGATGGAGAGGAAGACTGCAGGGGATGGGCACAATGGAAATGTGGAGCTTGTTCAAAGAACAGCTGCTGCGTGTCCTTGATAAATATGTACCTGTCAGGCAGGGAGAAAATGGTCGAGCAAGGGAACCGTGGTTTACGAAGGCAGTCGAAACACTTGTCAAGAGGAAGAAGGAGGCTTATGTAAAGATGAGACATGAAGGTTCAGTTAGGGCGCTCGAGAGTTACAAGTTAGCTAGGAAGGACCTAAAGAGAGAGCTAAGAAGAGCCAGGAGGGGACATGAGAAGCCTTTGGCAGGTAGGATCAAGGATAACCCTAAAGCTTTCTCCAGATATGTCAGGAATAAAAGAATGACTAGGGTAAGAGTAGGGCCAGTCAAGGACAGTAGTGGGAAGTTGTGCTTGGAGTCCGAGGAGATAGGAGATGTGCTAAATGAATATTTTTTGTCAGTATTCACACGGGAAAAAGACAATGTTGTCGAGGAGAATACTGAGATTCAGGCTACTAGACTAGAAGGGCTTGAGGTTCATAAGGAGGAGGTGTTAACAATTCTGGAAAGTATGAAAATAGATAAGTCCCCTGGGCCGGATGGGATTTATCCTAGGATTCTCTGGGAAGCTAGGGAGGAGATTGCTGAGCCTTTGGCTTTGATCTTTAAGTCACCTTAAGAAGAACATAAGAACTAGGAACAGGAGTAGGCCATCTGGCCCCTCGAACCTGCTCCACCATTCAATGAGATCCTGGCTGATCTTTGTGGACTCAGTTCCACTGTCCGGCCCGTACACCATATCCCCGAATCCCTTTATTCTTTGGAAAGTTATCTATCTTTTTCTTTAAAAAGTTTAAAGAAGGAGCCTCAACTGCTTCACTGGGCAAGGAATTCCAGAGATTCACAACCCTTTGTCTACAGGAATAGTGCCAGAAGACTGGAGGATAGCAAATGTTGTTCCCTTGTTCAAGAAGGGGAGTAGAGACAACCCCGGGAGCTATAGGCCAGGGAGCCTTACTTCTGTTGTGGGCAAAATCTTGGAAAGGTTTATAAGAGATAGGGTGTATAATCATCTGGAAAGGAATAATTTGATTAGACATAGTCAACACGGTTTTGTGAAGGGTAGGTCGTGCCTCACAAACATTATTGAGTTCTTTGAGAAGGTGACCAAACAGGTGGATGAGGGTAAAGCAGTTGATGTGATGTATATGGATTTCAGTAAAGCGTTTGATAAGGTTCCCCACGGTAGGCTACTGCAGAAAATACGGAAGCATGGGATTCAGGGAGATTTAGCAGTTTGGATCAGAAATTGGCTAGCTGGAAGAAGACAAAAGGTGGTGGTTGATGGGAAGTGTTCAGACTGGAGTCCAGTTACTAGTGGTGTACCACAAGGATTTGTTTTGGGACCATTGCTGTTTGTCATTTTTATAAATGACCTGGAGGAGGGCGTAGAAGGATGAGTGATTAAATTTGCAGATTACACTAAAGTCGGTGGAGTTGTGGACAGTGCGGAAGGATGTTACAAGTTACAGAGGGACATAGATAAGCTGCAGCGCTGGGTTGAGAGGTGGCAAATGGAGTTTAATGCAGAAAAGTGTGAGGTGATTCATTTTGGAAGGAATAACAGGAAGACAGAGTATTGGGCTAATGGTAAGATTCTTGGCAGTGTGGATGAGCAGAGAGATCTCGGTGTCCATGTACATAGATCCCTGAAAGTTGCCACTCAGGTTGAGAGGGTTGTTCAGAAGGTGTACGGTGTGTTAGCTTTTATTGGTAGAGGGATTGAGTTTCGGAGCCATGAGGTCATGTTGCAGCTGTACAAAACTCTGGTGCGGCCGCATTTGGAGTATTGCGTGCAATTCTGGTCGCCGCATTATAGGAAGAATGTGGAAGCATTGGAAAGGGTGCAGAGGAGATTTACCAGAATGTTGCCTGGATGGAGGGAAGATCTTATGAGGAAAGTCTGAGGGACTTGAGGCTGTTTTTGTTAGAGAGAAGAAGGTTAAGAGGTGACTTAATTGAGGCATACAAGATGATCAGAGGATTGGATAGGGTGGACAGTGAGAGCCTTTTTCCTCGGATGGTGATGTCTAGCATGAGGGGACATAGCTTTAAATTGAGGGGAGATAGACACAAGACAGATGTCAGAGGTAGGTTCTTTACTCAGAGTAGTAAGGGCGTGGAATGCCCTGCCTATAAAACAGTAGTGGACTCGCCAACACTAAGGGCATTCAAATAGTCATTGGATAGACATATGGACGATAAGGGAATAGTGTAGATGGGCTTTAGAGTGGTTTCACAGGTCGGCGCGACATCGAGGGCCGAAGGGCCTGTACTGCGCTGTAATGTTCTATCCATCTATGATGGTGGTGGACAATTAAACAACTCACTGGAGGAGGAGGCTCCACAAATATCCCCATCCTCCATGATGGAGGAGCCCAGCACATATATGCAAAAGACAAGGCTGAGGCATTCGCAATAATCGTCAGCCAGAAATGCCGAGTGGATGATCCATCTCGGTCTCCTCCGGAGGCCCCCAGCATCACAGATGTCAGTTTTCAGCCTATGTGATTCACTCCATGTGATATCAAGAAACCTGTGTTCCAGAACTGGCCACACCCCTAGCCAAGCTGTTCCAATACAGCCACCACACTGGTATCTACCCGTCAATGTGGAAAATTGCCCAGGTGTGTCCTGTACACAAGAAACAGGACAAATCCAACCCAACCAATTACTGCCCTATCAGTCTACTCGCCATCATCAGCAAAGTGATGGAAGGAGTCATCAACAGTGCTATCAAGTGGCACTTACTCAACAATAACCTGCTCAAGGGCGCTCAGTTTGGGTTCCGCCAGGGTCACTGAGCTCCTGACCTCATTGCAGCCTTGCTTCAAACGTGGAAAAAAGAGCTGAATGCCAGAGGGGAGGTGGGAGTGACAGCCCTTGACATCAAGGCAGCATTTGACCATATATGGCATCAAAGAGCCCGAGCTAAACTGAAGTCAATAGGAATCGTGGGAAAATTCTCCATTGGTTGGAGGAATACCTGACACAAAGGAAGATGGTTGTGGTGGTTGGAGGTCAATCATCTCAACTCCAGGACATTACTGCAGGAGTTCCTCAGAGCCAAGGCCCAACGATCTTTAGCTGCTTCATCAATGACCTCACTTCTATCATAAGGTCAGAAGTGGGGATGTTTGCGGATGACTGCACAATGTCCAGCACCATTCGTGACTCCTCAGATACTGAAGCAGTCCATGTCCAAATGCAACAAGATCTGGACAATATTCAGGCTTGGGCTGACAAGTGGCAAGTTACATTCGCTCCACACAAGTGCCAAGCAATGACCATCTCCTACAAGAGAGGATCTAACCACTGCCCTTTGACATGCAATGGCATTACCATTGCTGAATCCCCCACAATCAACATCCTGGGGATTACCATTGATCAGAAACTGAACTGGACTAGCCATATAGAACATAGAACATAGAACAATACAGCGCAGTACAGGCCCTTCGGCCCACGATGTTGCACCAAAACAAAAAGCCATCTAACCTACACTATGCCATTATCATCCATATGTTTATCCAATAAACTTTTAAATGCCCTCAATGTTGGCGAGTTCACTACTGTAGCAGGTAGGGCATTCCACGGCCTCACTACTCTTTGCGTAAAGAACCTACCACTGACCTCTGTCCTATATCTATTACCCCTCAGTTTAAAGTTATGTCCCCTCGTGCCAGCCATTTCCATCCGCGGGAGAAGGCTCTCACTGTCCACCCTATCCAACCCCCTGATCATTTTGTATGCCTCTATTAAGTCTCCTCTTAACCTTCTTCTCTCCAACGAAAACAACCTCAAGTCCATCAGCCTTTCCTCATAAGATTTTCCCTCCATACCAAGCAACATCCTGGTAAATCTCCTCTGCACCCGCTCCAAAGCCTCCACGTCCTTCCTATAATGCGGTGACCAGAACTGTACGCAATACTCCAAATGCGGCCGTACCAGAGTTCTGTACAGCTGCAACATGACCTCCCGACTCCGGAACTCAATCCCTCTACCAATAAAGGCCAACACTCCATAGGCCTTCTTCACAACCCTATCAACCTGGGTGGCAACTTTCAGGGATCTATGTACATGGACACCTAGATCCCTCTGCTCATCCACACTTTCAAGAACTTTATCATTAGCCAAATATTCTGCATTCCTGTTATTCCTTCCAAAGTGAATCACCTCACACTTCTCTACATTAAACTCCATTTGCCACCTCTCAGCCCAGCTCTGCAGCTTATCTATATCCCTCTGTAACCTGCTACATCCTTCCACACTATCGACAACACCACCAACTTTAGTATTGTCTGCAAATTTACTCACCCACCCTTCTGCGCCTTCCTCTAGGTCATTGATAAAAATGACAAACGGCAGCGGCCCCAGAACAGATCCTTGTGGTACTCCACTTGTGACTGTACTCCATTCTGAACATTTCCCATCAACCACCACGCTCTGTCTTCTTTCAGCTAGCCAATTTCTGATCCACATCTCTAAATCACCCTCAATCCCCATCCTCCGTATTTTCTGCAATAGCCTACTGTGGGGAACCTTATAAAACGCTTTACTGAAATCCATATACACCACATCAACTGCTCTACCCTCATCTACCTGTTCAGTCACCTTCTCAAAGAACTCAATAAGGTTTGTGAGGCATGACCTACCCTTCACAAAGCCATGCTGACTATCCTTGATCATATTATTCCTATCTAGATGATTATAAATCTTGTCTCTTATAATCCCCTCTAAGACTTTACCCACTACAGACGTGAGGCTCACCGGTCTATAGTTGCCGGGGCTGTCTCTGCTCCCCTTTTTGAACAAAGGGACCACATTTGCTGTCCTCCAGTCCTCTGGCACTATTCCTGTAGCCAATGATGACATAAAAATCAAAGCCAAAGGTCCAGCAATCTCTTCCCTGGCCTCCCATAGAATCCTAGGATAAATCCCATCAGGTCCCGGGGACTTATCTATTTTAAGCCTGTCCAGAATTGCCAACACCTCTTCCCTACGTACCTCAATGCCATCTATTCTATTAGCCTGCAGCTCAGCATTCTCCTCCACAACATTATCTTTTTCCTGAGTGAATACTGACGAAAAATATTCATTTAGTATCTCGCCTATCTCTTCAGACTCCACACACAATTTCCCATCCCTGTCCTTGACTGGTCCTACTCTTTCCCTAGTCATTCGCTTATTCCTGACATACCTATAGAAAGCTTTTGGGTTTTCCTTGATCCTTCCTGCCAAATACTTCTCATGTCCCCTCCTTGCTCGTCTTAGCTCTCTCTTTAGATCCTTCCTCGCTACCTTGTAACTATCCATCGCCCCAACTGAAACTTCACACCTCATCTTCACATAGGCCTCCTTCTTCCTCTTAACAAGAGATTCCACTTCCTTGGTAAACCACGGTTCCCTCGTTCGACGCCTTCCTCCCTGTCTGACCGGTACATACTTATCAAGAACACGCAGTAGCTGATCCTTGAACAAGCCCCACTTATCCAGTGTGCCCAACACTTGCAGCCTACTTCTCCACCTTATCCCCCCCAAGTCACATCTAATGGCATCATAATTGCCCTTCCCCCAGCTATAACTTTTGCCCTGCGGTGTATACTTATCCCTTTCCATCATTAACGTAAACGTCACCGAATTGTGGTCACTGTCCCCAAAGTGCTCTCCTACCTCCAAATCCAACACCTGGCCTGGTTCATTACCCAAAACCAAATCCAACGTGGCCTCGCCTCTTGTTGGCCTGTCAACATATTGTTTCAGGAAACCCTCCTGCACACACTGTACAAAAAACGACCCATCTATTGTACTCGAACTATATCTTTTCCAGTCAATATTTGGAAAGTTAAAGTCTCCCATAATAACTACCCTGTTACTTTTGCTCTTATCCAGAATCATCTTCGCCATCCTTTCCTCTACATCCCTAGAACTATTAGGAGGCCTATAAAAAACTCCCAACAGGGTGACCTCTCCTTTCCTGTTTCTAACTTCAGCCCATACTACCTCTGAAGAAGAGTCCCCATCTAGCATCCTCTCCGCCACCGTAATACTGCTCTTGACTAGCAGCGCCACACCTCCCCCTCTTTTGCCTCCTTCTCTGAGCTTACTAAAACACCTAAACCCCGGAACCTGCAACATCCATTCCTGTCCCTGCTCTATCCATGTCTCCGAAATGGCCACAACATCGAAGTCCCAGGTACCAACCCATGCTGCCAGTTCCCCTACCTTGTTTCGTATACTCCTGGCATTGAAGTAGACACACTTCAAACCACCTACCTGAACACTGGCCCCCTCCTGCGACGTCAAATCTGTGCTCCTGACCTCTATACTCTCATTCTCCCTTACCCTAAAACTACAATCCAGGTTCCCATGCCCCTGCTGCATTAGTTTAAACCCCCCCAAAGAGCACTAACAAATCTCCCCCCCAGGATATTTGTGCCCCTCAGGTTCAGATGTAGACCATCCTGTCTGTAGAGGTCCCACCTTCCCCAGAAAGAGCCCCAGTTATCCAGAAATCTGAATCCCTCCCGCCTGCACCATCCCTGTAGCCACATGTTTAAATGCTCTCTCTCCCTATTCCTCATCTCACTATCACGTGGCACGGGCAACAACCCAGAGATAACAACTCTGTTTGTTCTAGTTCTGAGCTTCCATCCTAGCTCCCTGAAAGCCTGCCTGACATCCTTGTCCCCTTTCCTACCTATGTCGTTAGTGCCAATGTGGACCACGACTTGGGGCTGCTCCCCCTCCCCCTAAGGACCCGGAAAACACGATCCGAGACATCACGTACCCTTGCACCTGGGAGGCAACATACCAAACGTGAGTCTCTCATGCTCCCACAAAATCTCCTATCTGTGCCCCTGACTATAGAGTCCCCAATTACTAATGCTCTGCTCCTCTCCCCCCTTCCCTTCTGAGCAACAGAAGCACACATATTAATGCTGTGGCTACACAGTAGTTCAAAGGCGAGGAATCCTACAGCGAATAACTCACCTCCTGACTCTCCAGAGCCTGTCCATCATGTACAAGGCGCAAGTCAGGAGTGTAATGGAATACTCACCACTTGCCTGGATGTGTGCACCTCAAATAGCAGTCAAGAAGCTCGCGCCATCCAGGACAAAGCAGCCTGCTTGATTGCTCCCCCTTCCACTAACATTCAAATCCTCCACCACCGGCCACAGTGGCAGCTGTGTGCAGCATCTACAAGATCCACTGCACAAACTCACCAAGGCTCCTTAGACAGCACCTTCAAAACCCACGACCATGACCATCTAGAAGGATAAGAGCAGCAGATACCTGAGAACCCCACCACCTGAAGGTTCCCCTCCATGTCATTAACCACTCTGACTTGGAAATATATTGCCGTTCTTCCACTGTCGCTGGGGCAACATCCTGGAACTCTCTCTCTAACAGCACTGTGGGTGTCTCTACACTTCAAGGACTGTAGCGGTTCAAGAAAGCAGCTTGCCACCACCTCTCAAGGGCAATTGGGGATTGGTAACAAATGCTGGCCTAGCCAGCGACGCCCACATCCCGTAAATGAATCAAAAATAAAAAAGAAAATAAGTGTTCCTATTTGGTGTAGCAGTGTTTGCTCAGCAACCTCATTTAGATGATTAAGAATAAGGAAAATGAATCATAGAATCATGGACTCTTATAGCACAGACATAGATCTTTTGGATAATCATGCCCGCACCGGCTCTATGAATGAGATATCCAATTAGTCATAACTTCCTGTTTTTTCCCCAAACCCTCCCATATTTTTTATTTCAAGCATTTATTTAATTTCCCTTTGAAAGTTATTACTGAATCTGCACCCACCATCTTTGCAGGTAGGATTGGAAAGGGAAATAAAATGCAATGTAAAGTGCAGCAAATGGTTAAACAGAGAGAGAACACAATGTTTACCTAATATGTTTTTGTATTCAGTGCTTCTATTTACAAAGTCAAGTATTCCATACGCTTTCGGAACTGCCTGATGAACTTGCCCTGGCACCTTTGATGAGTGACTGATTACATAAGAAGAACTAATATGGCCAACGCAAGGACAAATCATTCTGAAATCCTCTCCGTTGACTATCACTGTCTACCGTATAACATCATAGCCTAATTTCCTTCTTCCCCACTTGCAAATGAGGAAATATTACCTCAATTCACTATTTTTCCTGTCACACGATGATACATCTTCACCTTGGTGAATAAATCAGAATCAAATGTGTACAGTTTTTCCACTACAAATATTTTGTCCAAGTCAATTAGTTTTAATTAGCAAGAAAAAACAATTAAACATGAAAAGTTAGATTATACAATACTCCTTTACTCCTGCCTTAGTGAAACAAATACGCACCAATTTTAAGATAAACACACATTACAAAGTATATCTTAAGCTACAATAGACCCATTAACACAAAGTCCTTTTTAAATGCACAGATTGACTGTGGTCAAATGTACACACTCTGCCCTGAACTCAAGTTAGTGTCTGCGATTTTCTTCTCAGAATCCCATGAGTGTTTCCAAACTCTACTCCTAAAAACACACTTTAAAAAATCTTGTTTACATTAATAATGCTTTCCCATCACATTTTGCATTCCAAAATCCGGTCCTCGTTTTGAAATTGCACTTTTTAACAAAGCTGCCGCTCCACGTTTAACAGTGAATCCAGTCCAGGATTTGAAATAAATCCCATTTTAGGATTTCCTGATATTGATTGCTGTGCAAGCTGTTCACAATTGCTTGTACTCCCAATTTCTAGGCTGTATTAAAATGACATCAAACATTGCATCTATCTCTGAAATCTGCTGTCCCATTTTACATCTAGTTACTGCAATTATCTCACACTTTGTTTACTCTTCATTGAATTCTCCTGAACAATACCTTGATCTCTGTTCTCTTTACTTCAGGGGCTGGATTCTCCGCTCCCCAACGCCAAAATCGCGTTTGACTGGGCGGAGAATCGTTTTGCCGCCAAAATCGGGAGCGGCGCCGGTTTTTGAATTCTCTGCCCTTTGAAAAGCGGCATATTCTAGGAGTATGCCGTGCTGATTATCCACTGCCTCAGATCATTGCCTGAGGCCCGCCCCGCGATGATCCGTCCCCGACCGACTGAGTTCCCAACGACGTGGGCTGCATGCGCTCACACCGTTCGTAAACGCGGTGTGGCGACTGCGGACTCAGTCCAGGGCTGCCACAGTCAGGGGAGGGCCGATCGGCAGGCAGGGGAGGCTTCATTCGGGGCTGGGGGTACTGTGGGTGGGCGGTCCGGGGCGCGCAAGTGGCTGATGGAGGGCACTATTTTGACAGTCCAGGTTCGCGGGCTGAGTCCGCCATGGAGCACAACGCGGCCGCTGCAGGCTGCCGCCGTGCGCATGCGTGACCTCTGAACCGGAAGTGCTGGGGGGCCTTATCGGCAGCTAGAGCTGCAAGCTCTGTGGTGCCTCCCTGCTAGCCCCCAGCAGAACGGGGAATCGGTGGCCGTTTTCCACCAGTTTTCCTGGTGTAAAACACCACCGTTTACACGCCGGAGTGGGGACTTAGTCTCCAGAACGGAGTATCCAGCCCACGGTGTCTGAAATGTTCTTTCTGTCCGAATTCTCTGGTTATCTGGATTGTATCTTGTTCCTTCTTGCAACTCCCTTGTCCTGTCCAACTTTTCCGAACAGAGTTGAGAGATGTTCATTCCTAGTATCCTGTCTCAAACTGTAATCAATTTCAGGTCAACTAAAACTTTAAAACTTCTCAACCTTACAACGCCCTAGTTGCTAAGCAACACCCAACTACCTCTGCTGGCCTATTTAATCTTCACGCCGTAGCCCTCTCTGAGCACAATAGAAACAGTTGGAACTTAACCACGTCCCACACATACAAACGCCTTTGTCCAGCATGAATCAAACCGTAGGTTTTACCCTTCCAGGCACAGAAACATTAAATTAAACACACTTAAAACTATACCTTATTTCTAATGTTTACCAATAACAATCTAATTCCCTTAAAACCGTCTTTATTTTTCTAACATAGGCCACCTCAAACTTCACTGTTCCACTGGGCCTTTGTGGCCTCAATGATCAGTGACATGGCAGTTCTAATGGCTGTAATGCAATGGCAAAAGCTCTGAGACATTTCAATGGCTATGATATGGAAGCTACAATTCATGCTGTGATACATTTTGTACCCTAATGCCTCCAGAGCTACAGTTTACGCTCCAGTGAAGGTGAAGACAGTGATTGCTCCCTTGCTATTACTTCATTGAGAGTCTGCTGCAAATGCAATGAAGCTGCCACATGCTTCAGTGATGCCTACAAGAAAGAGAAAATGTTTCTGCAAAGAATAGTTTAGACTTGAGAGTCCTTGAAGGACATTCTAGGCCAGAGATACACAACTATAAACAACGCTGCTTCTTATTACAACTATCCATAGGGGCTATTTTCTAAATCCATTGTTTGAGAAGGAGACAAGCAGATGGTTATTGGTAGCAAAACCTCGATAATTGAAATGAAAAAAAGTTATAATTGGTTTAATTTTTCTCCTATCATGAGAAAGCTTAATTTAACAGCTTAAAAAGGTAAACAATTCTGTACTTTTGGCCTCTTTCCCAGAAGTTATTTGAGAGCTGTTGCAGCCTTTGGATTTAAAAGAATGTCTTTGGTTGAACATTAAAAAAATGTTCAAACTGCACTTCAGATTAACTCATTGCATGTGAAGTAGTTTGGTATGTGTCTATAGGACAAGTATATGGGAGTCATTTTCTTTTTAACAATAGACAGTAGAACTTACAGGGGTACCATGTGACAAGCAGGTTTAAAATGCATTTGGTTTTAATATTGCAGAATATTCCATGATAAACAAATACATATCTCAAATTTGCCTGTTCAAAAACTGGAGTTGTTTGGAAACAGACCTTTATATCGGGTTCCATGCAACAATTTAAATTGAGACTGATATAAAAAAAGACTTCCCTGGTCAATTCAGCTAGGGTGCTGCATTGACACGTTGTGGTGGTGCCTGATGTGGTCCCTTTGTTGTTTGCGCACCATTTATTCCTGGGTTTTGGGCAACCCTGAACCCTGCCTGACCCAATTTAACCTGAATTGCCCATGGCCCGAGCTATCTGAATTCAAACCTGGCTAGATCTGAAAGCCGGCATTGCCTCAGTTCCAAGGTAGTCAGTTTTGAGAAAGTGGCTTGGATCATCATTCTCGAGGCGGGAGTTGGGAAAATTCCTGGCTCAGCCAGCCTGCCCCTGGAGAAAGTGCCCACAAAGGCAGGATTTTCATTCTGTGGAGGTGGGTGTAGGTCAGGGTTCAACCATCTAAGCTGGGAAAAGGTACAGAGACAACCACAGGGGCTGCTGGGTGCAGAGGTGGGATGTTAAAAAGACCCGCTTTGATACTGTGGGACTTCATCCCAGTTAAAATAAAAACAAAGAGACCCTCTTGCCTTTATCTCTCATATCCCCTCATCTCGCAAATCCATGTCCCATCCATTCCATTTCACCCACCCACTTCTATGGACCCTTGGGCCCCCATGCCATGACATGCCCCCAAACAATCCCTATAGTCCTCATCCCCCAATGGCGAGCTGTGACACGATTCAACACTATCATAGAATCATAGAATTTACAGTGCAGAAGGAGGCCATTCGGCCCATCAAGTTTGCACCAGCCCTTGGAAAGAGTACCCCACTTAAGCCAACACCTCCACCCTATCCCCCTACTCCAGTAACCCCATCAAACCTTTTTGGACACGATTAGCAATTTAGCATGGCCAATCCATCTAACCTGCACATCTTTGGACTGTGGGAGGAAACTGGAGCACCCGGAGAAAAACCACGTAGACACGAAGAGAACGTGCGGACTCTGTGACCCAAGCCAGGAATCGAACCTGGGACCCTGGAGCAGTGAAGCAACAATGCCAACCACTGTGCTAGCGTGCCGCTCATCCTATAGTGACAATGGAAGGTGTTAAAAAAAGCTTTTAAAAAATCATTTATTTATAACTGTCTAATGTAGTGGGGAAAAATTGTACAACTATTCAACTTTAGTGTACTTCTCCCACCCACTCGTGAGAAACCAGACAAAGACTGTTGAAGTTAAAAAAAGCCTTTATTACAATGCTACAGCAGGGGCTAGTGACACTCCAAGTTGGGAGGCCAGAGAGCACAGATTCAAGAATGGTACAGACAGATATATTTTGGGATTTGATTACAGGAAATTAACATATACCAATCATTTGTTACGACTTATCTCTGTCCAATCATGATTATCAATTAAGATTACACCATGCATAGCATGCGAGAAAAATTAACCAATTACATCAAAGGTCCGCATGATTAATTAAACTATCCAATCATAGAAACCATACAGAGCAGAAGGAGGCCATTCAGCCTATCGAGTCTGCTCCGTCCCTTGGAAAGAGCACTTACTAACACCTACGCCTCTACCCTACCCCCATAACCTAGTAACCCAACCTAACCCTTTGGACACTAAGGAACAATTTAGCATGGTCAATCCACCTAACCTGCACATCTTTGGTCCATGGGAGGAAACCGGAACACCAGTAGGAAACCCACTCAAACACGGGGAGAAAGTGCAAATTCCTAGTCACCGAGGCTGGAATTGAACCTGGATCTGTGAGGCAGCAGTGCTAACCACTGTGCAACCGTGCCGCCCTAAAGGCACATGTATGTTGACTTGAATTAATTTATCATCAGCCCCCCATTGTAGGAATGTGACTATCAATCACCTACTTGTCTGACTCTTTTAACTTACAGTCTGTTTCCCAAGGTAAAAAAGGTCTGCTGAAATTACAATTCTGTCTCCTGCCAGACAGCTTGGTATCGCTGAAAAGACCTTACGTTGTTCCCTTGCTATTTTTGAGAAAGACCACCTGTGGCTTATCTTTCCTGGCCCCATCACCTATGAAATGTGCCTTGGGCATTCTTCCTGTAACTTCAGCGAAACAGCTTGTGTGTGTAATACAGATCGATACCATTGTGTTTAACACTTTCAGCACTTATTGGAATAACTGATTTCAAATTAATTCTGACATAAGAATTATTTACCTCATCATCTACCTTCTTAAAAAACTTTAAATTTACTACAGCCAAACAAAAGTGTCAATCTTCCAGACCCGTTAAAGTTTCAATAGCTGAAACTGCAAGCACTTTAAATTTATATTTACTGCAAATAACATTATGAAACTAACAGCAGAGATCAGTGATTGAGAGCTGTAACTCAAGCAATGGTTTCTCTGTGACTTAGTTGCTTCAACAGGCTAATGAATTTCTGGGCTTTCAACCAAGCCTCATTATGTTTTTTTGGCTGGGACATCCATAAAACTATTCAATTGAATTCCCACTAAGTTAACTTTGTGACTCACAATGGTCACTGATGGGTAGGTGCACTCTGAGAAATCTGTGGGATCCGTCTTGGTCGCATTTGCTATTTAATATGCAGCATGGTATGTTCGCCAACAGTTTGCCTGTTAGTTCATATTTACCTCATGTTAATTCTGAATGCTAGATTACAACATGGATACCGTGGATTGTTTTACTCAGCAATGATTGCATGTGTGCCATGGGTGCCATTTTGAAGTCCACAGGAAACTTATAATTCCCCCAAAACAGTTGCTAAATAGTTCAATTTCTCACATTATGTTTAGTTTACTATGATCAGAAATGAAGTTAAGGTCTACAAATGTCATTTTTTAAATCCTTGTTGGCTGCAAGATCAAGAACAATAACGTCAAATTGTTGAATATAAATTTACTTCTATAATGCATATAACCTAGCCAAAAAATAATAAGATTCATATGTAACATTCAATGCTTAGCTATATGACTGCATGTTAGTGTTCAGCTGCAACACTAACTGTTAGCAATGCAGTGATGAATTCAGTGATTATTATGCTTTCTCCTCTTTTACTCTAAGATAATTGTGTAGTCAAAGGTTCTCAAGCAGGATTGATGAAGTTGCATCACCCTGGAACTCATTATTCCTGGGCTAAGGAAAGGCAGAAGTCGGCTACGATTCAACAATAACAAGCTGTATTTGTGTCAGATCTTTCCTGTTGCAAAACATTCCAAGCAATCGTCACAAAGGACCCTGGCCTTGATTGTGTCAAGTGAGTCTAACCGTATCATAGAACATAGAACATAGAGCGATACAGCGCAGTACAGGCCCTTCGGCCCACGATGTTGCACCGAAACAAAAGCCATCTAACCTACACTGTGCCATTATCATCCATATGCTTATCCAATAAACATTTAAATGCCCTCAGTTTTGGCAAGTTCACTACTGTTGCAGGTAGGGCATTCCACGGCCTCACCACTCTTTGCGTAAAGAACCTACCTCTGACCTCTGTCCTATATTTATTACCCCTCAGTTTAAAGCTATGTCCCCTCGTGCTAGCCATTTCCATCCGCGGGAGAAGGCTCTCACTGTCCACCCTATCTAACCCCCTGATCATTTTGTATGCCTCTATTAAGTCTCCTCTTAACCTTCTTCTCTCTAACGAAAACAACCTCAAGTCCATCAGCCTTTCCTCATAAGATTTTCCCTCCATACCAGGCAACATCCTGGTAAATCTCCTCTGCACCCGCTCCAAAGCTTCCACGTCCTTCCTATAATGCGGTGACCAGAACTGTACGTAATACTCCAAATGCGGCCGTACCAGAGTTTTGTACAGCTGCAACATGACCTCATGACTCCGGAACTCAATCCCTCTACCAATAAAGGCCAACACTCCATAGGCCTTCTTCACAACCCTATCAACCTGGGTGGCAACTTTCAGGGATCTATGTACGTGGACACCTAGATCCCTCTGCTCATCCACACTTCCAAGAACTTTACCATTAGCCAAATATTCCGCATTCCTGTTATTCCTTCCAAAGTGAATCACCTCACACCTCTCTACATTAAACTCCATTTGCCACCTCTCAGCCCAGCTCTGCAGCTTATCTATGTCCCTCTGTAACCTGCTACATCCTTCCACACTGTCGACAACACCACCGACTTTAGTGTCGTCTGCAAATTTACTCACCCACCCTTCTGCGCCCTCCTCTAGGTCGTTGATAAAAAATGACAAACAGCAACGGCCCCAGAACAGATCCTTGTGGTACTCCACTTGTAACTGAACTCTATTCTGAACATTTCCCATCAACCACCACCCTCTGTCTTCTTTCAGCTAGCCAATTTCTGATCCACATCTCTAAATCACCCTCAATCCCCAGCCTCCGTATTTTCTGCAATAGCCTACCGTGGGGAACCTTATCAAACGCTTTACTGAAATCCATATACACCACATCAACTGCTCTACCCTCGTCTACCTGTTCAGTCACCTTCTCAAAGAACTCGATAAGGTTTGTGAGGCATGACCTACCCTTCACAAAGCCATGCTGACTATCCCTGATCATATTATTCCTATCTGGATGATTATAAATCTTGTCTCTTATAATCCCCTCCAAGACTTTACCCACAACAGACGTGAGGCTCACCGGTCTATAGTTGCCGGGGTTGTCTCTACTCCCCTTTTTGAACAAAGGGACCACATTTGCTATCCTCCATAGTATCGAGTGAGCCTTAGTGCAAAGTGCAAGCATAAGAGCGAGATCGGATTTGAACTTGGCTTTGATGTCTCTGTACATTCATTGTGAATAATCACCAGCTTCACCAGCAGAAAGCACTGATAAAATTCCCCTTGCTCCTCCAAAATGGTTTCGAATGTTCAGCCTGATGTGTTGGGTGTTCTGGATCACAAACAGGTCACCTACACTGGAAATGGTGCAACTCTATTTTATTATAAGGTTAACTATATTAACATACTTGAACTGTGGGTAAATGAAATACCAGCTTTAACTGTTGACCCTTGCCTAGTCCTAACCAGGTGATGCACTCAGCACATGGTGAATGTCTGTGTTGCAGGCTGTGAGCTCTGTGCTCCGAGCTGGCTGCTACTAGAATGAGCGGGAACTCTCCTGTCCCCTGTCTTTATAGTGCATGTGCTCTCACTGGTGATTGGCTGCGGTGTTGTGTATGCTGATTGGTCCCATTGCATGTCCATCAGTTTGTGTGTGTGTACTGGTGTATATTATGATATCCCCCCTTTTATATAAAGAACATGTGCCTGCGTGACAATAAATATTGTGCAGTGAATGTATCTGACTATGTGTGTGCATGTTATTTACATGACTACGTACATGAGGCTAATCTATTTACACGGGAAGGTGTCTGGTGCAGAGAAATAAGGTGTCACACCAACAACAAAATGAACATTATATACAAACTACTGGAACGATGAAACAGGATAACAGAACAGATCAAAGAGTCCAACATTGTAAAACTCGTAAGTCAGGTCTCTGAGGTGGGTGACGAATTCTGGTTGACTGCCTCAAGGGTGGGTCAGGAGCCACTGGCTAAGGAATGGGCTGGGCCATGGCAGAGTGAGTAGGATGCAGAGTATTCGGAATCTCCACATCGTCCAGGTTGGGGACAACAGGAGGGCATGGCACCGTTGGAGGATCACGTAGCGAGCGTGGAACGAGACGAAGGGCATGCCGATTGCGGCAGTGAATGGAACCATCTGGCAGATGAACCAGGAACGAGCGGGGAGACACCTGCCGAAGAACCACAGCAGTTGCAGACCAGCCACCCTCCGGAAGATGGATGCGGACGTTGTCATCCGGCGTCAGAGCAGGGAGATCAGTCGCCCGAGCGTCATGAGCCGCCTTGTGTTGTGCACGAGACTGTTGCATCCGCTGAAGGACCGGAACATGGTCGCGGTCTGGGATGTGAATGGACAGCACCGTGGTCCTGAGGGTGCGACCCATGAGTAACTGGGCTGGCGACAGGCCCGTGGAGAGATAGGCCAGCAAGGCGTGGTAGAAGTCGGATCGTGCATCGGCAGCCTTGCAGAGGAGCTGTTATAGAGTCTTTATAGTGCGTGTGCTCTCACTGGTGATTGCCTGCGGTGTTGTGTATGCTGATTGGTCCCACTGCATGTCCATCAGTGTGTGTGTGTGTGTCTGCACCATAATATACTGGTGTATATTATGACACAGCCTTCAGGAGCTTTGTACCAAGAGTAAGCTATTTCATAGGCATTTACCTTCAGCATGGTGGGTGCGCAAGTTGGAAACATTCCCAATTATTTCAACACTCTGGATACTTAAACATGCAACTCCAGGCTTACTTGTCACCTACTACCTATCAGCTACCCTGCAGAAAGCAGCATTAATTGTCAGTATGGAAAATGGTGGCAAATGAGCATTTTTGGTTTGCAGTGACAGACTGTATTTTTCTTTAAAATTCAGGTTAATGTTTTGTTTCAAGTTTCAGACAGGCTCTCATTTCTGATCACCTTTAACTTGTCTTCCATTTGCTTGAAGGGTTAACTGGCTTTTCCTTTAACCAGAATTCCTGAATGGTATTGTCTGTGGGCTTCGCTAATCAACAGAAGTGTTCATAATCTATTAGTCACCGACCTTAGCTTCCTCTCTATGCATCCTTTTCCGAACAGACCAACTCTGCTCTGCTTCCTCCTGTACTTCAGCCAAGTGTCTGACTAACCCTCCAGGGATTAACTGAATGATGCTGCATAGAACTTTGGATGAGTTTTAACCACTAAAATAGCTATTCCTGTCACAGAGCATGTTCGGGAAAAGGAAAGCTTGGCACAGAAACAGGGTTCAATTTCAAAATTGAAAGGGGGGAAAAACACTTGTGCATAACTTAATCAATCACAATTTAAGTTTAGTTCGAAATAACTGGTCAGATTTGGACCTCAGTCACCTCTTTGTACTGAACCGTTAACTTCTCCCTGTCGTGTTGTTCACTCTGGGGTAACACGGATTGCACACAATGCAATTAACTGATCAAGTATACACCAAACAAAGGCGTTGGTTCAGTAAAAGATTTATTGAACTCCAGCAACAAAACACACAGCTGCCTGTGGGTTGACTCTCTACTACCCTAAGTAACCTAAAGCTTACTGTCTAGACAAGGCTAGCTCTGATCCACGTGTAGAAGGTGTTGAATGATTTGTACACCCTGACTGTCACTACAGTTGTCACCAGTGGAAAGAGGCAGAGTGCTGATGTCTCGTGTGTTTTATAGGTGTAAGTCCCCCTCTGGTGTCCTGTCTTGTGATTGGTCGTGTTCTGTTCTGTACATTGATTGGCTCACCTGGGTGTTTGTCACTGCCTGCTTTTACCTCATGATGTGCATGGGTGCATATTATGACATCCCCCCTTTTTAAAAAAAAATGTTGTCGACTGCTTAGAGCAGAAACGACATATTTACAAGAGTAACTATATACAAAATCGGTGAGTGGATGGATATGTACATGTAAGGTGTAGAGCATGCAGAAACATAACATCATATATACAGGGAATTATTTATAAGTCCAATCGTTGAGGCTGTCGACGGATTCTCGTGGACCGCCTGAGAGGTGGAGGTGGAAATGATGGTGTCTTGACCGGTTGGCATGCAGCCAGGCTGGTGGCCTCATGGAGCGAGGTGTCCGGGTCGGGCAAAGTGACATCTGGGAAAGTGAGATCCGGTGGTGAGCATGCAAGTTTTGCGTAGCACCCTTCTGTTGTGCCTGACAATCGATCGATCCGCCATGCGAACCACGAACGACCTGGGAGAAGCCTGTCGACCCACAACAGCAGGAGCTGACCAGCCGCCACCAGGCAACTGAATGCGAAAAGTGTCCTTTGGAGAGAGGAACGGCAGATCCGTAGCGTGAGCATCATATGTGATCTTTGCCTGGTTCTGATCTGCTGCATCTTTTGCAACACTGGAAGGGGATCCAGGTCAGGTACATGAATGGCCGGGACAGTCGTCCGCAGGTTACGATTTATTAGGAGCTGAGCCGGAGATAACCCGGACAAAGGGGTTGCCCTGTATGCCAGAAGAGCGAGATTGAAGTCCAAAGCTGAGTCTGCAGCCTTACAGAGCATTTGCTACATGACGTGGATCCCTTTTTTGACCTTCCCATTAGATTGTGGGTAATGAGGGCTCGAGCTGAAGTGCTGGAAGTGGTATTGCTTTGCAAAGTTGGACCATTCGTGACTGAAGAAACAGGGACCATTGTCGCTCATGACCGTGAGCGGAATTCCATGCCTGACGAATGCCTCTTTGCAGGCCTGTATTACGGTCCGGGATGTCAGGTCCGATAGTTTCACTACCTCGGGGTAACTGGAGAAGTAATCAATTATCAGGACGTAGTCACGCCCGTTGACGTGAAAGAGGTCCACACCAACTTTGGATCACGGAGAGGTCACGAGCTCCTGCTGGTGGAGCACCTCTTTAGGCTGAGCAGGCACGAACCGCTGGCATGTCACGCAGTTGAGGACCATATTTGAGATGTCCTCATTGATGCCGGGCCAATAGACAGCTTGCCGGGCCCTGTGCCTACACTTCTCAATCCCGAGGTGTCCCTCATGTATCTGCGTGAGCACCAAGCTCTGGAGGCTGCGTGAGATGACAATGCGATCCAATTTCAGAAGGATCCCCTCGACAACAGTTAGGTCATCCTGTACATTATAGTATTGGGGGCATTGCTCTTTCTGCCAGCCATTCGTGAGGTCATGTATGACCCGCTGCAGCAGAGGGTCCTTGGCGGTCTCCTCCCGAATGATGCCGAGTCGGTCGTCGGATGACGGGAGGGTGCTGGCACACAGTTTCACCTGCGCCTCGATGTCGTGCATGAAGTCTACCTGCTCACATGGTGAGGTGATGGCACGGGAAAGGGCATCTGCGATGATTAACTCCTTCCCAGATGTGTAAACCAGTTCAAAATCATACCTGCAGAGCCGACAGAGAATGCACTGGAGCCTGGGTGTCATGTCATTTAAGTCCTTGTGTACAATGTGCACCAGGGATCTGTGGTCCGTCTCCACGGTAAAGGTTGGGAGACCATACACATAATTGTGGAATTTCACGATGCCAATGAGCAGGCCCAGGCATTCTTTCTCAATTTGAGCATAGCGTTGCTCAGTGGACTGTATGACCCTGGACGCGTAGGCCACTGGAGCCCAGGACGAGGTGTCGTCCTTCTGCAGGAGCACCGTCCCAATGCCGTCCTGGCTGGAATCTGTGGAGATCTTGGTCTCCCTTGCTGGGTCAAGGAAGGCTAGAACAGGAGCGGTGGTTAGCTTTGCTTTCAACTCAAGCCACTCTCCTTGATGTGTGGGCAGCCACTGGAAAGTGGTGGACTTTTTCGCAAGGTGGCTGAGGGCCGTGGTGTGTGACGCGAGATTGGGAATGAACTTCCCCAGTAAGTTCACCATCCCCAAGAAGCGGAGGACCACCGTCTTGTCCTCTGGAGTCTTCATCGTGTTAATTGCCTGGACTTTATCTGAGCCGGCTGCACGCCCTGTTGTGAGATCTGATCGCCCAGAAATTTAATTGACGACCTGCCAAAGGAGCATTTAGTTTTGTTGAGCTTCAAGCCGTTGGCATGTATGCGCCTGAAGACCTACTGCAGACGGGCAACATGTTCCTCCGGGGTCGTGGACCAGATGGTGACATCGGCAACATAGACCCGTACACCGTCAATGCCCTTGAGCATTTGCTCCATTATTTGATGAAAAATTTCGGAGGCCGACACAATGCCAAATGGCATTCAATTGTAGCAATATCTCCCGAAGGGAGTGTTAAATGTGCATAGCCTCTGGCTGGACCCATCCAGCTGTATCTGCCAGAAGCCCTTCGATGCGTCCAGCTTTGTAAAATATTTGGCATGCGCCATTTCACTCGTCAGCTCCTCCCGCTTCGGGATCGGATGGTGTTCCCTCATAATGTTGCGGTTCAGATCCTTGGGATCGATGCAAATCCGCAGTTCTCCCGAGGGCTTCTTGACGCAGACCATCGAACTGACCCAGTCAGTTGGTTCCATCACCTTGGATATTATCCCTTGATCCTGGAGATCCTGCAGTTGCGCCTTTAGACGGTCTTTGAGGGGCGCCGGCACCCGACGCAGCGCATGGATGACAGGCGTGGCATCAGGCCTGAGCAGAATTTTATAGAGGTAGGGCAGCGTACCCATCCCTGTGAACACATCTGGGTACTGCAGTAGGAGCTCCTCAATGTCGGCTTGCAGAGTGTTGTCAGCTGAGGACATGGCATGTACACGCTGAACTAGCTGGAGGAGCTGGCACGCTTGGGCACCCAGCAGAGAAGCCTTGCCGGGCTGGACGATCTCAAACCGCAAAGTGGCCTTGACGGCCCTTTTGGATACTTGCAGGTGACAGGACCCTAGCGCCGTGAAGGCATTCCCATTGTAGTTGAGCAACTGGCAAGCCGGTGGAAGAATGGTAGGCTGCCTCTGGATGCGAGCCAGATCTGCTTTGGATATTAGGTTGGCTGAAGCACCGGTGTCGAGCTTGAACCGGATGCTACAATTATTGACCTGTACTGTGGCACGTCACTCGTCCGCATAAACCACACTGAGGATGGGCGTGTGTGTTGGTGAAAGTGAGGAGGCATGGTTATGCATGGTGATGATGCCCACTCGATACGTGGACTCCCAGCAGTCATCCTCTGGATCGGTGATGGGATCCGGTTCCAAGTCCAGCAGCCCTTGCTGCACACTTCAAACTCGTTTCCGTTGGACCTGGTATCGCTGGCCCCCTGTCGGAGGTGCAGATCTGCACAGAGCACCATAATGGCCAAGCTTCTTGCAGTTGAGACATCGCCTGCCTCTCGCGGGGCATTGCCGCTTTAGATGGGTGGTGCACATCATTGCATCGACGTCGTGACTTTCGGCGCGTCGTCGCGCCTGTGCAGTGCGGTCAACCGTCGCTCGCACCTGTGCAGTGTAGTCTTCGGCTGCTTCGTTTTCCCGACCGTGGTGCGCATGCGTGGGAGCCCTGGAAAAGTGCGCGAAATGGCCACCTTCATCTATGCTCAGGCCCCGTATTCGGGCGATGGCCTGTACACTTTCAGCCTCATGGGAGGCGAGTTGGTCCTGCTATGCCGACTTCAGGCGGGAATAGCGACTTTTTGCCAGTTCGTGGACTTTGCATGTCTCGATGGCCACTGGCAAGGTCATATTTTTTATTTTTAGGAGCTGCTCCCGCAGGGCGTCGGAGTGGACGCCAAACACAATCTTATCCCTGATGAGGGAGTCAGCGGTGTCTACGTAGTTGCACGACTGCGCTAGAATGCGAAGCTGAGTAAGAAAAGACTGAAAAGGCTCGTCCTTACCCTGAAGGCGCTGCTGGAATACGTAACGCTCGAAGCATTCGTTTGTCTCGACCTCACAGTCACTGTCGAATTTTGCGAGGACAGTCTGGAACTTTGCCTTGTCCTCATCGTCGGAGATAGTGTGCGAATTAAAGATTTGGATGGCCTTGTCCCCCGCAGTGGACAGCAGCAGGGCGATTTTTTGCGCATCGGAGGCACTTTCGAGGCCCGAGGCCTCAAGGTAGAGGCTGAATTTTTGCTTGAAGGTCCGCAAGTTGGCGCCAAGGTTCCCGGAGATGCCGAGCTGCGGAGGTACCTGGATCTTTTCCATGCCACAGGAAGGCAGTTGCTGGTCTTCAGAGAATTTTCAAAAGTAAATTACTTAGAGGCAGTAGCCACTTCTGGTACATTGTCATGTTGTTCACCCTGGGGTAACACGGATTGCACACGATGCAATTAACTGATCAAGTGTACACCAAACGAAGGCATTGGTTCAATAAAAGATTTATTGAACTCTAGCAACAAAACACCCAGCTGCCTGTGGGTTGACTCTCTACTACCCTAAGTAAACTAAAGCTAAATATCTAGACCAGGCTAGCTCTGATCCACGTGTAGAAGGTGTTGAATGATTTGTACACCCTGACTATCACTATAGCTATTACCAGTGGAAAGAGGCAGAGTGTTGATGCCTCATGTGTTTTGTAGGTGTAAGTCCCCCTCTGGTGTCCTGTCTTGTGATTGGTCGTGTTCTGTTCTGTACATTGATTGGCTCACCTGGGTGTCTGTCACTGCCTGCTTTTACCTCATGATGTGCATGGGTGCATATTATGACACTCCCTACTTGGGGCATTTATACTCTGGGGTTGGAGATGGTGCGCTACAGTGGAGAGTTTAGAAGTAAATCCAGGGGCTAAATAAACAATGACAGTGCTCACAGGTAGAAATTTACCTTGCAGGAGCTTTATTTTAAATCTTCAAATAGCTGCCATCATTTTGTCTTAAGTCGATTAGTTCAAACGCATGACTGTTGAAATATCATGATTGGAGCTTTGACAAGATATTAACAGTGAAGGACTATACTAAGACCACTGCGATGTCATGTTCATGTAAACACTACATGGGCGGCACGGTAGCACAGTGGTTAGCATTGTTGCTTCACAGCATCAGGGTCCCAGGTTCGATTCCTGGCTTGGGTTACTACCCGTGGGGAGTCTGCATGTTCTCCCTGTGTCTGAATGGGTTTCCTCCGTGTGCTCCAGTTTCCTCCCACAAGACCTGAAAGACGTGCTAATGGATTGGGCCCGGTCCTATCTTTACTTTTCCAGCAGGGCCCCTGGATATTCATAACCAAAACAATAAACTTGAGGTCAATTGCAGCACCCTTATTATCAGCCCGATTGAGAACAGTCTTCTACTACTTCCATCAGATAGAGCTTCCATCAGATAGTGCTTTCAACAGACATTGTCAGAGTACCGATGGGAACTACCACATTAACAATCAAATATAATGTTGTCAATATTCCTGTAGATTTATTAAGCTGTTTTAATATTACACAATATTTGCTCGAGTACCATCAACTCTCGACATTTGGTCTTGATGATGTTTGAAGGCTAGGCATCACAAATGCTGTGTTTCCTTGTCATCAGCCTTAAAAAAACCTGGCAGGTTTACATGGGGATTTCTGCTGACTTGTGTTGGACCCATCTCTCAGAATCCATCAGAATGAACGCACCACTTAATGCAATATAAAAGAAAAATTCATTGAGAAAATGAACAAATTCATTGACCTCAGCAGAAATAAAACATTGGTAGTTAGTTGAAAGTGATTTTTGTGTAGGATGCATAGCTCGTAAACTGGATTCACAGTAATCAAAATGACAGCAAAGGAGTTTATCGATGTACGCCCTTAAGCTGATGCATGTTGACTCATTCACAACTGGTTCTCTGGGACTTAAACTCTTAAAGCAGAAGATAGATCAGCATAGTTGCTCTTCACTGACTATTCCAACAAACTCCTCTTGCCTTCATGTCAAAGCAAAGGAGTAGTTATATGATCAGTTATGAGGATACATTGAAAACAGCTTTGAAAGAGAAGCGGGCAAAGGGATAAGGGGATAGGGTGATTACAGAAATTAGGATTATTTCATTGTATTGGATGTCAACGCTCACAAGGACTGTTTGGGCTGAATGCTCTGCTTTCATGTTATAACTTCTATGTATTAGCATTGCTGCCTCAGGGCGCCGAGGTCCCAGGTTCGATCCCGGCTCTGGGTCACTGTCCGTGTGGAGTTTGCACATTCTCTGTGTCTGCGTGGGCTTCCTCTAGATGCTCCTGTTTCCTCCCACAGTCAAAAGATATGCAGGTTAGGTGGATTGGCTGTGCTAAATTGCCCTTAGTGTCCAAAAAAGGGTAGGTGGGGTTACAGGGATAGGGTGGAGGTGTGGGGATAGTGTGGAGGTGTGGGCTTAGGTAGGGTGCTATTTCCAAGAGCCGGTGCAGACTCGATAGGCCCAATGGCCTACTTCGGCACTGTAAATTCTATGATTCGATGTGCAGGGTAACTGCTAACTATCTCCACCTCGGCCCCGTTGATGCTGACAGAGGTGTGTACAGTACTTTGCTTCCTGAAGTCAATGACCAGCTCTTTAGTTTTGCTGGCATTGAGGGAGAGATTGTTGTCGCTACACCATTCCACTAGGTTCTCATCTCCCTCCTGTATTCTGACTCGTCATTATTCGAGATCCAGCCCACTATGGTTGTATCGTCAGCAAACCTGTAGATGGAGTTGGAACCAATTTTTGCCACGCAGTCGTGTGTGTACAGGGAGTAGAGTAGAGGGCTACGTACGCAGCCTTGCGGGGCCCCGGTATTGAAGACTATTGTGGAGGAAGTGTTGTTGTTCATTCTTACTGAGTGTGGTCTGTTGGTCAGAAAATCGAGGATCCAGTTGCAGAGCGGGGAGCCAAGTCCTAGGTTTTGGAGTTTTGATATGAGCTTGGCTGGGATTATGGTGTTGAAGGCGGAGCTGTAGTCAATAAATAGGAGTCTGATGTAGGAGTCCTTGTTGTCAAGATCGTCTAGGGATGAGTATTGGGCCAGGGATATGGCGTCTGCTGTGGACCGGTTGCAGCGGTATGCGAATTGCAGTGGATCAAGGTGTTCTGGGAGTATGGAGGTGATGCATTTCATGATCAACCTCTCGAAGCACTTCATTACGACTGAAGTCAGGGCCACTGGACGGTAGTCATTGCGGCACGTTGCCTGGTTCTTCTTTGGCACCGGTATGATGGTGGTCTTCTTGAAGCAGGTGGGGACCTCGGAGTGGAGTAGGGACAGGTTAAAGATGTCCGCGAATACCTCTGCCAGCTGGTCCATGCAGGCTCTGAGTGCACGACCAGGGATCTCGTCCGGGCCCGTCGCCTTCCGAGGGTTCACTTTCAGTAAGGCCGATCTGACTTCGGAAGCTGTGATGGTGGGTATGGGTGAGTTATGGGCTGCTGGGGCACTCACTGTCTCAGAAAGCAGACATTGTCACCTCAGAGGCAGGTTTCACACTTGGTTCGCTGACTGGCAAACTCGTCATATCCCCCATGAGACTGGTGGGAATGATTGTCTTCCCTGTGGTTCTCGCAGAGTACAGGGCTCTCTCGCTGAGGGACGGTGGCATTCCATTTAGCTATGCATAAAAGGTCTGCCAAGGAAGGCACCTGTAATGACCCTCTGGGAGGTAAGTGTGCACCATCCGATTACCATTAACTCATAACGAATATGAACTCCCCCGGTAATTGGGCGCAGAGCTTCCCCCTTAACAGGGAAGGCTCCACAGTTTGAAAACCCCGGCCTGGATGCAGATTCTGGAGGGTCACCCTTCGGGGTGTGCGAGTTTAGTAGTGTATCTTAATAAATCTCTTTCTTTGTATCCTACTGTACGTGTTTTTTGCCCGTCGGTTTCTCACTGGTGACAAGGTTGAAGTGGAGTTGCCACCGGCACAGCGTGTTCCACACCTGGATCACTTTGTCAAGGCCGCAAGAGGCTTTACCTCAATCAACCGAGATGCCTCACATAGGAAAGCTGGAGGCCTTTGATGGAAGTAAAGGTGATTGGGCAATAGGTTATTATTATTATATGTAGAGCGCATGCAATATTTTCTTCAGACCAGCGTCATAATTGGAGATGAACGGCAGACCATATACCCAAGTAACGGTGGTTGGCGGGCCAACATGTGCACTTATCAAAAGCTTGTCACACCTGGACATGCCTGACTCCTGGAGCAGGGTTTTCCGACCCCCCCCCCCCCCCCGCCGGGTCGGAGAATCGGCGGGGGCTGGCGTGAATCCCACCCCCGCCGTGTCCCGAAGTCTCCGCCACCAGAGATTCGGCGGGGGCGGGAATCGCGCCGCTCTGGTCGGCGAGCCCACCCCCGCCGATTCTCTGGCCCGCGATGGGCCGAAGTCCCGCTGCTGGAATGCCTGTCCCGCCAGTGTGGATAAAACCACCTTTTGAACGGCGGGACAAGGCGGCGCGGGCGGGCTCCGGGGTCCTGGGGGTGCGCGGGGCGATCTGGCCCCAGGGGGTGCCCCCACGGTGGCCTGGCCCACGATCGGGGCCCACCGATCCGCGGGCGGGCCTGTGCCGTGGGGGCACTCTTTTTCTTCCACCTTCGCCATGGTCTTCACTATGGTGGAGGCGGAAGAGACCCCCTCCCCTGTGCATACACGGGGATGGCATCAGCAGCTGCTGACGCTCCCGCACATGCGCGGAACCGCGTCGCTCGGCGAAGACCTTTCTGCCCCGGCTGGCGTGGCGCCAAAGGCCTTTTCCGCCAGCCGGTGGACTGGAAACCACTCCGTCGCGGGCCTAGCCCCTCAAGGTGAGGGCTTGGCCCATAAAGGTGCCGAGACTTCCGCACCTTTGGGGCGGCCCGACGCCGGAGTGGTTCTGCCATCACGCCGGGACCCCCCGCCCCGCCGGGTAGGGAAGAATCCCGCCCCAGGTCTTTTGCAGCTTTGGGAGCCTTGGTAGGAAACCACTTAAATCCAAAACAGCGACTCATTTTTCGCCAATTCCGCATCCACACGGCCACAAAAGGCCAAGGTGAATCAAACAATGATTTCTTGGTGCAGTTAGGGAACCTCCTGAAACTTACAAGCTCAGGACTACCCTGAGCAAATCTCTTTGTGACTGTTTAGTTTGCAGAGAAAGTTGCTGTCCAAAACCCAGCTGACTTTGCAGCGGGAATTGAGATTGCTGCCTCCCATGAGAGCACGGAGCTGGGAATCCAAGAGCTTTAAGGGATGGCAGTATTGAATCTGGGCTGTCCGGAACACACTGACAAGATGTATCCTGGCCGGAGGGCTGGGAGACCTAGTCGTGGGGTCCCCACCCAAAAGATGGCAGCAATCGTCGCAGAGCAACCATGAAGCAGAGGGCAAAACTACAGAGCAGGGGTAGCCAGAGAGACATCCAGGCCCAAGGCTCAGTGGGCCTCGCGACGATCAACCCGCCTGCCACTCCTCCAGATGGTTCCGCCCCCCTCGTGACAGGGTATACTATGTTGACGACCACAAGGAGGACCCCTACCACCAACTCCACAAGGTACGGCAGGCACCCTGAGTCGCCTCAATTCGAGTGCCCTTTTTGGGAAATGGGCACCACATCGACATGGAGCTGGATACTGGAGCAGCTGTGTCCGTGATCAGCCATCGCACATTTGAGGGCACCCACACCGGCCTCCACACATTGACACTCCACGACACCGAGGCCAGGTTGGCTACCTACACCGGAGAGACATTAGCATTGAAGGCATCACCCAGAAGTTATGGGCACCAATCCGCTAACCTACCTTGGCGGTAGTCCATGGTGGGGGACCACGTTTGAAACTCGACTGGCAGAGAGTATGCTGCATGAACCTGCACAGTCCCAAGGGGGCCCTGGCTAGATTCCCCGAGGAGGTCTTCGCAGATGGACTGGGGCCAATCAAAGGGGGCGTGTCCTGAATCAGCACAGATCCGCGGGCAGAGCCTCGTTATTTCAGCGCCTGCCCGGTCACCTACGCATTGTGCCCAAAATTCTATGCCGAATTGGACCGGCTCGAACATTTAAGGATCATCTGTCCCGTACAATTCACTGCTTGGTCCGCCGCAGCCATGCCAGTACTCAAACCAGATGGGTCCGTGCATGTCTGCGGGGACTATAAGATGACAGTGAACCGGGTTTCCCGTTTGGACTGATACCCAATTCCCCGCATGGAGAACCTCTATGCAAAACTGAAAGCAGGACGAATATTCACAAAACTGGACATGTGTTATGCATATCTACAGTTAATACTGGACCCAGACTCCCGCTGGTTCATCACTGTGAACACCCACAGGAGTTCATATGATTATACCCAGTTGCCATTTGTGGTCTCATCTGCATGCGCTATTTTCCAGTGTGTGACAGAGAACATCCTGAGGGGATTACCCACGGTGGCCAGCTACTTGGACGGTGTCCTTATCGACGGGGAGGTCATCCAGGAACATCTGGCGAACCTGACCGAGGTCTTCCGGTGCTTTGGGCAGGCGGGCGTCTACCTCTGGTGGGAAAAATGTGTCTTTCATGCCCTTGAGGTCACTTATTTGAGGTACTGAGTGGACCATAATGGGTTGTACCCTGTGGAGAGCAAGGTGCAGGCAATAAGACAGGCCCTCATCCCAGCAGCCAGTCAGAACTATGCTCTTTTCCTCAGCAACACTCCACAGTCCCCTCCACCTCTTGCAAAAGAAGGGTCAATCATGGGCTGTCCCAACAGCGGGCATTTGATAAAACGACAGATGTGTCCTCTAAACTATTAAAGCACTTTGACCCCACCAAGCTACTGCTGTTGACATGTGACACGTCCCCTTATGGGGTGCGCGTGGTCCTCACCCACCACATGGCCGATGGATCAGAAGGAGTGATCGTATTCACATCCCGCACGTTCGCCAACACTGAGCGCAATTATGCGCTGATCGAAAAGGAAGGGTTGGCAGTCGTCTTTGGAGTCTGTAAGTTCCATCAATTTGTTTATGGGCACACTGTCACAGTCTACACTGACCATAAATCATTATTGGGCCTATTCAAAGAAGACCGAGCAATTCCCCCGATTGAGTCCGCCAGGATCCAGTGTTGGGCCCTATTGCTGGGAGCATATGAGTACAGCTTGGAACACCACTCCAGCACACAGATCTGAACGTGGATGTATTAAGCTGCCTCCCTCACCCCACAAGGCTGCCGACGCCACCCTCTGTGGAGGAGATGGTGACTGCGTTCCACTTTATAGACCCATCGCAGGTGATGGTGACCCAAGAAAAGGGTTGCACCCAGACAGACCCACGGTTGTCCTGGGTCTGCCTGTGTAATGCCCAGCCCAGGGCGTTACATGATGATTTGAAGGCCTCCAAAATTCCAGAGCTCAGCAGGGAGGATGGCATCCTTTTAGGGGACTAGGGTGGACATCCCGGCAGTTGAACCAGCTTACCACATGACCTCCATAACAGACATCCGGGGGTGTCCAAGATGAAGGTGCTCACCCGCAGTTTTGTCTGTTTGATTGTTTCGGGCTGTATTGGTTATTATGACAAATTACTTCATAAACATATTTTAGAACTAAAAAAATAAAATAAAAAAATAAAAAAACACAAGCTTATATCTTGTGTCTTTGTCCTCTCAGCAGCCGCATAATAAGCAAAGGTCATTTACATCAACACTCGCCTTTGTAGGAAACATGTAATATATCACATCCTATCTACGTTGTTATGAGACCCTGGGCTAACGGTCAATTTCAGCCCCACTTGACCCGGAGTCACAACACAATTGAAGTTAAGAGAAATTTTTGCAAAACACTCAAAGTCTTCAGTCTAAGGCTGCCTAATAACTACAGTCACCAGGTTTGTAAATTTAAACACAATTAATTTTTATTAATAACAATAACTATAATTAAATATGCAGAAAATACAACTGTTTAGCTATTATCTAATTCCTAACGCCCCTTCCCCTAACTTTCCCCACCCTCTACACACACACACAAGACAGATAAACATACACAGAAGGGGATAAAAATAATCATGAAAGTAAAAGGATAAGAATCTTTGTTTCAGATAGTTGTCCTCCAGTACACATTTCTTCAGTGTAATCTTTAATTTCAAGGTTTTTGCTTTCAGTCTATAATGAATTTCACTATAGATTCATCCACATCTCAAGAAGCTCTCTGCAGATTCAGAAATCAGCAGTAGACAGTATTTCTGGAGAGAGAGAGAGAGAGAGACACTCACAGCTGCTCCTCTCAGTGTCCAGGTTCCGACTGTCACTTCCTGCGTCCTTTAAAAACCATCCCACATGGGCAGGACCCAAACACCACCTTTTGCCAACCTTTTGCCAATTCATTGGCCACCAACCAACCAGTCGAACCAAATCCTTCCAATCACTCGGGTGACAAAACATCTGAGTTCTGCTGTTCAAAAGGCATAACACAGTGTACTATTGAGCAATCTTTGAGTTCCTCATTTCCTCTGCTTGACCTAAAGGCAGACTTACAGAGATCGAGGACTACCCAATTGATGGGGTCCAAACCGAAGGACCGCCCAAAAGAGCGCGAAACTCCCCAAGGATAAAGAGAAACACTGCCATGTGTTCGATCACTCTTGGATCTGGCGCTCCGGCAATGTCCACCTCCAATTGCAGCACCACCAGAAGCAAGTTCAAGTTCAACGCCCACTACCAGACGGATGAGCCCACCTGAGCAGCAGTTACTTCTCCAGACCCAGTAGATCCAGATTCGAACAACGGCCACTGTTCCTCTGACCTAAGCCGGGTGCCTGAAGTTAAGTACAGGTTGTCATAGTTGTTAGGTGTAGTTTAACTAGTAGTGTTTATGTTGCATGATTAATCTTGTGTGTAAATAAAGTACCATTGATCTTGAATTAACTAACTGGTGTTTGGCTCTTAGATCTATATCCAGTTGAACCTTGTGGTGGTATCATTTGATACCTGGCGACTCTGAGCAATATAATATTGATATCTAAAGAAAGAAGTGCAACCTCATTGATTGCCATATTTATAGCAAGTAAAAAAGGCAACATGTCCATTAAACATCCATGGATAAAAATGATAACCACAAAGTAAAAAAATGGGAGAGATGGGAATCAACAGGAAGTGATCTTACAACATGATAGGTCTGCATGCAACACCAAGAAATAAAGTACAACCCTGGCAGAAGCAAACAGCCGCATTGTGCTGTGAGAGCTGAAACATCAAGTAGTAGTCCCAAATCCCTCTCCAGAACTGGCAGGGTAGGTGATTATGTTATGGGCCAGAGTTTAGAGAACCCCAAAGTGTATCATGGAGTTCACCTGACCCATGACTTTTACTAGATTGTGGTATAGGGAGCACACGGCCCACTCTACATGTGTGGTGCATCAGAGATCGAAAAGTGTTTTTTTTAAGCAAAACTATGTTTATTCTATGAGCTCAGTTAACCTTTTTAAAACATCCAGTGAACATTTTATCAACCATCAATTCAAATACAACCCCAAAAGAATACAACACTGAGTAATCCTTAAACTTTCCTATTAACATCCATAAGACATAAAAAAACCTTTTAACAGAAGCACATCAGGTTTAAATTCACTACTGAGAACAGTTATCACTCTGAATTCACCAAATGATCAAGAGATAGTCTTTAGATTGCAGTGGGATCGAAATTACACCTTCTTTGTCTGGCTTCAGCTCCAACACTGAAACAAAACCGAAAAACCCAGACACAACCAAGCTTCTCTCAAAGTGAAACTAAAAAGCAGAGCCAGAGCTCAGCTCCACCCACACTCTGACATCACTGCAGTAACTTGAGCAGACAAACATTTCTTAAAGTGACATTCTCATGACAATTGCACGACTGGGGGTATTCAGTAAATAAGGGGCTGGATTCTCCGCCCCGCCGTGCCACATTTCTGTTTCACCCCACCAACGGGATGCTCCATTACACTGACTGGTCAATGGGGTTTCCCATTGTGGGGCAGCCCCATGCCATCGGGAAACCCCCAGACTGCTGGCAAAATGGAGCATCCCGCCGGCGGAGAATCCAGCCCACAGTCTCTATTATTTGTACTCCTTCACAAACATCTGAAAAAATGCAGAATCACACAATGATATCCTGGGTCTCAGATGATTGGCTTCCAACAAACACAACTGAAGCGTGAAGAAACATTAGATTAGAGTTGCGTCTGCAAAGGCAAATATCAATAGGTTAAATGCGTGGGCGAAAATTTAGCAGATGGAGTATAATGTAGGAAAAGTTGTGGTTGTCTACTTTGGCAGGAAGGACAGAAAAGCAGAGTATTGTTTAAATGGGGAGAGAGAGCAGATTGCTGTGCTAGAGATGGACCCGGTGCCCTTGTATATGATTGCAAAAGTTACCATGGAGATACAGCAAGTAATTAGGAAGGCAAATGGAATTATGGCCTTTATTGCAAGGGGGATGGAGTATAAAAGTAGCGATGTCTTGCTGCAACTGTACAGGGCATTGGTGACACCACACCTATAGTACTGTGTACAATTTTGGTCACCTTACTTAAGGAGGTCCATACTTGCATTAGAAATATGTCAGAGAAGACACACTAAATCGATTCCTGTAATGAGGGGTTTGTCTTATGAGGGAGTGTTGAACAGGTTGGGCCTATATTCAATGGAATTTAGAAGAATGAGATATGGGGCAGGATTTATCGGTCGCATTGCAGCCGAAAAGCCGCGCGGTGCAAGCCGACCGGTACATGTCGGGAGATCCCACATCTGGGATATACCCAGCTCGCCACGCCTTGCGAGGTCTAACATGATCTTGTGAGATGTTGTGATGTGAATTCCACCCAATTCTGGCAAATATGCATATTAGAGTGAGACAGCTTGTAGGATCAAACTCCCTCACCTCAGAGACCACGGGCAAGCGCTGTTCAGTGCTGGTCTTCGCAAACGGAGACCAGGTGGAATAGCACTCGTGGGGGTCTCCCAGGGGATTGGAGGCCCCCAGGTCTATGCCCTTTGGGAAGGGTGGCACTCTGGCACTGCTGATGCTACCTGGGAACTCTTTCACTGCCAGCCTAGCACCCTGACATTGCCAGCATGGAACTGTCAAAGTGCCTAGATGGCACTGCCAGCTGACAGAGACACTTCCAGAGTGCTAGGCTGGTATTGCTAAGGTGCCAGGCTGGCATTTATTGCGCAGCAGTAATAGGGCCGGCGGGGATGCCCTGCGCAAGTTTGGGGGATGCGGGGATACTCGGGGACCCCCTTATAGTGAGTTGGGGCCTGGAGGGGTTCAGGGGTTGTATCAGGGGCTCAAGAGACTCCATTGAAAAATGGGGCTAAGTGCAGCCTCATCGGGGAGTTCCCCACTCAGTCCCCAATCTACCCCGATTGGCATTAGATAGCAGGGTGTTTCCCGTCTCTCCGTGTGCCGGTAAAAACCCGGCTAATCTCGCACTACGGGTCCCCATTCGGGTAGATTGCGTCCATGATCTTATTGAAGCATATAAGATTCTGACGAAATCTGCCAGGATGGGGAGAGAATGTTACCCCTCGTGAAAGGATCCAAAACAAGTTGGCACTATTTCAAAATAAGAGGTCTCTCATTTAAGACACAGATGAGAAGGAATTTCTCCTCTCAGAAAGTTGTTATTGTTTGGAATTCACTTCTGTAGTGAGCAGTGAAGGCTGAGTCATCAAATATATTTAAGGCTAAAGTTCGTCAAATTTTTGCCTGGCAAGGAACTCAAGGTTTCTGGAGAGTGGGGACAGACAGGGAGTTAAGACCATAATCCAATCAGCCATGTTCTTACTGAATAGCATATACCGCTCACTGGGCTGGATAGCCTACTCCTGCTCCTATCCTTCTGTGCTGCAACCATTCAATGATACTTTGATTTCTTGGGCGGGATTCACCATCCCACCGCACCGGTTTTCTGGTGCGATGCGCCCCCAGTGGCAGCTGGATACTCTGTCCTGGCAGCCGGCCAGTGGGTTTTCCCATTCGGGCATCCCCACACTGTCGGGAAATACGAGGGCATGAATGTGGGCTGGCCAAATGGAGGATCACGCCAATGGAAAATCCAGCCCACTTTATGTTCTTATGGTCCAGCTGCAGCATCAGGGAATTCACCACATTCTTTAAAGTTAGCAGTAGAGTGCTGATGCCCTGTGGAAATCTTCCAATGATGTCCTGGGGCTGAGATGATTGGCCTACATCGACCATAACCATCCTCCACTTGCTGTTGCTAACCTGCCAATGAGATGCAGTGTCCAGACCCTTGCAACCAATTAACTATTTTCTGCTGCTGGGCACATTTCTTTGTATAAACTGGAGGAATAACATTAAACAAACAGATGAAAGCACCAAATGAGTAGCACACCAGTATAGGTCAAATGGCTCATATCTTGCTATTCAATGAATTAATTTGCATGATCACATGCAACATTCAACTGAATAACTTAATTTGCTGCCAGCAGTAAATCAAGGTGCCAGTCGATTATAAATTGTGAATTCTGATGACTCATGCCTTATTACCTTTTATTTATGATTCCCAGAGAAAAATCGACAAAATTTGATCCCAAAATAGGGGAGAAAATCCTGGAATTAATATGAAATTTAACTGTAAATAGTCACTGTAAATAAATTACTCTCTATATTGGACAATTCTAACACTATCTGCCTGGCTGCTCTCAGTTAGTGAAAAACATTGCTTTTTAGATCTTGCTTTTGGCATATAGACGAGACAACCAATGCTAATTAAGGGCACCTAAAGGGGCGCATGTATAAATTGTATGGAATGCAATATTTATCGTTAAAAACTGACAACGTCATGCATAATGCCTTGTAAAATGTCTGGAAAACAATCTGTTATTTTTAATTTTACATTGCTTTTTAGATCTTGATTTTGGCATATAGACGAGACAACCAATGCTAATTAAGGGCACCTAAAGGGGCGCATGTATAAATTGTATGGAATGCAATATTTATCGTTAAAAACTGACAACGTCATGCATAATGCCTTGTAAAATGTCTGGAAAACAATCTGTTAATTTTAATTTTACATTGCATAATTTCTATAAATGTTATCTTGATTATATATGTTTCTGTACTGTTTTATTCATTCATTTGTTTATAATGTCTAAATACAGGCCGAAATATTTCTCTACAATATTCCCATTATTCAGACACGATGCTGGCCTCCTAAGACCTCAAAACGGCAGGAAAGGGAACACGCCTGTACCTCTGCGGTTGTATCTGTATTGAGTAAGGGAAATGGAGGAGTCCATCACCCAGCCACAAAGCATGTGTCAGGCCTTCTGCATGGGCAAATATTAGACCTAATGGATGCTTGAGGTCTCCGCTCTATCATTGCTTTACCCTGGGATAGCGAGTGCCGCCGCGGGCCGCACTTAGGGAAATCTGTCCAATGGAATGCTCTCAACCAAAGAAAGAAGCAACCCACCAGCATGTGGAGCTGTTGAACCAGTGGAAGGAAGAGTCTTCTCTCAATCCATATTAAAGAAAACTCCTGATCGCCCTACCCTCCTGAATTCCAATGAAAGGGAAAAGAAGGAGAGGAATTCCTGAGATGTGTACAAAATTTCGGATCTGTATGTTTCTGGAGCAGAAAGGAAGGGATCAGTTGCTGAGGAATGAAATGGGCAAGTGGGATAGGTTCCAGAGGGGGAACAGTGACTATTATATCATCAGGTCTAGAGCAGTTATGAAATAAGGCAAGGAACATTCAAACATGAAAATACTAATTGGAAGAGGGATAATTTCAGTGAGTCAAATATGGACCTGGCCCAGCTGTATTGGAATCAAAGATGATCAGACAAAACAGTAATTGAACAATTGGAGGTTTCCAAAGAAGGGTTGTTTAACATTCAAATTATTCATATTCCAATGAGGGAGAAAGGAAGTATGCCCAATGCTCGGGTCCGCAGATGGAAAAAGAGTTAGTACGTACGAACATATGAATTAACCTCAATCCCGTATTCCTGCCAACCCCGATAACCTTTCACCCCCTTGTTAATCAAGAATCTATCTAGCTCTGCCCTAAAAACATTCAAGATTCTGCTTCCACTGCCTTCTGAGGAAGAGAGCTCCAGAGACTCACGACCCTCTGAGAGAAAATAATTCTCCTCATCTCAGTCTTAAATGAGCTACCCCTTATTTTTAAGCAGTGAACTCTAGTTCCAGATTCTCCCACAAAAGGAAACATCTGGGGCGAAATTCTCCCCCAACGGCGCGATGTCCGCCAGCTGGCGCCCAAATCGGCGCCAATCAGACGGGCATCGCGCCGCCCCAAAGGTGCGGAATGCTCCGCATCTTTGGGGGCCAAGCCCCAACATTGAGGGGCTAGGCCGACGGCGGAGGGATTTCCGCCCCGCCAGCTGGCGGAAATGGCGTTTGTTGCCCCGCCAGCTGGCGCGGAAATGCGGCGCATGCGCGGGAGCGTCAGCGGCCGCTGAAAGTTTCCCGGCTCATGCGCGGGAGCGTCAGCGGCCGCTGACAGTTTCCCGCGCATGCGCAGTGGGGAGAGTCACTTCCGCCTCCGCCATGGTGGAGGCCGTGGCGGAGGCGGAACGGAAAGAGTGCCCCCACGGCACAGGCCCGCCCGCGGATCGGTGGGCCCCGATCGCGGGCCAGGCCACCGTGGAGGCACCCCCCGGGGTCAGATCGCCCCGCGCTCCCCCCAGGACCCCGGAGCCCGCCCACGCCGCCTGGTCCCGCCGGTAAATACCAGGTTTAATTTACGCCGGTGGGACAGGCAATTTCTGAGCGGGACTTCGGCCCATCCGGGCCGGAGAATTGAGCGGGGGGTCCCGCCAACCGGCACGGCCCGATTCCCGCCCCCCGCCCAATCTCCGGTACCGGAGACTTCGGCGGCGGGGGCAGGATTCACGGCGGCCAACGGCCATTCTCCGACCCGGCGGGGGGTCGGAGAATGACGCCCCTGCTCCCCATCCACCCTGTCAATACCCCCAGGATCTTAAAGGTTTTGATCAAGTCGCCTCTTACTCTTCTAAACTCTAGTGACTATGTTACATATTTCTTTGTTTCAATAAAGAGAAAAAGTATGGAAGTGCCCACACTCTGTATTCTTGTAAAACATAATGGCAGATTTATGAAAGATGTTGCTCATAAAATCAAAGATGGTGATCTGGGCAAAGCCCACGCAAATACTCTGCTGTCATCACTACACATCACGTGATGCATAAGCAGCAGGAATATGTTCCCTGATACATAATAGGATTCAAACCTAACCTCTCCAAACTTTTCTCATCGGACAACTCATTCATTCCTGGAAGTAGTTGAGTAAACCTTCTTTGAGCTGTTTCTAATGCATTTACATGTTTCCTTAGATAAGGAGACCAGTACTGTACACAATTCTCCAGTTATACTCTCACCAATGTCCTGTACACCTGAAGCATAACTTCCCTACTTTTGTAATTAGTTCCCTCACAAAAAACAGTAACATTTTATTAGCTTTCCTAATTATTTGCTGTACCCTTTTGTGTACCAGCCTTTTGTGATTCATGGACTAGGACACCCAGATCCTTCAGCATCTCAGAGCTCTACAATCTCTAAACATTTAGAAAAGAAGCTTTTTTATTCTCCCTGCCAAAATGGACAATTACATATTTGTGCATTTGATATATCCCATTTGTCAGATTTTGCCCACTCACTTAACCTATCTATGTCTCTTTGTAGCCACCTCACATCCTCTTCGCAATTTAATTTCCTACCCATCTTTGCATCATCATCAAATTTAGCAACCATATCTTCAGTTCCTTCGTCCAAGACATTGATATATATTTCAAAACGTTGTGACCCCAGAATTGATCCCAATGGCGCACCAGTCGTAATATCCTGCCAACCAGCAAAATAACATGCCTACTCTCTGTTCCTTATTAGCTAGCCAATCTTCAATTCATGCCAATATGTTACCCTTACACCGTGAGCTTTTATTTTCCACAATAACTTTTGATGTGACACCTTATCAAATGTCTCCTGGAAATCTAAGTACAGAACATCAACTAGTTTCCCATTATTGACAGCATTTCAAAAAACTGGTTAAACATGATTTCCCTTTCACCAAATCATGTTGACTCTGCCTTACTGCCTTGATTTTTTTCAAATTGTCCTGCTATAATATCTTAAAAATAGATTCTAACATTTTCTCTGTGACAGATGTTAGGCTAACTCATCTGCGGTTTCATGCTTTTTGTCTCTCCCTTTTTGAATAAAGGAGTTAAATTCGCTGGGTTCCCACAGCGGCATAAAAACTCGTGCGTTGCACTCCCGAGTTTCCTGAACAAAATACAAGCTGATTCACTTACCTTCAGGGGGCGAGCAAGGACCCAAAGTACCTCACGCAGCTTTGGCTGCGGATATGGGCCCCCGCACTTCCGGTTACGAGTCCGCGCATGGCGGTGGCCTCCAGCAGCCGCGCCATGTGCCACGGCGGACTCGGACCACGGAGGCATCTGGAAGATGTAGGGCCCCCCCCCAATCGGTCATGCGCCCAAGAATCTATCCAGCCCGATCTTTCCCCGGGCCGCCGATAAGGCCCTCCCAAGTGCCCGATCCCCCCCGCCCCCCACCAGGGCGGCGGCGGACTCAGTCCGCAGCCGCCACGCAAGAGTCCCGACCGGCATGTTAGTTCCACGCTGTCGGGAACTCGACCAGTCGGGAGTGGAGGATCACTGGCCGGGCCTCTGGCAGTGGCCCCCCAGCCACGTGGAGTAATTCGCGAACGCACAGATATTCGGGGCCCAGAGAATCACCAGACCGTCGCCGGGCCCGATTTTGTTGTGAAATTTGATTCTCCGTCCCCGCGCCAAACCCGATTTTGGTGCGGGGCTGCAGAGAATCCAGTCCTCTATCTTTCAATATAACAGCACCCTCCCCAAATATAGGGAATTTTGAAAAACGAAACCAGTGCATCAACCACCTCATTGGCTATTTCTTTCAAGTTGTTTGGGTGAAGTCCAGCTGGACTCAGGGATTTGTCAGCCTCTACAATTTGCTCAATACCATTATAATTTTCCTGAGTTCCTCCCTTCCACTTCTTGATTTGCAGCTACTTCTGGAATGATAACATGTGTCCTCTATGGCCAAGACTGATGGAAAATACTTGTTTAATTCATCTGTCACAACCCTGTTTTCCATGAACAATTCCAGACACATTTTCTATAAGATCAACGCTGGCTTTGTTAACTCTTTTCTTGTTTAAACATCGACAGACACTCTTACTATCCATCTCGATAATACTACCTAGCTTTGTCTCATACTCTAGTTTTTCACTCTTTATCAATCTTTGGCCATCCTTTGATATAGGAGCTGGTTTAGCACAATGGGCTAAACAGCTGGCTTAGAATGCAGAACAAGGCAGCAACACGGGTTCAATTCCCATACCGGCGTCCCTGAACTGGTGCCGGAATGTGGCGACTAGGGGCTTTTAATCTTAACTTCACTGAAGCCTACTTGTGACAATAAGCGATTATTATTATTATTATATTCTTTCCAATCTCCTGACCTGTCACTCGTATTTGTGCAAATATATGCTGTCCTTAATTTTTTTAGTTAACCACAGATGACAGACCCTTCCCTTGGAATTTTTCTTTCTCTAGGGGGTGTGATTAAAAAGAAGCCGAAAAAAGAAGGCTTGTGGCAAATTTCCAGTTCATAATACAACAGAGAACCAAGATGCATACAGAACATACAGAGGAGAACTATGAAAAGGAAATAAAAGTGTCAAACAGAAAATATAAGAATAGGTTAGTGGCTAACATAAAAGGGAATCCAAATGTATTTAGAAGCACAGAAGGGTAGAAATTCAACTCTAGCGGTAACACAAATTTTCAGTTTAATTGGCCAGAGGCTCATATTTGACACTTACCTCTCTGACATCACACTCATCGCTCATCCTGAGTTCAAAGTTGAAACAGGGCTTGAGCCTTTCTTTGTAAAGTGATTTTATAAACTTACATATTTTCTGTTTTGTAATAAATAATGGCCACGATCTACCGGCTGTATACGCCGGCCGTATATTCAGGCCCCGCGCTAGAGCACGGGTTTCCCAGTGACGAGGGAGGCAATTACCGGGAAATCCCGTTGACCACAGCAAGGTTGGTAAATTCCACGCGGCGGGTTGATCGGTTAATCCCTCCCAATACTTTACATTTTGCTCTCGACAGAAAGGTTATGCTCCTCATCAAGTAAACTGGGAAACGGTCAATCGTAACCTTGTGAAATTGTTTAAACTGGACAATGGCAAGTTGACAACCTGGTTTATTTTTCTCTCAATCACTGGGAATGAAAATAAAAATGTACAGCAAAGAATTGTAGGTTGGCAAACAAAACTGAGGATCTAATTACATAATTCAGTCATGAAAAGCTTCACAAAAATCTGTACATTGAATAACCTTTGTAGATTTTTTTTTGAACATGAATCCATCTTAGAAATGAATCATGTAAATATATTTGAGATTTTTTTGTAATTTAAAATACCACAGAAGAGCCATGAAAGAATACTTGTGCGTATTAGTTTAATTGTCCCTTCATTTCATAAATTGGAAATGGATAAATGCAGATCAATAAATGTCGACTAGTTCAGATGGTTAGGACGTTTGCTTCAAATAGAGCTTCGCTGCTACAGAAACCTGTTTGGGTTAGCAGAAAAAGTCCGGTTCCCAACAGATCAAAGCACAGATATTGAGATGGAAGAGGTGAAGAGTAAATTAAAATTTAAAATGAAACCAAATCATAATTGGAGAAATTCTCTGAATCAGAATTGTATCTAAATCCTCTTCCTCACAGTCAATGTTCGTTCAGGGCATCGAGAGACCTGCTGAAGGAATAAGATTGATGAGTGCAACTCAGCAACGAAGAAGAACATTGAGTAAATGTAGATGCTTCTCAGACACAGACATGCAAATTATGATACATGGCACAGATGTGGTGAACTTCACCCATTGCCGAGACAGGATCCATATGCAACTCACCACCCCCAGCACGAACACCAGCATCTCTATTAACCAATCTGGCCCCCTGCTGATTAATCAGATGTCTTCTTCAGTCTTTCTCATCACTGCCAAGTTTGGCACTCCTTTAACTGCCCTCAACCTTTATGGGAGAAGGATGAGCTCCATATCTGGATAATTAACCCTTCATGGAGGTGGCCATCATCTCTGGCTCCTCTGTATTGTTCCTCTTGTAGGTATCTTTCATAGTCATCCCACCCCAGCCCTTGAGAACCTTGTAGGATCGCAGGACTCCTTAATTTGCATTGTGGACATGCGGAGACTATATATCCAGTTCCTGTCAATACATGCATATCCTCCCATAGTTGTGCGAGCACATTGACAGTTAACTTCCTCACTTTGCAAACTGTAGATCATTCACCCCATTTCTGCATTGCAGCCAGGTCTCACACATAACTCCATGGCTACTGACTACCTCTGCCACCTAACCCTGGGGTTTGTTTGCCAAATGGGGAGGTCTCCTCTTGCCATCCCCTGGGAGGAGAACCTCCCATGATTCACTGACAGTCTAGAGGAGTTTAAACAGGGAGTCAACATTAAACCGCAGAGTCAACAGTGATTGTTACTCTGCCGTTCCTGATGGATGAAAGTTGTGATTGACTCTCTGCAAGATCTTGGGCTTGAGCAGAATATCACTGCTTTAAACCTCCTGCCAACATCTCTCCTTCGCTTGTCGCTGCCCCTAAGCCTGCCCTGGGCCTCTCTATCACCAGGTTTCCCACCAACCAGCTGTTAATTGGCTATCTGATGCGTGATTAATACTCCCACTGTGCATGTCACTTCCTTTAATCTGGGAAATTAAGAGAATAATAGGCTAGAGTTTGCTTTAACCTGTTCTTTATGTGGAGAAATAGCTAAGTGTCACAGTATTTCTATGTTATAGTTTAATAAACTGAACCAAATGTGCGGAATCACAAGCATTGCATAATAAAACATTGAGTTGTGAAGAAAAGGCATTTTAGTAAATTGACTCCCCTGGCATTATCAAATCACAAATGATACCATTTCTGGAGACTCCCATTTTAATTAATGCATTTGTTGTTAGCTTTAACCGATTTTATAAAAAACATTTATCTTTTTAACAAACTGCATAGTAAAATGTCTTGGACTGGATTCTCCGTTTCAGGGCCTTGTCTCTCTGGCGTCGTGAAAACAGAGACAGGGGCGTAAAAAGGCCACATAGTCACAGCCCTGCAGGGGGCTAGCAGGGACCCGTCATGAAGCTCGCAGTTCCAGCTTCAGATACGGTCCCACACACTTCCGGGTCAGAGGCCACGCATGGGCACGACGGCGTCCTCCAGCGGCTGCGCCGTGCTCCATGGCAGACTCAGACTGCGGAGCTGGACCGCGGAAATAGTGCCCCCAATCGGCCGCCCGTCTGACCCGGACCGCCCACACAATAAAGGCACAGTACCGTATGAGGCCCCCCCTGCTGTCCGATTGGTCCGCCCCCGACCATTGCGGCCGCGGACTGAGTCCGCAGCCGCCTCGCGAGTTTCCTGAACGGCTGGGACCATGTTAGAAATATGCCGTTGGGACTTTGGCCAGTCGGTGGCAGAGAATAGCGGGGCAGGCCCTCAAGCAATGGCCGCAGGTGGGGGATGTGCGGTGGGACGTACTTCCCGGGTACGCTGCTTTTCGGGGCCGATCCGGATTCCATGCGCAAAACTGGATTCTCCGCCCTGGCGCCGGATGCGATGTCAGCGTTAGGGTGCAGAGAATCCAACCCCTGGTGTTCGGCTGCAAAGATCAAGGAAGCTTCTAATGGGCCAGTGTGGCAGTCTCGTATTAAAACTTCTGCTAAAACAATTTCTTTGTGCAACTTTTTTTGTAGTTTTAAATTGTACAGCTATTTGTCAGACCTGTCAAGTATTTGCCATTGATGTTGTAGCCATGTATGTAGCAATGTAAAATGGCTGACTCCCGATTAGAATGTTCAAACCCCGATTTAAAATGGCGAACAGAAAAGGCTGATGGGAAAATCAGCCAACAGGACTCAAACGGACAGCTGCAGGTAAAACAGTGTATTCGCCTCTGGGGAAGTCAGTCCAGACCGATACCTGCAGCCATCAACATCACAACAACGCAGCCATCTGCATATTAAGCAGCCATCCCCGGGAACAATTGCTACAAATTAGCAACTCAAAGCCGACCCAGACTTTTCGGCGCCAAGAAAGGTAAACGACCACCCCCCCGATCAAGGAATCGCTCCAGTACTGGAGCATATCGAACCAAGTGATTGGGACCAAGTCCAATCACTTGGAACCAGGTACAAGGTCCGCCCTGAGAGGCGGGAAGCCCCTGGGGACTATAAGAATAGGGGCCAAGTTCAAATCGACCCTTCTTCTCCTGCCCGCAACCTTCGAGACCCTTCTACAAGAGAACGTAAGTTTTACTCCAGCGATCGCTACTAGATAGGCACTCCTAACTATCGACTTGTACCAGCTTTTGAGTCCCGCAGGCTCAGAACCAATTCGAAAGGCCATTCGTTTCCCTGACCTGGTGGGCCATTTCCAAAGTTAAGTATTGGCCTGTTAGTGGTAGGTAGTAGTCTAGAAGTAGAATTATTGTATAAGTATTATTGCTGTATATAATAAATGAGCGTTGATTTAACTCTTACTAAGTGGTGCGTTACATTATTAATCATTACTTGGGCTTGCACCACGTGGCGGTATCAGAAAGATACCTGGTGACTCATGAGCAAAGGTGACAGAATTAGAGCAAATAAACTAAGGCTAAAATGAGCAACAATGTCAACTGACATGACGTTAGGTTGTTGGCGAGTTTGGCTGTCCATGTTTGTATTTCAGAAAATAGTTTTATAAGCCTTCCTGTCTTTCAACAAAGCTATAAAACGTTTTGTTCAAATGATGAGCTTTCCTCTGGAACAAAACAAAGGCTGTTTCTTTATAACATTTAGTCCGAACATGAGATCGAGTGAGAACGCAACACAGCCGGTAAATCCCAGGAGAGGCCTACCGCTGGCTTCCCGGCAGCCTTTATCCTCCCGGGATATATCCAAGTCCAGCAGGGCATCAAATTCAGAATCTCACCCAAAGGGGACATGACCAAACAGCACGTGCCTAAGTGCTTAACCACGATTGCCAATTCTCTATTAGCAATAGTCTTCAGCCTCAGGCCAGAGGCCTTGGCAGTCGATGGTTGGTCGATGGAGCAGAAGGGCAGGGGCTAGGTTTGCCCCTGAAAGGGTACATATGATCCAGGGGTTAGCATGGTGGTGCCATGTGCAGTTGTCCCCATTCAGTGCCTCCCCCCTCCCCCCCTTCCCATGGTGGCCCTCCCCTCCACCCCCCACCCAGCCGAGGGTCCCCCACCCCTTCCGATTCACCGGGGCGGCAAGACCAGCGCCTGTAAGAAAAGATGGCTACTCACCTCCGCGGCTCCCTGCAAATGCCCTTCCGCCAGGTCCTCGTTTTTCAAAGGAGTACTAATCGGTGACCACTTGCCGTGGAGGCCGCTGAGTGACAGGAGGCCGTTGGATATGGGGTGGCTCTCTTTAATTGTATGGAAATAGGGCTTATGTGATGATAATTGATTTCTCGCCATGCTACGTCGTGATCCTGATTTCGCCTACGGGAGGGGGTTGGTTGCATCGTAAACTGTTTGGCGCTTGGCGTGATTCTCGTTTTCGACCCCTCCCGCTATTCACTGGCCTCATTTTGCTTGAGCAAGAACACAACAAGGCTGGAGAATCGCAACCGATGTCCACGTTGTCAAATGTCCTTGTGGAACGTTTGCCTTTTGTATAAAATTTTGTTTAAAACGTAAGTAATGACTTAAGAAAAAGTGTCCAATCAACTTTTTTGTTTTAATTTGTGTAGAAAGAATAGCCGGGCAGCCACTGATTAACCCATTTCTGATAAATGTTGCCCAAAGCTGAGATCTTCCTCTGTAATTAATGTCATCTCATTCTGTTTAGTTTTCCACATATCATTTCAAAAAGACTATTTTCCATCCATTGGTAAATCATCAATCTAATACTTCTGCCTAGAAATATTTCCTTGAATAATCTGCTGATTTTGGAATTCCCGCTACCCTAGATTTTAACATGTGAGAACCACAAAGGAAGATGAACCTCACTTGAATTATTTCATCTCCCTACGTGGTTCCACCATTTTAAAAGCTTGAGATAACTCAGAAGAGGAAAAGACCACTTGACCCACCACACCTGCTCTACGGGTCATCAGCGATATATTCAATAATGGATTACACCTAAATCATTTAAGTTCCTGAGAAAAAACAGTGGCATATTTGGTGGAGAAAATCTGCAAACATTTTGGCGGGAATGCGGCAGACATGTTGTGAATTAGGTTGAAGTCCAGATATGCTAGGTCACAGCCTTCTGCTGGAGTTTCTGTTGAGTTTTGTAAAGAGCATAATCCTGCCCAGTCCAGATAAGGCCTTGAGAATGGTCGGAGACTCAGCTGGACTAGGCCTAGGTGCTGATGACCTATACTCTCAAGCATCAGGAAAATTCACAGTCCCCTCACAAAAGATGTTGACAGGGGTATAGAAATTGGGCGGGATTCTCTGTCGGCCGATGCCGGAATGGGAAACGCGATTGGACAGAGAATGGTGCGTGAGGCAGAAATTGTGACCGGCGCCGAGTATCCGACAGAATCCCATGCTCCAGTGCCTTGGCAGCGGCGTCAGTGCATTCTACTCCGCACGTACAGTAAACGCCGTTGGCATATCATTAGCGGGCCTGACCCACCATTCTCTGGGGTCCGCGATGCTCCGTTTCCGCCAGGGAGAATTACCGACAGCGAGGTTCACTTGTGGTTTCAAAAATCGGGAAAGGCGCCGTGGCTGCTGAAGGAGAGAGAGGGGGTACGAAAAGTGTCCAACATCACCATAGTTTGCTGACAGTTGTGCCGCTGGCTGTGGGGCTTCTGCCAGGGCTGGAGGGGAGTAGTGGGGGTGACCAGGAGGTGGGCCGTGGGGTCGGTGTGGAGGGAGCACCATTGTCGTAGCTTGCAAAGCAGCAATGCGGCTGCACATGCCGCTGACTCCCCATAGCGAACTTAGTGCCACGGGTCATATGGTTGTCCCCCCAGGCTCCCCCTGCGACTCCCCTAGCTCCAACCAACCCATCTGGAGGATGGGCGCCCTCCAGCGCAACCAGTGCCATCCTGTTGGCTGGGATGAGTGTGTGTGGGAGTGGAGTGCTAACATGCGGCTGCATCTTGTCAGCCTCTCGAGTGCCAATCCTGACCCGGCCAATCCGACACCGTTTTTCATTGGAATCGCTTGTGTTCTACGTGGCACCGGTGCTCACCCATTAACGATTGTTGAATTGCTCCGGGACCAGCGCCAATTTTGATGTTGCCGAAGTCCACCGATTCTGTTGCGGCGTCAACTGAAACGGAGAATCCAGCCCATTATGTTTCAGGGAGGGGATACCACCATCTACCCCAGTAATAGTAAAATCCATTGTAGTTTGTGGCCTCTTGGGCAGGCCTTTTAGAGGTAGCGTGATAACCTGTCCACTTTATTCAAAATTAAGTAACCACCACATGTCCCCCAAACATTAATGAGATCAGTGCCAGAAATTACAAGCAAAACAAATTACCCCGGACAATAGAACATTAACTTCTGAACCCTATATCTCTGCCCAAGAAGATAAACACAGCAAGGCTGTGTTTCACCCCGATACTTTCAGCAGAAGTGAATTACCATTTCTAATCTTTTTTGCAGCTTTGTTAATGGATATCCCTTATTTATTTATGTATTTAATGTTTCCTATTTCAGTTTGCATAACTTTATGATGTGTTAAAGTTTGCTAGTAGATAAAAAGAGAGATGCTGAGTAAGCAATTAGGTGTAACTACTTTACACAAAGGCTGATAAATAATTGGAATGAAGGATTTGTCATATGAGGAGCGGCTGAGGACTGTGGGCCTGTACTCAATGGAGTTTAGAAGGATGAGGGGGGATCTTTGTTGAAATTACAAAATATGGAGAGGCCTGGATAGAGTGAACGTGGAGAGGATGTTTCCATTAGTAGGAGAAACTAGAACCCGAGGGCTCAGCCTCAGATTGAAGGGACGATCCTTTAAAACAGAGATGAGAAGGAGTTTCTTCAGCCAGGGGGTGGTGAATCTGTGAAACTCGTTGCCACGGAAGGCTGTGGAGGCCAAGTCACTAAGTGTCTTTAAGACAGAGATGGATGGGTTCGTGATTAATAAGTGGATCAGGGATTAGGGGAGAAGGAAGGACAATGGGGATTGGAAACATATCAGCCATGATTGAATGGCGGAGCAGACCCGATGGGCCGAATGGCCTAATTTTGTTCCTCTGTCTTATTTTTTTATGGAATGGATAGCTTGTGGAGGAAGGTGAATTGGAAAATTCAGAGGATACCTGGATATATATAAATATATAAATATTTTGAAAGGAGTAGGATTTTAAGAGGTATTAATTTTGGGGTCCCACTGTAAATTCCAGACTTTCCTATTCTGGACTTTGCTGTTTCATTATAAGATGAGACTTGGGCTGTGCTGTGGTCACTCCTATCAATGCTATCATGAATATTTGTGTGTACCAGATAGGTTGGTCCACTCACCACCTAACCCAGATCCAATCAAGTAGCTATCAATGCTCTTCAAGATTTGGTTAGTGTGTTAATACTGAGCCACTCTTCGCAGCTCACATTGAAGCTTCCTACCCGGAGTGCATTCACTGCTCTTGTTTCCTTCAGACTTCCTCCAAGTGATGTTCAACATGGTGAATTACTGAGCCATCAGTTGAGGTGGGTGAGTCGGTGGTGGTCAGCAGTGGTTTCCTTGATCTTGTTTGACCTGAAGGATATTATTAAACTAGAAAGAGTGCAGAAAAGATTTACTAGGATGTTAGCGGGACTTGATGGTTTGAGTTATAAGGAGAGGCTGGATAGACTGGGACTTTTTTCCCTGGAGCGCAGGAGGCTTAGGGGTGATCTTATAGAGGTCTATAAAATAATGAGGGGCATAGATAAGGTAGATAGTCAACATATTTTCCCAAAGGTAGGGGAGTCTAAAACTAGAGGGCATAGGTTTAAGGTGAGAGGGGAGAGATTCAGAAGGGCCCAGAGGGGCAATTTCTTCACTCAGAGGGTAGTGAGTGTCTGGAATGTGCTGCCAGAGGTAGTAGTAGAGGCGGGTACAATTGTGTCTTTTAAAAAGCATTTAAATAGTTACATGGGTAAGATGGGTATAGAGGGTTATGGGCCAAGTGCGGGCAACTGGGACTAGCTTAATGGTAAAAACTGGGCGGCATGGACTGGTTGGGCCGAAGGGCCTGTTTCCATGCTGTAAACTTCTATGATTCTATGAAGCTATGGGGCATCTAAGGTACCGGATTAAATATTATGAACTCACAGGCCCACTTTTTGCATGCTTGCATGTACGATTGTACCAACACTTTAGTGGACCTGTCCTGCCAGTTGGACAGAATGTAGCTTGGGATAATGGTGGAGAAGTCCGGAATGATATATATGATGCGGGAATGAATAAGGCAGGCTTATTAATGAATTCATAACAATTTGTGGAACAGCTCTCCTAACATGGACACCAGTCTCCATATTTTAGTGAGGAGGCTTTGTAAGTTTAACTAGGCCGGAAGAGTGATAGGAAAGTGAGCACCCATGGGAAAGAAGGGACAGCTGGAAATGCAGATGGCCCTCCTCAAGCCAGAAAGGATGGTGTTGAGAAGAAAAGCGAGACCAGGAAGCCTGTGTGTTTTAACTGCCATAAGGGAGGACACCTCCGTGCTGGAGGTTGTGGGATTTATCAGGGCACACAAACCCCGCATAGAGAATGGACTCAATCAGACAGCATAGCAGACCAGGCTATGGCTCTGATGACAGTAACAAATATCGGTAGATGCACTACTGAGAGTTCGGGTGAGTTTAAACAAATCCCTGAGTTACTAGGATTTTGGATCATTGGAAAGCGTGGTCACACTTCACCAGGGTGAGGTGAGTAAGTCTATTGTGATACTGAAGGATATAGGGGCCTACCAAACACTACTGCTGGAAAAGGAATGTTTCCACCAGAGAATGCAATAAATGCCACGGTGTTGGTAAAGAGTATTGAAAAAAGGTACATGCCCATCCCCTTATACTGAGTGCATCTGGAGAGATGTATCAGCACTGGTGATCTGGGAGTTCCCCAGTTTGCCTATGGATGGGGTCGACCTGCTCTTTGGCAATGACCTGATGGGATCAAATGTGATAGCATCTCCACTGGTCTCAGAGGAGCCATGCGAGGTCAAGGAGCCTGAACAGCTGCAGGAGAAAGTGTCTAGCATTTTCCCTGACTGTCATATCCTGGTCTATGGCCAGAGAAGCTCCATCAATAGAGGCTGAAGTGGAGCTGCAGACAGAACACCCTCTAGCCTGGTTCTCTGAAATCATTTGCAGGCCTAATGATCCTAAGGACTTAATAAATAAATCATCCTTGGTAGCGGCCCAGCAAACTTATTTAAAAAATCTTTTTATTGGCATTTCTCATATTTAGAAACAGTTGTATAAAAACATATCACATTTTTCTCACCTGCGCTAATTTCCTTTATTATACAGAGGTTTAGTTTGTCCTTCGTTTGACTGACCCTACGTGCCTCGGTCTATGGTTCCTCCCCCTTTCCCGTTCACCCCCCCCCCTCGGCTTCGGCTGTGCTTTTCTTTTATTTTCCGGACAGGGTGGAATCATCTCTCGTGGTTTCCCTGCCTTCCTTCTGCCTCCCGCCCCCCCCCCCCCCCCCCCCCCCCCCCCGCCCCTATCCCGGGTTGCGCAGTCTTTTGGTAACTCATCTATCTTAGTGTTTTTTTTTTTTAATTTAAAATTCTTATTAGGTTACTCCTCATTGTTGGCCTCGAACAGGTTTTGGAACAGACCGACAAACTGCCGCCAAGTATCCAGGAAGCCTTCCTCTGACCCTCGGGTGGCGTACTTAATCTTCTCCAGGTGGAGAAATTCCGAAAGGTCAGCGAGCCAGTCTGCAGCTGTGGGTGGTGCTGCCGATCGCCAGCCGAGCAGGATTCTCCGGCGTGCGATTAGGGAAGCGAAAGCAAGGGCGTTGGCCCCCTTCCCCATGTGTAACTCTGGCTGCTCCGATACCCCGAAGATTGCCACTATTGGGCATGGCTTCACCCTCACCCCCACAACCTTGGACATTGTCTCGGAGAAGGCTGTCCAGAACCCAGCAAGCTTGGGGCAAGCCCAAAACATGTGGGTGTGGTTGGCCGGGCCCCTCTGGCACCGCTCACATTTGTCCTCCACCTCCGGGAAGAACCTGCTCATTCGGGTTCTGGTCAGGTGCGCTCTGTGCACCACTTGGAGCTTCATTAGGCTTAGCTTTGCACAGGAGGAGGTGAAGTTCACCCTGCTCAGTGCTTCGCTCCAGAGTCCCCATCCTACCTCTGTCCCCAGTTCGTCATCCCATTTTTGTCTGATCTCGTCCAATGGAGCTCGGGCTCTGTCCAGTAGCTGTCCGTATATTTTCCCACATAGCCCCCCCCCCCTTCTCGTTGCTTGTGCCTATCAGGTCCTCTAGTAGTGTGCTTTCTGGGGCCCCAGGGTACCCCACTGTGTCTTTGCGGAGGAAGTGTTTTATTTGGAGGTGTCTCATTTCCTGTCCTTTTGCTAGTTTCCACTTCCTCGTCAGTTCGTCTAGTGTCGCCAGTCTGTGCCCTACGTAGAAGTCCCCGACCGTCAATGTGCCCCCATCCCGCCTCCATCTTTTGAAGGTGGTATCTAGCATGGCTGGGGGGAATCTGTGATTGCCGCAGATGGGGGTCATGGGGGACATTTTAGTTATCCCGAAGTGTTGTCTGAGCTGGGTCCATGTACTCAGCGTGGCTGCTACCTCTGGGCTTATTGTGTATCTTGTTGAGGGGGATGGGAGCGCTGCTGTAGACAGGGCCCAGAGGGTCGTTCCTTTACAGGCTGCCTCCTCCATTTGTACCCAATCTGTGTCAGGTTCTTGTGCCCATCCCCTCACACTTTCTGCTGTTGCTGCCCAGTGGTAGTATTGGAGGTTTGGTCAGGCCAAGCCCCCTTTGATTTTCCTTCTTTGCAGTGTCTGTTTTGGGATTCTCGGGTTCCTACCCCCCCCACACAAATGCCATGATTAGACTGTCTACGTTTTGGAAAAAGGCCTTGGGGATGAAGATTGGAATGGATCTAAACAGAAAGAGGAACCTTGGCAGTACGTTCACCTTGGTCGTCTGCACTCTCCCCGCCAGGGAGAGTGGGAGGGAGCCCCACCTTTGAAGGTCTCTTCTTACTTCCTCCACCAGGCTGGTCAAGTTCCACTTGTGGATCTGTGTCCAGTCTCTGGCTATCTAGATCCCCAGGTAGCAGAATCTATTCTGGCCTGTTTTGAATGGGAGCCCCTCCAGCTCTCTCCCTCCCCTGTTTGGGTTCACTGGGAATGCCTCGCTTTTGTCCAGGTTAAGTTTGTAGCCCGAGAAGGTTCCAAACTCTTTCAGCATTTGCAGTATTGCCTTCAGTCCCTCCTGTGGCTTCGAGACATAGAGGAGCAGGTCATCTGCATAGAGTGAGACTCTGTGCTCTCTGTCTCCTCTCCGGATTCCCTTCCAGCTTTTCGCGTCCCGCAGGGCTATCGCCAGGGGTTCAATGGCTAGCGCGAACAAGAGTGGGGACAGGGGGCAGCCCTGTCTTGTTCCTCTCTGCAGCTGGAAGTATTTAGAGCTGGTGGTGTTAGTTCGGACGCTCGCTTTGGGAGCGTTGTACAGGAGCCTCACCCAGGCGGTGAACCCCACTCCTACCCCAAACCGTTCCAGTACCTCGAGGAGGTATTTCCATTCGACTCTGTAGAAGGCCTTTTCTGCGTCCAGGGAGACGATCACCTCTGGTGTTCTCTCCCCAGAGGGAGTCATTATTACGTTCAGCAGCCGCCTGATGTACGCTGTGAGCTGTCTACCCTTGACAAAGCCGGTTTGGTCCTCTGCGACCACCTCTGGTACACAGCCCTCCAGCCTTTTGGCCAGGACCTTTGCGAGTATTTTCGCCTCCACGTTCAGCAGTGAAATGAGTCTGTATGATCCGCATTCTGTCAGGTCTTTATCTTTTTTGGGTATCAGTGAGATTGTGGCCTGCGCTAGCGTTGGGGTAGGGTGCCCCCTGCCAGTGAGTCCGCGAACATGTCCCTTAGGTGTGGGGCCAGGGCTGGTGCAAATTTTTTGTAGAAGTCTGCCGAGAACCCTTCGGGTCCCGGTGCCTTCCCCGCCTTCATGGAGCTGATGCTCTCCATGATTTCTCCCAGGTCTATTGTTGCTTCCCGCTCCGCCCGTCTGTCTTCCTCCACAACTGGTAGTTCCAGTCCGTCTAGGACAGTTTCATCTCTGCGTCCCCGTTGGGGGGCTCGGAGGTGTACAGTCCCCGGTAGAAGGTCTCAAATGCCCGATTGACCTCCTTTGGTTCTGTTACCAGTCTGCCTCTGCTATCCTTTACCTGCACTATTTCCCTTGTGGCTGCTTGCTTTCTCAGCTGGTGAGCCAATAGGCGGCCAGCCTTGTCTCTGTGTTCGTAGAAGGTCCCCCGTGTCTGGTGGAGTTGGTACACTGCTTTCCTAGTGGATTTTGTAGCTTTTTTCTCTCCACCAGCAGCTCTACAGTCGGGGCCTCGGAGTATTTTCTGTCGACATCCAGGATGGAGTCCACCAGCTGTTGCTTGGCCACCCTCTCTTCCCTATCTCTGCTTGCCTTGTAGGCTATGATCTCTCCTCTGATCACGGCCTTCCGTGCCTCCCAGAACGTGGAGGGTGAGACCTCCCTGTTTTGGTTGTTACTCACGTAGTCGCCTATGGCCCGCGATGTTTTCTGACAGAAGACCTTGTCGGCCAGGAGGTCTGTGTCCAGCCTCCATGTGGGGCCTGGGCACGGCCTGTCTCCAACTTCACATCCATACAGTGTGGAGCGTGGTCAGAGGTAACGATCGCGGAGTACTCCGTTCCCGTGATCCCTGGAAGCACCGATTTCCCCATTGCAAAGAAGTCGATACGGGTGTATACCTTGTGTACTCGTGAGAAGTATGAAAATTCCTTCTCTCCCGGGTGCAGGAACCTCCATGGGTCCACCGCCCCCATCTGCTCCATAAATGCTCCTAGTTCCCTAGCCATGCCAGTCTTCGTCCCTGCTCTGAGGTTTGATCGGTCGGTCAGTGGGTCCTGTACACAGTTGAAGTCGCCCCCCCATGATCAGTCGGTGTGTGTCAAGGTCGGGGATTTCTGCCATGGTCTTCTTTATGAATTCTGTGACGGCCCAGTTGGGCTGGTACACATTTACCAGTACGACTGGTGCCCCTTCCAGGACACCGCTGACCATGACGTACCGTCCCCCTGGTCTATAACTGTCTTGGTTTCCGTAAACCTCGTCCTCTTACTAATTAATTGCTACTCCCCTAGACCTCGTCCCGTAGCATGAGTGGTATGTCTGTCCCACCCAGCCCTTCCTTACCATCCGTCAGTCCTTCTCCCTCAGGTGTGTCTCTTGTAGGTAGATTATGTCTGCTTTCAGGCTTCTTAGGTGGGCGAAGACTCTGGATCTTTTGACCGGGCCGTTGAGTCCCCTTACGTTCCAGGTAACAGTCCTGGTGAGGGTTTTTTGACCACCCCCCCCCCGTCCTGCGGGGTCACCCATATTTACTTGGTGGATGCGCCCCTGCCCTCCGGGGTTTCCTTTCGTTAGGGGGCCGTACAAAATGGCCACGGTCACCACTCTCACGATGAGTTCGGGCCCCAGAGTTCCGGGGTTTCCTTTTGTCCAGGGGGCACCCACCATGGCCGCCAGCTGTGTGTACGCCACGTGGCTGCGCCTCTGCACTTCAGGGTCTCCCTTTGTCCTGAAGCCCTCCCAAGTGGCTGTTTGTGGCACCATCTTGGTTCCTCGCCCTGCTCTATGCCTGCCGAGGCCTGTATTCGTACTGCTTATCTACCTCACCCTCCCTTTTGCTTCTCTTTTGTTCTGCGCTCTCCCCCCCGACTCCTCTCCCCCCCCCCCTTAGACCCTGTTCCTCTGTCCCCCCCCCCTGTGTTCTTCCCCCCCCTTCTGCCCTGCCCTCCCCTTCTCTTTGTACCAGGCGCTCCGTCTCCCCTGAGAGGCGTGCCGTGGCCCTCCTTTCTTCCTGCCCTCCCGTGTTAGCCCTCCTCGCTAGCACGGTGGCCCCCTCCCAGCACTTACCCTGCTCTGGTCCTGCTTTACCTTCCTTTTGCTCGCCCTTGTCTCGCCCTCCTGTCCACCTTTTTCACCCTCATTCACCTTGCTTCACTCCGCCCCATTGCGTTGAGAGGTGGAACGAGCCCCGGAACGAGTTAGCACAGTCCCGCACAGTGCACCAAACACGGGTGTACAGTTTGTGATCGTATTGTCTCTGTCTGCGTTCTGCCCCCTGCTCTTTGTTCCGATTCTTCCTTTCTTTTCCATCCGTCGCTTTCATGATGGCCGTTGTGGCTGTCCCTCCCCCAGTTTGTTCGCTCTAACAAACTCCTCCACTGCCGCTGGGGTGTTAAAAAACAGCTCCTTCCCCTCAAATGTTACCCAGAGTTTGGCCGGGAATAACATCCCAAATTTCACATTACTTTTGTAGAGTGCTGGTTTGGCCCTGTTGAATTCAGCCCTTCTTTTGGCCAGGTCCGCCCCAATGTCCTGGTACACCCTTATGGTCTTCCCTTCCCACGTGCTCGCTTTCGTCTGCCGGGCCCACTTTAGGAATTTTTCCCTGCCTTGGAACCGGTGCAGCTTCACGATAATCGCTCTGGGCTGCTCCCCGGCTTTGGGCCTGGTTCGGAGCGACCTGTGCACCCTGTTGATTTCTGGGGGGTTTGGAAACTTCTCCCTTCCAACTAGCTTGCCCAGCATTTGGGTGACGTAGCCTGTTGGATCTCTGCCCTCCATCCCCTCTGGCAGATCCACTATTTTAACATTCTGCCGTCTGGACCTATTTTCCTGGTCCTCCACTTTCCCTCTTAGGCTCCCCTGGGTCGATACCAGCCTTTTCACCTCGGTTTCCTGAGTTACCATCCTGTCGCTCTGGTCCGAGGCGGCCCTGTCTAACTCCTGAATAGTTTTCTCCTGCACCTCCACCTTCCTTTCCAGGCCGTTGATGGTTCGTTGCATTTTTTCTGTTGTCTCCGCCAGCATCTCCTTCATCATTGTGTGGAGCTCCGTCCCGAGTGCCTCCCTCATGGCGTTTGTCTCCGTTTTTATCTCTTCCTTTGTGGCGTTTATTTCCGTTTTCAGCACGCTTCTCCATTCCTCCCCCTGGGCGGGGGGTGGGGGATGGTCGCCGCATCCTGTTCCTGCTGCGCTGCTCGGCACGCCAGCTTTTCCGCTTCCTGATTCGCCTGAACCTCCGCCTCGACCCGTGGGGTCGTCTGCCTGCGCGGCCGCTGCTCCTGCTTTTTTCCTTCGCCTTCGCTGCTGTTCCTTCTTCCATCTCGCCGTCCCCCCAATTTATTATTTGGAGGCATATTTCTGTCTGTGCCTTTCTCTTTTTTTCCTGGGTTTTGGTGCGAAAAATATATTCTTTTTTTTTTGTTCCCCCCAAAGGAAAAAAAAACCCAAATCCTTTAAAAAACGATTTTTTTTTAAATATAAAGGGATTTTTTTTTTTTGAAAGTTTTTTTTTCTCTTTAAGAAAGTTTTTCTTTTTTTAAAAAAATTTGCAGGAGAGGAACAAAGAAGGTTGAATTTAAAAAAAACTTATTTTGTTCTTGTGATCCTCTCCGTGCTCTGACTTTCAGGCCATTTCTGAGCGATCCCCACTCCTCCTCCACGTGCAGCTCACCGGGACCAGTCTCTCCTTTTTATTTCTCTCCCTCTCCAGCTCCGTGGATCGGAGCTCTGGCGCCTGGGCAGGGCCGAATTCGCAGGGCCTAAAGAATTTTTTTTTTTAAATTCCCCGAGAAAACCCCCCCAAAAAAGCCGTGATTTTGTGGCTGTGCAGGAGCGTCTTTGCTGCGGCCGCGCCGTTGGCGATTGCCGCCGGAAGTCAGCGGCCCAGCAAACTGACCCACAATTAAAAACATTTGCTCAGACTCTCACACTGAAGCCAAGGCAGTCCCTGAATGCTTCTACACTAAAAAGTTGCTGACGAGGAAATGGAGGTCCCCCTACCCACTCGCAGATCTGTAAACGAGGAGTGGTCAGTGATCCACCAGGTAGTAATGCCACCGAGATATTGTGGGGAAATCCTGAGGCAAGCCCACAAAGGTATGATGGCTGGGCAAGTCGATATACACAAAACACCAGACCCCATCAGCTAACATTTTTACAGGCCACACCTCCACAAGGATGTAGCCAGGTTTTGTAGAACCTAGCCACACCTGCCAGGTTGTGGGAAAGCTTCAGTCTGCAGTAAAACCGGCACCTATGACTTGCATGTCGGCTTTTGAGAATCATTCAGAAAGTGGAATGTGCAGTACACCTGTCCAAAATAAAAGAGGGCTACCAGTCTATCCTGACCATTATGGACACAACTACCTGCTTCCCAGAGGCTGGTCCCTGAAAACCATGGGCGGGTTTCTCTGGTCGCTGACGCCGAAATCGCATTTGGCGATCAGCCGGAGAGGAGCCGTTTACGACCAAATTGGGGGCGGCGCCGCTATCGCGATGCTCTGCCCCCACCAAAGCGGCGTACTCACAGAGTACGTCCTGCGCCGTATCGATGGTCTCAGGACATTGCCTGAGGCCCACCCCACAATGCTCTGCCTCCGACCGGCTGGGTTCCCGATGTCATCGGTCACGTGTGGTATCATCTGTCAGGAACCCGGCGTGGCGGCTGCGGACTCATTTCAGGGCCGCCGCAGTCAGGGGAGGGCCGATCTGCGGGCGGGGGGGGTTTGTCAGGGGCTGGGGGCACTGTTGGGGGGTGGTCGGGGCTCACGCGCCGGTCAAAGGGGAGAAAATCAAATTTGCCATCCGAGGGTCAGACGACGGCTTCCACAGAACGTGGGAGCAATTCACCCAATTGTTCCGGGACCTGTTTGTGGCCAAACAAACAAGCAGAAGAATAGCCAGGTCGCCAAGAACCAGGGGAAAGTAGTCAAGGCATGAGAGGGAGAGATAGGACCGAGAGAGGGAGGGGTGGGGGGGGGACGGACAGCTAAACCTAAGAGGAAGGAAAGGCGAACCGCAGGGGGGGGTGGGGGAGGGGGCAGAAGCAGGGGGAGGGGGGGGGAGAAAAGGGAAGAGACAGGGAACAATAGAGGAGAGCCGGGGAGGTGGGGGGTGGGGGGGGGGGGGGGAGGGAGGCTGGGAAACATTAACAAACTTGGCATCCACTGGAACAGAGAAAAAGGAGAATGCAGGCGGAAGACGGAAGGTGCGGCTGAAGCGGAAGTGACCACGAGATGACAACGGCAGTGAAATCCGTCCGGGAGAAGCAAGGGGCAACACTAGCACCAGACCCATTCGAGTATTGCCCTCCGGAATTGTCCTCTCCGGCACCCAAATGTATATCTACCGCACCCCCTCCCCCCCCCCCCCCCCCCCAGTCTCCGCGCCCCCCCCCCCAACAAACAGGTGCCTACTTATGTGTGTAAATAATTTTGCCAATTGTACAGAGTTGCTGCTGTTGAGCGGGTGCATAATACCCTGCCAGTTACCTTATTTGATTTTGTATTTCTCTCGTGTTGTTACTTTTTTTCTTCTTTTTTTTTTCCCTTTGTGATTTGTGTGTGTGTGCCCGTCTCTTCTTATATATCATATCCTGTGTACATAACGGCAAATATACTTTGTTCAAAAACCCAATAAAAAACATTTAGAAAAAAAAAGGGCACTATTTCGCAGGCCTAGTACGCGAGCGGCTGGGGCCATGTTGCACGGTGCAGCCACTGCAGTCTGCCGCTTGATGCATGCGCGGCCATGGACCTGGCAATTCTCCGGGCCATATCGGCAGTTATTAACATAGAATTTACAGTGCAGAAGGAAGCCATTCGGCCCATCGAGACTGCACCAGCTCTTGGAAAGAGCACCCTAGCCAAGGTCAACACCTACACCCGATCCCCATAACCCAGTAACTCCACCCAACACTAAGGGCAATTTTGGACACTAAGGGCAATTTATCATGGCCAATCCACCTAACCTGCTCATCTTTGGACTGTGGGAGGAAATCGGAGCACCCGGAGGAAACCCACGCGCACATGGGGAGGATGTGCAGACTCCGCACAGACAGTGACCCAAGCCGGAATCGAACCTGGGACCCTGGAGCTGTGAAGCAATTGTGCTATCCACAATGCTACCGTGCTGCCCCCAATATAGCCGGGTGCTCTACGCTGCTCGGCTGCTTGCCCCCAGCCAAATGGAGGATCAGTGGCCATTTTACGCTGAATGTTCGGTCGTAAAATGCCACCTCAAAATCGAAGCGTCCAGCCCCATATCTGCCTTATGGGGCAACGCATCCAGTTCTTCGGGTATGGTCTGCCCACCAAGATCCAGTTGGATCAGGGCTTAAATTTTACCTCCCAAATATTTCACCATGTCATGGGTTACCTGGGCAAGACCCAGCTGAAGTCTTCAGTGTATCAGCCACAGTCATGAATGGTAGAATGGCACCACTAAATCCTAAACACAATGATCAGGGCATACTGCCAGAAGTACCACCATGGCTTCACTACCAGTGGCTCACCCAATGAGTTCACTGGTCTTACTCTGAATTAGCTCTTGGTAGAGGGGCAAGTACCCAGAGGGTTATGTGACCCAATCGGTCAAAGGGGCCGGAGCATGTGAGCCCTGATGGCAGAGCGTGAGTTCACAGTTAGTTAGGAGTTTGGAGTCTTGGAACATGGTAGCTTTTACCTCTCTCTCTGCACATAGTTTCTTCCTTTAATAAACCATTAATTTGTTAATCCATCTGGCGGCCACCCATCGGTCAAGGTATTACATTGGCTGAGACTTCCGGTTGCGGCTATGCCGAGGTAGGTCGCACGTTCGGCAGCTCCCGCCGGGAACGGACTTTTGGGATCTCCAGAGGGGCCCCAACGGCAATTGTTCGACGGCTTCCAGTGTGGGAAGGTGACAGCAAGGTCCCACCGACATTATATGGATTGGACCAGGAGTGGAACGGTGAAAAAAGTGATCTTGGGGCAGCGAAAAGTGCGAGGAAGGAAAAGCAAGATGGTGGCAGGTGGAGACCAAGCAGCATGGGCGCAGTGGTCACAGGAGCAGCAGGGGTTTCTTAAACGCTGCTTTGAGGAGCTGAAGACAGAAATGCTGGCGCCAATGAAGGCGGCGATTGAGAAGCTTGTGGAGACCCAGAAGGCCCAAGGGGCAGCGATCCGGGAGATGCAGCAAAAAGCCTCAGAGAACGAGGATGAGATCTTGGGCCTGGCGGCGAAGGTGGAGGCACACGAGGCGCTGCACAAGAGGTGGTCGGAAAAATTTGAGGACCTGGAGAATAGGTCGAGAAGGAAGAATCTTCGGATTCTGGGTCTCCCTGAAGGAGTGGAGGGGCCCGATGCTGGGGCATATATGAGCACGATGGTCAATTCGCTGTTGGGCGCGGGAGCTTTCCCGAGGCCCCTGGAGCTGGATGGGGCTCATCGGGTCCTGGCAAGGAGACCCAAAGCCAACGAGCCGCCAAGGGCTGTAGTGGTGAGGTTCCACCGCTTTATGGACAGAAAGTGTGTCCTGAGATGGGCCAAAAAAGAGCGGAGCAGCAGGTGGGAGAACACGGAGATCCAAATTTACCAGGACTGGAGTGCGGAGATGGCTAAGAGGAGAGCTGGTTTCAATCGGGCTAAGGCGGTGCTCCATCGGAAGGGGGTGAAGTTCGGTATGCTGCAGCCAGCGCGATTGTGAGTCATGTTCCAAGCAGCACGGTAGCATTGTGGATAGCGCAATTGCTTCACAGCTCCAGGGTCCCAGGTTCGATTCCGGCTTGGGTCACTGTCTGTGCGGAGTCTGCACATCCTCCCCGTGTGTGCGTGGGTTTCCTCCGGGTGCTCCGGTTTCCTCCCACAGTCCAAAGATGTGCAGGTTAGGTGGATTGGCCATGATAAATTGTCCTTAGTGTCCAAAATTGCCCTTAGTGTTGAGTGGGGTTACTGGGTTATGGGGATAGGGCGGAGGTGTTGACCTTGGGTGGGGTGCTCTTTCCAAGAGCCGGTGCAGACTCGATGGGCCAAATGGCCTCCTTCTGCACTGTAAATTCTATGATTCTATGAAGATCGGCACCACTATTTTGAAACGCCCGATGAGGCTTGGAGCTTTATACAGACTGAAAGGTTGGACTCAAATTGAGGGTTTGTCGTGGGGGGGATGTTTGCTGTGTTCACTGTGTTTATCATGTTTGGGGAATGTTCTTTTGGTTTGAGTGCTGGGTGGGGATGGGTGAATGGATTTGTTGTTGGGGTTGTGGGAGAGTGTGGGCGTCAGTGTTGGAGGGGCAGGCCCGCACGGAGGAAGAGGGGGAGTGGAGGCCCGGGGATGGGGAGTTGGGGTAAGGCCGCAAAAAGGAGCTGCGCCAGAGGGGGCGGGGTCGGCTCAGGAAAGCGCGGGCTTTTTCTCACGTTAGGGAAGGATGGGGGCGGGGCCGGGGGGGGAAGGGCGGTGTTGGAGAGGAGCGCACACTGACTGCCAAGGGATGGGGGGATTCTCACACTGGGGAGTCGATGGAATGGCGGGAGAGGCCGGGGTCAGCAGGAGTCAGCTGACTTATGGGAGAGTTATGGGGGGGCCAAAATGGCTAGATGTGGATCTAGCGGGGGGAGGGGGAGGGGGAGGGGGGGAACAGGGTTGCTGCTGCATTGGCCAAAGGGGAGCTGGAAGTAGGAGAGGTGGTCGGGGCGGGGGTCCGCCGCCTGGGGGACTGGAGGGTGCGGGAGGCGTGGGCACGTGGCTGGCCTAGAAAAGGAGATGGCTAGTCAGTGGGGGAGGGGGGGTGAGTAGCCCCCCAATCCGGCTGATAACTTGGAACGTGAGGGGACTGAACGGGCCGGTCAAGAGGGCCCGGGTGTTCGCGCACTTAAAGGGACTGAAGGCAGACGTGGTTATGCTCCAGGAGACACATTTGAAGGTGGCAGATCAGGTTAGGCTGAGAAAGGGATGGGTAGGGCAGGTCTTCCATTCAGGGCTGGATGCGAAGAACAGAGGGGTTGCAGTACTGGTGGGGAAGCGGGTGTCGTTTGAGGCAATGAATATTGTAGTGGATAATGGAGGTCGATATGTGATGGTGAGTGGTAGGTTGCAGGGGGTGCGGGTGGTACTGGTGAACGTATATGCCCCGAATTGGGATGATGCCGGATTTATGAAATGCATGCTGGGTCGGATTCCGGATCTGGAGGTAGGAAGCTTGATAATGGGGGGGGACTTCAACGCGGTGCTGGACCCAGCACTGGACCACTCTAGGTCCAGGACGGGTAAGAGGCTGGCTGCGGCCAAGGTGCTCAGGGGGTTTATGGACTCACGATGCAGGGGCAGGCCAGTCGATTTCGGCGGGAGAACAGCTGGTGAGTCAGTTTCAGCGGGAGCATTGCGGAAGGAGGTTGCTGGGAGGTAAGTCAACCTTTAAAAGCACTTGTCTTTGCAGGGGCAGGCCAGTCGATTTCGGCGGGAGAACAGCTGGTGAGTCAGTTTCAGCGGGAGCATTGCGGAAGGAGGTTGCTGGGAGGTAAGTCAACCTTTAAAAGCACTTGTCTTTGCAGGGGCAGGCCAGTCGATTTCGGCGTGAGAACAGCTGGTGAGTCAGTTTCAGCGGGAGCATTTCGGAAGGAGGTTGCTGAGAGGTAAGTCAACCTTTAAAAGCACTTGTCTTTGCAGGGGCAGGCCAGTCGATTTCGGCGGGAGTGGAGCTGGCTGGTTAGTCAATTTCAGCAGGAGCTGAGAATTTTTCTTTTTTTTTTAATTAGTGTTTTAGACGGGAACAGGAAGTCCACCCGCGGACGTCTGGGAAGACCCTCACCAATAAATTCTGGTGGAGAGGAAACCCGAGACACTACACGTGTAGTGTCTCCCACCCGCCCTCCTCCTCTAACCTAATAATAAAACCCATTGGTCTGAGGTAAGTACCATATTTTATTATATTATTATTTTTTATAAAAGTTTAATTTAGTTGTTAGCCAGATCTTGGTAGAAAGTTAGAGGAATGGCAGGGAAGGGAGTGCAATGTTCCTCCTGCAGGATGTTTGCGGTGAGGGATGCAGTTAGTGTCCCTGCTGATTTTACCTGCAGGAAGTGTTGCCATCTCCAGCTCCTCCAAGACCGAGTTAGGGAACTGGAGCTGGAGTTGGAAGAACTTCGGATCATTCGGGAGGCAGAAGGGGTCATAGATAGCAGCTTCAGGGAATTAGTTACACCAAAGATTGGAGATAGGTGGGTAACTGTAAGAGGGACTGGGAAGAAGCAGTCAGTGCAGGGATCCCCTGCGGTCGTTCCCCTGAGAAACAAGTATACCGCTTTGGATACTTGTGGGGGGGGGGACTTACCAGGGGTAAGCCATGGGGTACGGGCCTCTGGCACGGAGTCTGTCCCTGTTGCTCAGAAGGGAGGGCGGGAGAGGAGCAGAGCATTAGTAATTGGGGACTCGATAGTCAGGGGCACAGATAGGAGATTTTGTGGGAGCGTGAGAGACTCACGTTTGGTATGTTGCCTCCCAGGTGCAAGGGTACGTGATGTCTCGGATCGTGTTTTCCGGGTCCTTAGGGGGGAGGGGGAGCAGCCCCAAGTCGTGGTCCACATTGGCACTAACGACACAGGTAGGAAAGGGGACAAGGATGTCAGGCAGGCTTTCAGGGAGCTAGGATGGAAGCTCAGAACTAGAACAAACAGAGTTGTTATCTCTGGGTTGTTGCCTGTGCCACGTGATAGTGAGATGAGGAATAGGGAGAGAGAGCATTTAAACACGTGGCTACAGGGATGGTGCAGGCGGGAGGGATTCAGATTTTTGGATAACTGGGGTTCTTTCTGGGGAAGGTGGGACCTCTACAGACAGGATGGTCTACATCTGAACCTGAGGGGCACAAATATCCTGGGGGGGAGATTTGTTAGTGCTCTTTGGGGGGGGGTTTAAACTAATGCAGCAGGGGCATGGGAACCTGGATTGTAGTTTTAGGGTAAGGGAGAATGAGAGTATAGAGGTCAGGAGCACAGATTTGACGTCGCAGGAGGGGGCCAGTGTTCAGGTAGGTGGTTTGAAGTGTGTCTACTTCAATGCCAGGAGTATACGAAACAAGGTAGGGGAACTGGCAGCATGGGTTGGTACCTGGGACTTCGATGTTGTGGCCATTTCGGAGACATGGATAGAGCAGGGACAGGAATGGATGTTGCAGGTTCCGGGCTTTAGGTGTTTTAGTAAGCTCAGAGAAGGAGGCAAAAGAGGGGGAGGTGTGGCGCTGCTAGTCAAGAGCAGTATTACGGTGGCGGAGAGGATGCTAGATGGGGACTCTTCTTCCGAGGTAGTATGGGCTGAAGTTAGAAACAGGAAAGGAGAGGTCACCCTGTTGGGAGTTTTTTATAGGCCTCCTAATAGTTCTAGGGATGTAGAGGAAAGGATGGCGAAGATGATTCTGGATATGAGCGAAAGTAACAGGGTAGTTATTATGGGAGACTTTAACTTTCCAAATATTGACTGGAAAAGATATAGTTCGAGTACAATAGATGGGTCGTTTTTTGTACAGTGTGTGCAGGAGGGTTTCCTGAAACAATATGTTGACAGGCCAACAAGAGGCGAGGCCACGTTGGATTTGGTTTTGGGTAATGAACCAGGCCAGGTGTTGGATTTGGAGGTAGGAGAGCACTTTGGGGACAGTGACCACAATTCGGTGACGTTTACGTTAATGATGGAAAGGGATAAGTATACACCGCAGGGCAAGAGTTATAGCTGGGGGAAGGGCAATTATGATGCCATTAGACGTGACTTGGGGGGGATAAGGTGGAGAAGTAGGCTGCAAGTGTTGGGCACACTGGATAAGTGGGGCTTGTTCAAGGATCAGCTACTGCGTGTTCTTGATAAGTATGTACCGGTCAGACAGGGAGGAAGGCGTCGAGCGAGGGAACCGTGGTTTACCAAGGAAGTGGAATCTCTTGTTAAGAGGAAGAAGGAGGCCTATGTGAAGATGAAGTGTGAAGTTTCGGTTGGGGCGATGGATAGTTACAAGGTAGCGAGGAAGGATCTAAAGAGAGAGCTAAGACGAGCAAGGAGGGGACATGAGAAGTATTTGGCAGGAAGGATCAAGGAAAACCCAAAAGCTTTCTATAGGTATGTCAGGAAAAGCGAATGACTAGGGAAAGAGTAGGACCAGTCAAAGATAGGGATGGGAAATTGTGTGTGGAGTCTGAAGAGATAGGCGAGATACTAAATGAATATTTTTCGTCAGTATTCACTCAGGAAAAAGATAATGTTGTGGAGGAGAATGCTGAGCCCCAGGCTAATAGAATAGATGGCATTGAGGTACGTAGGGAAGAGGTGTTGGCAATTCTGGACAGGCTGAAAATAGATAAGTCCCCGGGACCTGATGGGATTTATCCTAGGATTCTCTGGGAGGCCAGGGAAGAGATTGCTGGACCTTTGGCTTTGATTTTTATGTCATCATTGGCTACAGGAATAGTGCCAGAGGACTGGAGGACAGCAAATGTGGTCCCTTTGTTCAAAAAGGGGAGCAGAGACAACCCCGGCAACTATAGACCGGTGAGCCTCACGTCTGTAGTGGGTAAAGTCTTGGAGGGGATTATAAGAGACAAGATTTATAATCATCTAGATAGGAATAATATGATCAGGGATAGTCAGCATGGCTTTGTGAAGGGTAGGTCATGCCTCACAAACCTTATTGAGTTCTTTGAGAAGGTGACTGAACAGGTAGACGAGGGTAGAGCAGTTGATGTGGTGTATATGGATTTCAGCAAAGCGTTTGATAAGGTTCCCCACGGTAGGCTATTGCAAAAAATACGGAGGCTGGGGATTGAGGGTGATTTAGAGATGTGGATCAGAAATTGGCTAGCTGAAAGAAGACAGAGGGTGGTGGTTGATGGGAAATGTTCAGAATGGAGTACAGTCACAAGTGGAGTACCACAAGGATCTGTTCTGGGGCCGTTGCTGTTTGTCATTTTTATCAATGACCTAGAGGAAGGCGCAGAAGGGTGGGTGAGTAAATTTGCAGACGATACTAAAGTCGGTGGTGTTGTCGATAGTGTGGAAGGATGTAGCAGGTTACAGAGGGATTATAGATAAGCTGCAGAGCTGGGCTGAGAGGTGGCAAATGGAGTTTAATGTAGAGAAGTGTGAGGTGATTCACTTTGGAAGGAATAACAGGAATGCGGAATATTTGGCTAATGGTAAAGTTCTTGAAAGTGTGGATGAGCAGAGGGATCTAGGTGTCCATGTACATAGATCCCTGAAAGTTGCCACCCAGGTTGATAGGGTTGTGAAGAAGGCCTATGGAGTGTTGGCCTTTATTGGTAGAGGGATTGAGTTCCGGAGTTGGGAGGTCATGTTGCAGCTGTACAGAACTCTGGTACGGCCGCATTTGGAGTATTGCGTACAGTTCTGGTCACCGCATTATAGGAAGGACGTGGAGGCTTTGGAGCGGGTGCAGAGGAGATTTACCAGGATGTTGCCTGGTATGGAGGGAAAATCTTATGAGGAAAGGCTGATGGACTTGAGGTTGTTTTCGTTGGAGAGAAGAAGGTTAAGAGGAGACTTAATAGAGGCATACAAAATGATCAGGGGGTTGGATAGGGTGGACAGTGAGAGCCTTCTCCCGCGGATGGAAATGGCTGGCACGAGGGGACATAACTTTAAACTGAGGGGTAATAGATATAGGACAGAGGTCAGAGGTAGGTTCTTTACGCAAAGAGTAGTGAGGCCGTGGAATGCCCTACCTGCTACAGTAGTGAACTCGCCAACATTGAGGGCATTTAAAAGTTTATTGGATAAACATATGGATGATAATGGCATAGTGTAGGTTAGATGGCTTTTGTTTCGGTGCAACATCGTGGGCCGAAGGGCCTGTACTGCACTGTATTGTTCTATGTTCTATGTTCTATGTTCTATGGGAGGAGTGGATCCATGGAGGTTTGTCAGGCCGCTGGCCGTGGAATTTTCCTTCTTTTCCCACGTCCATAGAGCCTACTCCCGATTAGATTTTTTCATTTTGAGTAGGGCTCTAATCCCGAAAGTGGAGGGAACGGAATATTCGGCCATACCTCGGACCACGCCCCGCATTGGGTGGAGCTGGAGTTGGGGGAGGAGAGGGACCAGCGCCTGTGTGGCGTCTTGATGTGGGACTGTTGGCGGATAAGGAGGTGTGCAGGCGGGTGCGGGGTGCATTGAAAGATATTTGGAGGCCAACGACAACGGGGAGATGCCGGTGGGGGTAGTCTGGGAGGCGCTGAAGGCGGTGGTCAGGGGAGAGCTAATCTCCATTGGGGCCCACAGGGAGAAGAGAGAGGGGAGGGAGAGGGAGAGGTTGGTGGGGGAGATTTTAAGCATGGACAGGAGGTATGCAGAGGTCCCCGAGGAGGGGCTACTCAGGGAGCGATGGAACCTCCAGACGGAGTTCGACCTGTTGATCACAGGGAAAGCAGAGGCACAGTGGAGGAAAGCGCAGGGGGCGACGTATGAGTATGGGGAGAAGGCGAGTCGGATGCTGGCACATCAGCTTCGTAAGAGGGAGGCAGTGAGGGAGATTGGTGGAGTTAAGGATAGAGGGGAGAATACGGTGCAGAGTGCGGTGAGAATAAACAAGGTATTTAGGTACTTCTATGGGGATCTGTACAGGTCTGAACCTCCAGCGGGGGAGGAGGGGATGCGACGATTCTTAGATCAGCTGAGGTTCCCGAGGGTGGAGGAGGAGGTGGTAGGTGGTTTGGGGGCGCTGATTGGGCTGGAGGAGCTGGTTAAAGGATTGGGGAGCATGCAGGCGGGGAAGGCCCTGGGGCCGGATGGGTTCCCGGTTGAATTCTACAGGAAATACGTGGACCTGCTGGGCCCGTTGCTAGTGAGGACTTTCAATAAGGCGAGGGAGGGGGGACCTTGGCCCCGACAATGTCTAGGGCGCTGATTTCTTTGATCCTGAAGCGGGACAAAGATCCACTGCAATGTGGGTCGTATAGACCGATCTCGCTCCTCAATGTTGACGCTAAGTTGCTGCCAAAGGTGCCGGCTACGAGAATTGAGGACTGTGTCCCGGGGGTGATCCATGAGGGCCAGACGGGATTTGTGAAGGGTAGGCAATTAAATACAAATGTGCGGAGGCTCCTCAATGTGATTATGATGCCCCCGGTGGAGGGGGAAGCGGAGGTAGTGGCAGCTATGGACGCGGAGAAGGCCTTTGACCGGGTGGAGTGGGAGTATCTTTGGGAAGTGTTGCGGAGGTTTGGGTTCAGGGAGTGGTTCATCAGCTGGGTCAGGCTGCGATATAGAACCCCTGTGGCGAGTGTAGCTACGAATCGGCGGAGGTCGGAGTACTTTCGGCTGTACCGGGAGACGAGGCAGGGGTGCCCCCTGTCCCCCTTGTTGTTTGCACTGGCAATTGAGCCTCTGGCCATGGCACTAAGGGAGTCCAGGAAATGGAGGGGACTGGTCCGGTGGGGAGAGGAACACCGGGTGTCGTTGTATGCTGACCTGCTGCTGTATGTGGCAGATCCAGTGGAGGGGATGGCGGAGGTCATGCAGATCCTAAGGGAGTTTGGGGACTTTTCGGGGTATAAACTCAACGTGGGGAAGAGCGAGCTCTTTGTGGTGCATTCAGGGGACCAGGCAAGGGGGATAGACGAGCTACCGCTGAAGAGGGCGGAAAGGAGCTTTCGGTACCTAGGGATCCAAGTAGCTAGGAGTTGGGGGGGCCCTGCACAAGCTCAATTTGACGTGGTTGGTGGAGCAGATGGAGGAGGAATTTAAAAGATCGGATATGCTGCCACTCTCACTAGCGGGTAGGGTGCAGTCGGTCAAAATGACGGTCCTCCCGAGGTTCCTCTTTGTGTTCCAGTGCCTTCCCATTATGATCCTCAAGGCCTTTTTCAAACGGGTAAGTAGGAGCATCATGGGTTTTGTGTGGGCGAATAAGACCCCGAGGGTGAAGAGAGTGTTTCTGGAGCGTAGCAGGGACAGGATGGGGCTGGCGCTGCCGAATTTGTGCGGCTATTATTGGGCAGCCAATGTGGTGATGATCCGTAAGTGGGTAATGGAGGGAGAGGGGGCGGCGTGGAAGAGGTTAGCGATGGCGTCCTGTGTGGGCACGAGCCTGAGGGCGGTAGTGACGACACCGCTGCCGCTCTCGCCGACAAGGTACACCACGAGTCCGGTGGTGGCGGCGATGTTGAAGATCTGGGGGCAGTGGAGGCGACACAGGGGCGAGGTGGGAGCCTCGGTTTGGTCCCTGATTCAGGAGAATCATCGGTTCGTCCCGGGAAGGATGGAAGAGGGGTTTCGGAGCTGGCATCGGGCAGGGGTTAGAGGAATGGGGGACCTGTTCATCGATGGGACGTTTGCGAGCCTAGGGGCGGTGGAGGAGAAGTTTGGGCTACCCCCGGGAAACGCTTTCAGGTACATGCAAGTGAGGGTGTTTGTGAGGCGGCAGGTGAGGGAATTCCCGCTGCTCCCGGCACAGGGGATTCAGGATAGGGTGATTTCGGGTGTATGGGTTGGAGAAGGCAAAGTTTTGGCGATTTACCAGGAGCTGAAGGAAGAGGAGGAGGCCTCGGTGGAGGAGATAAAAGGCAAGTGGGAGGAGAAGCTTGGGGATGAGATAGATGAGGGTCTGTGGCTGATGCCCTGAGTAGGGTTAATTCTTCCTCCTCTTGCGCCAGGCTCAGCCTAATACAGTTCAAAGTTACTCACAGAGAGCATATGACAGGGGCGAGGTTGAGTAGGTTCTTTGGGATGGAGGACAGGTGTGGGAGGTGCTCGGGAAGCCCGGCAAGTCATGTCCATATGTTCTGGCCGTGCCCGGCACTGGAGGGGTTTTGGAGGGGTTTTGCGAGGACTATGTCCAAGGTGGTGAAATCCCGGGTCAAGCAGAGCTGGGGATTGGCATTATTTGGGGTAACGGACGAGCTGGGAGTGCAGGAGGCGAAAGAGGCCGGTATTCTGGCCTTTGCATCCCTGGTAGCCCGGCGGAGGATTTTGCTATTATGGAAAGATGCGAAGCCCCCTAGTGTGGAAGCTTGGATCAATGACATGGCAGGGTTCATCAAGCTGGAGAGGATAAAGTTTGCCTTGAGAGGGTCTGTGCAGGGGTTCCTCAAGTGGTGGCAACCGTTCCTAGACTATCTCGTGGAGCGTTAGGAGGAGGTCAGCAGCAGCAGCCCAGGGATGGGGGTCTTTGGGGGGGTTTTGGGTGGGTGGGGGGGGGCTTCCCTATTGGTGTTTTTAAATGTCATATGGGGGGTTATTGTATATGGGGGAAATCCAATGTATAATTTTTGATTGCTGTGTTTTTGTTTCTTTCTTTTTGTTGGGGGGGGGGGTTTGCTGAAAATATATATATTTTTTAAAAAAGGTATTACATTGGCTAGAAGGATCAACTGGAGTATCTTCCTGCTGTTACGAAAATCGGGAGAGCACACCTCGTGTGAAAACGTTTCAGTCTATAAATGCCACTTTTTGGTAAACGAGAACCATTCAACCCCCCACCCCCCATATGGAACGATGGCCGGTATACGTAGAGCTTCTTCAAGGCAAACAAAATCGGGGGGGAGGGGGGAGGAACAGAAGTGGGTAAATCTACTAATGGCCTGTGGGACTCCCACTTACAACATAATTAGCAATTTGATTTCTCCAGATGCCCCTGACTCCAAAACATTCAAGGAGTTGGTGGAGTTATTGAAAGGTCATTACCACCAGAAGCCCTAGATAGTCATACACTGTTCCAAGTTCAATCCGACAACAGCCGGTTATGGGTGTTTGAGATGGGGGTTGGTACCAGGAGCACAGTGCTACTTACACACCCTGGCTGCCCTGAGGAAATCATACAGTTTCTTGCAACACTGCTGTCCGGTCCTTGTCGTGGGGCCATTGGTGCTCATGGCCTCTGCAACCTGTAACTTGGCCCACTGCATGGCAGCAGGTGGCAACCTCCTTTGCACCCTGGGAAACAGGGTAGCCACCTCTCCTCCATGGCGTCCAGTAGGGTCATGAGCTCTGCATCCTCTAAATGGGGTGCTGCTCTTCTTGCTGCCATCTTGTTGGCTGGGATGAGTGTGTGTGGGGAGTGGAGTGCTTATATGTGGCTTGTCAGCCTCTTGAGTGCCAATCCCAACTCCGGTGAATTGGACACTGTTTTTTATTGGAAGTGCGCTAGTTCTACATGGCACCAGTGTAGCCCATTTGTGGATCCTTAATTGCTCCAGGACCGGCACCACTTCTATGGTTGGAGGGCACCACCAATTCAGTCCCAGTATCAGCATTTAGTCTCTGAAACAGAGAATTCAGCCCCAGGACTTTGATCAGCTGTAGTTCTAGCAAGACAGTGGGAATTGCTTACTAGCCAGATACTCATTAGACATTCAAAATCCTAGTGGAGGATGAAATAACCCCAACTCTTCTTGATTTCCTTCTGGAAACGTGTTAAAGGTTTTGGAGATTTAAAAGATCAAAGAAATTGGATTACTTGGTCTGCATCAATGACTGCAAGAGATGCCAATAAAATTTATTTCTGAGGATATACAGACAGGAGTTTTAAAAACTGATTCTGCCAGGCCGAATCAGGAGGAAAAAAACATCACAGTTATCTAGAAACACTGCTGGGAGAGAGAAGTAAAGATTTCTCTCTCCTTTTGTCTGAAGCTCAAAGAGCATTTTCAACGAAGTGCAGACCAAAACAAAGTCAACTCCAGAATTCTGCAGGAAACCAATTAACTCCAAAGGACCACAATGTTCAACAATCTCCCCCTCAAAGACAAGCAAAGGACGTTATTTACATTCTTTTAACTTTTTATTGGACTCTTACTTTCTTACTTCTGATATCTGTGTGCGCATGCATGTGTGTGATCACATTTTTATTATTATTGCTCACGTTTAATAACGAATAAACTTACACTTCCTTTGGCCCAAGGAAACATGTTTTGATTAGCTTCTTATTAACAAATAAATACATTTGGATTGGAAAAGGCATTTACAGGGAAAATACTTTTAAAAATAACTTTTGTGACCAACTGAGGAGACTGTAAAAAAAGGGGAGCCAATTCGCTCCTCCTCCATCGGGCATAACAAAATCAAACATTTTCCTCCAACAGATTGGAGGAAAGTACCATTTAAATTAACAATAAATGCTAGCCTGGCATTTATGCCCGCATCCCATGAATTTAAATTAATTTTTAAAATGTGCTGGAAATGACACAATGCATTCCTCTTGCTAACTCACCCAAAATGGCATTAGAATATGAGGCTGGGATTTCCTGGCCCTGCTGTAGTGGGACCCGACATGTCGGATGCGGCAGCCAAATGTCCACTGGTTTTCAGTGGGACTGGATAATCTCGGTGGTGGACAAGGATAGAAACTCCCACCTCCAGTTATGTGTTCTGATCCCAGTAGGGAAACCATAAGCCAAAATAACCAAAGTTATTGAATGACCACTAAATAAAGAAATTACCAACAAAATTTCACTTTCGCTCACATCAGAACCAACATCAATTAAACATGAAGTAACAGGCAAATTATACTCCAAATAAAAGTGTAAATATCATTTTAAATAGTTGCTCCCAAAACTGTGCGTCTTACACAGCCACAAGTATTCCCCTTCAGCATGTATGGTATAATGTAGCTAACCAGTTCCACAATATGTTGTTCTTTATTTACATAGAGTCAGGCGTCCTGTCCAACAACAGGTTTCACTGCCACGTTTCACAGGTATGATTATCATCAGCAAGGCATACTTTTATGAATCCTCGCTCATCACATCATCACAGTCCTGATGGTATAGCTCTCCAGAATTGTTTTTCAACTGACTAACCAATAATATCCTGGTTTACAGTTTGGCCAATTCTGGTAAAACAGTTATTTTGTATGTCTGAGCTTTTCACACAGTCTTCCAGGTTTAGACCTTTTTAGCCAGTTCTCACATTGCCTCCATGTGTCCCTCCTTCATTTTCTGCCAAATAGAAAAACTGACCTCTTCCTGAGAGAGATTGACTTCTTCTCCTTACAAAACTCCTGCGTGGTCCTCTCTCTGTCTCTGCTTTCTCATTGTGTCTATATCTGTGCCGATTACCTTCGGCATTCAGCTTCTGTTTCTTGTGACACTTCTTTGCGTCTTTCCAAATGGCTTCCGTCTTTTTTTCCCTCCTGTAGGTACAGCTTCCAAGAGTCGCGATAATACGGACCAGTATTTCTTATTATCCAGGAAAATCACAGTTGTTTTACAAGTGATGCAAACTCTTAAAAGTCCTTAAAAATCAAACATTCTTAAAAACAACTAGAGATTCCACAGACATTTGAAGGAAATGATAAATTATCTTTACTGTACTGCTTACAGGTCAAAGAATGTCACATACTGGTTTGCACACTGCAAAGAGGCTCCTGCCTATTCCTAGAATATCACAACTTCCCTCTAGAGGGATTCAGCAAAGTTGCTCTGGCTGGTAATGGAGACAAGGCTGTTAAGAGCTATACTACAATTTCAGTGCATTCCTGTTCTACCCCACTCAAAAAGGGACCAAACGTTAGCCCTGGCCTCTCTGAATGACTTGCCGAACCTTTCCCCACTTTTGCTTTTTGTGCCGAAACCAGGTTGGCATCTTTAAAGTTAAATTGCAAATTTAAAGTGGGTTACACTGTGATAATTTTGTATTTCATTTTATAAACCGAGTTTTATCTATTCATGCTCTTCAGGTTGGTGGAATCATGTTGTCTATGAACGCTGTCCGTGGTTAACGAGGGCTACATTTCTTCAGGATTAGAAAGGTTCTGTCTCTAACTCTGTCTCTCCGGGGCAGCGCTCGATGATAGAAACATGTCTTGTTACCTCCAGAACTGAGTGGGAAGTGTGTAAGCAAGTTAAGGACTATAGAATGCAAGTCCTACACTACAGCCCAAAGTCAAATATAACTAGGTTTATTGAGAACAATTATCTATTGTGCAAACCTTTTTAAATAATAGCTTCTGTTAATGAAGTTTTGCTTAATTGGTTTAAAATACCACCTTTACAACTGCCTGGGTTTTACTCATGGTGAACATGTACTGTTTAAAGCTGACATTTTTACAATACAGAAAATAAAGCAGACAAACCAATAAAACAAGAAGTAATAAAACCGAGTGTTATGGTCAGAGACAGTGTGGTGTCATGGGGAAAGGAATTATCTCCCAATTCAGAGATGCTTCTTGACCAGTATCATTTAAGGTAGAATAATTTTGATGATTTGCTAAAATTGAATGTGTCCATTCCACGTTTGATACAAACAGATTTTGTGAAAACTCTTGTGATTGAGCAAGCAGCATTATCCTGCAGATGTAATGCACTAAAGTCGCAACACTTTTACCTTTCTGAGGCAAACTGCTGTATTTTGCTATGGTCATTCATTCCGGGTTTTTTGGATCGTGTATTCACCCTGTTGGGGCATTAGTCCCTCTGCTGCTCTGATCCTGATCAGTTCCAAGCCGTCATCCAATTTACTTTGAAGTTTGAAAACATTTCCTCAGATTAGTGGAAGTTGTGGTTTGAAGGAGTATTTAAAAAATCCACAGGCAGCACTCTCGGCACATCTACACGATGTTGCGCAAATTCTGCAATGCAGTCATTCCACTGATCCATAAAGATGTGGATTGGTGTCACTGCTTTGCACTTATTGAAATGGCCTGGGACTGAGGTAATTAGTAGGGCAAGAGAGAATGTGGCAAATGCAGACGTTCTGACTAATAGAAGCCCAAGCATTTTTGGGCCGGTAAGAAAGAATGCTGCACTTTGTAAAAGAAAGCTGGGAGAGACTTACAAAATAATCATGTACTTATTTTCATTTATTAAAACCTGGAGTCACCCAGTTGGCTCTAATCACTGCTGATAGTTGGAACGAAAGTCCCCCTTCGTGTGGTTAGCAGAGCTGAGTTCCATTCAAGGCATGTATACATCCCATTGCTATTGAAAACTGCTTATTCAGCAGATTCCACTTTTACAAGCAGCTGCTTTGTGTGTGAAGGCCAGGCTGCCCTTTGTGCGCTGCATTTACTCTTCTGCCTGAGGGAGCACTTTTTAAAAAGAATTTGTCAATTTTGTTGATCAGTTGCTGGAACAGGATCTGTATGAATGAATACTTTTTCCAACCTGAAAGTAAAACAGTCTTAAAATGTAAAAGGGAACAAAATCAGGCTTTGTTTGGGGCATTAACTGATTGGTACGATAAGGCGATTTTACATTCAAGTTCATGCAAATTCCTAGGCAAATGTGTGATTTAAAAAAAAAGATATGATGACAAATAGTAAAGGTTAATAGTTATAAGAAATTTCCCAGAAAAATGAATGGAGTCAAACCATCAAAATTCTAATAAGAACAGCTTTTGACTTCAGTCCACATACATTAGCAATCCTGCTCACAATTTCTCGCTTTGCCTGGCTCTTCTTTCCTTCCGCACAGTTTTTCTCATGATCGCTATTTCTTCATTTTTGCTGCAGTCTTTTAATTTCCCTTTTTCCGCTTGTGGAAGTTTCAGTCCTGCATCACTGGTAGCTCTGGTATCGTGTCAGAGGTTGAGTTCAATACCCATCCAGGGACCTCAGCATGTAATCCAGTCCAGTACGGATAGGCTTAAACATGTGAACCGTCACAAATGACAATAAGCTGCAGCTTTGTCTGCCCTATCGTTAAAGATGGCGTAGGTTTCGAGCAAGGTCAGAGGAAATAACATGTGGATACAATTGGTGCAATCAATTTGCACACAGCAAGGTTCCCCGATTAATAATGAGTAAATGATGAGAAAGGCTGCTATTTGGTATAGGGAAGTATTAGCCAGGACACTCTCCAGTGCACTTATTTGAATTGTGGCATAAGAAAGTGCATGTTCTTGTTGTCATGGAGGAAGACATAGAACATACAGTGCAGAAGGAGGCCATTCAGCCCATCGAGTCTGCACCGACCCACTTAAGCCCTCACTTCCACCCTATCCCCGTAACCCAATAACCCCTCCTAACCTTTTTGGTCACTAAGGGCAATTTATCATGGCCAATCCACCTAACCTGCACATCTTTGGACTGTGGGAGGAAACCGGAGCACCCGGAGGAAACCCACGCAGACACGGGGAGAACGTGCAGACTCCGCACAGACAGTGACCCAGCGGGGAATCGAACCTGGGACCCTGGCGCTGTGAAGCCACAGTGCTATCCATTTGTGCTACCGTGCTGCCCCTGATATTAGATCGGGATTCTCCGTCCAGCGGTGCTGGACCCGGGAACCACGATTGGGCGGAGAATCATGCGAGCCGAAAGTTGTGGCGACGGAATGTCATGCTCCGGTGCCTCGACAGCGGAGTCAATGCATTCTACTCTGCATGTACAGTGAACGCCATTGGCATATCATTAATGGGCCCGACCCAGTATTCTCCGGGGCTTCCATGATGCTCCGCTTCCCCCAATGAGGAATTACCGACAGAGAGGTTCACTTGTGGTTTTAAAAGTCAGGAACCACGGCAGCACAGTGGCACAGTGGGTAGCACTGCTGCCTCACAGCGCCAGGGACCCGGGTTCAATTCCAGTCACTGTCTGTGTACAGTTTTCATGTTCTCCCCGTGTCTGCGTGGGTTTCCTCTGGGTGCTCCCTTTTCCTCCCACAGTCCAAAGATGTGCGGGTTAGATGGATTGGCCATGATAAATTGCCCCTTAGTGTCCAGAGATGTGCAAGTTAGGTTATGTGGTTACAGGGATAGGATGGGGTGGATGGGTGAGTGGGCATATGTAGAGTGTTCTGTCGAAGGGTCGGTGCAGACTTGATGGACCAAATGGCCTCCTTCTACACAGTAGGAATTCTATTCTATGATTCTATGAAACAGGCACCATGGCTGCTGAGGGAGAAATGAGGTAAGACATGTTCCCAGAGTGCGACTGTTAGCTGCTGTAGCCACCTAAAATGGCTGATTCCCTATTAATTTGGCCAAAACCCGATTTAAAATGGCTCACCGAAAAGGCTGATGGGAAAAGCAGCCAACAGGACACAAACGGACAGCTGCAGACAGAATAGCATATTCGGCTCTGGGGAAGTCGGCCCAGATCGATACTCAAGACCATTAGCAGCACATCAACCCAGACATCTGCAGTTTAATCGGCTATCCCCGGGAACAATTGCAACATATGAATGCTGGGCCAGACCTGTCGGCGCCTGCAGTGGCCGAAACAAAGACAGGTGAACGACCACCCCCCGATCGAGGAATCACCCCGTTATTGGACATATCGAACCCAGTGATTGGGAACAAGTCCAATCACTTGGGACTCAGGGTCAAGGGCCGCCCCGAGAGGCGGGAAGCCCCTGGGCCCTATAAAGTAAGGGGCCATGTTCAGATCGCTCTCTCTCTCCCTTCTTCTCCTGCTCGAGACCTTCGCAAGAACATCAACAAAGAAACAGTAAGTTTGACTCCAGCGATCGCTACTCGATAGAGATTCCGAGCCATCGACCTGTATCAGCCTTTTTGAATCCCGCGGGCCAGATCCGATTCGATAAGCCATTCGTTTCCCTGACCTGGTGGGCCGTTCCTAAAGTTAAGTATTGGCCAGTAGTGATAGGTTTCTATATAGATAGTAGGATTATTGTGTAAGCATTACTTGTATATAATAAATGACCGTTGATTTCAATCTTACTAAGCGGTGTGCTGACTTATTAATCATAACTTGAGCTTGAACCACGTGGCAGTATCAGAAAGATACCTGGCGACTCATGAGCAAAGGTGACATAATCAGAGCATCTCGATGATGGTGGCGAATCCCGCTGCCTGGGCATCGGGTGATGGGCGTGGTCCACATTGAAGTGGATGTATTGTGCCCACTGGGCATGTAGGGCCTCCGTGATGGTGTGGATGCACCTGTGGGCTGAGGTCTGTGAGATTCCAGACAGGTCCCCACTCGGCTCCTGGGAAGACCCCATGACGTAAAGGGGGTTGCTGAGTGAGTGCTTGCTACGGGGAGTAAATTTTTAAAAAACTTACTATTGGCGGTTTTCAGCTGAATCCGGTCGGAGTGAGGACAGAGTGACTGCTGGGTAAGTAGTTAAGATTTAAATTGTTTGCGCTGGCCCATAACAGCTGATTGCTGTTATCGTGCGGGGCGCAGTGGTTGCTGATTAAGTGTTTTATTTTTACCTGTATTTAGGTTGGGCGGTTCCTAAACCCGGGATACTACACTTGTAGTGTCCCCCACCCTTCCACCTCCTCTAACCTAAGGGGTTGAGTGAATATCAGGTAAGCTCTTTCTTTCTTGTTCTTGTTTTTATCCACAAGTTATCTAGGGGGGATGGCAGTGCAATGTTACTCCTGCAGAATGTTTGAGGTGAGGGACACCGTCAGTGCCCCTGCTGGTTTCACATGTGGGAAGTGCACCCATCTCCAGCTCCTCAGAAACCGCGTTAGGGAACTGGAGCTGGATGAACTTCGGATCATTCGGGAGGCAGAGGTGGTCATAGATAGTAGATTCAGGGATGTGCTTACTCCAAATAATCAAGATAGATGGGTGATGGTGAGAGGGGCTGGGAGGAAGCAGTCAGTGTAGGGATCCTCTGTGGTCGTTCCCCTCAGTAACAAGTATACCGTTTTGGATACTGTTGAGGGGGACGACCTAGCAGGGGTAAGCCACGGTGAACGGATCTCCAGCACTGAGTCCGTCCCTGTGACTCAGAAGGGAAGGAGGGAGAGCAGGAGAGCAATAGTTATTGGGGACTCGATAGTTAGAGGGACAGATAGACGGTTCTGTGGCAACGAAAGAGACTCACGGATGGTATGTTGCCTCCCGGGTGCCAGAGTCCGTGACATCTCGGACCGTGTTTTCAGAAGCCTTAAGGGGGAGGGGGAATAGTCACAAGTCATGGTACACATCTGGGCTGGTTTCTCCGGTCGCCGACGGCAAAATTGCGGACTGCGATTGGCCGGAATATCAAAGTTCTTGACCAAATTGGGGGTGGCAGCGCTTTAGCGATGCTCTGCCCCCTCCAAAGCAGCGTACTCAGAGAGTATGGCGCGCGACCTATCGACGGCCTTAGGACATTGCCTCAGGCCCACACTCTGATGCTCCGCCCCTGACCGGCCGAGTTCCCGACGGCATCGGTCGCGTGTGGTCTTATCCATCGGGACTCGGCATAGCGGCTGGGTACACAGGCCAGCACCTCCTCAGTCGGGAGAGGGCCGATCCACGTGCAGGCGGGGCATTATCAGGGGCTGGGTGCACTGTGGGGGAATGGTCTGGGGCATGCGAGCCGGGCAAAGGGGGTGACTATTTTGCGGGCAGAGTCCGTGAGTGGTCGCCGCCATACGCACACGTGGCCACGGAGCCGGCAATTCTCCGAGCCATATTGGAAGCTAGAACCGGGTGCTCTACGCATGCATTGATGCTAGCCCCCACCAAACGGAGGATCAATGGCCGTTTTATGCCATTTGTTCTGTCATAAAACACCACCATTCCCACGCCGGCGTGGAGACATAGCCTCAAAATCGGAGTCTCCATCCCGCTGTCCATAATTCCTCCTTGTGGAGGTCCTGGAGAATACCGGGTCAGGTCGTCTAATGATATGCGAATGGCATTTACTGTACGTGCAAATCAGAACGCATCAACAGCGTTGTTGAGGAACTGGAGCATGGCTTTCTGACGGCCGCCCGGTGCCAGCCATGATTTTGGCCTCCTGACCGATTCTCCACCCAATCGCCTTTCCTAATTTCAGCGATGGCCGAAGTTGAATCCCGACCTATGAAACAGAGAATCCGGCTTATTAATTCTTCATTGTGTTTTGTGCCTTTTAAGATTAAGGTCGTGATTCTCCGTTTGCTGACGGCGAAGTTGTGAAAGCGATTGGGCGCAGAATAGCTTCTGATGCCAAAATCACGGTAGGCACCAGTTTGATTCCAAATCATCAAACTGGCGCCCCAAAAATGGTATAAATGCATCGCTCGCCGCGCGGGGTAATAATACAGTAGGCATATCATTATTGGCCAGGATTGAGAGAACACCAAAGTATATCATGGAGTTCACCTGACCCACAACTTTAAATAGATTTTGGTTATGGGAGCACAAGGGCCCACTTTACAGGTGTGATGCAACAGAGATCTAAAGTATGTTTAAACAAAAACAATGTTCATTCTATGAATCCAGATAACATTTTAGAAGCACACAGTAAACTATGTTCTAGCTTCCAACTACCAACATATCAACTACAACACTGATAATCCCCACAGATACAATACTCTATAGGTAACCCTTAATAACTTTCCGAACAACATCCATAAGTCAAAAAACCCTTTTTAACAAAGACAGTCAGCGGGACTCTCCGATCCCCTGCCGGGTCGGAGAATCCCTGGGCGGGGGGGGGGGGGGGGGTGGTATGAATCCCGCCCCGACGCCCTAACGCCGGCTGCCGTATTCTCCGACGCCAGTTTTCGGGCAGGGGCTGGGTTCACGCCACGCCGGTCGGGGGCCGTTGGCAGCACCCCCCACGGCAAGTCTCCGGGCCCCAATGGTCCGAGTGGCCATCCGTTTCTGACCAGTCCCACCGACGTGGATTAGACATGGTCCCACATGGTGGGATCTGGCAGGTATGTCGGCTGGTGCAGTCCTCGGGGGGGGGGGGGGGGGGGGCGTGGCCCCCACAGTGGCCTGGCCCGCGATCGGGGCCCACCGATCTGCAGGCGGGCCTGTGCCATGTGGGCACTCCTTCCTTCCGTGCCGGTCCCTGTAGGGCTCCGCCATGGCTGTCAGGAGAAGACAACCCCCTGCGCATACGCCAGAATACGCCGGACGGTCTGCGCATGCGCGGAACCATGCCGGCGGTTCTGCGCATGCGCGAGATTATGTCGGCCCTTCGCGCATGCACTAACTCGCGCCGTCCCTTCAGTGCTGGCTGGCACAGCGCCAACCCCTCTGCCATCCACCTAGCCCCTGGAAGTGCGGAGAATTCCGCGCTTTCAGGGGCTGTTGATGCCGGAGTGCTTCGCACCGGTTTTCCCGCCGGCGTGGAGTCTTAGTCCCTGGACAGGAGAATCCTGCCCAGTAGGTTTGCATTCCTTACAGAAACAGGCATTACTTTGAAATCATCAGGTGATCTGGAGACATTCTTTAGTAGGCAGAGAGAGAAATGAAAATACACCTTTTAACTTGAATGCAGCTCCCCAACTGAAAACGAAACCAAGACACAAAGCAGCTTCCAGTTCAAAAGAAAAGGAAAAAACAGAATCACATTCCAGCTCCACCCACACATTGTTCATCACTGCAGCTATTTGATAAACATTCATTTCTTCAAGGGACCCGCACATGACACCTCCCCCCCCCCCCCAAAATAAAAAAACATTTTTCACCTTTTCACTTTCCATTAAGAAATATGGACCGTATACATACTTTATTGTTTAACAAAACAAAATACACAAACATTTATAATAAAATAGTCCATTTTAATTCTTCTTCCTCCACTGAGGCTTCTCTTCACTACATCCGTGACAAAGCATAGGCTATCACGTTTTCTCATTCTGCCACATGTATTATTTTTCAATGAAATGGCTGTAACAATAAACTCCATTAAAACAGTCTGGCAATGTTATTCCGGAATCGCTCAAAAAATGACAATGGATTATGATCAGTATATATAATTGTGTCAGATGGATTGCTGGTAATATAGTTTTGAAAATGTTGCAAAGCCAGCACCAAGCTCAATGTCTCCTTCTCAATCGTTGAATACTTCTCTTGGTGCTTAGTTAATTTCTTTGAAAAATAACTAATAGGCCGCTCTAGTCCTTTGTCGTCTTTTTGTAAGAGCATCGCACCTACGCCCACATCACTCGCATCAGCTGCCACTTTGAAGGGTTTGGTATAATTTGGGATGGCTAACACAGGAGCAGTGGTCAACACAGCCTTCAGGCTGTCAAATGCCTGTTGACACTCCGCTATCCACTGATATTTGCTACACTTCTATGGCAAGTCCGTCAGTGGAGCAACGACAGTGCCAAGATTCAGCACAAATTTCCGGTAAAATCCACTCATGCTCAGGAATCGCATTATTTCCCTTTGTGTCGAGGGTATTGGAAACTCCCCAATAACTTATTTTTTCACATCCCGTAGGACCATTCGACCCTGTCCGATTGTATGGCCAAGGAAAGTGACTTCGGCTTTTCCAAATTCACTTTTGGCTAGGTTTACCACAAACCTGCCTCCTGAAGTTGATCGAATAACTCCATCAGATGCTTCAAATGTTCTGCCCATGCCTGACTAAAAATTACCAGATCGTCGATGTATACCGCACAATTGAGTAATCCTAAAACGACTTTGTTAGTTAACCGTTGAAATGTGGTTAGAGCATTTTTCATGCCAAATGGCATAACTTTGAATTGATATTTACCATCTGGAGTCACAAAAGCTGAAATTTCCTTTGCCCTTTCGGATAAAGGTACCTGCCAGTAACCTTAAAGTAAATCCAGTTTGGAAATAAAAGTTGACTGTCCCACCTTCTCAATGCAATCATCCAAATGTGGGATAGGATAAGAATCCGTTCTTATGACTGCATTAACCTTTCTATAGTCCACACACACTGTTGGGTACCATTCGGTTTTGGTACCATCAATATGGGTGAGCTCCATTGGCTGCAACTCAGTTCAATTATGCCATTTTCAAGCATACTTTCAATTTCCTTGTTAACATGTGCCAATTTTAAACGCTTACAACGTTTAATTGGAACAGCATTTCCCACATCTACATCATGTATAGCCATTTTATTTCCCAACTTATCTCCACAAACGTACCCATGTGATATCAATAACTTTTTCAGGCCAGTCTGCTTTTCCCCTGGAAGGTAACTCAACAATTTATCCCAATTTTTAGGAACATCCTCATTTTCCAAGTTAATTTGAGGGATGTCAAATTCAAAGTCATCTGGATTCGGTTCTTCACTTTGAGTTAGAATTCTTAAAACCTCCTCCTTTTGCTCTCCTTCCCTTTCAAAGAAGACCTTTTAAGCATATTCACATGACACACTCGGTGAGTTTTCCTTCTATCTGCCGTTCTTACCACATAATTCACCTCATTTAATTTCCTTTCAATCTGATAAGGTCCACAAAACCTTGCTTTTAAAGGTTCACCGATCACTGGTAACAATACTAAAACTTTATCTCCACTGGCAAAACTACGAACTTTTGTTTTCTTGTCTGCTACCCGTTTCATCACATGTTGCGCAACCTTTAAATGTTGTCTAGCCAATTCCCCTGCTCTATTTAATCATTCCCTAAATTTTGACACGTAATCCAATAATGTAAGTTCTGATTTCTCACTCACCAATTTTTCCTTAATCAATTTAAGTGGTCCTCTTACCTCATGACCAAAAATTAGTTCAAAAGGACTGAATTTGGTTGACTCATTAGGTGCACCCCTAATTGCAAACAGTATGAATGGAATTCCTTTATCCCAATCCTTTGGATAACCTTGACAATAAGCCCTCAACATTGTCTTTAATGCATGATGCCACCTTTCTAACGCGCCCTGTGATTCTGGATGGTACGCAGTTGATTTAAATTGTTTTGTTCCTAAACTATCCATAACTTCTTTGAATAACCTTGAGGTAAAATTTGATTCTTGATCCGATTATATTTCTGTGGGTAGTCCATATCCATTAAAGAATTTAAATAACTCCTCCACAATCTTTCTAGCTGTAATATTGCATACTGGAATGGCCTCTGGAAACCTAGTAGACACATCCATTATAGCCAAAAGATATTGATTCGCCTTTTTGTTTTTGGAAACGGTCCTTCGCAATCAATTAAGGCCCTTGTAAAAGGTTCCACAAATGCTGGAATGGGTATTAAGGGTGCTGGTTTTATCACTGCTTGAGGTTTCCCTATCACTTGACATGTGTGACATGATCACCAAAATTTAACTACACCTTTATGGCCAGTAAAATGTTTTTGGATTTTAGCTTGAGTTTTCCTTACTCCCAAATGACCTCCCACTGGTACCTCATGTGCTACTCACAATACCTCCTTCCTATACCCTACCGGCAATACCACTTGATGAACTTCTGCCCACTTTTCATACGCCTGCATATGTGAAGGTCTCCATTTTCTCATCAAGACTTCATTTTTACGGTAATAACATTCTGGTATACACTCAGATTCCTTTTCCGTGAATGCTTTCTGATACATCTGTTTTATTTCTGTATCTTTCGGTTGTAACTCCGCCAATTTTCCTGAACTAAAAATATCCGCCTCATCCGCCATCTGTTCTTTTCCAACCATCTGATCAAAAATCGTATCTGATAATTGACCTTCAACTTTATCTTCACTCTTTGATTTCTCCTCTTGTCTTAACCTGTGACTTTGCGACCTTGTTACTACACATCTGGAAACAACCCAGGATATTCGTCCTTTCCACTAGCTTGTCAACCACAGTAGTTTCTATATTACTCCTACTACCACTTCACCACTCTTCATTGGACTTTCCAGCCTTACCTTATATAATGGAACACAACCCTTCTCAACCTGAATTCCACATTTTTACACCTTTTCTGGCAATATTCCTCCCAAACTACATAACTCCTCATCTCTTACCATCAAAGACTGACTATCTCCCGTATTTCTTAAAATTGTGACTTCTTTACCTACTCCTTCTGGTGCACATGAGTAAACTTTACCCACAGAAGTAAATTCTTTAAAGAGATCTGGCACCTTCTTATCAATCACCTCTTGATCAGGCTGTACAATCTTTTGCACATCCTTCGCTTCACTTGAACTTTCCATTACCACTTTAACTAACCCCACTGTCTTATCCTGTTTTATCACATCAGCCTTCCCAGTGCTTTTCTTCATCCATTAACACCATTTTACATGGCCTAGTTTATTACAGTGAAAACTTTTGAAACTTTTCATTTCTCTTGCACCCTCCTGGATTTCTTTTTTAATCTGAGGTACACTCTCCTTATTATCTCCCGTCAGATTTCCTTTACCTCTACCATTTGTGTATTTCTCTTTTCCCCAGTCTATACCCTCACAAGCTGAAACTGATGTCGGAAACCAAACTTTGATGAAATGAAATGAAAATCGCTTCTTGTCACAAGTAGGCTTCAAATGAAGTTACTGTAAAAAGCCCCTTGTCGCCACATTCCGGCGCCTGTTCGGGGAGGTTGTTACGGGAATCGAACCGTGCTGCTGGCCTGCCTTGGTCTGCTTTCAAAGCCAGCGATTTAGCCCTGCTAATTCATAGTCATTGCCATGTCTGCTGCTAACCTCGCAGTTTTAACCCTCTGCTCTTCCACGTGAGTTCTCACTACATCAAGAATTGAATTTTTAAACTCCTCCAAAAGCATAATTTCTCTGAGAGTTTCATACGTTTGGTCTATTTTCAAAGCCCTTATCCACCTATCAAAATTACTCTGTTTGATCCTTCTAAACGCCATGTATGTTTGACCAGGTTCTTTCCTTAAATTTCTAAACCTTTGTCTCTAGCCATTAGGCATTAGTTCATATGCACCTAAGATGGATTTTTTCAACTCCTCATATGTCACAGATACCTCCTCTGATAGTGATGCAAACACTTCACTGGCCCTACCTACCAGCTTTGTTTAACTCAGTAATACCCACATGTCCTGTGGTCATTTCATTTGTTTGGCTACCATCTCAAATGAAATGAAAAAGGCTTCTACCTCCTTCTCATCAAGCCATGGCAATGCTCAGACATATTTAAATAGATCCCCACCAAGCCTTTGCCTATGACGCTCTTTCTCTTTATCCTCATCACTATCCTCAACTGTACGTTTCCCTTTACATCTGCCAGTTTTAACTGACTGTCATGGTTCATGGCCATTTTCTGAAGTTCAAACTCTCTCTCCCTTTCCCTTTCCTCGCCCTCTTTTTCCCTTTTCTCTCTCTCTCTTTCCCTTTTCTCGCTCGCTCTTTCTCTCTCTTTTTGTTTTTCCCTGATCTGTACCTCCCTTTCTCTTTCTTGTTGTTCTTCTAGGGCTATTATTTCTTTCTTCTCTCTCCTTTTCTTCTTCCCTCATTGCGTACTAAACCTGCTTTAATTCTTTTTCATGTTCAAGTTGTTTAATCTGTAACTGAATTTTTTGCCATTTCTAATGAGTCAGACTGTATCTCAGGCAATTTTAAAAGCTCAGCTACCACCGTAAGCACCTCTTCTTTTCGTGTGCTGTCAGGTAATGTTAGCTGCAATGTTTTTGCCAATTTTTAGTCACTGTTCATAAGGTACTGCGTGTGACCTTCTCCATCCCCAAAAACTTCCGAGCCTCTGAAAGAGTCATTCTCCACAACACACTCCCTACTTAAACTGGAATACCACACCGGAAAAGCAAACACAAATATGCTCACCCCTCACTGTCTTTAAGTTCAAACAGTCAATTCAATCATGATTGATAGACTTTTTCCCCACGAGCCTCAATTTATTATGGGCCAGGGTTTAGAGAACACCAAAGTGTATCATGGAGTTCACCTGACTCACAACTTTAAATAGATTTTGGTTATGGGGAGCACAAGGGCCCACTTTACAGGTGTGATGCAACAGAGATCGAAGGTATGTTTAAACAAAAACAATGTTCATTCTATGAATCCAGGTAACATTTTAGAAACACGCAGTCAGCATCTTATCAACTACCAACAACTACCCACAGACACAATACTCTATAGGTAACCCTTAATTACTTTCCTAACAACATCCATAAGTCAAAAAACATTTTTTAACAAAGGCAGTAGGTTTGCGTTCCTTACAGAAGCAGGTATTACTTTGAAATCATCAAGTGATCTGGAGACATTCTTTAGTCTGCAGAAAGAGAAATCAAAATACACCTTCTTACTTGAATGCAGCTCCCCAACTGAAAATGAAACCAAGACACAAAGCAGCATCCAGCTCAAAATGAAAGTAAAAGACACAATCACATTCCAACTCCACCCACACAATGACATCACTGCAGCTATTTGATAAACACTCATTTCTTAAAGGGACCTGCACATGACAATATCATTAGTGGGCCTGGCACCCTATTCTCCGGGGCCCCGGAGATTCACTGTCACCGATGGGCCATGTTCCCTCCGGCATGGTTCACTTGTGCTCTCAAAAGTCATGAACCTGGCGTTGTGGATGCTGAGCAAGAGAGAGAGGAGGTAGGAAATGGCGTGGAGTGTCTGCGGGCTTCCGGCCCGGACACCGGCTGTGCTGGCTGCGGCAGGGGGCCCCTGCCAGACCCGCGGGAGGGGAGAGAGAGAGGGGAAACAGGCCGAGCAGCTGGGGTGCCCCCCACAGGTCTGGGGTGTTACCCGGGCACTGACCGCCATTATGGCAGCCATCTTGCTGCGCACACATTGAGCACCCACCTCGGCCTCTGCATCTACACAGTGTCACCGGCTGTATGAGTGCGCCCACCCCCACACCCCACTCCCCGCCACAGAGCGACACCTCCCCACCCCGATACACCCCGCCTAACCGTCCGCCACCCACCGGGGGACGACCTAGGACATTGCAGCCTCCAGTGAGGGCACTGCCAGCCAACGGTATCGCTGGCAGCAGGGATGGGCACCAGGACCGGGGGCACCGACTGTGCCGGATACCGACAGGGGCAGGTGTGCGGGAGTGGGGGAGGGACATGCGTGTGCGGGGCCCGTAATGCCAATCGGGACTACCATGTGGCCCATTGAACCTGGCTGGGTATGGGAGTCTGTTGGCCTTCCACCCCCTGCAGACAATGGCGTTTGGCATTCAACCTGCAATACTGGTCACTGTGCTGATGGTCGCAGCTCTGCGAGATGCCCTGGTAGCCGTGTAAGCGGGGGCCTCTAGGAGAGGAAGGGGAAGCTGCAGAGGCAGAGCGGGCCGCAGCAGAGCGGGCAGCAGTGGGACGGTCAGCAGAGGACCGGGCTGCAGAGGGGCAGGTGGCAGCACTCAGACTGGAAGGCCGGTCACCCAACAGGCCGAGGAGGAGGAGGTGCCAAGGTGGCACCTCATGAGGCCTCTTGTGTACCGGCACCGCCTGTCATTCGAGGACCTGCCGGACCGGGCATGCCGTCGGAGACTCCGGCTGAGCAGAAAGGCAGTGCGACACATCTGCCAGATGATGGCACACCTGGCACCGCGGGGGTATGGGGAGGACAGCCCCTCCCGGTGTCCTTCAAGGTGATGGTCGCCCTGAACCTCTGTGCCACGGGATCCTTCCAGTCGCCGAGTGGGGACTTGCCCGGGATCTCACAGACCTTGGCGCACAGTGCTTCTGCACTGTCACGGAGGTCCTATAGGCCCAGGCACCTCAATACACCCAGTTCCATGTGGCCCACCAGGATGCCCGGGCAGCAGGGTTCGCTGCCATCGCCGGGATGCCCTGGATCCAGGGGACGATAGACTGGATGCCTGCCGCCCTACGGGCACCTGCGGATAACACAAACGAAGGGGGTACCACTCGATGAACAGTCAGCTGGTCTGTGACCATCAGCTGCACATCGTGCACCTCTGCACCCGAGAACCAGGCAGTGTGCGTGACTCCTTCATCCTGGCACACTAGGTGATACCTGACATGTTTAAGGGGCACCCTCCCCGGCTGAGGGATTGGCTCCTGGTTGAGAGGGGTACCCGCTACGGCTGTGGCTGATAACAGCTATGCGGAGGCTACAGAACGATACGGTGACCCGCTACAATGACGGCCATGCAACACCATGAGTGTGATTGAACGGTGCTTCAGCCTCCTGAAAATGCACTTCAGTTGCTGGACCACTCGGGAGGGGACCTCCAGTATGAGGCTGCGATGGTAGCTCGCATCGGGATGGCCTGCTGCATCCTCCACAACATCGCACAGCAGAGGGGCGATGTGCTGGAGGAGGAGGATGAGGAGGAAGGGCAGGCCTCGTCCAGCGTGCAGGATGTGGAGGAGGCCGACGATGAGCAGGACATGGGGCCCAGGCAGGCACGGGAAGCCGCACAATGTTAACGTCAGGGCCAACGCGCACGAGACACTCTGATCGTCTCCAGGTTCACCGACTAGGAGAGAGGAGGTGGAGAGGGGGAAGGGGTGTGCTGGCCAGGGGCATGGACACCACATCCCAGACCCACACCCCCTCACTTCCCACACCGCCAAACCAGCCGCTTGCACCCCCCTCCATTATATGTACCTGCGGCGCTACAAACTGGGGGCCTTGGGTTGGCAGTGACAGCGGGTCTGGAGGGTGGGAAGTATGGTCCTCCCACAGGGCCTGCACTGCACTGGTCTCCCGCCACCCCCCCCCCCCCCCATACTCCTGGCAAGACGGTACCAGCCCACCAATCAGACAGAGCACCGAGGAGGAATTTAACGGTGTTAACAGGTGTTTATTGTGAAGAAATAGATTCTGCCTGTGCCCTAACCCCTGTGACTGAACTGTGCCCTGCACCCATGCCAAACTAACTGGTGTCTAACTTTCAGGCCTTATGGGCCCTAACACTACATCTAGGTGGTTCCCCAGATGGTACAGCAGGCATGGAGGCAGCCTGCTGTAACTCCTCCCCTGTGACAAGGGTCCCCTTGACGTGCATCTCCTGGGTCGACCCGGCCTAGATGGCTCAATTTCTCCTTGTGTGTTTCAGCTCAGAGCTGAAGGAACCGGCACAAATGGTGAAGCAATTAAAATGGGAAATCCTCAAGAGGCCAGATTCAGGGAGCTCAGCGTACTCAAAAGGTTCCAAAGCTAAATCAGATCTGGGATGAGCTCTGGTACTCCGCACTGGTCGGTAACGTCTGACTCCTGCCCACGGTACCACTTTCCACCATCCACCTGGGTGATCCCTCCATGTGAGCTGACCATTCCATCACAAGGTCCCATCGAATCCCTGGGGTGGCAGTGGTGGGGACAGTGGGAGTCAGCGGGGTGGGGGGTAACATCGGAGCGGTGAGTGCTGGTTGAACTGCGGTCCCTGGGCCACATCCACCCCCAACGCCAGCCCATTCCCCACCTGCCCCCCACCCACTCCTCTACGCCCCCTTTTCTGCCAGCCCAGACCAGTCCACACACCCTTCTGACAGAGCACCGAGGCAGACTGTAACATTGTGCACAGGCGTGTAATGTGAACAAATATACAGGTTTATGCCCGAGCCCCTAATGCTATACAGTGCCCTGCACCCGTGCCAACTTAACTGGTGTCTAGCATTTCTGGCCTGGTGGGCCTTAATGCTACGTCCAGGTGGATCCCCAGGCGGTACATCAGGAATAGAGGCGGCCCGCTGTGATTGCCACCCTGGGACCTGGGTCCCCTTTGGCTGCCATCTTCTGGCACGTTCGGGACTGGATGGGCCCAGCTGCTGCCCGGGTGTCCCAAGTGGCATGATGCAGCCCTGTTCAGCCCACTGCCATGTGATGCACCACAGACAGGAGGGGAGGGGGGGGGGAGTCTGAGGGGCTGATGTGTTCCGGCACCGCCCCTGCAGGAGTCTCCGCCACGGGTCCCATCGCCTCCTCCTCCTCTGGGTGATCGAACAAAACTCCATGGGATGGGGTGTGAGCAGAGCAAACCCCTGAGGCTCCCCTGCCACCTGGTGCTGCCAGTCCTGGATGCCTGCTCCTGTCTCGTCATGGGCCGGCAGGCTCACATATGCCCAGGTGGCACAATGAATCCATTTTAATGTGGACCGAGCCCATCAAGACGCCCAGACAGTGGAGTTTGCTGCCGCCACTGACATGCCCTGGGTCCAGGGGGTGAATGACGGGCTGCATGTCTCCCGACGAGCACCTGCAGCTGACAGGCCTCTGTGCACCAACCAAAAGGGGTTCCACTCAATGAACTTGCAACTGATATGTGACCATCAGCTGCGACTCGGACAGTGTGCATGACGCCTTCATGCTGGCACACTTGATGATTCCTGGCATGTTTGCGACGCTCAATCCTGGCTGGGGATTTTGCTCCTGGGTGACAGGGGTTATCCACTGTTGTGGCTGATGACGCCTATCCGGAGGCCACAGACCGACGCCGAGATCTGCTACAACAACGCCCAAACCGCGACGAGGTCCGTGATCGAGCGTTGTTTCGGCCTCCTGAAGATGTGGTTCAGGTGCCTGGAACGCTCTGGAGGGCCCTCCAATATGACGTTGAGAGGGTCTCCCGCAAAGTGGCGGCCTGCTGCATCCTCCACACCATCATGCAACAGAGGGGCAAAGTGCTGGAGGAGGGAGAGGAACACCAGGCATCGTCCAACGGGGTATATGTGGGGAGGAGGAGGATGGGGCACAGGTAGGCATGGGAGGCCGCACGACGTGTACGCAACGGCCAACGCGCATGGGACGCTCTGATCGCCTCCAGGTTCACTGACTGGGGAGGGGGTGGAGGGGGCGTCTAGCCAAGGGCACAGACATCACATACCACCCCATACCTCTACCCCACCAGCCAACCCCCGCCTGCAGCCCTCTGTGACGCATACCTGTCGCACTACGGGGTGGGGGCCCTGGGTTGGCAGTAAGATCGGGCCTGGTCCATGGGATGGAGGATGATGAAAACCCGTTCTGCGATGTGCTCTGATGCTCCACATCATTTGACAACATCTGACTCCTGGTCATGGCAGCACTTTCCACCTTCCACCTGGGACCTCTCCAACTGGGCCTGCAGGTACTGGATGCTCGCCAACAACTCCCCATGTAGTCCTGGCTCTGTGACTGTATCGCCACAATCGATGGAACTGTCCATTCCAGAAGCCTGAACCCATCTGGACGGCAGCTAGTCCCTGGGACCGGCCTGCCCTCTAGCCGTCCGCCATCTCGAGGATTCCTACCTGTCATGGAAATCATAATGAAGACAAATTCCTCGAGGTTCGGTTTAAGGAAATTTATTTACACAAATATACTTGTGGAGAGAGAGTGTTTCAGCTGCAAAGCCAAGGCACTGCACTCTGAGTTATGCAGTCAAAAACCATTATATTTATAGGTTGAAATAAACAACTTTGAAGAGATAAAGCTTGGGAACATACGCAAGAAGAAATATGAATGTTTTGTCCTTGGTTTAAAAACAATTCGTGTGCGCATTTTGTTGTCCTTCGGAAGAACAACTTATTATCATAATAATGCAGAGTACAAAATATTAAGCAGTATTTAGTTTACATTACTTGACCTACTTATTTTCGCTCAAAAGCAGTGTTAAAATATAGTTATTATTCCCAGCATGCTTCTAAATTGGTAACTCATTAACTTCCCTTCCACAATTCCCTCCTTGTTGATCTTTTGATCAACACCTTTTAGTAAATGATCGTGTCCTCCGTAGAGAAGGGTGGTTTTACTGTAAGTGGAACGGACGTATGACAGTTCCCTGCATGTTCTGAGCCTGGTAGCAAGGAGGCAAGGCGGCTAGGGCTGTTCTCCCGTGTTAGTACAATAAAAATATCTTGCGCAATATTAAAACAGTAACCATACGACAATCAAGATTACAATGGCGATTATAATCCAGAACACAATCCTCTATCCTGATGATCCTACCATCCAAAGCCAAAGTCCCATCCCTCATTTTTGTGTAATCTTGTTACCTCTCTACGAATATGATCCGCCAGATTATCAATTTTCTCTGAGTTATCAGGGATGTATGTGCAACAGTCACTTCCAATCAGGGCACAAGTACCTCCCTTTTCAGCTAACAAGAAATCAAGCGCCATTCTATTCTGCAGGGCAACCGCTCTTATAGCGACCATCTCAGTTTCTATCTGGTTAACAGCTTCTGCAGTGTCATTAGCTACCTGCTCAAGGGTGTCTCGTAGTTCGCGTAGTTCGTATGCATTAGTGGCTATTCCTAATGGTGGTATCATTATTCCCAGCATTTGTGCCCATGTGATAATACTTTGTGTCATCCTATGATGGGGTTGGTCCTGCAATTGCTGAATGTGATGCACATAAGGGACTATGTATCCAAAATAGCAGGAGCCTTCCCAATTTTCTGATGTGGCCACAGATAAAATACATGCCGTTATATGCAGTCAGGTTTCCTTTACTATCAGTCATCATTAGTCTAATCGATCCCCTTCCCAGAAGCCTCCACTAGTTTGATTTTTCAACTCCTGACCAATCAAAGATGAATAGTCCTTTAGCTGTAAGATGGAACATAGGGGGTTGCCAATTCAAGGTCTGATCACACTGACTTGTGCCTACTGGGTAGGTCCCATATGTTTTATGTTTCCTAAAGCATATGCTACCCTTTGGGACTCCAGTGTAATTGGGAAGGATCAAACAGGGCGTTTGACGTGTTACATTAAACCTCGGCCCCCACCATCCTTTAAACCTATTTATATCGTATCCAGCTAATCTCCAATCTAACATATCCTGTGTATATTACCCATGCCCCGTATTATTTTGTCTTAGAGCCCATTCTGCTATCTCTTTACTGGTGAATGGGATGGGTCGCACAGGGAAGCCCTCCCCTAAGCATCTGGGAATTTGTGTACAAACCCAACAACTGAATTTATTTACCCTCTCGTGTATGAGTGAGACATGTATATTAAGGTGTTAGTATGCAGCTTACCCTCTAGATGATGTTGGATTAATATGATAATATAAAAACATCAACGCCGTCATTCTCTTCAGGTCAGCGTTTTGTTAGTACTCTCAAAGTTCCGTATGATGTAGTTTACACGAGTTGCAGTGGATCCCACCTGGCTTTTCTTTTACTTTAATGGCTGTTTGGGTTGTTAGCAGCACTTGGTAGGGTCCATTCCACCTAGGAGAAAAGAATCTTGGTTTAGTGCTTTCACATATACTTGATCTCCAGGTTTAAAGGGGAGTGTATTTCCCTCTTTTGGATGCATGTGAGCCTGTTGCACCTTTTCATGTTTTCTTTTTCTTTGTTTTTTTTTCAGCAGTTTCACACATGGCCTGGGCATATTTTAGTGATGCCTCATCTGCCCATATTAAGGCTACTGCCGCTGGAGTCATTGGGGGTTTAGTTCCAGTTGTCATGGGACGTTCCATTAATATCTCATACGGGGTTAAACCCGTATTACGATTTCTTTGATTTCTCAGGGCATATATTACTATGGGTATAGCATCTGGCCATAGCAGCCCACTTTGTTGACACACTTTTGTAACTGCAGTTTTAATTATTCCATCCGCCCTTTCCACCATTCCTGAGGATTGCGGCTGATATGGTGTATGCAATTTCCAATCAAATCCCCTGGCTTCTGTTGGGGCTTTGGTCAATTTGCTAGTGAAATGAGTTCCCCTGTCACTGTTAATACCCATTGGTATCCCAAACCTAGGTATTATTTCCTTTACCCATTCTCTGCTACCAGAATATTTACCATTGTTCGAGCATCATTTCTTTTGATTGGAAAAGCCTCTACCCACCGTGAAAACATGTCCACTATCGCCGATTATTCCTTTGACAAATCATACATGCACTTCAACTTCATCTTCACTCTTTGATTTCTCCTCTTGTCTTAACCTGTGACTTTGCGACCTTGTTACTATGCAATCTGGAAAAATCCCAGGATATTCGTCCTTCAACCCTTTTCCACTGGCCTATCAACAACAGTAGACATCACTCCCACCTGTGATCCAGCTATATCGTTACCCAAGATGAACTGTATTCCTGGACAAGATAGTTTCTCTATTACTCCTACTACCACTTCACCACTCTTCACTGGACTTTCCAACCTTACCTTATAGAATGGAACACTACTCCTCTCACCCTGAATTCCACAAATTACCACCTTTTTTGGCAACATTCTTCCCAGACTACATAACTCCTCATCTCCTACCATGAAAGATTGACTAGCTCCTGTATCTCTTAAAATTGTGACTTCTTTACCTGCTCCTCCTGATACACATGAGTAAACTTTACCCACACAAGTAAATTCTTTAAAAAGATCTGGCACCTTCTTGTCAATCAACTCTTGATCAGGCTGGACAATCTTTTGCACCTCCTTCACTTCACTTGGGCTTTCCTTTACCACTTTAACAAACCCCACTGTCTTATCCTGTTTTATCACATCAGCCTTCCCAGTGCTTTTCTTCAACCACCAACACTGTGACTTTACATGGCCTAGTTTATTACAGTGAAAACATTTGAAACTTTTCATTTCTTTTCCTTATTATCTCCCATCAGATCATCTTTACCTTTACCACTTGAGTACTTCTCATGTCCCCAGTTTCTATCCCTCACAGGCTGAAACTGATGTCGGAAACCAAACTTTGATTTATGAACTCATTCATAATCATCTGCCATTTCTGCAATTTGAACCCTCTGTTCTTCCACATGAATTCTCACTACATCAGGAATTGAATTTTTAAACTCCTCCAAAAGTATAATTTCTCTGAGAGCTTCATACGTTTGGTTTATTTTCAAAGCCCTTATCCACCTATCAAAATTGTCTTGATAGCAACCTGCTTTTAGCCAAGAGCGATGCTCCTGTAGGGAGGCTTGCTCCTGTGCCTGTTTTAACTTTGGTTCTGTTATGGTGGATGGAAGTTCAACTGCAGAAGCTTGTGGGTGTGGCTGCTGTGTGAGAACCACCTTTTTGCTATTTTATCAGCAAATCTATTGCCGCATGAGACTTCATCGTCTGCGGTAGTATGCGCTTCACACTTTAAAACGGCTATCTTGCTGGGCAGCTGAACAGCATCTAGTAAATTTAAAACCAATTTAGCATTTTTACTACATTGGCCGGAGGAAGTTATGAATCCCCTGTTTTTCCATAATTGGCCAAAATCATGTACTGCCCCAAAAGTGGATGGGGAATCAGTATAAATATTGACTGTTTTATTTTTAGCTAGAATACATGCTTTAGTAAGGGCAAACTATTCGGCCGCTTGAGCAAACGTTCCCGAAGGCAGAGCAAAAGCTTCCACTACCTTGAATGGAGTTACCGGCCAGGAGGGTCATATCATTTGGTCGGTTTGCTGACCCATTGGTGAAAAAGATGATGTCTGGATTTTCTCGTGGGTGAATCAGGTCAAGAGGTTGTGGTGGCGTCAACCAATAGTAAACAGTCATGATCATACATATGTTCTGTTTCCGAGGGCGCGGGTAAGAGCGTAGCAGGGTTGACAGCTGGCGCTTGCTTGTAGGTAAAGTTGGTTTTAGAGAGAATTACTTCATACCCAGTGTGTCGAGCCGCAGTAAAATGCTGCATTGCGGATTAATTAAGCAGCAGCAAAACTGATGGGTTTTTTTTCTACTATGGCCGCTGTGGCTACTACTGCTCTTAAGCAATTTGGCATACCGTTTACCACACCGGGTAATAGGCAAGGGGTCTTTTCCCTCCTCAATGCTCTTGCACCAGGACCCCTGTTGCAAATCTCCCTGCTTCATTCACATGAAGAGTAAAGAACTTGCTGAAATTAGGAAGTCCCAACGCAGGGGCGCTAATCATGGCCTGTATCAATAAATTGTCATCATATTGAGGGAATGTTGAGCCTGCAGACAACTGGCACTCGTCCAAGTTTTTTTTTCCGGCAGTGCTGGCCGGTCCGGACAGTGTTGCCCACGGCGCTGACTACCTCTGCCACCTGCGCCCAGGCATGACGAACGGTGGCGGCTGGCAGCCTCATTCCTGGGCCGGGGTACAGGGTGGCCCGCTTCTCCTCCATCGTGTCCAGGAGGATCTCAAGCTCGGCATCTGTGAAGCGTGGTTCTGCTCTCCTTGCTGTCATCTTATTGACTGGGATGGTGTGTGTGGGGAGTGAAGTGTGTATATGCGGCTGCAACGTGTCAGCCTCCTGAGTGTCAATCACAAAATGGTGAATCCGGCACCATTTCTCATTGGAATTGATTGTGTTCCACATGGCGCCGGTGCTAGCACCTTAAAGTAGCTGAATCGGTCCAGGTGTGGCTCCAGGTTTGCTGTCGTGGAAGTCCACAAATCCTGCGACAACATCAACACTTAGTCCCAGGAACAGAGAATCCTGCCCCTTACTTTCCAAAATTGAAACCTTCAGCCATTATTTTTACCGAAGTCAACTGTGATCGTTAAAATAAGCAGTTCTGGCAAAATTTTAATTTAATGTGTTTGCGCCTGGCTTGCACACATCAATACCCACAGCAGCACAGCTGAAATCAAATATTCCCGATGTGGGATCATCCAGTAGCACTCTTCTGCATTATTGTTTCAGTGCTGCTTGTTTACAATGGGCACGATTCAGCGACCCCATTGCGCCCAGCACAGATCTGGACGCTGTGGGTGAATCGTACGAGAGCACCAAATCGGGCTTCACGCTGGGGGCACTGCTAGGTTGCCTGGCAGAGTGCCCAGGTGCCTGGTTGCCACTGCCAGGGGTCGGGCCCGGAGATGCCTTGACAATTGGATGGGGGGGGTTTCCCGGTGGCCTCGACAAGGTGGGTGTCAATAAAGAGTGGGGGGCCTGAAAGGGGGAGGGGAGGATTGGGGCTGCTAATCAAAATGGTGCCACGATGTGCGAACAGCCGTTCCTGGGGGCGAGCTGAAATCCCTCGAAGTGCTGCCTCGGCGAGCGAGAAACTCGCTGAGGCCAAAATAAAACGGCAAAGTGCCGTTGAATAGCAGGGTGTGTCTCGGCGCTTCAGCCACCGGGAAACTCCGCTATAAACGCACTCAAAAGCGGACTTTAACATTTGTCCGCTGAATCGCGTCCATGCTTCCAGTTATTCTCATTGTTTTATATTGTGCTTTCCTCTTAAATCATTGAAAGATCAGACACCGCCATTGTGAAACCTTCAGGACACTTGATACCTTTCGATGTAAAATTGTACTACAGCCTCTTTCTTACATTTTGAACATATGGCTTTACGGGAGGAGGGTAGGGGCTATAAACATTAAATGCAATCATTTTTAACTGTTTAATACAAAGAATGTTTTTGTAGGACCTTAGCTTTATTACAAAGTTAAATGGGCAACCTAGAATTATCAGGGGTGTGTGGGGGGTGATTAAGTTGCAAAATTAACTTGAATTCAACATGTACATTAAAATGGAACCATAGATTCAAATAAGGTCTGTATTGAATCAGTTCCACTGCACACATGTTCACATTGAGATATTTAAGTTGCAATGCATTTCCCCTCGCACCAACCTCCTGTGACTCAACATTTATCATCTCTCATCAGCCAGCTTAAATAGTTTCCAGTAATAAAGGTTGCGTTTGTAGAAAATTGATCTGGATTCTTTCAGAGCTGAAGAAAAAGCGCAAAGTGAACATAATGCAGAACTATGGCTGTGACGTTTTAACTTCAGTAGCTGTACACAGTGGTGTTCATTTGCCGGACAAAATTGGATGACCACCTCTTCCTGATGTAAATGAAACTTATGTGCAGAACGACTTAAGGAGTCTTTTCACAAGAGTGGTTTTGTATTACCTGTTCTGGAGAATTATTTTTAGAAGCCAGTCTTGCACATAGGCCTTTTTTAATTTCCTGCAACAAAATGTATTCGAAGCAATTCGGCATCACCCACGACAGTACCACTTGCGAAGAAGGAAAAAAAGGACTAATTTAGCATCTTCTCAAAGAGCAATTTTAGGTAGTGGGTAGGGCTAGGGACTAAAGACCGCAATATTTAAGGGACCTATGCTATGTGCAATGGGACTGTGTGAAGGAATAAAAAAGGCCCTAAGTCATTAAAATTAACTGCTGCATAACAATAACTGCATCAACACCATGCTTAGCTGGTTATAGGAATGGCTGGTAGCATGCTGTAAAGATTGAGGGTATAATTATAGATCACTTTCGTCTTGATCTCGGACTCCCAATGTGGTTATGAAAATTACAGTCACATTGCTTCTTCAATTGCTCGGTTCACTGTGGGGAACTTGGCATTCAGTAGTATGAAATGTAGGAAGACAAAAGATCACTTTCTATATGGGGTGCCTTTGATGATGGAAGTATCTTGAGACCTGTCACAATGAGGGGGCACTGCTTGCTAACCATTGGCAGCCAATGTAACATATGATAAAAGATTAGCAAAGAAACGATTAAACCATAACATTGAAATAGTCGCCCGGCTTTTATGAAGAACTCGGCTTCAGATTAAACTGCATCTGCAATAAGTCTCGTTTCCCATAAACGAGGAGGTCTTTCCTTTAAGGTAAATGACAATTTGAAACCAGTCTACCTCCTTCATGGAGCGTGTGTGTTCTAAATAAAATAGTAGTTGAATATTTTATGGTACTCTATTCCGTGTGAACTGATGTCATGTGCTGTCAGCACCAAGGCCGAACAATTGTATAAAGGATCTTATTAATAAAAGGATGGTTATTACAATTGTTTTTTGTCACTATTTCCATATCATAGTTTCTTCGCTGAAATGGGTGATTATATTCCAGCAATGATGCTCAGAAAATTGGAGTTGCTAATTGTTTGCTGATATCCTTGATCTCCCCTCACTGACCAGTTAAAAAGTAAAATGTCAGATCAGTGAGCAGTACAAAGGGCAGCACTTTGATTTCAAAGAGCAAGTTCTTTTTTGATGTCTTGCCCTCTCACGTCACTTGCACTTGCCAGCCAGAATGATTTATTGGACAGCACTGAAACTGACTCATTTCTGGACTAGAAATCTAAGACAATACCAACACCAAAAAGAATCATAAAAGGCTAGAAATGAACAGTTTCCGGGGTGGTGAGAGATCCAAATTACCGTATGCTTGAAACCATGGGAGTTATGATGTTCAATCAAAAATTGATTTCATATCTCACAAAATGGGGAAAATTCAAGTACATTACACTTATCGACTAAAAGAGGGTGAGATTCTCCGTCGGCCGAACGTACAGTAAACGCCATTTACAAATCACTAGCAGGCCCGACCAGGTATCCTCTGTCATCCCCGTGGATCTCCACCTCCACTGGAGGGAATTCCTGACGGCGAGGTTCATTTTGTGCTTTTAAAAATCGAGAAATAGGCACCGTGGCTGCTGAGGGAGAGAGAGACAGGAGGTAGGACTCGGCTGCCAGTGCTGGCACTGGCTGGACTGGCTGCGGATGGGGTGGGGGGGGGGGGAGGTGAATGGAGGGTGATGGGGGGTATGAGGGACATGGGGCCGGGGTGACGCCCCACAAGATTGATGCGGTGCCCAGGCATGGACCGCTATTGCCATGGCCTGTAAGGCAGCCATCTTGCGATTGACCACCTGGTTCTGCAGATTGCCACCTGCCGTACGGATGCCCCTCCCCACCACCCCTGCACCCCAGCCTCCACCCTCCACTCTACCACCCCTGCACTCCACCCTCCTCCAGACCAACCCCCTCCAACCAGCCGGTGGGGCATCATGCCGTTGCCCAAGGGCAATGGCGGGCAGTAGCCCCGACTGCCGGATGGGGACCGCGGAGTGTACTGCTGGTAGCCCTGCACCAGGGGCAGGCATCAGGGCCAGAGGCCACCATGGCGCCGGGCACCGACGGAGCCAGGGGCGCAGGGGCAATGTACTCAGTGTCAACCGGAGCCACCATGTAGCCCGGTGGACCTGGTAGGGCATGGAGGTATGCACCATGCTAACATGTCAGCCTTTCACCTCCTGCAGACAATGGATATTGGAATTCAACCAGCAATGGTGGGCTTCCTCCTAGTCGCCGCAGCCCTGGGGGTTACACTGCGGCCCTACGAGCTGGAGCTGCTCGAGTAGGAGGAAGGGGCAGCAGCGGAGTGTGCAGCAGTGGAACAGGAGGCAGCCGCTGAGGATGGAGAGCCGGCCACCCAACAGGTCAATGAGGAGGAGGCGCAAAGGAGGCGCCGCATGAGGCCCCGTCTGTACTGGCAGCGCCGGTCATTTGAGGACCTGTCCGACCGGGCATGCCGGTAAAGACCCCAGCTGAGCAGGGGGATCATGCGACAAATCTGCCAGATCATGGTGCAGTTGGCACCGCGGGGGAATAGGGGAAAATGCCTGATCCCAGTGGCTTTACGGTGACGGTCGCCTTGAACTTTTATGCCACGGGCTCCTTCGTGGTGCCGAGTGAGGACCTGTCCGGGATCTCACAGAGCTTTGTGCACAGGTGCATCTGCACTGTCACGGAGGCCCTATATGCCCAGTTGGCACAATACATCCATTTCAATGTGGGCCGAGCCCACCAGGATGCCTGAGCAGTGAGGTTCGCCGCCATCGACTGGACGCCCAGGGTCCAGGGGGTGAGCGATGGGATTCATGTCACCCTACGAGCACCTGCACATGACAGGCAGCTCTTCACAAACTGAAAGGGGTTCCACTCGATGAACGTGCAGCCGTTGTATGACCATCAAATGGGCATCATACATGTCTGCGCCCAATAGCCAGGCAGCGTGCACGACGCATTCATCCTGTCACACTCGACGGTTCCTGGCCTCTTCGAGGTGCACCCCCGGCTGGGGTGATTGGCTCCTGGTCGATGGGTTATCAGTCGTGGCTGTTGACGCCTATCCAGAGGCCACAGACCAATGGGGAGACCCGCTACAATGATGGCCATGCCGCGACCAGGGGCGTGATCAATCAGGTGTCTGGACCGCTCTGGAAGAGCCCTCCAGCATGGCGCTGGGAGCGTTGACCGCATCGTGGTGGCCTGCTGCGTCCTCCACAATATTGCGCAGCAGAGGGGCGGTGTGCTAGAGGAGGAGGATGAACATCAGTCCTCGTCTGACGGGACGGATGCGGGGGAGGGCGAGGATACATAGGACAGGGGGTCTCGGCACACGGGAGGCCGCACAACCTGTGTGCCAGGGCCAATTGGGTCGTGACCTGACGCTGCCGCCTGACACAGGTTGGCACAGTGAGATTGGCACAGCCACCTGACATGTGCCAGGGAACAATGCCAGGATACTGTCTAAGCCTGTCCCTTTATTCCCCCCCCCCCCACCCTCTTGAGGGCTATACCTATCTGTGTGTTTCCGAAGGGATCTCCTCAACTTCCTCATGACTGGTGTAAATGACGTTGGCGAGTCGTCAAGCTGGCACCGGGTCAAGATTCCATGAGGGGGCAGGTCTGGAGAGAGTATGACGTGTTAATGTATTAAAAATGAGGTTCCCAGGCTTGGGCCATGCAATTCACACCAGTCCACTGGCGAGAGGGATAGTGGTAAGATTCCAATAACCAATCGCGCCGGACAGAATAATTTTTTTCGCTTCTCTCTGGATTTTGAGCTCGGCTGACTTTCTCACAGATGGAGAGAGAAGTCTCAAAATAACCCCCTCTGGTTCTAGTACAACTACTAGATATGCAAATTGTGATATATTTTATTCAATTGTTAATTTACATTTCTAAACCCTTTCACAACAATACATCTCCACTGTAATATCCCATACTGCACAGGTTTGTTTGGTCCTTAAAAGCTTTTTACTGCACCAGAAATTCAGAGTGTAATATTTAAAAGAAAGAATATCTGTTGAGCTGCACATCAACGCCATGTGAGTTGAATGATCAGAAAATCATTGAATCAAAGAATATTAAAGCAGAGAATAAGGCTATTCGGCCTTTCAGGCCTGTCCTAGTTCTTTGAAAGAGCTTTCCAATTTACTCTCACAACCCATTTTCCCCCTGTAACCCAGCAAATTAACCTTCTTCAAGAACGTGTCCGAATGCTTTCGAATGTTCCTATGGGAGTCTGTTTCACCACCCTTTCGAGAAGTGCTTTTCTCATGTTAATTTAACCCATTGTGTAAGAAATATCTCTGTGTTTTCCCTTAGCTCTTTTGTCAATTCTTTTAAATCTGCTACCTCTAGTTACCAAGCCATCTCCATGGAAATAACTCCTACCTGTTCACAAAATTCACTCACAATTTGCATATCACTATCAGGTCTCTCCTTAATTTTCTCTTCTCTAAAGAGAAAAACCCCAGCTGCTCTGGTGTTTTCACATACGTGAACTCAATGATCCCTGGTATCGTTCAAACCTCCCCTCTACACTCCTCTGGTCTTGACAGCCTTTTAAAAAACTTGTTGCCCAGAATTGGTTACAATACTCCGGCTGCCGCCTAACCAAAGATTTGTGAAAGCTTGGCCTGACTTCCTTGTTTGTGTATTCAATAGTCTTTTTACAATACACTTTTTTAACTGCCTTATAAACTCACTCTGTCTTCTTCAAAGATTTGCGAATCAGTGCCCCCTCTTAAAATAGTATGTATTGGATTATACTGTCTCCATGTTGATAAGTGCTTCAACGCACACTTACCTGCATTAAACTGCAGCTGTCATGGGTCTGCCCAATTCACCAGCCTGTCTATGTCCTCCTGAAATCTGTTACTATCCTGTACACTGTTAACTAAGCTACCGCGTTTCGTATCAACCACATATTTCAAAATTGTACTCCCCATTCCTAAATCTAAGACATTTATATCTAACAAGAGAAGCAATGGGCTTAATATCGATGACTGGGGCGCTTCACTGCATATCTTTCCCATCAGAAAAACACCCGTGAGATAAGTCATTTAATTTTTCATTATCTTTCGTGAAAGGTATTTTGCAGTCTGTGTGAGCCAGCTAATTTTTGAGCCTAAATCTCAATCATTTGTACTTAATTTGGGACTCGTCCAAAACACGCTTCGATGGAGTGAAATAAAAGTGTGAGGAGGCATTAGGAGGCTCCACTGGGGGGCTGCTCGACAAAATATATTCTTTGCTTCAACCATTGTCTACTTAAGGATTAGATATTGGAGCAACACCTATTGCCCACTTCCTCTTTTTGTTGATGAATTCGACAGAAAATGATATTGCTTTTTGTATCTGCTAGTTAATCCATCACAATGTTGCACATGGGGAAATTATGACCAAGCATAGTCTTCAGGAGGAAGTGGGGAGGGGGGCTGGGAGGTGAGACGGTCGGGGTGAATTGGATCAACAGCTGTAATTCAATCCCTGTGTTCTGACCTTCATGTTTTTATTTCAGTCTGAATGACCACATTTATAAAAGAAAGTGCCAACCTGAACGTACCATGCTGTAATTGCATCTGTATGCCAGCAGTGGCACTGCAGAACATCGGCAGACGGGAAAGTGTAATTACAACTTGATCCTCATCGGTATTTGGTTGAAGCCCATTTTTAGACCCAAAAGAGGCAGCAAGTCACAAGCACGAGGCAGATGCTGGACGTCTGAGGCTCAGTTTGAAATTGGTATCGGCAAGCTGCCAGTCATGACCCCAGAGGCAGCTTAGTTGAAGATGAAATTTAGATGTGCGCCTTCACAGGAAGTGGCTCTCAGTTAAGTCCTGGGAGGTGGTTGAAGAATGGGAGGGAGAAGAGTTCTTTGAAAGCAGACCAAGGCAGGCCTGCAGCACGGTTCAATTCCCGTACCTGCCTCCCCGAACAGGCGCCGGAATGTGGCGACTAGGGGCTTTTGACAGTAACTTCATTTGAAGCCTACTTGTGACAATAAGCGATTTTCATTTCATTTCATTTTCATTTCAAGGGAAGCACTTCTGCTGTAGGTTACTTCTCAGGCCATAGCAACTTCTGCTTTACTCACTGCGGACTAATTGTGAATGAAAATTGGGCTGTATTCTCCAATTTTGAAGTTGAATGTCCACGCCTGCGTGTGAACTGTGGTGCAATCAGTAGCTAGTGGTGTCCCTCAGGGATCAGTGTTGGGCCCACAACTGTTCACAATTTACATAGATGATTTGGAGTTGGGGACCAAGGGCAATGTGTCCAAGTTTGCAGACGACACTAAGATAAGTGGTAAAGCAAAAAGTGCAGAGGATACTGGAAGTCTGCAGAGGGATTTGGATAGGCTAAGTGAATGGGCTAGGGTCTGGCAATTGGAATACAATGTTGATAAATGTGAGGTTATCCATTTTGGTCGGAATAACAGCAAAAGGGATTATTATTTAAATGATAAAATATTAAAACATGCTGCTGTGCAGAGAGACCTGGGTGTGCTAGTGCATGAGTCGCAAAAAGTTGGTTTACAGGTGCAACAGGTGATTAAGAAGGCAAATAGAATTTTGTCCTTCATTGCGAGAGGGATGGAGCTTAAGACTAGGGAGGTTATGCTCCAATTGTATAAGGTGTTAGTGAGGCCACACCTGGAGTATTGTGTTCAGTTTTGGTCTCCTTACTTGAGAAAGGACATACTGGCACTGGAGGGTGTGCAGAGGAGATTCACTCGGTTAATCCCAGAGCTGAAGGCGTTGGATTACGAGGAGAGGTTGAGTAGACTGGGACTGTACTCGTTGGAATTTATAAGGATCAGGGGGGATTTTGTAGAAACGTATAAAATTATGAAGGGAATAGATAGGATAGATGCGGGCGGGTTGTTTCCACTGGGGGGTGAAAGCAGAACTAGGAGGCATAGCCTCAAAATAAGGGGAAGTAGATTTAGGACTGAGTTTAGAACATAAGAACATAAGAACTAGGAACAGGAGTAGGCCATCTGGCCCCTCGAGCCTGCTCCGCCATTTAATGAGATCATGGCTGATCTTTGTGGACTCAGCTCCACTCTCCGTACACCATATCCCCGAATCCCTTTATTCTTTAAAGTGGAGCTGAGTCCACAAAAGATCAGCCATGATCTCATTCAATGGCGGAGCAGGCTCGAGGGGCCAGATGGCCGACTCCTGCTCCTAGTTCTTATGTTCTTATGTTTTACGATGCCAAAATCGTCGCCGATCCCTCACCGATCCTGGGACCGGGTAAAACTCCCGACTCCCGTGCCATAAAGGGCCGGAGAATGGCCGGGTGCATGGCCGCGCATGCGCACGGTGATGACCTGCAGCAGTCGTGCGGACCTCACCTGCAAAATACGGCCCCAGAGGACATCGCCTGATCACCCCCTGGCCACCCCCCACCAGTCCCCCCAGCAATCGCAGAAGCCCCCACGGCCAGCAGCACGCCTCCCAGCTGACTGTGGCAGCGCTCGACATAGTCCATGGCCGTCACGCTGGGTTCCCAACCGCACAGACCACACGTCCCTCGCGCGGTCGGGAACTCGACCATCGGGGGTGGAGCATCGGGGGTAGTCCTTCTGATAATGCGCAAACGCCATGTCAACGGCATGCGACGCATGACACCATTTCGGAGGGGGTTGGAGAATCGAAAACCGGCGTCAAACCAGCACCGCCCCCGATTTGGGCGACGGAAGGGATTCTCTGCCCGATCGCCGATTATGATATCAGCGTCGGGCAACGGAGAATCCTGCCCTTAGTCTCAGAAACGGAGAAACCTCCCCAATGCATTAAGATCACACCTTTCACAATCACACGGTGTCTCAAAACACTTTAAAGACAACGGAGTACTATTGAAATGTAGTCACTGTTTTAATGTAGGAAATGCAACAGCCAAATTGTGCACAGCAAGCTCCCATAAACAGTAATGTGATAATGGCCGGATAATCAGTTTTTGGGATGTTGATTGAGGGATAAATGTTGACCAGGATAATTCTCCTGCTTTTCTTCAACATAGTGCCACAGGGAATGTTTAATGACCACCCAACAGAGCAGCCAGGGCCTCAGCTAATTTGACTCACCCGAAAGGTAACACCTGACAATGCAGCACTCCCTCAGAACTAAACAAGAGCAGGTTTGATTTTTGTGTTCAAGTCTTGAGGTGGGATTTGAAGTCACAAACATCTGACTCAGATGCGAAAGTGTTTACTTACTGAGCCATGGCTGACATAGAGGTGGCTTTAAACATTGTGTTATGACCTCTTTGGGGGACAAGGACTGTGGTCTACATGATTTCCCCCTTATACAGCTCAGTATGAACTCTCTCGGTAATTGGGGAAGGGCTTTCCCCTTAACAAAAAGGAACCGCTCATTATAAAAACCCTGACCTGGGTATAGGTCAGAGAGGATGGCCCTTTGGGGAGAGGAGTTGTAGTTTTGTTATTTGTGTGCACTGTATTAAACCTTTTGTTCATTCGTATCCTACTGTGCGTTCTTGTTGTCTCTCCCGTCGAATTCTGCACAAGCATTATTGGTGTAGGTCACCAATTTGACACTCCAGGTTGATTGCCAGTTAATTACCTTCAAACAATGGGCTGTTGCATTGTCAGGCGTGGTCCACAGGTAATTGCTTTAAAGACAAAGTGATTGACGGCTCTTGGGTTTCACACCTCAATTTCCCTTTGGAGTCAGCAACTGGATAAGTGTGAGGGAGGGACGTCCCGCCATGTCATTGGCAATGAGTTGAAGCTGCAACATTCCAGCAGAAAGGAATGTCTGTGGCTGTGTCATGGTGTGCAAGCTTGGCACTGTTGACTCTCGCAAGGTGTCACAAGAGTGGCCCAATACCTCATGCTTACCAACGGCCGCAAGGACAGCAGATAGGGTGCCAGTTGATTAGACAATGGTCAGCTCTTGTGGGTCAACTTATATTATTCCTCCATGTTCCAGTAGAAGAGGGATCAGAATGCCAAGGGAAGGCCTAAGATCAACAGCAGGATCCAAATCCTCTCTATCCTGATGGCCATGAGGAGAAGGCTTCAGAATTTCAGTCCACAGATGTGCAAGTTAGGTGGTTTGGCCATACTAAATTGCCCCTTAGTGTCCAAATGCTGGGCCAAGGGGTTGCAGGGATGGGGTGGGGGAATGGGCTGAGGTAGGGTGCTCTTTCAGAAGGTCAATGCAGACGGTGCTGGGAGAGCAGATCAGGAATCAATGCACGATCCTTCGCCATGCAAATTTATGCATGGTGAAGATTATGCGGGATTCCTGAGAGAATCCTGCTATCAGGCCGCCATTTTGAGCATTGCATACTCATGTTGGCACACAGACGCGAAACCCTATCCCGCCACATGCACCGATCCTGATTTTTCCCCGCCGCATTGGGAACCCTGCCACAAGTGGCGGGCAGCGGAGAATTTCGCCCAGTGTTAATGTTTCAGGTCATGGAGTCAAAAAGTCATAGAGTCCTACATTACAGAAGAGGCCCTTTGGCTTATTGGGTCTGCAATGACAAAACAACACTAAATTGATACTAATACTACTTTCCATCACCTTCCCCATAGCCTTGAATGTTTTGGCATTTGAAAAGCTCATCCACATACGTGTTGTGAGGTTTCCCGCCTCTACTACCCTCCCAGGCAGTGCATTCCAAACTCCCACCACCCTCTAGGTGAAATAATTTTCCTCAAATACCCTCTAAACCTCCTGACACCTACATTGAAATTGTGCCCCCTTTCTATTGACCCTTCATACCGCTCATAATCTTATACCTCAATCAGGACACCTCTCAGCCTCCTCTGCTCTAAAGAAAACAACCCAAGCCGATCCAGCTTCTCTTCACAGCTCAAATGCTCCATCCCAGGCAACATCCTGGTGACTCTCTTCTGCAACTTCTCCCATGCAATCATTTCCTTCCAATAGTGAGGCAATCGGAACTGCACACAGTACACCAGCTGTGGCCTAACCAAAGTTTTGTTCAGCTCCAACATAACCTCCCTGCTCTTATAATCTATGCCAGGGATTTTCAAAGTACTGGTCGCGACCTGCGGGTTGGTCGTGGGCAGGTGTCAGGAGGGTCACGGAGAGATGAGTCCTGCCATTCCCGCGGTGGTCCCGATCATGGAAGAAGCGCCCAACAGCCGCTACCGGCCTTTACATCAAGAATTGCTGCCATTGCCACCTTTTAAACAGTGTTTTGACATGAGCTTGGCTGGGATTATGGTGTTGAAGGCAGAGCTGTAGTCAATGAATAGGAGTCTGACATAGAAGTCCTTGTTGTCGAGATGCTCTGAGGATGAGTGTTGGGCCAGGGAGATGGCTGACGACCGATTGTGGCGGTATGCGAATTGCAGTGGGTCAAGGCATTCTGGGAGTATGGAGTTAATGTGTCTCATGACCAACCTCTCGAAGCGTTCATAATGAAAGATGTCAAGGCCACTGGGTGATAATCGTTGAGGCACGTTGCTTGGTTCTTCTATGCCACGAATGATAAAGGCAAGTGTCCCATATGCTTTCATAACTACCCTTTAACCTCTCCGGCCGCCTTCAAGGATCTATTGACCAGAACTGAAGGTCCCTCTGTTCCTCTGAGCTTCCTAGCGTCCTGGCATTCATTGAGTACTCCCTTGTCTTGTTTACTCCTTCCAAAGTGCATCACCTCACCTCATGGTTAAATTCAATCTGGCACTGATCTGCACATCTGACCATTCTGTTGATATCTTCCTGCAACCTAAGTAAGACCTTCTTCCTTCTTCCTCACTATTAATCACCCTGCCAATCTTTATATCATCTGCAAACTTACATATCCCCCCCACACACACATTCTCACCTATTTTTTTAAATATATCATGAACAATAAGAGACCTAGCACTGATCCCTGTGGTACGTCAGTGGACACCAACCTCCAGTAACACAAACAGCCCTCGACCACCAACCTGTCTCCTACCACTAAACCAGTGTTGGATCCAACTTGCCAAGTTATCCTGGATCCCATGTTATTTTACTTTATCAGTCTCCCATGTGGGACCTTGCCAAAGACTTTGCTGAAATCCATATAAACTACATCAATTGCACTACCCACCCTCATCTATACACCCGATCACCGCCTCGATCTTTCATCAGAACTGAAGAAAGAGAGAAATGTAAGAGTTTTTAAATCGGTGGCAGGTGGGTGGGTTCAGGAAGAAAAAAGAGAACGTCTGTAACTGGTTGGAGGGCAGGTGGGATTAATTTACAAAAGGTTTCATGATGCAACCAAAGATAATGGTAATGGATGGTGATGTGTTGGGTACCCTGCTACACAGACGAACCAACACGGTTGCGAATGGTACAACTCAGTTTTATTGCGAACATTTATTTACGGTGGTAAATTGGTTACTGAGGTTCGATCACAACCCTAGAATCTGTGGACCTATTCCTAATACAATCTTGTAGTGGCACTCAGCACATGGTGGATGTCTGAGTGGTTTGCTATGAGCTCTGTGCCCTGAGCTGTCTCCTGCTGGAATGCTCAGGAAGTGTCGTGTTCCCTGTTTTGTACTGTGTATGCTCTTGCCTGTGATTGGCTGTGGTGTTGTGTGTGTGTTGATTGGTCCGTTGATCTGTCCATCAGTATTTTTGTATGTTTGTGCTATGATGTTTACATAAATATCATGACATCCCCCCTTTTTTACAAGAACATGTGCCTATGTGGTTATAAATAGAGATGTGTACTGAGTGCAGCTGAATGTGTGTGTGTGCAATATCTACAGCATGTACATGGGGCTAAACTATATACAAGGGGCGATGTCAGGTGTGACATAACAACGAGGTTGTACCATAAACAAAGAACGGGGAAATGTTGAACGACAAAAAATGAACTCCTGTAACGACAAGGAAGAACAGAAACATATTAACACAGTGGTATTATGAGTTCAATGTACAAACAGGCTCATAAGTCCAGTCTAGTAGGTGGGCGACGAATTTGGGTTGACCGCCTCAAGGGTGGGTCTAGATCCACCGGCTGAGGAATGGGCCTGGCCACGGGCGATGACGGAAAGGGCATGGTGGCAGAAAGCTCCACGAAGTTGATATCAGGGACAACAGGAGGGCGCGGTGTTGGTGTGAGTTCCCGTAGCGAGCGTGGAAGTAGGCCAAGAGCCCGGCGATTGCGCCTACGAATGGAGCCATCAGGCATGCGAACCAGGAACGAGCGGGGAGCCACGCGTCGGAGAACTTCGGCAGGTGCTGACCAGCCACCTTCTGGGAGGTGGATGCGAACGTCGTCTCCAGGCGCCAGGGCGGGAAGATCAGTTGCCCGTTTGTCATATGCCATCTTATGGCGAACGTGCTGCTGTTGCATTCTGTGTAGTACCGGAGCATGGTTGGTTGTGGGTACCAGAATAGGTGGCACAGTGGTCCTAAGGGCGCAACCCATCAACAGCTGTGCTGGTGAGAGGCCAGTGGCTAGTGGGGCCGAGCGATAGGCCAGCAGGGCTAGGCAGAAATCCGATCCGGCAGCAGCAGCCTTGCAGAGGAGCCGCTTGACGATGTGAACGCCCTTCTCCGCCTTTCCATTGGACTGGGGATGCAGAGGGCTGGACGTCACGTGTGTGAAATGAAATGAGATTAGCCATACGAAGCAGCAAAGGAAGACCATTCCTGGCTGGCAAAACAGGGCCCATTGTCCGACATGACAGTAATCGGAATGCCGTGGCGAGCGAAGGTGTCTTTGCAGGCCCTTATGACAGCGGACGATGTCAAATCGTGCAGGCGTATGACCTCTGGATAGTTGGAAAAGTAATCAATGAAGATTACATAGTCTCTGCCAAGCGCGTGAAAGAGGTCCACACCCACCTTCGCCCAGGGGGACGTCACCAGCTCATGGGGCTGAAGCGCCTCAGGAGGTTGCACCGGTTGAAACCTATGGCAGATGGGGCAGTTGAGCACCATATTGGCAATGTCATCACTGATGCCCGGCCAGTATACCGCCTCTCAGGCCCTCCGTCTGCACTTCTCGACCCCCAGGTGACCTTCGTGTAGTTGGTCGAGGACCAGCTCATGTATGCTGTGCGGAATCACAATCCGGTCCAGCTTTAGAAGGACACCATCAATGACGGCCAAGTCGTCTCGGACATTGTAGAACTGCGGACATTGTCCTTTGAGCCACCCACCCGTCATGTGGCGCATCACACGTTGTAGAAGGGAATCAGCCGCAGTTTCCCGGCGAATACGGGCCAGACTGGAGTAATCCGCTGGCAGATTTGCCGATGTGAAGGCCACCTGCGCTTCGACCTGACAGACGAACCCCTCCGAATCGGGCGGTGTGCTCACTGCTCTGGATAGGGCATCCGCAATGATAAGGTCCTTTCCCGGGGTGTAGACCAGTTGGAAGTCATACCTCCTGAGTTTAAGGAGGATGCGCTGGAGGCGAGGGGTCATCTCGTTCAGGTCCTTATTTATGATGCTGACCAGGGGGCGATGGTCAGTTTCAACGGTAAACTGGGGGAGACCATACACATAGTCATGGAACTTGTCTATTCCGGTCAGCAAACCCAGGCACTCCTTTTCGATCTGCGCGTAGCGCTGTTCTGTGGGGGTCATGGCCCGCGAGGCATAGGCGACCGGGGCCCATGACGCAGTGTCATCCTGCTGTAGGAGTACCGCCCCAATGACGGACTGGCTGGCATCAGTCGAAATTTTAGTGTCCCAGATGTGTCGAAAAACGCCAATACCGGGGCTGTGGTGAGCTTAATTTTGAGTTCCTCCCATTCCTTCTGGTGTGTGGGCAGCCACTGGAACTCCATGGACTTCTTGACGAGGTGGCGCAGAGCAGTCGTGTGGGAGGCAAGGTTGGGAATGAACTTCCCCAGGAAGTTGACCATGCCTAGGAAGCGTAGCACTGCTTTCTTGTCTGCCAGCTGCGGCAATGCTGTGATGGCGCTCACCTTGTCTGCATCCGGACGGACCCCTGACCGGGAAATATGGTCCCCCAGGAACTTCAGCTCGGTTTGGCCGAAAGAACACTTGGCTCGGTTGAGACGCAGGCCGTTTTCCCCTATGCGTGCAAAGACGCGCTGGAGACGATTGATGTGCTCCTGTGGTGTGGTGAACCAGATGATGACGTTGTCCACGTAGACGCGCACCCCTTCGATGTCCTCCATCATCTGCTCCATAATCCTGTGAAAGACCTCGGATGCCGAGATGATGCCAAATGACATTCTGTTATAGCAGAACCTGCCGAAAGGGGTGTTGAAGGTGCACAGCCTTCGGCTGGACTGATCCAGTTGGATCTGCCAAAAACACTTTGAGGCATCCAGTTTTGTGAAGATTTTAGCCCGGGCCATTTCGCTCGTGATCTCTTCCCGTTTGGGTATGGAGTAGTGTTCCCTCATTATGTTGTTGTTGAGGTCTTTTGGATCAATGCAGATCCGGAGCTCGCCGGAGGGCTTCTTAACACACACCATGGAGCTGACCCATGGCGTGGGCTCCGTTACCCGGGATAGCACCCCTTGGTCCTGGAGATCCTGCAGCTGCTGCTTGAGGCGGTCTTTGAGTGGCGCTGGGACCCTGCGAGGTGCGTGAATGACCGGGGTGGCGTCCGGTTTGAGCCGTATTCTGTAAGTGTAGGGCAGTGTTCCCATGCCCTCAAATGCCTCCTGGTTGTGGGCGAGGAGCGATTGGAGCTGTGCCCTGAATTCTGCATCCGGGAAGTCAGATGTGCCTTCTGGAGACAGAGCGTGGACTTGTTGCACGAGGTGGAGAATCTTGCATGCCTGTGCGCCTAGCAGGGAGTCCTTTGATGATCTGACTATCTCGAATGAGAGTGTGGCCGTGTGTGTGTTGTGTGTCACCTGGAGCTGGCAGGATCCCATAGCCGGGATAACGTTCCCATTGTAGTCGACCATCTTGCAATGGGATGGCCGAATTCGTGGTCTGACCTTCATGGCGTAGAAGGCTGACCATGCTATGAGGTTGGCGGAGGCGCCAGTGTCCAGACGGAATGTTATCGGTGATCGGTTGACCGTTAGGATGGCACACCATTTATCACCCGGATAGACAGTGTTCACTTGCAACGGCTGGTGGGTCCTGGCTGGAGACATCCGGTTCCCATCAATGACCGCAACACAGAAGGCGTCCCGGTCGTCTATGTCACTGGTCTGAATATCGTCTGGGCACGACTCGTAGTAAGGAGGCTGAATGGTCCGCACGTCCCTGCAAGGTTGTCGGAATTGGGGAACATTGGCAGGTTGAGCTGCTCGACAGCAGGCAGCGTAGTGGCCCATCTTGCCACAGCGGAGGCATTGTCGGTTTCTTGCGGGACATTGCCGCTTTAAATGTGCGGCTCCGCAGTTGCCGCAAGTCGTGACGTCATGGTGTTCATTGCGCCACCGCGCATGCGCAGTTCGGTCTTGCGTGGAGCGCGCCTGCGCATCACGCCCCTCTGTGTCGACGTCGTTTTTGCCGCGCACAAACGCGGGAGGCCTCGAAAAGCACGCAAAATGGCCGCCCTCGTCCGGGCCGCGGGCCGGGAGGAACTCGATCGCCTGGTCCTGTTCGGCCTCGTAGGATGCCTGCCGCGCCGATTCGGCCGCCTGAAATTGGGAGTAGCGGCTAGTCGCGTTTTCATGCAGGACACAGACTTCGATTGCGGAGGCTAGGGTGAGACCTTTAGTTTGTAAGAGCTGCTGGCGTAGGGTGCCCGAGGTGACCCCAAAAACGATCTGGTCCCGAATCATGGAATCAGATGGTGTCGTAACCGCAGGACTGCGCAAGGATATGGAGATGCGTAAGGAATGATTGAAAGGGCTCATCCTTACCCTGCAGGTGCTGCTGGAAGAGATACCTCTCGAAACTCTCGTTGACCTCGACGTTGAAGTGTTGGTCGAGTTTGAGAAGGACCGTCTTGTACTTGGTCTTGTCCTCACCTTCCGCAAACACCAGGGAGTTGGAGACATGGATGGCGTGTTGACCTGCCGTGGAGAGGAGGATGGCGATCTTTCTGGTGTCCGTAGCGCTCTCCTTTTCGTTGGCTTCCAGGAAGAGCTGGAAGCGCTGTTTGAACAGCTTCCAATTAACGCCGAGGTTTCCAGCGACTTGTCGCGGCTGCGGTGTGCTGACGGTGTCCATGGCGCAGGATGGCAGATTCCGGAGGATCCGTAGGTAGGTCCCACAGTTACTCCTGGTACTATGATGTGTTGGGTACCCTGCTACACAGACGAACCAACACGGTTGCGAATGGTACAACTCAGTTTTACTGCGAACATTTATTTACAGTGGTAAACTGGTTACTGAGGTTCGATCATAACCCTAGAATCTGTGGACCTATTCCTAATTCTATCTTGTAGTGGCACTCAGCACATGGTGGATGTCTGAGTGGCTTGCTATGAGCTCTGTGCCCTGAGCTGTCTCCTGCTGGAATGCTCAGGAAGTGTCGTGTTCCCTGTTTTGTACTGTATATGCTCTTGCCTGTGATTGGCTGTGGTGTTGTGTGTGTGTTGATTGATCCGTTGATATGTCCATCAGTATGTATGTATGTTTGTGCTATGATGTTTACCTAAATATCATGACAGATGGTAAAGTGACAAAGGCTGTATCCAAATGAGGTGTGAATGGCTACAAAGCAATCATCTGAATACAACATGAACAGATGAATAAAGAAACAAGACAAGACCAACACAGCAAAACAAAACAAACTCTTAGAACAAGATGGAGGCAGAAGTTATGACCTAAATTTGTTGAACTCAATATTGAGTCAGAAGGTTGTTGAGTGCCGAGAAGAAAGATGAGGTGCTGTTCCTCCAGCGTGTGTTGAACTTCACTGCAACACTGTAGCAGGCCAAGGACAGAATGGTCAGAGTGAAAGCAAGTTAGAGAATTAAAATGACAAGTGGCAAGGAAGCTCAGAGCTGCACTTGTGGACTGAACAGAGGTGTCCTGCAAAGTGGTCACCCAGTCTGTTTGATCTCCACCCCCCCCCCCCCCCCCACCCCCCAATGTAGAAAAGCCCACGTTTTGAACAGCGAACACAATAGACTAAATTGGAAGAAGTACAAATAAATTGCAGTTTTTGTTTGGAAGGAATGTTTGGGGTCTGGGACAATGAGAAGGGAGAAGCTGAAAAGACAGTTGTTTCATCTCCACGGTTGCACGAAAAGGTGCCGTAGGAAGGGAATGGGTATTAGGGATGACTGAGGAATAGACCAGGGTGCTGCAGAAGGAATGATCCCTTTGGAATGCTGCAAGGAGAGGGCAAGGGAGGATGTGGTTGGTGGTGACATCAGGCAAAGCTGGTGGAAATAGCAGAGGTGATCCATTGAACCCCAAACAGGCGCCGGAATGTGGCGACTAGAGGCTTTTCACAGTAACTTCATTTGAAGCCTACTTGTGACAATAAACGATTTCCATTTCATTTGATTTCATTTCATTTCATTTTCAAAGACTGATGGATTGGAAGGGAGGACACGGGGAACCTTCAAGTAAAAGCAAAATACAGTGCATGCTGTAAATCTGAAAGAGAAACAGAAGGTTCCGGAAAAACTCTGCAGGTCCAGCACCATGTGTGGAGAGAGATGGAATATGACTGCTCCTTTGAACTCTTCTTCTTCTTCTTCAAAGAGCCATATTGGACTGAAAACATTAACTCTGTTTCCCTCCACAGATGACTCCTGACCTGCTATCTGTTGCCACCACTTTCCTTTTATTTCAGATTTCTAGCATCCGCGGTATTTTATTTTTGTGGTCAGTGATGTATGCAATGGTTGGCCCTCCTGAGGAGAACATCAGTCACTACTTTGGTGTAGTGATGTGCGGCTGATCAGGAGATGTCACACGTGTCTCCAGTGGACCACTGAAATGAGCTGGGCACACACAGATTCAGGACCAGAGTGACCTTTACAGACACTGGCATCAGGTGACTACCAATGGAAACTGAGCTCACCTCCTACATCAGTGTGGTACAAAAATCAGTCATGGCCTCTCTGACATCTGCAGGTAGCCAATTTGGTTGCAAACACTTGTTATAGGGTACCGACTTCTCTGCATTGGCATCTGTTTCTATTCCCTTCTGTAACATTTTGCCGCTTGGCATTCTGGTGTTGCCCCTACATGTGAGCAGAAGGTGTTGCTACCGCAAACTTGTGCCCACGCCTCCATCATAGGTTCTCCTCCTCGCTGGAGGATCTACCTCCTGGAAAAAGGATGCCCATGGCCCTTGGGCACTACCAAGCTCAAGGGCCACCTTTCTGCTACATCGCAGTCCATTCTCTGAATTACGCCCAGTGCCAAGAGTTCAATGTTACAATGGGGGCTTGACCCCGCTCAAAGCTAATCAAGTTTTTCCTCCTCCATGCTGACCTTTGAAGCCTTGTGGTGCCAGTGTTCCTAAGAAGGCAAGCTGCTTAACCCCACGTCTGCTGATTGCAGCAATGACACTAGCTGATGACTCGTTGCTGCCCTAAAATTTCTACCAAGGCGTCAACGCTCCATATCACCCATTCACTCATTGTAAAATTCAGCCTGCAAAATCAAACTCTATTGAATCCTTACTGATGTTAACTACTCTAAATTGCCTGTTTCAAAAAAACACGTCCCATTCCTACGTTCCTGTCTGCCACTGGTAAAATCCAACCTCAGCATGATGACGTTGAAGATCCCCTCCACATCACCTCATGTCATTTTACAGCCCCGCCCCCCCCCAGCCTCCATTGTTGCCCGCAACCCCCCCACCTCCCCCAACTTCCACTGCTGCCCACCCTCCCCACCTCCACCCCAGCCTCCGTTGCTCATTGCTGTCCATCCCAGCCACAGTTTTACTTCCCTACCAGTAAAAATATCTTGCTTACATCGGCAGATGATATTGCCCAACAAGACTGGCAAGGCAGCAAGCAAATATCATTGGCCACCTCAGTGTCTTTTTCAGGCCTTCGTGCTGATAATTACACCCTTGCAGAAACATTTCTGCAGCATTTACCGCTCTTGTGGTTTGTATATACCATACTTTAAAATGGGATAATTAAAATTAATTTTTAAAGTTTACAAATGCAACATATGTTAACCATTACACATCAACACAACACCAGGCAATCTGGCACAAGCACAGCTTTCCAAATGTTTCTACTGAGCATTGATTCAGTGTACTGTTATCAAAGAAATAGGTTAGACACAAATTCAAATGATCCAAATGGAAAGACCAGGAATGTGGCATTGAACAGTCACTCCATCTCAAACGAAAATACAATTAATGCTTGTGTTAAATCAGTAAATACTGTAGTGTTGCGTTTAGAAAGTGCAGCACCATAACAGCTGGTATTTATAATTGTAGAAACAACTTTGCACTCTCCTGTGCCCCTTCCCATCCCCACCCCCCCAGCCTCCTCAAATGGAGACTATGGTGTAGCGGTAAGGTCATTGGGTTAATAATCTAGAGGCCCAGCTTCTTGCTCTTGGGATATGGGTTTCAAATCCCACCAATGTCAGCTGGTGGAGTTTAAATGCAATGAATAAATCTGAAATTGAAAGTTAACCTCAGTAACAGTGACCATGAAACTATCATCAATTAGTACAAAAACCCACTCATTTGCCAATACCCTTGAGAGAAGGAAGTCTACCATCCTTACTTGGTCTGGTCTGGTCTACGTGTGACTTGCAGATTAACTGCTCTCTGAGATAACCCAGGAAGCCACTCAGTTCAAGGGCAATTAGGGACGGGCAACAAATGGCTGGCATTGCCAACAACACACATTTTGTAAAAGAATATATGACAAAATGTCATATTATTAATAAATCAGTTACCTATTGGCCCGATTCCCTGAAATTACAATTGAAACCTCCCTGCTTCACTGTCTTTATGACACTCCAGAAAATCTATCTTTGTGATCAACCTTTTGGTCACCAGTCTAATCCAGTGGTTTGGTGCAAATTTTGTTTAATAATATGCTTGTGAACCACTTCGGACAGTTCACTAGATCAAAGATGCCATTGTCAATGAAAGTTGCTGATGTGTTGCCTCTGGCTCATTTTCATTAAAACAATGGAGTCTGAATTAGCTCTTTGAGTGATTTTGATCAAAAGTGTGACTACCAACAGTGGGACTAGAAGTGGGTGTCACTTTGGCTCATTTTCCGAGAGTCACACTGGTGGGTACATGCCCACGTGCAGTGGGGAGGGCAGGAAGTGCCCATCTTCATCATCAGTTGACTCTATTCCAAGTTTGGATCTTTAAAAGGCTCACGTCTGCAAGGATCCACTCTCTGCGAGCAGGGAGAACTGAAAGCAAATTTGCAGCAAGATCCTCCACCTGCAAAACCTTTGGACATCGTTCTTTTAGATTCACAGCCTCCACCCCCCTGGACAGCTTACAGTAAGTAACCCACATCAATCCCTCCTCTCCTCTGCAAGATCATCTTCTTGGGCAAGCATCATTCTCTCTTATTCAACCATGTCTAGATACAAACAAAGAACAGCTTCAAGGTTCAGCAATGCCTCCCTGCAGGTTCCCCTCTGGGCTGTCTGGGAACAAAGGGAGCTACACTTCCCCAGAGATGAAACTAGAAGATGCTTCGACTTGACCAAGGCAGCCTTGTCAAATTTGGCAGAGTATCTGAGCAGCTGTGAGACCCAGACACGAACATGGGTGCAATGCGGCAAAAGGTTGGCACAGCGGTTAGCACCGCTGTCGCGCAGCACCAGAGACCTGGGTTTGATTCCAACCTTGTGTGACTGTGTGGAGTTTGCACGTTCTCCCCATGTCTGTGTGTGTTTCCTCTGGGAGCTCCGGTTTCCTCCCACAGTCCAAAGATGTGCAGGTTAGGTGGCTTGGCCATGCTAAATTGTCCGGCCAATAATCTTTATAATAATGAAAGAGAAAATGCTGGAAAATCTCAGCAAGTCTGGCAGCATTTGCAGGGAGAGAAAAGAGCTAACATTTCGAGTCCGATGACTCTTTGTCAAAGCTTTGACAAAAAGTCATCGGACTCAAAACGTTAGCTCTTTTCTCTCCTTACAGATGCTGCCAGACCTGCTGAGATTTTCCAGCATTTTCTCTTTCGTTTCAGATTCCAGCATCTGCAGTAATTTGCTTTTATCCAATCTTTATAATAATCTTTATTTTCACAAGTAGGCTTACATTAACACTGCAGTTAAGTTACTGTGGAAATCCCCTCGTCGCCACATTCCGGCGCCTGTTCGGGTATACAGAAGGAGAATTCAGAATGTCCAATTCCCTAACAGCACGTCTTCCGGGACTTGTGGGAGGAAAGGTTAGGTGGAGCTGTGGGGATAGGGCGGGGCATGGGCCTAGGTAGAGTGCTCTTTCGGAGGGTCGGTGAGAACCCGATGGGCCAAATGGCTTTCTTCTGGTTCACCAGGGTAAATGGAAATGTGATGCTGCCTTGAAGGTCCTCTTAATGGGGTGTCAATCAATAGGACTTTGTGAGCGGGATGGGGAACTGGCTGTATAATGCATATTTATCATTAGAACTACATGGCAATAGAGGTCAGACCAGACAGTTATACATGATAAGATGATTGGGTACCAATTGGAATGAATGGCCAGTATGTGGCATGGGGATACATGGGAACAAGGGAGTTAGGTGTCTCCTGACAAGTTGCTAAGCTTTCACTTCATCATGTAGTATAAAAAGACCTTCAATGCCATGGAGAGAGCCAAGACTGGAGGAGGATAGCTCAACCTGAAATCTTTTATGCCATGTGAGGAGAAAACCATGGAAATTGTGGGTGAGCCATGCGACTGGTCCATTGCAGGTGGCAAAACTGGATCATCCAGACAGCAGTGAGAATGCTTCAATCCTGGTGCTGAGACATCAGCACATTAGAGACTCAAGTGAAACTGGCCTTTTCTGATAGACCAAGCTTCTCTTTAATATCTTTCTTGTTGTTCTCCTCTGAAGGTCATCATCATTGACTGAGAAGGTTCAAGCCCATAGAGAAACGCAACAACTCCACCACTAAGGATAAAGTCCAAGAATACTCAAAGCACTTCATCTTCTGCTCCCTCATCCTTCAGCAGCACAGGTACACTCACATAGGTCTCAGAGAATTTGTGTTTGGAATCGGGTCGAATGCTGGTAATCACTTCATGGACACATCCCAGCAGCTAAGGAAGGCTGTGTTAGCCAAGATCCCTGACCATGAGCAGACTTGGGAATCAGCCTCCAGTTAAGCACTGGGCTGATGATGGACCTCTGGTCTCAGCCACAAAAGTCCTGCTGGAGGTGCAGAGGAAGGTAGCGGAATATCAGGTGGAGGTGCCTGAAACTAAGCGGAACCTTGCACAGACAATGGAGGAATCTATTCAAGTTGAGCTCTGTCATGTCTCCAACATGTCAGTATATGGTTTTGTCCATGGGCAGGTTGGCCACGGTCAATGGAGAGTCATGTCTATGACACGGCCCAAAGGCATTCCATTGCTTTTGCTATGGGCTCATGAAAGCAGTGGCTAGGTGAGAACCAGAGGACATACACCAAAGACATTGTATGCAATGGGACATCACTCTTAATAGCCTGTCTCCTCATCAACTGCTGACGTTGGGATCACACCGAGGTGTAGAGGATGTGAGAGAAAAATTGAGCATCCTCTTCTAGATTGCACATTGCATTGCCATATTTCATGATTGGCAATTCTTGTTGAATGAAGGACACTGAGAGGCATCTCGCTTGGCATTGATATGGGTACTAACCATTATATTCGAAAATTCAAGGGCCAGAATTTAACAGATCCTGTACGAACAGGAAACAAGGCAAGCAGGGAGATTTAATTAGGCCAGAATCAAAATCTTGGTTTCTGATAACGGGTTGAGTTTGAAAGTTCAGTTAACGACGTGTTAGCAGCCCAGAGCGGCCATCACACTGTCCGATGGCGGGAAACTATGGATCATGTGATTGTATACCATAAATATTCATTAAATAGGAATTTCATCAACTTAAGTGTGCGGCTAACGATGTCCCTCTGTGTGCCCGCAGGAGAAGTTGGCCCACAACCGACGGGAAAGGGCCCAGAAGGGCGGTGGGAATCCGGACATCAGAGTCCTCATCCCCTATGAGGAAAGGGCCCGGGTGGTCTTGGGGATGGCCGAGGCCCAAGCAGTGACAACCGTAGAGGTCGGTGCAGAGGTGAGAATCGACCGGCCTCCACCCAGATGATCTGTCAAACGTGAGTTGTTACATACTGACAGACACATCCCTCCCACTGACCACATGTCCATTCTCCTGCAGGACCTGCAGCCAATGGCGTTGGCCCATCCGGGGTGCCCCCCCCCCCCACCTCCCCGCCTACCAAGATAACACCTGGAGGAGAGCTTCGAGGATGCCACCATAATAGTCACAGCACAACTATCATCCCCATCCTATGATAATCTATAATCTATGATAATCCTCCACCAGTGCAGAGACACACACCTCGGTTGGCGAAAGTAATGGACAGACTTCTGGGGCACATTCTGATGAGTACCACACAGTTGCAGATTCACATCAGGTGGAGACAGGAATGCCCAGGTGAGACAGCAGTTGGAGGTCTGTTGGATTCCAGGACCCAGCTGGGTCCCAGCCAGATGCTGAGCCTCTGGAACAAATTTACCTGGAGCTGATGCAGATGATAGGGAGCGGCTGGGAGATACAGAGTGGGATGCCAGCGACACACCACCAGGTCCATAATGACTGGAGGAGTCCCAGGCAATACGAGTGCAGGAGATGGTGCCGGCAATGCGTGGCACCAAGGCCAACATTGTTGGGTGACGACTGCAGCGGAGAGCCTGATGCACAACGTCAGCAGCATGAATGCAGTTGGTGACGGCCATGGCTGAGCACCTCGACAACGTGTCCTTGTCGCTGTGGGACATCACCCAGGACCAGGTGGGCCCCGATGAGGTGCTGCGGAGCACGAGCCAGTCACTGAAGATCATCGCAGAGGACACCGAAAAAATTCTGCAGATACTGGGGCTCCTCCCCCTCCCTCCCTTTTGCATACCACATGCAGGTGATGTGTGTGAGCGAACACAGTACACAGGCAGAGGTCAGACTATGGCATTGAATGAGGAGCACTGGCGCTCAACTCTCTGCGGGTTATCATCACCACCCTGACCTTGACCGTGACCCACTGGCAGTGCCAACACAGTCCCAACATCCTGGAGTGATGATATACAGATCCTGGGAGGGTGGGAATTGTGGTTGGGGTGAGGATGGTGAAGATGGTGGAGTGGGAAAGTAGAGGGATGGGGGCAGGGCAGGAAGGGGGTGGGGAGAGGGGGAATGACGGACGAGGTCACCTTCTATGTGAAGCAGGCGAGGATGAAGGCCTCCCTCGCCCTCCGGGCTTGCCTGTCCCTCACCGCTGCCGCCTGCCCTTCACCCTCCGGCTGGTCCTGTGGGTCCTCCCTGGGCTTGGCATCCAGCCCCTCCTGGTCCGGCACCTCCTCGGCCTCCTCCTCCTCAGTGGCCACATATTCCTCATCTTCCACCTCCAGCACGGGCTGCTGTGCCAGGTTGTGGAGGACACAACAGATCACCACAAAGCAGGCAATCCTCTGAGCGGGGGTGGGGGGGGGGGGGGGGGGGGGGTGGGGGTTGGGGGGGGGGGGGGTGGGGGGGAGGGGGTGCACCACCAGAACGGTTGAGGCATCAGAACCACATTTTGAGGAGCCCGTGCACAACTCAAAGGCAGCCCAGGTGGCCACATGGACCTCGTTGTACAGGGTCTCTGCATCGGTCACCGGCCTCCGTACTGTCGTCATTGGCCAGGTCCTCAGTGGGTTACCCTTATCCCCCAAGAGCCAACTGGCCATTCTGGGGTGGTCCTCGAAGAGGCTGGGGATGTCCGACTGCCCTGGGTTTAGATGTTGTGCACACTCCCTGGGAAGCATGACCTTCATGTTGTGGTCGCACACAAGTTGGATGTTCAGGGAGTGGAACATCATCCTGTTAATGCGGCACACTCCCAGAAGGTCCAGTGAGCGCAAGGTGGCATGCATGCCATCTACTACCCCCTAGACCTGGGCCATCCCGTCATTGGTGGAGAATCCTGCTGCCCGAGCATCTTGTAGGGCCTGGTCCATGTCAAAGTTTAGATAGTTTTCTGCCCAAGCAAACAGGGCATCCGTGACTTCACAGATGTATGGTGATATGCCTGTAAGCAATATCATAGATGGATGGTGTGCGACCTCCAATCAGTAGGTGGTGGTGCAGACACACCATGTGGTCCCCAGACTATGGTCATGTGACAAGGGACTCCCATATAAGTGGAGACACATCCGGCCATCACCAGAAGATGATGGTGGTAAGACATGCAGGTGAACAGTCGTGCTGGCTGCAGTTCTAGAGGAGTGCAAAAAAACTCCATGCTAATCTGCTCTGTAACAGATCGCTATCTTACCACATGTGATTCAATAAAGACGGACAAGTCAAGGTGTTTGGTGAAGTCCTTTGCAAGGTACAGAAGACCAAACACAACAGAATGCACTTGTGAGCCGCAGCTTGTGAGATGCCACGCAAGTCCCCGCTCGTGCCCTGGAATGATCCTGAGGCGTAGAAGTTCAGGACTGCGGTGACCTTGACGGAGACCCAGAGCAGGTATTCTCTTCCTTCACATGGTGCCAAGTCCGCGAGGACATGGCACAGGTGCCGCACCACCCCTTGTTGAGGTGGAGCCTCCTGCGGCACACGTTGCCCATCATCTGTTTGAAAGACCAGCGACATCTGTACACCTTGGGCCATCATGGGTCTCCCCCTCTGGGTCCCTCCCTGGCCTGAGAGGCGGCCGGGTCATCAGGAAGTGGAGTGGGGTCCTGCACATGGGCCGCTGTCTCTGTCAATACTGCTGTTGCTGCCTTCTCTGGCGTCTGGCCACCTGGCCTTCCAGCAGCACCACTAGGGCAGGTTCTGTGGTGTCCAACGTATCATCCATAACGTGTAATATCTGTAAGGAATTGGAGAAGGTGAGCGACTGACAACCAGCGTGCCTCCTGTCCCGAGACCCCTCAATCCCCCCACTGGTGTCCCCCACCCCTCCACCTGGCAACCCTGCCCACGTACCCCGGCCGCAGGGGGGGCCAATGGTCACCGGACGCCAGATGCTGTACCCGAGACACCCGCACGTAATGTTACCTGGATTGGGCGCAGGTCCCCTCCCTGGTGCACACACGCATCCTCTGGTGGCAGAGAAGTTCCTGGTGTCGGGGCCGCCCCTGGGTGTTCGGTTGTTTTCCGCTGCACTAATAGTGTTGCCTCCCGTAGTGTTCAGGCACAGTGTCCAGGCCTCACATTCTGATTGGGATGCTCGGCAATAATCCCCACATGCTACATGGCCCGCTTCCCCATGCGAGTCCACTTGGGATATGTGAAGTGGTCAATTAACGACGATTATCAATTCCCAGTTAGTTATAGCATTCAGCCGTGCCAGAGGCCTCCATGGTCAGTGGGAGTTATGGGTGGTCAGTGGGGTAGGTGGGTTGGGGCTGTGGTTGCCCCCGGAACAGGAACACGTGGTCCAGCTGTTGGCATGGTAGAGCCATGGGTGCTGAGATGCCCATCTCTCCCTCTATCTCCCAACCCCCCCCCCCCCCCCCCCCCCAAGCCTAGCCCAGGCCATGGCGGTCAACTCCCCCTGCTCCACAACTCTGATCCCCCCCGATGGCGGCCCACCCTGACTGAGGCTGGTCCCCTGGAGTCTCCCCCAACTCCCTCTGAGCACCAGGGCAGCAACCCCAGTGCCCCCAAGCTCTTTGCCTGTGAGAGCAAAGATGGCTCCTCACCTCCTCAGGTTCCCACAGCAGCCCCTCGTCCAGCTTCATGTTTTTATGAAGGTGTACTAATCAGCGCCCGCGTGACCACTTGCTGGGGAGGCCATGATATCACATGGAGGCTGTTAGATAGGTGGTCGCTGCAGTTACTTGTATGGAGATTGGGCTTAAGTATCGATTATTGGTTTCTCGCCACGCTATGGCTGGTTTCTTGATTTTGCCAAAGGGAGTGGGCCGGTTAGATTGCAAACAGAATGGCGCCTGGCGTGGTTCTCGTTTTTGGCATCTCCTGCGATTTAATGGCCTCAATCCCCTCTCGCTTAAGCGCAACGCGGCCTTTGTTTTTAACGGCAGCAATGATGCAAAGTATTGCAATTTCTGGAGAAACATTCTAGACTAGAGCACACATGTTTTAATGACGTTTAGACAATAGAGTATTCGCCTCTTGTGTCCTAGTGGTCTTGTGCAAAGCTCAGTGACCAAATTCCCAATGTTGCACTATCTCACTGAATTGTCAGCCTTTATTTTCTGCTCAAGCCAGGAGTGGGGCTCGAAAGCACAATTTTCTGACTCAGAGACAAGAACCGCGACTGACCCCAGCAGTGTATTTCAGGAGACGTTGAGCCTTTCCATAACTACCAGAATAGGACAGGCGTTGCTCACACAAATTTGTAATAGTGTTAATGTCCAGAAAAATAGCCTCGATCGCAAAAGCAGTTAAAATGCGTACTGGTTTTAAACTGAGCACCACTAGTTTTGACAAAGATTTCAAGCTAGTTTAATCATCAGAACGTTCCAGCAACCGTCAATCAAAGATCAATGCATGACAACATAGAATGAACTGTGCACACTTACCGCCAGCTGGGAGCTCCATATCAGGTTTCAGGGACAGCCATGAAAAGACAGTTATACTATTGTGTACCAGAGAAAATACTTATTAAAAATCAAAGTAGAGTACAACATTCAGTCATTGTGGATATATTTATGTTACCCCTGTAGTCAATTTGTATAAAGGGTTCATCACTTTGATGAGCAAATGAAAGAGAAACAGTATCTTGTTTTTCAAAGGAAGAAATAGTGACCTTTGATTTCCATTCTATGATTGATACAAAACTCAGATGCTGCAGGAAAAAGAATGGATACTCATCCCCTTTGGATTTTAAACATTCCCTTTGATACTCAATAACACAAAGGCATGCAGAAAGCTTCCCTCGTTTTATATATTTACTGAAGGACTTAGCTGAAAATGTATTGCAATGGACCAAAACAGTGGGTTGTAACTTAAGTGCCAAATATAGCGCTTCACACAATGTTTGCAAGTTTAAAATAAATAGCAAAGAAAAACGAATATAGGCCTGTGAATGCCTATGAATACACATCAGTTGCAGTGTAATTATTGCTAAAGAGCACAAAATAAATGAGATTATTGATTTTAAGTGTAATAGGAAAGTAAAAACATCAGTCCAATTTAAAACACTGAAAATAAATGAAACACACTCAGCAGATGGGGCATCTTAGGAAATAGTCACACAACACGTTCAACATCAGTGGGAAATGGTTTAGGCTTTGCAATGAGACTAAACTCACAACATGCAACTAAGCCAAAAGTCGAGCAGAGTGAGTTCATATTCAAGGTCGACTCACTGGCCATCCCCGTCCTCACTAACCTATATTGGTTTCTGACCCCCCAACGCCTCCAATATAAAATGTTCTTTCCTTTATTTAAAACTCACCATCGCCTTGTCTGGGACCTCTTCCAGCTCTACCCCACCTTTCCCACACTGTCCCAAACTTTTTATTCCTCTGACTCTGACCTCTGGTGCATTCCCGTCTCTCCCTTCAGTCCCTATTGCCTAAACCTGAAACACTGGAATCTTCTCCCTCAACTCATCTACTTTTCCACTTCTCCATAATCTTATCAGATCTGCATTTAAAACCGCTCTTTTGAAATTTTTTTAAAATGTGGCATCCTTTTCTAACTTGATTACATCGCTGTGAAGCATCTCGGGACATTTGTTGAAGTTAAAGGTGCAGTATAAATGCAAATTATTGTTTGTCAGTTACACTATACGGGTAGCCTCTGTTTAGTACTGGCAACACAGTTATACTGTAAATTCACCCATTGATTTAAATATATATTTTTTGCCCACTTAACCTAATTTTTCTGACCATGAAGTGTACTGGTGATGTCTTCCATCAAGCCTAAAAACTATTTGCAACCGGAATTACCAAAGGCTAACTCAGCTGTTCAATTCGTTCATCAACTCTTCTTTGCTTTCCCAGCTCTACAGCTCCAGGGTCCCAGGTTCGATTCCAGCTTGGGTCACTGTCTGTGCGGAGTCTCCACGTTCTCCCCGTGTCTGCGTGGGTTTCCTCCAGGCGCTCCGGTTTCCTCCCACAGTCCAAAGATGTGCAGGTTAGGTGGATTGGCCATGATAAATTGCCCTTAGTGTCCAAAATTGCCTTTAGTATTGGGTGGGGTTACTGGGTTCTGGGGATAGGGTGGAGTTGTTGACCTTGGGTAGGGTGCTCTTTCCAAGAGCCGGTGCAGATTCGATGGGCCGAATGGCCTCCTTCTGCACTGTAAATTCTATGATAATCTATGAAACCTCTGTTATTTGAATTGAAATAACACATCAGCATTGTAAGCTATGTTAAACATGTCCAGCTATGTGCATCTTCATTAGAGATAACTAATCTTAATGGCATTGTGATCTTGTGTGCTTTGAAGTGCGTGAACAGCTCTGAAAATTACTTATGAATATACCTCGCCAGCAGAAACCCGATGGACGGGCAGTTCAGATAGTCAAGGTATTTATCCGTCACCCTTATGAACAGTTTTTTCCATATACATGTCTATCAGTTTTCCACCACAGTAACCCATCCCGGATTGAAAGCTACAAGAGGCCCATAATGGGAATGTTATGAGCATTAAAAAAATTCTTCTAGGGCTAGCAGGGGCAGTACAGCGGATCCTACAGTCTTACCTGTTCAGTGGGCAACCTGCAGTCAATGTGGCTTTGTAACTTGCTGTCAGCTTAACCAGAACCCGGTGAGCACAGGAGTGAGAGGTAAATAGTGTGGTGGATTCACGATTGAGTCTGCAGACTTTGGAGGTTCAATTAAAACATAGTGCTTTAATTTGAACAAAAGAGCAATAATCTTTATTATTGTCACAAGTAGGCTTACATTAATACTACACTGAAGTTAAATCCCCTAATCGCCACACTCCGACGCCTGTTCAGGTACACTGAGGGAGAATTCAGAATGTAGAATTCACCTGACAAGCTTGTGACTTGTGGGAGGAAACCGGAGCACCCGGAGAAAACCTACACAGACACGGGGAGAATGTGCAGACTCCACACAGACAGTGACCCAAGTGCTGTGAAGCAACATTGCTAACCACTGTGCTACCGTGCTGCCCATATTAATGTCATTACTGCAGGCTGCGATGTTAGACTGCCCTCTTGTCCACGCAAACAGAAATGATGTCACGCAATCGTTCTCTTAAAGTGCCCCTGTTCAGCTATAAGGCAGCTTGTGAGGGTCTGCAGGCCTTGGAGGTTAAACCAAAATGTGGAGCTTTATTTTTTTTAAATAAATTTAGAGTACCCAATTATTTTTTTCTCCAATTAAGGGGCAATATAACGTGGCCAATCCACCTAACCTGCACATCTTGGGGTTGTGGGGGTAAAACCCACGCAGACACAGGGAGAATGTGCAAACTCCACACAGACAGCGACCCAGGGCCAGGAATTGAACCCAGGTCCTCAGTGCCGCAGTCCCAGTGCTAACCACTGCACCACATGCCGCCCCCTCTGACGAGCTTTATTTAGAACATGTTAACACTTTAGGCTGCAATGTTAAATTGCCCATTTGCTCGTGCAAAAGACTGATGAGGTCATGCAATCGCTCTCTTAAAGTACCCCTGACCAGCTACAAGACTGCTTGTAAGGAAACACTAAAAACACTATAAATAGACAACAAATCAGACTTTGTGCATGTTAAGACCCGAGCAGCAGAGTTTTGGTTGACCTCAAGTTTACAAAGAGAAGAATATGGGAGATCAGCCCGGAGTGCACAGGAATGAAGTCGAGAGGTAACAAGAGAAAGAATGAAGATTTCAGCTCATATCCTTACTTGGTCCTCTCCTGGGGCACATGAAGCACATGCTCATGCCTGTTTCTATGGTTATTCTTTCCTGGAACAGGTCGCCAAAAGTTATAGCTTTCGGGGCACCACTCTGCATTCAGCATGGATAAACTGGAGGCTCTTCCACTCTTACTGCCAGCAGTAGGCTTACTGGAAAGATTTACAGGTTGATAATCAACCCGTTTGGCCAGGTTATGAACACTCCTTCCTTGGACATCAAGTCCTGGAATGGGAGTTGATCCCAAAGCTTCCTATTCGGCTGCAGGAAGAAAACCCAACATTTCACAAGACCTCCTTCAGCTCATATATTCAACTTATAAATATCTTTTGTAAATGTGAAACAAAGATTATAGATCGTAAATGTTTGCTTATATCTATAAACGTGCCTCCAATATTCCTGTCCCCTCAACCATGGAATTAAAACATATTGTTTAAATGCGGTTCACTGTGAAAAATTAAGGTAATAACCATTTTTAATGAAATCCATTCAGTGGTCTGGTGCAATTTTGAAATTATTAACGATATAAATAATTTCCTGTTCTTTCATGTAGTTCTTTTAAAAATTCATTTCTCATTGCATATTGTTAGAACCATAACTTTTCCACATGGAGGCAAGCCAGAATGAGCGAGTGAAAGATTAATTCCAAGATTGATCACCTGGGCATTGGAAATGAGATCAAACACTGGAATGCTGAAATACTGTCTTAGGAAGCTCATTAAAAAAACATGATCGATGTCGGGAATCTAAATAGTAAGGTTTTTTGAAAAAAACAAATTCCAATCCATTTTTAATTTGAGCCCATGGAAAATCAAGAATAAAGACTGAATACTTTCTGGTCCATGGAACTGGGCAGCCTTTCAAACTGGTCGAGAAATAATAGTGAAAGGCAAAGGGAGAATCTTTGGAATGCAGAAATCCCTGCCTCTGTACAGTATCAGCCAATTTCTGACAGCATTTTGGAACAATTAAAAATTACATGAGAGAAAACAAGGTGGGGGTGGGGAGGACTTTGACTTTGACTGATAGTGTAAAATGGATGATAGAGAATCGGCAGCCCACTTCCACTAATGTTTTTCACTTTTCTCCATTAACTGTTTGCCCTCAATTAAGTGATCATTATTAATATATGATACTTGACAAACAGTATTGATAAGATATTTGACTGTACAGTCATAAATGGGGGGGCAATACAGCCAAATTTGATTGTGACCTGCCCGAAGCCTACCGATGCACGTGTCCAGCATGAGTTGCTGCAGTAGCCAACAGAAATAATGAGCTGTGGTTCCCTCCCTAACCTAGGGTCTTGGAAGCCAATGTACACTGGCCTGATTAAATATGCAAGAGTGGATATCCTGCCATAAAGTTTCTTTGATTTTGCAAATGTGAGAATATAATGGAAGTTTAGAAAGGTGCATATCCTCATAAAAATGAAATCATTCATTTATGAGAAGTCTCTTTCCCAAGATAAGTAAACATCCAATTCAACTTCCAGCCTGACGTCTTCTCCATTTGTGATGCCTCTTCCTTGGCACCAAGTTGGCACTGTCACAGGAAGACAAACTATTTAAAGTGAGGAATTAATTTTCGGCCTATTTCACAAAAAGCAATGCAACCAAAAGGAAGAACAAAGAACAAAGAAATGTACAGCACAGGAACAGGCCCTTCGGCCCTCCAAGCCTGTGCTGACTATGCTGCCCGACTAAACTATAATCTTCTACACTTCCTGGGTCCGTATCCCTCTATTCCCATCCTATTCATGTATTTGTCAAGATGCCCCTTAAATGTCACTATCGTCCCTGCTTCCACCACCTCCTCCGGTAGCGAGTTCCAGGCACCCACTACCCTCTGTGTAAAAAATTTGCCTACTCTAAACCTTGCCCCTCTCACCTTAAACCTATGCCCCCTAGTAATTGACCCCTCTACCCTGGGGAAAAGCCTCTGACTATCCACTCTGTCTATGCCCCTCATAATTTTGTAGACCTCTATCAGGTCGCCCCTCAACCTCCGTCGTTCCAGTGAGAACAAACCGAGTTTATTCAACCGCTCCTCATAGCTAATGCCCTTCATACCAGGCAACATTCTGGTAAATCTCTTCTGCACCCTCTCTAAAGCCTCCACATCCTTCTGGTAGTGTGGCGACCAGAATTGAACACTATACTCCAAGTGTGGCCTATCTAAGGTTCTATACAGCTGCAACATGACCTGCCAATTCTTATACTCAATGCCCCGGCCAATGAAGGCAGGCATGCCGTATGCCTTCTTGACTACCTTCTCCACCTGTGTTGCCCCTTTCAGTGACCTGTGGACCTGTACTCCTAGATCTCTCTGACTTTCAGTACTCTTGAGGGTTCTACCATTCACTGTATATTCCCTACCTGCATTAGACCTTCCAAAATGCATTATCTCACATTTGTCCGGATTTTAACTCCATCTGCCATCCATCTCTCCGCCCAAGTCTCCAAACAATCTAAATCCTGCTGTATCCTCTGACAGTCCTCATCGCTATCCGCAATTCCACTAACCTTTGTGTCGTCTGCAAACTTACTAATCAGACCAGTTACATTTTCCTCCAAATCATTTATGTATACTACAAACAGCAAAGGTCCCAGCACTGGTCCCTGCGGAACACCACTGGTCACAGCCCTCCAATTAGAAAAGCATCCTTCCATTGCTACTCTCTGCCTTCTATGACCTAGCCAGCTCACCCTTGATCCCGTGTGACTTCACCTTTTGTACTAGTCTACCATGAGGGACCTTGTCAAAGGCCTTACTGAATGCCATATAGACAACATCCACTGCCCTACCTGCAAAAATCATCTTTGTGACCTCCTCGAAAAACTCTATCAAGTTAGTGAGACACAGCCTCCCCTTCACAAAACCATGCTGCCTCTCACTAATATGTCCATTTGCTTCCAAATGGGAGTAGATCCTGTCTCGAAGAATTCTCTCCAGTAATTTCCCTACCACTGACGTAAGGCTCACCGGCCTGTAGTTCCCTGGATTATCCTTGCTACCCTTCTTAAACAGAGGAACAACATTGGCTATTCTCCAGTCCTCCGGGACATCACCTGAAGACAGTGAGGATCCAAAGATTTCTGTCAAGGCCTCAGCAATTTCCTCTCCAGCATCCTTCAGTATAAGCTTGAAAGTAACGTGACTAAATTACATAGATGAACAAGAGGTACCTGAAAACATTTAAATTCTCCATTTTGTTTCCATTTGATAGATAATATTGTAATTATTTGTTGTTTTAGTTGTTTAGTGTTTATGTGTCGAGCCTGGGCCAGGTTCTGTTCCTGGTTTGTTCGTTTGTATTATCATTAAGAGTACTGGTCTTGCAATATTGCCAAAAGTGGCTAAGGAATCTGTTGCCAAATCAACTTTTACATAAAACGAAACTTAGTTCAAGTTGTTCAACGTGGAAATGGATATCTTCAATGTTTCGGATAAGATTGAGTTAATTTAATGTAACTCAGAGTAAATTAAAAAACATTCATTTCTTAGTCTTCTCCCTGTCTGCATATTTTTAAAAACTATTCATGGGTGTGAATATTGCTGGCAAGGGCATTTGTTGTCCATCCCATATTTCCCTTGAGAAGGTGGGAGTAATTTGAAATATGTGTGTCCCAAGATAGATACAGAGTAAGACTATATGGTTGCCCCAAGAAGGTACCTCTTTTTTATTGTCTCGTTTTAACATTCAACCGCTGCTTGAATGACTCTGGGATTTTTTTGCTTCCACTGCATGACTCTAAGCCCATTCCATATTTTGATCATTCGTTACATGAAGAACATTCTGATATCAGCCCTAAATATGCTTTTAATAGCTTGAACATGTTTGCTCTTGTCCTATCATTATTATTAAGTACTGTTATGACACAGTTACTTGACTAATCAGATTGTGCAATTATTTTTCTCCACAAGAGCCACCCAATTTAATTCCACCCTCCTCCTCACACCCATAGGGCATGATTAGTGGTCAGCACAATTGCTTCACCGCTCCAGGGTCCCAGGTTTGATTCCAGGCTTGGGTCACTGTCTGTGCGGAGTCTGCACGTTCTCCCCGTGTGTGCGTGGGTTTCCTCCGGTGCTCCGGATTCCTCCTACAGTCCAAAGATGTGCAGGTTAGGTGGATTGGCCATGCTAAATTGCCCTTAGTGTCCAAAATTGCCCTTAGTGTTGGGTGGGGATGCTGGGTTATGGGGATAGGGTGGAGGTGTGGGCTTGGGTAGGGTGCTCTTTCCAAGAGCCGGTGCAGACTTGATGAGCCGAGTGGCCTCCTTTGGCACTGTAAATTCTATGATTCTGTGTAACGAGGCCGGTGAATAGCGGGAGAAGCTGAGAACGGCGCCATACGCCAAACAGTTTACGATGCAACTGGCCCGTTCCCGTAGGCGAAATCAGGATCTCTATGTAGGGTAGCAAGAAACCAATTATCACCACTTTAGCCCTATTTCCATTCAATTAACAGGAGCCACCCAGTATCCAATGGTCTCCCATCATTCATCGGCCTCCCGAGCAAGTGGTCACGCTAGCGCCGATTAGTACTCCTTTTTAAAAACATGAAAGGCTTCTGTGGGGAACTGAGGAGGTGAGTAGCCATCTTTGCTCACAGGCAAAGAGCCTGGGGGCACTGTGCTTGTCACCGTAGTGCTCAGCGAGGTGTGAGGGGCCCTCGGCTGGAGGTGGGGCACACCACACAGGGGTCGGCCGCCATGGGAGGATGGGGAGGGTATGGTGCTGGTGGGAGCAACCTGGGGGCAACCGCTCGCGACATCACCATGCCAACCCCTAGATCATATGTGCCCGTTCCAGGGGCAACACTTGTCCCTGCCCATCTGCCCCACCGACCACCTATAACCCCCTCTGACTTCTGAGGCCTCTGGCCGTGCAGCTGAAGGTTATTACTAATAGGAAATTAGCAATCGTGGTTAAGTGAACACTTCACACAATCCAAGTGGATTCCCGTGGGTAGGCGGGCTATGTAGAGTCATTGCCTCGCATCCCAATCACACCTTGATGCCTGGACATTGTACTTGAACACTGCAGGAGGCAACCAACATCCGAACAACCAGGGGATGGGACACAGCACCGGGGACATGTTCGGGGCTGGAGGGTGGGTGAGTGCCACGGAGATGGGACCAGCGACCAGTCCAGGTGACGTTATGAGTGGGTGCCAGGGCTACAGGGTCTGGGGTCCAGTGAGGGGGGCCGCTGTGGCCAGGAGTTTGTGGGCTGGTGATCTGAGTGAGGAAGGGGTTCAATGGGGGAATGGAGGGTCATGGGTGGGAGCCACTGCTGTTTGTCAGTTTGTGGGCAGCACGGTAGCACAGTGGATAGCATTGTGGCTTCACAGCGCCAGGGTCCCAGGCTCGATTACCCGCTAGGTCACTGTCTGTGCGGAGTCTGCACGTTCTCCCCGTGTCTGCGTGGGTTTCCTCCGGGTGCTCTGGTTTCCTCCCACAATCCAAAGACGTGCAGGTTAGGTGGTTTGGCCATGATAAATTGGCCTTAGTATCCAAAACTTTTAGGAGGGGTTATTGGGTTATGGATATAGGGTGAAAGTGAGGGCTTAAGTGGGTCGGTGCAGACTCGATGGGCCGAATGGCCCCCTTCTGCACTGTATGTTCTATGTAATCTATGTAATCTAACACCCTCTCCAAATTCCTTACACATATTGAACGCTATGGCAAAGACTTTGGACACAGAAGTTGCTCTAGTGGTGCTGCTGGTTATTTGGACGGTCAGATGCCGGAGACGGGGGCAGCAGCAACATCTGCAGATGCATGAGGCAACGGCCCATGTGCCAGACCCCACCCACACCCTGAAGACAAGGCCGGCCATCAGGCCAGTGATGGATCCAGAGGGGGAGTCCCACGACGGCCCAGGGTGTACAGCCGTTTGAACAGATGACGGACAGTGCATATCTCAGGAGGCTCTGCTTCAACAAGGAGACAGTGCGGCATCTGTGCCATGTCCTAACGGACTTGGCACCACATGGAGGAGGAGGACACCTGAGGAGACACAGAGGGGGCATTGTTAGCCACACATGTGGGAAGAGGGGTTGTACTGGGAGGGGGGGTGTAAAAGAAGGTTTGGGGGGGTTGAAGGGAGAGGGGGCTGGAGGGAGGGTTGGGGGTCGCATGGACTGTTGGCGGTGATGCTCCTGTGGTGGCAGAAATGTTTCCTGGCGGGGGCGTGGCGGGGTGGCTTTGGTGTCTACTCAACTATGCTGCCCGGTGTAGGTCATTGATCTTTTTCCTGCACTGGAGGCCAGTCCTCCTTTCACATTCCCGGCGCTCACAGCCACCTCCACCTCATCCCAGGCAGCACTGGCTGCCCTATGGCTGACCCTCGGGGGAATAGGGCATCCCTCCTGGCCTCCACAACATCTAGCAGCCTCCCTAGGTCTGCGTCCCAGAATATTGGAGTTGGTCTCCTTGGTGCCATTGTTGCGAGCTGGCTGGGTTTGGCTGAGCAAGAGCAGCTTAAGTGCTGCTCGACCTTGTTAGTGGTGGGTTGGCTAGTGCGGTGCCGGCGAATCAGCTGGAAAGCCTTCATTTGCGGCGAGAAGCCCGTGAGGCCTCGTTATGTTAAGTGGACCAATTAAGGTTGAATAGCGTTGCCGACTTCGCTGGGCCGAGTGCTGGGAAGCTCACGGCAATTCCCGCTCGCTACAACACTTGGAAATCTTTCTGGAGAATCGTACTCATAGCAATATTCTTACAGTTTAATTTGAAAAACATCCACTTTCTTTGCTGTGCCGAATAAACATCTGGAATGCAAACTCTCAGTTGGTTTCATTCAGGCCTAAAAATGTAAGTTAAAAAAAAATACCTCAGTCATCTGATGCTCAATTCGAATCAAGATAAATTTTGGTAGTTTTTATTGCCAAGAAAGAATACATTTGAGCGAGTTGTAAATGAAGGTTGGCTTCAAAAATAATAAAATAATGTATCATTTTGATCTGGAGGTTCGGCATTTTGTTCCACTAAAGTCAAGTGTGCCAGCACTACAAGGAATCAACCCAGAGACCTTTACTGCATTTATTTAATCTCCCGGGAGAAACTTTTACATCATTAGTTCTAGATTCCCAAATATGTCAAAGTAATCTCCAAGGTAATGATAAGAAATGGTGCTTTCGATCCAGGGTAGATAGACTTCCAAATAAATACCTTTTTTTGATTCAGGAGATTTCTAATTTGAAAATAATCAGCTACAAATGAAAAACATTGTTTCACCATCAGAGAAAATCCAGCTCTTTTGCAGTAAAGGAAAAAATAATGGGCGGGATTCTCCGTCCTGCTGCACCTGTTTCCTGGTGCAGTGCGCCCCCACCGGCAGCGGGATCCTCTGTCCTGGCAGCCAGCCAATGGGGCTTCCCATTGTGGGTACCCCCACGCTGTTGGGAAATCCGCGGGTGCGAGTGTGCTGCCGGTGAAACGGAGAATCCAGCCCAAGGTTCACTGGCCCACTTGGTTCTTGGTGTTCTGAATGGGGTTGAAGAAGAACAACATGTGAAAAAAATGTTGGGGGGAGAAACTCGGATAAAAGCTAGTCACATCCATCTTGCAGACTCTTGCAATGATATCTAATTGATCATAATTTATTTAAAATTATTAAATCAGCAAGTCAGGGCTTGAGTGAAGAGACTGTTTGCGTTATGTCCTTTCATTTTGGGGAACGGTTTCTGCCCAGGTTGATGGGGGAAAAAATCTATTTTGGTTATGAGCATCCAATGTGAACTGTTGGTGCTGTTTTAGCCTAAGTTTTAATAGGCATTAGTCAGCCACACAAAACTGCCCATTATTTGGCTCTAATTAATACTAAATTGGCCATTGTGGTGAGAAAGTCCCTGCAATTGGCTGTTAAGCAAAAATGGAAATATAGTGGAACAGGCTTTTGTAAGGTTGAAGATTAAGACTTATTATCGGGACAGAGTGGAAGAGATTTATTCCGCACCCAAGGCAAACCACAACTCATCTAAGAGTCTAAGCACTCTGGCAAAACTACTTTGGAATTATTGGCTGCAGTTCGTCAAGAATGCATTAACAAGATCTCCCCGTCACAAATCTTTTACTTCCCTGACATATTGAGCTCAATATTCAAAACATTTGTGTTTTAGTGTGATCTGTTTTACTACAAAACACTAACACTGATTTAGAATTTGTACTTTGTTTTCAATCAAATCATCTGTGAAAGGACTGTGTTTGACCTTGGCTCTAACATTGGAAATGGGGTTACTCTTTTTTGGTCAATCAAATATAAGAAAGGAAACAAATTTAGGGCTAAAGCAAAAAAGGCTGCTCCTGATAGGGGCACTGCCTGAATGCAAGAAAGATCAAGGGAAATTTAAAAACATCATATGAATGTGCAATTAAATGGGTCAATAAAGCCCCCAACCCCTGTGGTGCCCACCGCGTATGGTAGGACTCGATGGTGCCTGTGGACACCGCCTGCTCTTTTCTAGGGATACCCAGCCGCGAATGTAGCCGAGAGAGAGGGGCAGACCGTCTGGTCGGATGACCTCCCTCGGTCCTCCCGCTGCCTGGATCTATAAATGGAGTGCTTCGCCAGGCCCAGAAGCAGGTTTACAAGGAGGTCCCCCGCTTTCTCAGCCCCTCTCCACACCAGGTGCCCATAGATCACAAGTGTGGGGCTGGAGTGCAAACAAAAATTCAACAAAAAATTGGTTAGAAAACTAAAAAGGGAGTGCAGCCTTTAACATGTAATATAGACGTGGTCCATGGACGTCACAGGGCCGCAAAAATGGCAGGCTTTGGAAATGGGCAAGTTAAAAAATCATCCTGGTACAATAAGCATAAATTAGTTCTTTAAGTTTCCCAATAGATTGGTCTCATGATTGGGCAATAACACATGAGATTCAATTTCGAATATAAGATTTGTTTTGAAAAACTGAACTTTACTGTGTAGACTTGCCCTCATTTTAAACTTTTGGAAGACTATTCGCGGAATATTTTAGGTCCTAAAGAGATAACCATGATGGAGTCTTAAGCTGAAATGGGAAGCTGTCGGCTTGGTGAAGGAGTTAAAGCCAGCATGAGGAATGGCAACATGGGGGCTTGTTAAACAGCTGCTTGCTCCTTAAATGCCTGCTAGTGCTCATTGAAGAGGCGACAGTGATGGTTACCACTTCAACCAACATCTCTCTGGACGGAGACCAGGAATGAACAAGGCTTTGATGTTGCTTTCAAGCGCTACTTAAAGGAATACTCACCACTTAAAGCGATACTCCCCATTTAAAGGGACACTCACCATTTCATGGGCAATGCTGCTGGAGCCTTGAGGATGACATCAGAATCACATTGACGTGCAGGTTGGGTGGATTGGCCACGCTAAAATTGCCCCTCAGTGTCCAGAGATATGCAAATCAGGTGGGGTTACAGCGATAGGGCGAGGGAGTGGACCTACATAGGGTACCCTTTCAGAGGGTCGGTGCAGACTCGATGGGCAGATATATACACCAAACTTGTGTATATATCAGTTAGCACCTTCTGTACGTGGCTCAGAGCTAGTCTGGTCTAGTTAGTTATAATTAGAACACTTTCGAGTAGTAGAGTGTCAACCCACAGCAAGCTGTGTGCACTGTTACAGAAGTTCAATAAACCGTATTGAACCAACGTTTAAGTTTGGTGTCTGCTTTCCAGTACAACTGCATCCAGTTGCAGTCTGTGTTATCCCAGGGTGAATAACACGACATGGTACCAGGAGTCTACTTCATCTAAGTAATTTACCTTGAGTGATTCAGTGACGACCAGCAAGTGCCTTCCAGCGGCATGGAGAAGATCCAGGCCCCTCCACAGCTACAGATCTCCAGTAATCTCGGCGCCAACTGGCAGGTCTTCAAGCAGAAGTTCAGTCTCTACATTGAGGCCTTGGGCCTCGAGGATGCGTCCGATGCCAGCAAAATTGCACTGCTCCTATCGACTGCAGGGGACCAAGCCATCCAAATTTTCAACTCGCTCACTTTTGCCGACGGCGAGGACAAGACCAAATTCAAGACCATTTTAGCCAAATTCAACAGTCACTGTGAAGTCGAAATGAACGAGAGCTTTGAGCGCTCTGTCTTCCAGCAACGCCTTCAGGGTAAGGATGAATCTTTCCAATCCTTCATAACTCATCTCTGTATATTAGCGCAGTCCTGCAACTATGGTGACACCGCTGATTCCATCATCAGGCATCAGATCGTATTTGGGGTCCACTCCGATGCTTTGCGCGAGCAGCTCCTTAAAATAAAAAACATGACCCTGCTTGTTGCAATCAAGACGTGTAAAGTGCACGAACAGGCGAGAAGTCGGTACTCCCGTGTTAAATCGGCAGAACAGGACCAACTTGCCTCTCATGAGGCAGAGAGTATTCAGGCCATCGCCCAGATGTGGCGCCTCAGTATCATAGAATCATAGAATTTACAGTGCATAAGGAGGCCATTCGGCCCATCAAGTCTGCACTGGCTCTTAGAAAGAGCGCCCTACCCAAGCCCACACCTCCACCCTATCCCCATTACCCAGTAACCCCACCCAACACTAAGGGCAATTTTGGACACTAACGACAATTTAGCATGGCCAATCCACCTAGCCCGCACATCTTTAAACTGTGGGAGGAAACCGGAGCACCCGGAGGAAACCCACGCGCACACGGGGAGAACGTGCAGACTCTACACAGACAGTGACCTAAGCCAGGAATCGAACCTGGGACCGATGAAGGTGGCCATTTCACGCACTTTTCCCGGGGTCCCATGCATACGCACCACGAACAGGAGAACAAAGCGGCCGAAGACCAAACTGCACAGGTGCGAACGGCTGCTGACCGCATTGCGTAACGATGTCAACGTCATGACGTGCCCGAACAGCGGCACCGCCCATTTAAAGCGACAATGCCCTGCAAGAGGCAGGCGATGTTTAAATTGTGGGAAGTCTGGACATTATGCAGCCTTGTGCAGGTCTGCACCACCGGTCATGGGCCAGCGATCCCAGTTTCAACGCAAACGCGTTCGATATGGACAGCAAGGGGTACTGGATTCTGATCCTGGTAGCACTACGGATCCAGAGGACGACTGCCTGGAGTCCCCATATCGTGTGGGCATCATCACTACATGTGAACATGCGTCCTCAAATTCAGCAACACGCCTATCTATCCTCAACGTGGATTCTGCGGACGAATGGCGTGCTGTCGTACACGTTAACCAAAGCAGCGTCCGGTTCAAGCTGGACACTGGTGCTTCAGCCAATCTCATCTCTCAAGTAGATTTTGACCGCATCAAAAGGCAACCAAAAATTCTTCCGCCAGCCTGCCAGCTTCTTGATTATAATGGCAATGCCATAACTGCATTAGGATCCTGTCATCTGCATGTCTCCAACAAGGCCATCAATGCCACACTGCGATTTGAAATCATCAAGCCTGACAAGGCTTCCCTGCTTGGTGCATGCAAGCTACTCAATCTCGTGTATGCGAGTCCATGCCATGTCCTCGGCCAATGTGGATCTTCAGGCTGACATTGATGAAATCCTGTCACAATATCCGGATGTGTGTTCAGTGAGATGGGCACGCTGCCGTACTGCTACAAAATCTTACTCGGGCCTGATGCCACGCCTGTAATCCATGCACCACGCCGGGTGCCGGCTCCTCTGAAGGAACGTTTAAAGGCGCAGCTGCAGGAGCTCCAAGACCAGAATATAATCTTTAAAGTGACGGAACCAACTGACTGGGTCAGCTCGATGGTCTGTGTGAAGAAGCCCTCAGGAGAGTTGCGCGTATGTATAGATCCCAAAGATCTTGGGCGGGATTCTGCGCAAATTGTCGGGGTGGGAAAAAACGGCGCAAACCCTGGCGGGAACCACTCTGGCGTCGAGCCGCCCCAAAGGTGTGGAAACCTCCGCACCTTCGGGGGCTAGGATGGCGCCGGAGTGGTTTGTGCCACGTCGGCCGGCGGCTAGGGGCTTGGTGCCATGCCAAACGGCGCCGAAGGGCCACCGCCGGTCGGCGCGAGTTGCGCATGCGCTGTAGCGCCAACGTCGGTCATCACGGATAGGTACAAGGCTGACGCGGAGGAATAGACTGCCCCCACGGCACAGGCCCGCCCGCGGATCGGTGGGTCCCGATCGCGGGCCAGTCTACCTTGGGGAAACACCCCAGGGCCAGATCGCCCTGCCCCCCCCCCGAGGACCCTGGAGGCCGCCCACGGAGCTTGGTCCCACCGGTAGAGACCAACCTTGATTTCCACCAGCGGACCCTCGTTAAACGGGCGGGATTTCGGCCCATTGCGGCCCGGAGATTTCGGGCGGCGCCGGGGCCCATTGAGGCGCGCCAGTCCCCGCCATTCCCCGAGGCGGGGGGCACGATTCATGCCGGGGCAATTTTTGGGGGGCTGGAGAATTCGGAGGACGGCGGGGGCGGGATTCACGCCGACTTCCGGCGACTCTCCGACCCGGTGGGGGGTCGGAGAGTCCGCCCCTTAACCGGAATATAATGCGGGAACACTACCCGATCCCGAAGCAGGAGGTACTAACCAGTCAGATGGCACACACCAAATTCTTCACGAAGCTAGATGCATCGCGTGGTTTCTGGCAGATACAACTGGACGAGTCCAGCAGGAAGCTCTGCATGTTTAATACACCTTTCGGAAGGTACTGTTATAACCGCATGCTGTTCGGCATTTTTTCAGGTTCTGAAATTTTTCACAGGATCATAGAACAGATGATGGAGGACATTGAGGGTGTGCGTGTCTACGTCGATGATGTAATCATATGGTACACGACCCCCGAGGAACACATATCTCGTCTCAAACAAGTCTTTCGACATATCCATGCAAACGGCCTCAAGTTGAACAAGGCCAAGTGCTCCTTTGGCATGCCATCCATCAAGTTTTTGGGCGATCAAATATCCCAGCAAGGTGTGCAACCTGACTCAGACAAAGTCAAGGCGATCAACACCATGAAGACCCCGGAAGACAAAAAGGCGGTACTACGCTTCCTCGGTATGGTTAACTTCTTGGGAAAGTTAATTCCCAACCTCGCATCACACACCACGGCTCTCAGGCATCTGGTGAAGAAGTCCACTGCATTCCAGTGGCTACCCACACATCAAGCAGAGTGGCTCGAGTTAAAGACAAAGCACAGACACCAGCCAGGACGGCATTGGTGCGGTGCTCCTCCAGAAGGATGACTCCTTGTCCTGGTCTCCAGTGGCCTATGCGTCAAGGGCCATGACTCCCACTGAGCAGAGGTATGCTCAGATAGAAAAAGAGTGCCTAGGCCTCCTAACCGGCATTGTAAAGTTCCATGACTATGACTACGGTCTACCAACCTTCACAGTAGAGACTGACCACAGACCCTTGGTCCATATCATTCATAAGGACTTGAATGACATGACGCTCAGGCTTCAGCGCATTCTCCTTCGCCTCCGCAGGTATGACTTCAAATCGGTATATACACCGGGCAAGGAGCTAATCATTGCGGATGCCCTGTCGCGCTCCATCACCTCGCCCTGTGAACAGGTAGACTTCATCCGCCAAATTGAGGCACAGGTGCAACTGTGTGCCAGCAACCTCCCGGCCTCAGATGAAAGAGTGGTCAACATTCGAGAAGAGACTGCCAAGGACCCTCTTCTGCAGCGGGTCATGCATCACTTTGCAAATGGTTGGCAGAAAGGGCAATGCCCCCAGTTCTTTAATGTTAAAGACGACCTGACAATCGTCGAGGGGATCCTCCTCAAGCTAGATCGTATCGTTATTCCTCGCAGCCTCCAGAGCGTAGTGCTCAAACAAATCCACGAGGGACACTTTGGTGTCGAGAAATGCAGGCGCAGGGCCCGGCAGGCTGTCTATTGGCCTGGAATCAACGAGGACATATCCAACATGGTCCTCAATTGTGCGACCTGCCAGCGTTTCCAGCCTGCTCAGGTCAAAGAAACACTCCAGCAACACGAGATTGTGACCTCTCCGTGGACTAAGGGGGGAATCAACCTTTTTCACACCAATGGGCGTGACTATGTGCTCATCATAGATTAATTCTCAAGTTACCCAGAGGTTGTGAAACTGTCAGACTTCACATCATGGACAGTCATCAAGGCCTGCAAGGAGACATTGGCCAGGCATGGTATTCCACTCACTGTCATGAGTGACAATGGACCCTGCTTCCACAGCCAAGAGTGGTCCAATTTCGCCAAGTCGTACCAATTCAACCACATTACCTCAAGCCCACATTACCCGCAATCTAACGGGAAGGTTGAGAAAGGGATCCATATCGTGAAGCAACTGCTCTACAAGGCTGCGGACTTGGCTTCTGACTTCAACCTTGTGCTGCTGGGGTACAGGGCAACTCCTCTGTCTACCGGTATGTCTCTGGCACAACTCTTTATGAATAGAGACCTGCGGACGACTGTTCCGGCCATTCACTTACCAGACCTGGATCACCTCCCAGTGCTGTAAAAGGTGCAGCAACTCAGGAACCGGCAAAAGCTGACGTACGATGCTCATGCTACCGATTTGCCTGTGCTCTCTCCGAAAGATGCTGTTCGCATCAAGTTACCTGATGGCGGCTGGTCAGCCCCAGCTGTTGTTATTCGACAGGCTGATCCCAGGTTGTTTGTGGTTCATATGGCTAATGGCTCCATTGTCAGGCGCAACAGAAGGGCACTACGCAAGCTTGCCTGCCCAACACCGAATCTCACCTTTCCAGCTGTTGTTATGCCTCCTCCGGCCACCTCGCTTCTCGAGGCCACCAATCTGGCTGCAATCCCGTCTGTCAAGGAGCCGTCGTCCCCACCTCCACCTCTCAGGCGCTCGACAAGGATCCGACGACAGCCCCAAAGTTTGGACTTATAGACATTTATCTTGTCCATATTGTTCTGTATCTGCAGGCTAGACACCTTCCATGTACATATTCATTCACTCGCCATTTACTGTAAATAGTTATATCTGGATATACTGTCGTCTATGCTCTAACACCAACAACATGTTTTTTTAAAGGGGGGATTTCATAATATGCACTCTAAATGTTCTAAGTATAACTAACTAGACCAGACTAGCTCTGAGCCACGTGTAGAAGGTGCTAACTGATATATACACCCTGTCACTACAGTTGTCACCAGTGGAAAGAGGCAGAGTGTTGCCTCGTGTGTTTTATAGTGGGAAACCCTCTTCTAGTATTCTGCCTGGTGATTGGTTGTGTTCTGTCCTGTGTGTTGATTGGCTGTACTGAGTGTCTGTCACTGCCTGTCTGTATCTCATTATGTGCACAAGTGCATATTATGATAGTGGGTAGGTTTAAAAAGGGTTGCGGTACATCCTGAAATTTCCATAAGTATCCCAAGTACCAGGTAAGATCGTCAGGATGGCAAACGGAAAGAGTGCCAATGGCTTTTGTGAGGGTAGATACGAGGGAATGCATGGCCCAGGAACGAGAAGCAGAGTGGACTGGCAGGCTGACAGACATCCCAAAAGCAATCCAGACGGTTAGATGTAATCTAGAATCATCACACGGACAAGACTGAAGCTGAATAAAGGGACATCTGATCATCATCAATCAATCCAATTCTTCACTGAGTTGAACTGGTCTTTCAATAAACTAGCCTTAAATTGAGTAGCTTTTCACCAAGAAACTGAGTCCCCATTTCTGTATAGAAGCTAGCGCAAACCCCCACCCTGCAAGCCCTCCACATACACACACTCTCTCTCTTGGTCCTCTCGTTGGCAGGAGCCTTTGGGAAGCCAAACATCAGGTTGGAGGGTTTACACATTCACTAAAATGTGTTGCGGGACAATAGGATTTGGAGAAAACTGTCTTCTTTCTATCTGTCTGGGTGTCGATTCTCGCCTGCGACAAAACTCGCATTTACCAGATTAAACCTGGCCCAGAACAATTACACATGGAATCTTTCACAACAGCTACTGAAGGAAAATATGGAAATTGACTGCCGTTGTCTGCGCCCCCCTCCCCACACCAAAGATATTGTGCACCGTAAGTTTGAAAATTCTTGATATCAGTCCTAAAAATAGCCTTCTCGAGTTTAAACCTGTATGCCTTTATCTTGCTCTCACAGTTTAATTTACAGTAATGTTCTGGATTCATCTTTCCCAACCATTTATTCGCATACTTCATCTTCCCCTGCAAGAGTATCTTGGGCTATTAAATTTCGGCAGTCTTTCCTCTGTGATAGTTGTGGCTCAGTGGCTAATGCTCCTGTATCTACATCAGACAGACGCTTGTGGATCCACCTCCACAACCGCCTAGTGTAGTACTTCAGGGTTGATGCCCTGTTAGAAATGTTTTTTTCCAGAAACCATGTTAAATGGAGGCTCTGCCTCTCACATGGATGTAAAGGATTCCATGGGACTACATTGAGTACGAGCAGGGAGTTATCCCTGATGTCCTAACTAACATCTAACTCTTCAATCAACATCACAAAAAACAGATTATCTGGTCTTTAGCACATTGCCGTTTGTGGGAGCTTGCTGTGTATAAATTGGCATGACAGCAGTGACTGTCCTTCATTGGCTGCAAACTACTTTGTACTCATGTAGTTGTGAAGGTGTTAGCAAAATGCAAATCTTGGTTTTTTTTCCATAATTCAATCATTGACATCAACATGGTGGCTCCCTTTCTGCACTTGAATATCTCTCCACTTTCATTGTCATAGTTGTACAGCACAGAAAGAACCTTTCTGCCTGTCGTGGTCTGTGCCGTTTATCAAGTGGGTCAGTTGGCAAAAGTGGGTCTTTAAAAAAAAAGTTTGAAAAACACTGCACTACTCTATGAAAACTGCATCTAAGCAGCAGTTGAGTGCTGACCCTGCAGGCATCTGTTTAACACTTCCGAAACAATAATAATCTTAATTAATGTCACAAGTAGGCTTACATTAACATTGCAATAGTTCAAATTGCGATAATCAGCAATTTGGACCACAATTGTGTGCAAAACCAGATCTTCAGCCAGGCTAACATTATCAGCTCTGCACTCATTTTGCATCTGATTTCACCCTTTGGCCAAAGAAGCTCCCTTAGTTCTGTCCTCACTCTTTCATCCCCCTGTGCTACAATGGGCAAATAGACATCACCCATAAGAACATAAGAATCAAGAGCAGTAGACAATTCAGCCCCCGAGCCCCCTCCACCATTCAACACTATCATGGCTGATCTCCTCTCGGCCTCAACTCCACTTTCCTGCCCGTTCTCCCTAACCCTTCAACCCCTTACTAATTACAAATCTATTTCCTCCTTACATTTACTCAATGTTCCAGAATCCACCGCACTCTGGGATAGTGAATTCCACTGATTCACGGCTGTTATAAGCCCCACAAGGACCAAGGAGAAACCATCATTGGTCTCCCTGTGGACTCGACGTGCGCGAGCTTCCCAGATAGGGAGCGGAGGCCACCCAGCCGGGACTCGTCATGAACTAATATAAAAGCAGTCCCAAAGTAGGGTCGGGTGTGGTTAAAATTCCCAGCAAGGATTGTACTCGGAATGAGATGCTATCTGGAGCAGAAGTAGATAAATAGTTAAATAAAACTATGTTCATTTATCACCAGTGTCCTCTGAGTTACTAAAATGACTCTTTGAGAGAAGTAATTTCTTCTCATCTCTGTTTTTAATCTGCTGCCCGTTGCCTCTCGTTCTAGTTTGCCCCACAAGAGGAAGCATCCGCTCTACATCTAATTTATCAACACCAGGGCGGCACGATGGCGCAGTGGTTAGCACTGCTGCCTCACGGCGTCGAGGACCCAGGTTCAATCCCAGCCCCGGGTCACTGTCCGTGTGGAGTTTGTACATTCTCTCCGTGTCTGCGTGGGTCTCACCCCCACAACCCAAAGATGCGCAGGTTAGGTGGATTGGCTACACTACATTGCCCCTTAATTGGAAAAAAAAGAATTGGGTACTTATATACCTCATTTAGATCTCCTCTCATTCTTCTAAACTTGAGAGAGTCTAGGCCTAAATGGCTCAATCTCTCTTCATAAACCAATCCCTTCATCTCTGGAATCAATCTCGTGAACCTCCTCTGAACTGCCTCCAATGTAACTACATCCCCTCTCAAGGAGACCAAAACTGTACACAGTACTCCAGGTGTGGTCTTACTAATGCCTTGTGCAGTTGCAACAGCACTTCCCTACTTTTATACTTTAGCAAAATTCCATTTGCCTTCCTTTTTACCTGCTGTACCAACATACTCGTTTTCTATGATTCACCCTGTTCTGGCTACGAGATGATAAGTGGGGAAGCAATGGGATTGACCCTGTAGTTCTTCAGTGAGATGGGGAGATACCTTGTCCCGGTTCTCCATAGATGATGCACCTGGCATCTACAATTCACATTGTGAACAATTGGAATCCATGACCCATTACAAATCTGCACGGTGTTTAGCTTCAACATTTTCATGTATTTGTGTTTTGTGTGTGAATTTCTGCCTGTGCACTAAGTGGTCCTCCAAGGTGATTTAATAAAAACCTCAGTCCTTTCTAAACTGCCTGAGGTGGCACAGTGGTTTGTAGTGCGGCCTCACAGCGGCGGGGACTCAGGTTCAATTCCGGCCTTGCGTGACTGTCTGTGTGAAGTTTGCACATTCTCCACGTGTCTGCGTGGGTTTCCTTCGGGGGCTCCGGTTTCCTCCCACAGTCCAAAGATATGCAGGTTAGGTAGGTTTACAGGGATAGGGTGGGGGAATTGGGCCTAGGTGGGGTGCTCTTTCAGAGGGTTGGTGCAGATTCGATGGGCTGAATGGCCTCTTTCTGCACTGCAGGTATTCTAACATATTCAGGAACAGTATCTTTAAAAAAGACCTGAAGGTTTATTCATACTGAAATAGTGAAAGTCCATTCGGTGGAAAGTACCAAGCAGTTACCATATCTTCAAAAACACTTGAGTTCCGACTGTGGTTCTCTTCTATGTTTCCTGCCTCAAGGGGTACCTGCTGGGTAGACAAATAGATGGGTCTTAAGAGACTCATTAATCTTGATGGACATTCCCTCTGATGATTTCTAACTGTCTGGGGAAATTAGATTTTAGATCTTAAATGATGCTTCTTTTCATCTGGCCTGAGGACTTTGATCCAAAAATTATGCATCTTCAACAGTAAGTTGTGCCTGATATTTGATGTCATTACATCACCAACCCTTGAAAAGTGAGCTTACCTTTTTTTCCTTTTTTCAGCATATATCTAGGGCTAGTTTTAACAACATTGTCAGTGTATTTGCAATTAATAAGAATTGTAAGAATTGGAATTAATAAACAAGATAGTCGGCGAGACGATGAAAACTGCCCTTGTCACTTTTGAAGAGTTAATCAGGAGACAGGGCGGAATTCAACCAAAACATTTCCCAAGTGTCATTTTGGACGAGTTTGATGGGGTGTTTCTCGTTGGCTTTTTGGGTGAAATCCACACCACTATTCAACCTCACTTAGTGCTTCTGCTGTTAGATCGCGCCCTATTTGTGGCAGCGAGCGCGACTTGTCGGGCGCTTTCTAACAGCCAACCTGACGAGACCGCAACTGGTGTTAAATGATAGTTAGGGCCGGAAATGATCCCCCATGGGCTTCATGGCGGAAATGACTGGCACACCAGCTGATTCGCCTGGACCATGCCTGGCAGCTCCACGCCAATGAGGGGGAGTAGCACATAAAGTGCTCCCTCCGAACACACTACCAGCACACAACCAATGGCACCATGGAGACCTGCTCCATGTTTCGAAGGTCCCGACCTGTTAAGGCTACTGGACGTCATGGAGCCGTGACAGGATACCCTATTCCCCCGAGAGGGTCGGCGGATCAGCCACAGGTGCACCAATGCCGCATGGGAGGCAGTGGCAGTGGCCGTCAGTTCGGGCAGCATCAGGAGGAGGACCGCAGTCCAATGCAGGAAGAAGCTCAATGGCCTCCACAGGGCAGCGTGGGTAAGTTCCATTGGCTCCCTGGCACCGGTCCCGCCTGCCACCCCCAGACTTCCGCCTGCCCCTACCCAAACAGGTCGGCTGGTGCCACAGCACCCCCCACCCCACAGCATAATACCACACCTATGCCCCGGCGCACCCTGGCAACCACCAGCATAACCCACCCATGTCCAGCAGCGGTGCCCATGCCTGTTACCCGCCATAGATCCTCCCCCTCTGATGTATCAAACGTACAGACCACAGTGCCCTCTCATATCCTCGCAGGAGAACTTGGCATATAACAGACAGGAAAGGGCCCAGACGGGCAGTGAGGTGCCAGACATCAGAGTCCTTAGCCGCTATGAGGAACGGGCGGGGAGATCGCGGGGTGACTGAGGATACAGCACTCACCGACAGTGAGGTGGGCGTGCGCGCAGAGGGGAAGATCCACGGCCCCTCCACCCAGATGACGTGTGTCAAATGAGTTGTGCATGTCAGACAAAATGATCCTTCCCTTCCACTGACCATGGGCGGGATTCTCTGATCCTGAGGCTAAGTGTTGACGCCGTCGTAAACACCGTTGCGATTCCTGGCGGTGTGAACATGGCCTCAGGATCAACAATTCTGGTCCCTACAGGGGTCCAGCACTGCACTGGAACGACAAATGATGCTCCAGCTGCTGATCCCGGCATCAACTGGGCGCCGCGGGGTCCGCGCATGCACAGTAGCACCGGTGCCAACGCGCGCATGCACAGTGGTACCGGTGCCAACGCGTGCATGCGCAGTGGTACCGGTGCCAACGCGCGCATGCACAGTGGTACCGGTGCCAACGCGCGCATGCACAGTGGTACCGGTGCCAACGCGCGCATGCACAGTGGTACCGGTGCCAACGCGCGCATGCGCAGTGGCTCCCTTCTCCACGCAGGCCCCGACGCCACATGGCATAGGGCTAAAGGGGCCGGTGCGGGAGAAAGGCTCCCAGCCGAGAGGCCAGCCCGCCGATCAGTGGGCCCCGATCCCGGGCCAGGCCACAACGGAGGCCCTCCCGGGGTCGGACCTCCCCCCCCCCACAGGCCGCCCCCGGACCCTTCCACGCCAAGGTCCCGCCGGCTAACAGCAGGTTAGCACAACGGTGGCAGGACTCGGGTTTTTTGTTACGACCGCTCAGCCCATCCCGAGCCGAGAATCGGCGGGGAGGGGGCCCCGTAGAGCGGCCCCTGACCGCGGCGGCGCCAATGGCGACGATTCTCCGCTCTGTGGCGTTGGGGCGGTGTGGCATGATTCGTGCCAGTCGCGGCGATTCTCCGGCCCGGCCTGGGCTGAGAGAATCCCGCCCCACATGTCCATTCCCTCACAGAATCTCCATCGGATGGTGCTGGCCCATCTGGAGTGCCCGACCCCTTCCAAGAGAACACCTCAGAGGAGAGCTCCAACATCTGAGGGACTCAGCATTCGGAAGTCTGCTGGATCCCGGGACCCTGCTGGGCCCCAGACACATATCGAGCTTCTGGACATGATTATCCCGGAGATGGTGCAGATGCTGCGATTCAGGGGCGATGTCAGCAACATTCCAGTGGGTGCATAGCTGATTGGAGGAGTTCCAAAGGTAACAAACGCATGAGATGGTGCTGGCAATCCATGGCACCGAGGCCAACACTGCTAGGGTGGCGACCGCAGTTGAAAGCCCTCAGCACAACGTCAGCATCATGAGTGATGGTGTCCAAGGCACTGCTCAGTCAGTGACGGCCATGGCCGAGGACTTTGACAGCATGTCCCAGTCGCTGGGGGACATATCCCAGACACAAGTGGACATTGTTGAGGCACTCCAGAGTGTGTCCCAATTGCTGAGGAATGCGTCCCAGTCGCAGGTGGACATTGCCAAGGCACTCCAAAGCGTGGCCCAGTCACAGAGGAGCATTGCTGAAGGCATGGAAAGCCTGGAACATGACATCCACATCATGACTTGTGGTGTCTAAAGCGTGACTCAGTCAGTGATGGCCATAGCTGTGCAGCTCAACAGCATGTCCCAGTCGCTGGTGTGTGTGTCCCATACGCAGGTGAACATTGCCGAGGCACTGCAGAGCATGTCCCAGTCGCTGGGGGGTGTGTCCCATACGCAGGTGAACATTGCCGAGGCACTGCAGAGCATGTCCCAGTCGCTGGGGGGGTGTCCCATACGCAGGTGAACATTGCCGAGGCACTGCAGAGCATGTCCCAGTCGCTGAGGTACGTATCCCAGATGCACATCCCTTCTCTTCCACCTCCAGCACGTTGCCCTGCTGCTGTGCCAGTTAGTGGAGAGCACAGTAGACCACCACAAAGCAGGCAACCCTCTGGGGGGTGTACTGCAGTGCACCACCAGAGCGGTTGAGGCTAGTAACCACATTTTGAGCAGTCTATAGCACCGCTCAATGACAGCACGGGTGGCAGCATGACCCTCGTTATAGTGGGTCTCCGCATCGGTTCCAGGCCTCCGTACTGATGTCATCAGCAAGGACCTCAGTGCGTACCCCTCATCCGCCAGGAGCCAGCCCAGGATGGTATTCGAAGACGCCAGAGATCTCCGACTGCCCCAGTGTCTCTGGGAAGCGTGCACACATGTGCATGACCCTGAGGTGGTAGTCACACACGCGTTGAACATTTAGGGAGTGGAACTTAATGAAGGGCACTTCCTGTTGCCCCGGTGTGCGCAAGGCAACCTGCGTGCCATCTATTATCCCCTGGACCTGGGGCATCCCGTCGATGATGGAGAACCCTGCTGCCCAGGCATCTTGATGGGCTTGGTCCAGCTCGAAGCTATATAGTCTGTTGCCGGGCAGACTGGCCATCTGTGACTTCACAAATGCACTTGTAGGCTGTAGTTTGTGAAATGCTGCAGAGGTCCCCACTCGAGCCCTGAAATGAACTGGTGGCAAAGAAGTTAAGGGCTGCAGTGACCTTCACAGCCACCGGGAGCGATATCTTCCTCCTCCACGAGGGGGCAAGTCTGCAAGGACATGGCACAATTGCCGCACCGTCCCCTTATTGAGGCGGAGACTTCTGCGGCACATGCGGTCCGACATCTTCTCAAACGACCAACGACACCTGTCCACCTTGGGCCATCGCTGCCTTCCCTGTCTGGGTCCCTACCAGGCCTGATGGGCAGCCGGGTCCTCAGGATGTGAGGCAGGCCCCTGCACATGGGCTGCCTCCTCTGACCAGAGTCAACGTTGCTGCTGTCGCCTTGCCCAGCATCAGCCCATCTGGACTGCCTGAACAGCCACCAGCACCACGAGGGCAGCTGCTGCGGGGTCCACAATACCATCCATAATGTGATATCTGTAAGGAATTGGAGAGGGTAAGAGACTGACAATCAGTCATGACTTCCACCCCGGGACCCACACGTAGAAATGTTTTTCCTCACTGGGGAGCAGAACTTGCAAGTGACATCGGCTCCTCAGATATCGGTCCACCATTTTGAAAGGGTTCCCAATCTCTAAGTGAGCTTGAGGGTCCTCCACGCCTCCCACCCATGGGCAATGTCACATCCCGCACATATGGGCATTAACTACCCCCCCAAGTGAGGACACCACTATGTGGTTGTTGAGGGCTCCCCTCATTTGGCCTCCCCACTTCTCCTTTACCTCCTCTCCATTTCAAGACGCTAACCCTTAACCTCCCCAAGCCTTATGAGGCCCTTTCATACCCGCCTTTCACCCTCTTACCCTTCGTACCCCCCTCAACACCCTTTCCATGGGCATGGTCCACCTCAGCCCAGACCCTTGACAGTGCCACCATGGCACCTGGGCATCCTGGCACTGCTGCCCAGACGCCCTGGCAGTGCCCCTACCAGCCTGGCAGTGCCACCTAGGCATCTTGGTGCCCATGTGCCAGAGGGAGAGCTGGGGGACACCCTGCTCCCCGACCACCCAGGGATCTCCAATGGCCTGGGAACCCCCCCCCCCCCCCAGGTGCCAGGGCCCTGGGCTCAATTACAGCCTTGGGTGACTGTCGTGTGGAGTTTGCACTTTCTCCCCAAGTCTGCGCGAATTTCCTCTGGGTGCTCAGGTTTCCTCCCACAGTCCAAAGATGTGCTGGTTAGGTGGATTGGCCATGCTAAAATTGCCCCTTAGTGTCCAAAGATATAGGTTAGTTGGGGTTATGGGGAAATTGGTGTAGTCTTTCAGAGGGTCAGTGCAGGCTCCATGGGCTGAATGGTCTACTTCTGCACTGTTTGTATTTAATGGCGTATTAAATGGCGCCTGGTCGAGGTCTTGTTGGTGAGGCCATTAGTTCCTGGGCTCCGGGAGAATCCGGCGCATGCATATTTAGGCTTATTTAAATATGGTGAACTGGATCTTGCCCAGCACGAGTGAGATCCAGATCGCGACATCTCAAGAGGTTAGTTGAAACTTGTGAGATTACTCAAGCATCGTGAATCTCGCGAGAGGCCCCTCGCGAGATTCCATGGCCTTGTCGCATCACCAAGTTGGGCGCGACGAGGCTAGTGAATTGCACCCATAATATCTTCCAGAAATTGCATACATCAGCTTTTAAAAAAAAAAAATCAGCATCAACAATGGTTCAAACAAAGGTTAACATCAAGGAGAAATACTTTCAAAAGACAATTTTATTAAGATGACAGCACAACAATCAAATTGAATTGCAGTTTTGCGTTAACTCGATAAGAGGGATGAGAGTTTGATAGGGCAGAAGAAAACAGAGAATTGAAAAGGCTGGAACAGTAGGAATGTTCGGAACAGGAAAAGGTCACTGGTCCAACAGTCCCAGACCTAAACTTGTACAACAAATTCTCCGAAGGGTTAAAATCTTGATCAGCAGCAAGGGTCAAATAATTCACCATAATTGTAATGGGGTAGTACAGGAGAGCCATAGCTAGTTTAAACAGCTGTGTACATTGCTCATGGCACAGAGGTGTGGAAAGCTGTGTGTTTAAACAGGTTTCTGTAATCATATACCTGTCTTCAGGTTACAGCAGATGTTTTTACTGAATATGTACATAGGGCAGTAGGGGAGGAGGGGAAGAGGCAAACAGGTGATTGAAAATAAGTGACAATAACTGGAATTAGAAAAGATGCAGAAGTCACATTATATAAAGGCGGTAGAGACAATTAAATGATAGGTTGAGTGCAGACTATGACAAGGGAGGAAAATGAGGCAATTTGAAAATGTTGAAAGTGTTCAAAATCATGAGGAGTCTGGATAAAGCTGACGGGGAGAAACTAGCTCCATTGTTGGAAGGACTGAGAACCAGAGGACACCAATTTAAGGTGATTGGCAAAAGAAGCAATGTGAAATTTTTTTTGCGCAGTGCGTGGTTCGGATTTGGAATGCATTGCCTGAAAGTGTGGAGGAGGCAGGTTCAATGAGGCTTTCAAAAGAGAATAAGATAATGTTATGATGATGGAGGAAAAGAACATGGAATTATACACAGAAATATAGGACTTTAAAAGACCTGAGTTTATATTTTTAAAAATGCATACAAACCCAGAAGATGACCGAGGAGGTACAGTTAGCCACTGACATGAATTGCTGCAGTGTTTCACTGAGGGACAAAGAAACTCCTCCCTGTTTCCAGATAAGGTACTCTGAAAAACATCCAGAAATTCATTACTATCTCTGGTAAAGACAAACGAACATAATGACTATCCTTTCTCAAAGACCTTGGGTGTACTTGCCTCAATGGAATAGTATATTCCGGTTTCCTCTTGAATATACGAAGAAAGGATTTGAAAGCTAACTGAGAGAGCTGCCCACCTGCCTGTATCTATCTTGTCAGTTTATCTGTGTGTGCTCTTCAGGTCAGCAGCTGGAAGTTTTTCCACGCTGAAGGTGACTGATACAGTAACTGTGCAGTGCCCCAGCAAAAAGAAAATAGCCATCATTTTCAGGAGTATCGCAAAATGCTCTCTCTGACTGTGGAAGTCAATCAATCTGCAAAAGGATCACCGCTAGAAAAGAACTGAAATCTCTCGACCAAACAACAGAACACCCGAATCGAAGAATCAATTATTCACCAGCAGAAGTGAACTATCCTGGAATCAATTCAATGCTGCATCATCTACTCCTCACTACTCAAGATCTGTTCCGTGTAACTTTTGATTTATGTTTACTACTGGACTCAATTATTACTTCTAATCCATTTGAATGCATATGCATGTGTTTTATAATTTCTCCTTACCTTTTTAGTCATTAATTAACTTACTCTAACTTAACTAAAGAAAGCTTGGTTATATTGGTTCCTTTTTAAACATAACTATTGGGTCTGGAAAAGGTACCCAACACAAAGGGAACCTGGATAGGTCAAATCTTTGTTGGTACCAGTTGAGGGTGGGTTGAATAAAGACATGGAACCAGCCATCCTTCCTCACTCGGGTTTGTAACAATCTGTGGGTATCCCAACTGGATGGTGACAAAACAAGGGGTTTTGTTGAACCTCACCTGCGGCTGGTCGTAACAATAAATATTTTAAGATAAACAAATTGTCCTGCTACAAGGAAAAGGTGTTAGAGTAGGACTAGGTGAGGTGTTCTTGCAGACAATCAACATAAACAGGATGGACTGAGTAGCTGTAGCCATTCAATGATTCTATTTTCTCTTCTTACTACCAAAGTGAATAATCTTATCCTTCCCCTTATTACACTCCATCTGCCACCCTGTTCCCCATTCACTTAGCCTGTCTATATCTCCTTGCAGCTTCTTTGTGTCGTCCTCACAGCTTACAGTCTCACCTCACTATTGTTGTCTCAGTTATTAATACAGGTTGTAAATTATAGAATCATAGGATCCCTGCAGTGCAGAAGGAGGCCATCCGGCTCATCAAGTCTGCAGCAGCCCCTCCACCCTATCCCCATAACCCAGTAACCCTACCAAACCTTTTGGACATGAAGTGGCAATTTAGCATGGCCAATCCACCTAACCTGCACATCTTTGGACTGTGGGAGGAAACCGGAGCATCCGGAGCAAACCCATGCAAACTAGCTGAGGTCCCAGCACCAATCCTTTCAGCACCTTACTAGTTACAGCCTGCTAACTTTATAATTCCCCGTTTGTTCCTACTTTCTGCTTCCCGTCTATTAACTAATTCTCCATTAATGCTAATATCTTCTCCTCTAACTCCATGAGCCACATTAACTTTATGCAGCTCCTTATTGAATGCCTTTTGGAAATTCAAGTTTATTACCTCTGCTCATTTCCCTCTTATCTAGCTTACTAGGTTCTATCGCAAAGCCGTATATTTCCACAATCCAATTCGTTCTTCATCCATCTGATGTTTTAACAAAACGCTATTTTTCTTCGTTTTTGGTTTCCAGCGCCGCAAGCTTCAACACCTTTTGAAAACCAGCATTCCTCCTTTTCCTTTACTTTTATAGGACTCCATCTCTTCTTTCAAATTCACCCTTTACTGTGTTTTCACTGTCTAGTCTGACCATCTCGCTTGTTGATTCTGAATGATAAGCGCTCAGTAAATGTTTCCATTTCATCCCCTTCCACCCCCACCTCAGTGTATTTTAAGCCTTGGACATTGTTGAACTCTTTCCCTCTGCCTTCACCACTACACCCAATTTCTTCGGCCAGGGGCCTACACCCCATTCCCCACACCACCTCATTCCTCCCCCTACAAAGTGGATCCTATCTCTTATCTTCAGTATTCTCTCCCGACTGGGACACCATTCTTTGGCCTCTTACCCGCTCTCCACCTTTTCATTGAGAACTGCTGGATTGGCATTTTAATTTCTCTGCTCCTCATACTCTAACTTATCTCCATCTGAACTTACAGCATTTCATTCTCCCAGGCCACGCCCTAACATTAAGGTGCTGCTGTTGCTTGATGAATCAATCTCTACTTTTCAAAGGCTAAATGTCGAATCTGAGACAATTCCTCCGACCTCCCCCGGACCAAGACCCACCACACCACCGAAATCAAGCAATCATTATGATCAGTAATGATCATAATGAATGGTGGAGTGGGCTTGAAGGGCTGAATGGCCTCCTCCTGCTCCTATTTTTTCTATGTGCCTATGTCATTTGCTCCCTCCACATAAACGTTTCCCCTAAGCTCAGATGCATCTGAGCTATGCCTATCTTTTCATAGAATATGTGGAACATTCCTTATTCCAGTCCCTCTCCTCTCTTATTTGTTTCTGGTACATTGCTAACTGTAACGATACCATTTCATGCTGTTGCCCTGAGATGGAAAATTTCATCAACTTTGTTAACATTTTCCAACCATCTTTTGCCTTCACATATGGTCCATTTCCAACTCTATTCTTCCCTTCTTTGACTCCTCTCTCTCCATTTTTGGGGATAGGCTGTTGAGTAATATACACTATACGCCCACTGACTCTCTCTCGCACCCTGCGTCCTGTAGCAACTTCATTCCATTCTTTTAGTTTCTCTGTGTCTGTCAATCTTGGCTGATGCAACTTTCCAGACTAGTGCTTCTGCTATATCATCCCCTTTCCTCAACTGAGGATTCCTTCCCACCATGGTTGACAGGACCCTCAACTATGTCTGTTCTATTTCCCACACGTCTGTTCTCACCCCTTCTCATCTCTCCCATCTCTCTCCATGGTAAGGATCCTATTGCCCTCACCTTCTACCCCAACAGAATTTGTATTCAACCATTTATTCTGTGCCATTTCATAGAAACATCGTAAATAGGAACAGGAGGAGGCCATTTGGCCCTCCAAGCCTGCCCCATCATTCATTATGATCATGGCTGATCACCTTACTCAATAGCCTGATCCCGCCTTCCCCGCAAGCTTTCCTTCAGCTCCAGTGTGGTGCCACCACATCTTCACCCTTTCCTCCTATTTCAACATTCCAAAGGCACGGCAGCATAGTGGTTAGCACAGTTGCTTCGCAGCTCCAGGGTCCGAGGTTCAATTCCCGGTTGGTTCACTGTCTGTGCGGAGTCTGCACGTTCTTCCTGTGTCTGCGTAGGTTTCCTCCGGGTGCTCCAGTTTCCTCCCACAGTCCAAAGATGTGCGGGTTAGGTGGATTGGACATGCTAAATTGCCCTTAGTGTCCAAAAAAAGGTTAAATGTGGGTTACGGGAATAGGGTAAATACATGGGCTTGAGTAGGGGGCTCTTTGTAAGGGCCGGTGCAGACACAATGGTCCGAATGGCCTCCTTCTGCACTGTAAATTCTATGATTCTATGATTCACTGTTGTCTAATTGACACTCTGGTCCAGTCAGCAATTGCACCCAATAACCCTTCCCATGGCACCTTTCTATGCTGCAGGAGATGTAACACCTGCCCTCTTACCTCCTCTCTCCTCACCTTTCAAGTGAAGTGGTAATTTAACGGTGCTTTCTTTCAATTCAGTGATGCACAATCAATTACTCTGGAGACAAGGCGAGTCATAACTAATAGGCTTTAATCAGCTAGAACTGTACCCAGCAGCTTCGATACAGAAAGTGAAGGCTGCTGGGATGGCATTGGTTCTTATACCCCGCCTCTCAGGGCGGAGCTATGTACGTTAGCTAATGGTAGACTCCTAGGTCTAGCCAATGGTCATCCACCTCTCAGGTACTGCAATACCTGGTATTACCACATTCAGCATATTGTATTCACTGTTCACGATGAGGCTCCCTCTCCATGGAGCTTTTCCGAATATCCCTGTTCAGTCTGCAAGCTTGACCTCCACTTCTAGTTGCCTGTTAATTCAATTCCCTATCCCACTCCCACTCAGTCCTTTTTGGCTTTGACCAGCCTCATTGTGTTGGGTTTCATTGGAAGAAACGCAATGACCAACATGTCATTCAACCTGGCACTTTACAGCCTTCCAGGCTCAACATTGAGTTCAACAATTGCAGATATTAACTTCTGCTCCTATTTTCAAATCCTTTGTTCTGAATTTGGATGGCAGCTAGTGGTAATTACTCTGTTTTTCCTAATTACACCTTCTCTAGACCCATATTTTGCTACTTTTCTTGTCTCGTTACCATTTTCTTTTAGTTTTCGGTCCCCATGGTGACTGATAACTTCTAAAACGAGAAATAAATTTCCCAATGACCTACAAAAAGGATCACATGACAAGCTCATTTAAAACTTTTTGACTGCAAGAATCAACATGGATGAAACAGACCTTAGCAGGTGCGGCGGCACGGTGGTGGAGAGGTTAGCACTGCTGCCTCACGGCGCCAAGGTCTCAGGTTTAATCCCAAACCCGGGTCACTGTCCATGGGGTGTTTGCACATTCTTCCCATCTCTGCGTGGGTCTCACCCCCAATAACCAAAGGTGTTAAAGGCAGATGGATTGGCCACACTAAATTGCCCCTTAATTAGAATTTTAAAAAAAAATACTTCGCAGGCAACTAATACACTAAAGTACAGGCATGGTACTGAATTTGCTGAATGCTGAGTGCTGAATTTGGTGCTTTTTGAGTGCTATAGTGAGAGTTTGGTGACCGAGGGAGTATAAGGCTTCATTTTTATCTAAAGTTTAGTCTTTCTTTTATTTAGTTAATTAACTTAAAAGTTGCTGTTTGATTTAGAAGAAGGTGAATTTTCAATCAGCTTTAAACAGGCTTCTACTTCTAGGCACTTGCAGCTGGAGCTTGTTAGTTAGTTAATTGGATTAGGCCAGTTTTTCAGAGGCTAGATTCACAGTATAAAAGTGATCCCCTACAGTGCAGACTTTGTTTGCACTGAGTGCTGAATTTGGTGCTTTTTGAGTGCTATAGTGAGAGTTTGGTGACCGAGGGAGTGCTGAATTTGGTGCTTTTTGAGTGCTATAGTGAGAGTTTGGTGACCGAGGGAGTGCTGAATTTGGTGCTTTTTGAGTGCTATAGTGAGAGTTTGGTGACCGAGGGAGTGCTGAATTTGGTGCTTTTTGAGTGCTATAGTGAGAGTTTGGTGACCGAGGGAGTGCTGAATTTGGTGCTTTTTGAGTGCTATAGTGAGAGTTTGGTGACCGAGGGAGTTAGGTGAGGAGGGAGTAAGGTGCTCCTTTCATTTTGTTTCCGACGTTTCCGCAAAGAGTGCGAAGAGAGCCAGGAGTTTAAAAGAAGTGTAGCAGAGTCGGAGGGCGGAGATCTAGTTAGTCCACACAGCAGCTATATTCTGTAAGGTAAGAGGGGATGGAGGCTAGGCCAGTTACATGCTCCTCCTGTAGGATGTGGGTGGTGAGGGATACCACCGGTGTCCCCGCTGACTATACCTGCGGGAAGTGCACCCAACTTCAGCTCCTCAAAGACCGTGTTAGGGAACTGGAGCTGAAGCTGGATGAACTTTGGATCATCCGGGAGGCAGAGGGGGTGATTGAGAAGAGTTACAGGGAGGTAACCACACCCAAGGTACAGGACAAGAATAGCTGGGTTACAGTCAGGGGGAAAAAAACAAACAGGCAGACAGTGCAGGGATCCCTCGTGGCCGTTCCCCTTCAAAACAAGTATACCGTTTTGGATGCTGTTGGGGGGGATGACCTACCGGGGGAAGGCCCTAGCGGCCAGGTCTCTGGCGCTGAGTCTGGCTCTGGGGCTCAGAAGGGAAGGGGGGAGAATAGAAAAGCAATAGTTGTAGGAGATTCAATGGTTAGGGGAATAGATAGGAGATTCTGTGGTCGCGAGCGAGACTCCCGGAAGGTATGTTGCCTCCCGGGTGCCAGGGCCAGGGATGTCTCGGATCGTGTCTTCAGGATCCTTAAGGGGGAGGGGGAGCAGCCAGAAGTCGTGGTGCACATTGGTACCAACGACATAGGTAGGAAAAGGGGTGTGGAGGTAATAAACAAGTTTAGGGAGTTAGGCTGGAAGTTGAAAGCCAGGACAGACAGAGTTGTCATCTCTGGTTTGTTGCCGGTGCCACGTGATAGCGAGGCTAGGAATAGGGAGAGAGTGCAGTTGAACACGTGGCTGCAGGAATGGTGTAGGAGGGAGGGCTTCAGGTATTTGGATAATTGGAGCGCATTCTGGGGAAGGTGGGACCTGTACAAGCAGGACGGGTTGCATCTGAACCAGAGGGGCACCAATATCCTGGGAGGGAGGTTTGCTAGTACTCTTCGGGAGGGTTTAAACTAATTTGGCAGGGGAATGGGAACCGGATTTGTAGTCCAGCAACTAAGGTAGCCGATATTCAGGACGCCAAAGCATGTAATGAGGCAGTGGGGAAGGGAACACTGACAAAGGAGAGTATTTGCAGGCACGGAGATGGGTTGAAGTGTGTATACTTCAACGCAAGAAGCATCAGGAATAAGGTGGGTGAACTTAAGGCATAGATCGGTACTTGGGACTACGATGTGGTGGCCATCACGGAAACTTGGATAGAAGAGGGGCAGAAATGGTTGTTGGAGGTCCCTGGGTATAGATGTTTCAATAAGATTAGGGAGGGTGGTAAAAGAGGTGGGGGGGGTGGCATTATTAATTAGAGATAGTATAACAGCTGCAGAAAGGCAGTTCGAGGAGTATCACCCTATTGAGGTAGTATGGGTTGAAGTCAGAAATAGGAAAGGAGCAGTCACCTTGTTAGGAGTTTTCTATAGGCCCCCCAATAGTAGCAGAGATGTGGAGGAACAGATTGGGAAACAGATTTTGGAAAGGTGCAGAAGTCATAGGGTAGTAGTCATGGGCGACTTTAACTTCCCAAATATTGAGTGGAAACTCTTTAGATCAAATAGTTTGGATGGGGTGGTGTTTGTGCAGTGTGTCCAGGAAGCTTTTCTAACACAGTATGTAGATTGTCCAACCAGAGGAGGGGCAATATTAGATTTAGTACTGGGTAATGAACCAGGGGAAGTGATAGATTTGTTAGTGGGGGAGCATTTTGGAGATAGTGACCACAATTCTGTGACTTTCACTTTAGTAATGGAGAGGGATAGGTACGTGCAACAGGGCAAGGTTTACAATTGGGGGAAGGGTAAATACGATGTTGTCAGACAAGAATTGAAGTGCATAAGTTGGGAACATAGGCTGGCAGGGAAGGACACAAGTGAAATGTGGAACTTGTTCAAGGAACAGGTGCTACGTGTCCTTGATATGTATGTCCCTGTCAGGCAGGGAAGAGATGGTCGAGTGAGGGAACCATGGTTGACAAGAGAGGTTGAATGTCTTGTTAAGAGGAAAAAGGTGACTTATGTAAGGCTGAGGAAACAAGGTTCAGACAGGGCATTGGAGGGATACAAGATAGCCAGGAGGGAACTGAAGAAAGGGATTAGGAGAGCTAAGAGAGGGCATGAACAATCTTTGGCGGGTAGGATCAAGGAAAACCCCAAGGCCTTTTACACATATGTGAGAAATATGAGAATGACTAGAGCGAGGGTAGGTCCGATCAAGGACAGTAGCGGGAGATTGTGTATTGAGTCTGAAGAGATAGGAGAGGTCTTGAATGAGTACTTTTCTTCTGTATTTACAAATGAGAGGGGCGATATTGTTGGAGAGGACAGTGTGAAACAGATCGGTAAGCTCGAGGAAATACTTGTTAGGAAGGAAGATGTGTTGGGCATTTTGAAAAACTTGAGGATAGACAAGTCCTCCGGGCCTGACGGGATATATCCAAGGATTCTATGGGAAGCAAGAGATGAAATTGCAGAGCCGTTGGCAATTATCTTTTCGTCCTCACTGTCAACAGGAGTGGTACCAGGGGATTGGAGAGTGGCGAATGTCGTGCCCCTGTTCAAAAAAGGAACTAGGGATAACCCTGGGAATTACAGGCCAGTTAGTCTTACTTCGGTGGTAGGCAAAGTAATGGAAAGGGTACTGAAGGATAGGATTTCTGAGCATCTGGAAAGACACTGCTTGATTAGGGATAGTCAGCACGGATTTGTGAGGGGTAGGTCTTGCCTTACAAATCTTATTGAATTCTTTGAGGAGGTGACCAAGCATGTGGATGAAGGTAAAGCAGTGGATGTAGTGTACATGGATTTTAGTAAGGCATTTGATAAAGTTCCCCATGGTAGGCTTCTGCACAAAGTAAGGAGGCATGGGATAGTGGGAAATTTGGCCAGTTGGATAACGAACTGGCTAACCGATAGAAGTCAGAGAGTGGTGGTGGATGGCAAATATTCAGCCTGGATCCCAGTTACCAGTGGTGTACCGCAGGGATCAGTTCTGGGTCCTCTGCTGTTTGTGATTTTCATTAATGACTTGGATGAGGGAGTTGAAGGGTGGGTCAGTAAATTTGCAGACGATACGAAGATTGGTGGAGTTGTGGATAGTAAGGAGGGCTGTTGTCGGCTGCAAAGAGACATAGATAGGATGCAGAGCTGGGCTGAGAAGTGGCAGATGGAGTTTAACCCTGAAAAGTGTGAGGTTGTCCATTTTGGAAGGACAAATATGAATGCGGAATACAGGGTTAACGGTAGAGTTCTTGGCATTGTGGAGGAGCAGAGAGACCTTGGGGTCTATGTTCATACATCTTTGAAAGTTGCCACTCAAGTGGATAGAGCTGTGAAGAAGGCCTATGGTGTGCTCGCATTCATTAACAGAGGGATTGAATTTAAGAGCCGTGAGGTGATGATGCAGCTGTACAAAACTTTGGTAAGGCCACATTTGGAGTACTGTGTACAGTTCTGGTCGCCTCATTTTAGGAAGGATGTGGAAGCTCTGGAAAAGGTGCAAAGAAGATTTACCAGGATGTTGCCTGGAATGGAGAGTAGGTCTTACGAGGAAATGTTGAGGGTGCTAGGCCTTTTCTCATTAGAGCGGAGAAGGATGAGGGGCGACTTGATAGAGGTTTATAAGATGATCAGGGGAATAGATAGAGTAGACAGTCAGAGACTTTTTCCCCAGGTGGAACACACCATTACAAGGGGACATAAATTTAAGGTGAAAGGTGGAAGATATAGGAGGGATATCAGAGGTAGGTTCTTTACCCAGAGAGTAGTGGGGGCATGGAATGCACTGCCTGTGGAAGTAGTTGAGTCGGAAACATTAGGGACCTTCAAGCAGCTGTTGGATAGGTACATGGATTACGGGAAAATGATATAGTGTAGATTTATTTGTTCTTAAGGGCAGCACGGTAGCATTGTGGATAGCACAATTGCTTCACAGATCCATGGTCCCAGGTTCGATTCCGGCTTGGGTCATTGTCTGTGCGGAGTCTGCACGTCCTCCCCGTGTCTGCGTGGGTTTCCTCCGGGTGCTCCGGTTTCCTCCCACAGTCCAAAGATGTGCGGGTTAGGTGAATTGGCCAATGATAAATTGCCCTTAATGTCCAAATTGCCCTTGGTGTTGGGTGGAGGTGTTGAGTTTGGGTAGGGTGCTCTTTCCAAGAGCTGGTGCAGACTCGGGGGGGCCGAATGGCCTCCTTCTGCACTGTAAATTCAATGATAATCTATGATTAATCTAGGACAAAGGTTCGGCACAACATCGTGGGCCGAAGGGCCTGTTCTGTGCTGTATTTTCTATGTTCTATGTTCTATGGTATTATTTATTAACGTCTTAATAAGACCAAAAGCCCCATGCCCCATTTCTGCATTAATCTCTCAGCAGAGAGTAGCCTTTCAGATTCAGATTCAAATCCAAATCGCTCGCAGCATTTTGGCAGCCTCCCTTCTCCCTGCCAATTCAAGGTGGCTCTTCCAGTGTTCTTTTTGAACAAGGCTGCATTTGCTGCCCACACCACGCGTGTATTGTTGTATGCATGACTATTATCTTTAAAGGGTGGCAATGCGCAGTAGGGCATATATATGTGTGGCCATCGCTGGCCCTGAAATTGCAAATATTACTGGGCTGGCAACATCAAGTTAGCACTTTTAACAATGCCCTCCAGCCACAGCTCATCTCAATTCTCACAGACAGGACTAGAAAGGGCAAGTGATAAATGGTTAAATATCGAATGAAATGGCAGGGGGTTGAGAGAAAGTAGGAGAGACGAGACTAGAAAATGGCCATACGCTGACTTCCCACAGGGGGATTCAGGAAGCGTGGAATTGCTTGAAATTTTAGACCAGCCATTTAATTAAATCAGAGGGATGGTCCACTTGGTTGCATTATTTTTTTTGTGGTAGAAATAATTTTGAGGATACATGGGCAGGCAATGAAATAAGATTCACTATTATAAGTTTGAAGACTGCCGAAAATAAACTAATATCATGAGAGTGGATTTTTGTCTCCTGCAAATTACAGCATTGGATTCTGCACATGCGCTGACAAATGTACATGCACAGAAGTGTTGTGACCACCCATCTTTTGTTGGCAGGAATCACAACGTTTAAACAATTTTTTGAGCCTAATTGATTGGACTTCTAACCGGAAGGTCCACTTTGGTGACTCCTTGGTTCTTAAATCTGCAAACATCCTGTTGTTTATTCATCTCTCTGTGCAGAAAGCAGATACGAAAAAGCATCCAGCTCATATGGCTGTAGCTTCATTGCTTCACACAACAGCATCGCGTTTACTTGTGCTCACCAGCGCTCACTTGCTCTCTCTTGTGCTCTCTCTCTCTCAGGCTGCACAAAGGCCAGATGCCCCTTACTTTGCATCCAGGTGTTAAAGTTTACGTCAAACTCAATAGGTTGTAACCTGGCCCAATGTCCTCATGGTAACCAGGTCACATTGACCAGCCTCTGGACAGTGCTAGTAGGAGGTCACATGCTCCTCTCCTACTCCAATTTTGCCTTGAATTAAAGGAGGCTGTTTAATCTTAACCATTGCATTTGTAACAACCATCATTCCTTTTGTCATTTAATCTTTCCTGGACTCCATCTAGTCCCAGACTTTGCCTTGTTTTCCTTTTCCTTCCCAGGTTTCACTGCGTCTGTATTTTCTCAAACCCTGCTACATTTTTGATTTTTCTTTCCAGTATTGATGAAAGGCCATCAAACTGAAATGTTGATCCGAATTTCACTGCAGGTATTCCCACCCCACCTTTGGGGTCAAAAGCAGGTTCCAAGCCATACTTGCCGATTATGAGACAGGCATGGCAATCATATCACATCGGTGTCCTAATTGGCTACCTGTGGCCCCCATCCTCCAATTGAAGGTTGCCGGCAGGTTTCTGAAGTTGTCAGCCCAATCAGGGGGAGGCAGCTCTGACGTGTCAGTGGCACCACCATGAAAGGGATTTGCTGCTGAGGAAGGCCTTGTGAATTCAGACAAAAATGCTTTTCAGTGTTTGCCTAGGTGTGGCGATTGTCCCTTTAAGGACAATACAGCAGAGTAAGGGTCACATGGTCTGCATGACCAATAGGGTCTCAGAGTGTGAAGCCACCTCATGGACGATTTTACCAAACTTATTGATGGTAGGGACACCCTTGCATATTCTGCTAAGGAAACACCATTGTTGATCTTGGAAGACGCCCCAGGAGGAAGTTTTCAACAGAGTAAATCAATTGATACATTCCTCAAACATGTTAGTATACTTTGACCCATCTAAAGAACTGATATTGACCTGTGACACCTCTCCATATAGTGTTGGTGTGGTGTTGTCACATGAGATGGACAACAACTCTGGAAGGCCGATAGATTATGTGTCAAGAATTTCTAAGAGGCTTAAAAAGGCTTCTTACAAATCAAGAAGGAAGGACTATCAATAGTCTTTGGTGTCAAGAAAATCCACCAGTAATTAGATGGTAGAAATTTACCATTGTTTCTGACCACAAACCAAAGGGTCCAAAGATTTGCAGGTTAGGTGGATTGGTCATGCTAAATTGCCCCTTCATGTCCAAAGGTTAGGTGGGGTTACAGGGATAGGGCGGGGAAGTGGCCCTGGCCCGGGTGCTCTTTCAGAGAGTTTGTGCAGACTCGATGAGTGAAACGTCCTTTTTCTGCACTGTACGGATTCTATGATTCTATGAAACAGGACTTAACGACGGACATTATACATTTAAGCACTGACCTGGAACACACAAACTGAACACGGATGCTCTTAGCCACCTACCCTTCAAGAAAGTATCACCTGTATTCTAGTACCACAAGAAATCATCATGGCATTACATTTGTTAGACTGCCAGACTCAGCGAAGCAGATCAAGAACTGGTCCAATTGAAATCCTCTTGTGTCCAAAATGAGAGACAGAATACTTACAGGATGGGTAAATGAGCCAGTTTCTAGGGAAATGAAACCATTCGTTATCTGCAAGAATTAATTGAGTTGTCAGAATGGCATCATTCTCTGGGGAGCATGAGTAGTCATTCCTGTACCAGGCAGAGAGCTGCTCCTAACTCAATTACACAGCGCTCATCCTGGCATCTCTAATATGAAGATGTTGCCAGGAGTTATGTGTGATGGCCTGGTATTGATGCTGATATCGAGAAACTAGTCAAGCATCATCAACGGTGACAACTGCAACAAAGGTTGCCTGCTACAGCACCACTGAACCGTTGGGAATGGCCTGGCTGGCTATGGGTACGAATCCATATCGATTATGTTGGCCCACTCCTGGACACAACGCTTTGGTTCATGATTAATGCACCCTCTAAATGGATGGACATTTTTGAGATGAAGTCATAACGGGGTTGGGAACAGGGGTCTTTACCACTGCAGAGACCAGTGGGAATTTGCACCATTTCGCATGATTCCAGCCAAATTAATTATGCAGTCAGGGGTTTCCCGACATTTCATGCAGCAGGGAGGTCACACTCCCCGCTGTCATATCTGTGTGCCATAAAAGGCACCTGAACATCAACTTATCCACCACTGAAGGAGAAGCTGGCCCACATTTTCAGTGATGTATTCCTGGAAATCCTACTCAATGCAGCAGAGGCGCGAGGGATGTCCTCCACCCCGAGGATGGAAGGAGGAGGCCAAGCTGTCAGACCGATCCTGAATGGAATGTGAGCAAGTATCTCCAGCCCACAGAGAACCAAGGGCATTGGGGAGGAGGAAGAAGGTCCACCAGTAGAAGCATCACATCAGTCACCCACACCCTCCACCAGCACAGAGACACACTCTCAATGATTACTAGATATAGTTCAGGCAGGCTCTCACAGTCTGGTGGTCACTGCATGGACACATATTTGCAGCAGTAGAAGCCGGGCCAGCCAAACGCACCAGAACTCAGAGGACTGTTGGGGAAAAGGCATTCAATGTGGATGATGAGGCTCTGGGGTGGACTATCTAAGAGGTGGGGAAACATCAGGCAGAGGTGTTGGAGACCCTCAACAGAGTGGCATGTGAGGTGGCGGTGTCTATCCACAACTTTTGCAGTGGCTAAGTGAGAGGAGGATGGAGCTCCCCAACCTCCCTTCATGTCCCTTCCCATCAAGGAGACTGTGGGTGCCCAAAGGGAGGAACCCTGGCTATTGGACAACCCTGGGACTTCCAGTCAGGAATCTTTAAGGGTGACGAGCCTTTCAGAATCCCCATTGCCTTTGGCCCTAGTTTCGTCCTCTGTGACTGCAGGGAGGAGCAGCGACCCCAGAGCAGGATAGCTAAAGTAGGCCAGGGCCTTCCAGGCTTCTGGCCTCCAGAGGACAGTCGCCATCGAAGACAATAGGGCAAATTGATCAGCAGGCTGCCTCCACCCCTGCTGCACCTAGAAGTGGTGGGGAACGCAAGGTTAAGAAGTTTTGATTTTGCATTTGATTGCATGGGTGCACCAGTATAGTACATGTGCACGTTAATAAAGTCTGATTCTACTCATGTGGAAGGAGGCGAAACCCCCTGGACTGGAGGCCTGGGTAAACGATATGGCGGGGTTCATAAAACTGGAGCGGATAAAGTTTGCCCTGAGAGGATCGGCTCAAGGGTTCACCAGGCGGTGGCAGCCATTCCTCGACTACCTAGAGGAACGTTAGAGGGAAGACAGATGACCAGCAGCAGCAACCCAGGGGGGAGGGGGGGGGGGGGGGGGTGGAAGTTTTAGTTTATGTTAAATGATTAGAGTATTAGCCATTTGTTTATTGTTAAACTTTCTTTACTGTTATGTTTGTTCTGTAAGGGGAAAACATTTTGTTTGAAAAAATTTCAATAAAACATATTTAAAAAAAAAAGTTAATAAAGTCTGATGTGGATTATTTGCTATGTAGTCCTTAAACTTCTGTAGTCCCTAAACCTCTGCGCAGCGCCCACCATCTTCAAAGAGACACCCCAGTCGGGTCCATGTTCCCTGGAAAGTGCATGCACAGGGAGGCAAAGGTTTTTCCCAGGGCCCACGTGAGTCATGTGCAAGAGGTATCCCATGCACGTTGAGCCTTGCCCTTCACATGCCCATCTGTCCCCAAACTCCAGCAATGTCAGTATTATATGCTGGGGTTCCCATTCAGTTGTGCAATTGTGCTGACGTGCTGCTCCATCCATCCCTGATGACACAATTCAGCATGCAGTATCTGGAGATCTCCACCATGAGGCTCTGTGTTGTTGTGAGTTGCCATGGTTGCTTGCACCTTTGATGTTCAGTCAAATACCTTTACCCCATCCACCTGTAGCGTACGCCCTGCACCTACCCCACCCTCCCCCACAAGCATTTAAGCCTCATATGTAACATTTTACCTTCCAAGGTTACCCTTCACGTCTGTCCCATGTAGATGACTGTCCATGTCCCCTACCTTGCCGTGGAGCCCACCCCGCCATAACAGTACATAGAACATAGAACATAGAACAATACAGCGCAGTACAGGCCCTTTGGCCCACGATGTTGCACCGAAACAAAAGCCATCTAACCTACACTATGCCATTATCATCCATATGTTTATCCAATAAACTTTTAAATGCCCTCAATGTTGGCGAGTTCACTACTGTAGCAGGTAGGGCATTCCACGGCCTCACTACTCTTTGCGTAAAGAACCTACCTCTGACCTCTGTCCTATATCTATTACCCCTCAGTTTAAAGCTATGTCCCCTCGTGCCAGCCATTTCCATCCGCGGGAGAAGGCTCTCACTGTCCACCCTATCTAACCCCCTGATCATTTTGTATGCCTCTATTCAGTCTCCTCTTAACCTTCTTCTCTCCAACGAAAACAACCTCAAGTCCATTAGCCTTTCCTCATAAGATTTTCCCTCCATACCAGGCAACATCCTGGTAAATCTCCCCTGCACCCGCTCCAAAGCCTCCACGTCCTTCCTATAATGCGGTGACCAGAACTGCACGCAATACTCCAAATGCGGCCGAACCAGAGTTCTGTACAGCTGCAACATGACCTCCCAACTCCGGAACTCAATCCCTCTACCAATAAAGGCCAACACTCCATAGGCCTTCTTCACATCCCTATCAACCTGGGTGGCAACTTTCAGGGATCTATGTACATGGACACCTAGATCCCTCTGTTCATCCACACTTTCAAGAACTTTACCATTAGCCAAATATTCCGCATTCCTGTTATTCCTTCCAAAGTGAATCACCTCACACTTCTCTACATTAAACTCCATTTGCCACCTCTCAGCCCAGCTCTGCAGCTTATCTATATCCCTCTGTAACCTGCTACATCCTTCCACACTATCGACAACACCACCGACTTTAGTATCGTCTGCAAATTTACTCACCCACCCTTCTGCGCCTTCCTCTAGGTCATTGATAAAAATGACAAACAGCAACGGCCCGAGAACAGATCCTTGTGGTACTCCACTTGTGACTGTACTCCATTCTGAACATTTCCCATCAACCACCACCCTCTGTCTTCTTTCAGCTAGCCAATTTCTGATCCACATCTCTAAATCACCCTCAATCCCCAGCCTCCGTATTTTCTGCAATAGCCTACCGTGGGGAACCTTATCAAACGCTTTGCTGAAATCCATATACACCACATCAACTGCTCTACCCTCATCTACCTGTTCAGTCACCTTCTCAAAGAACTCAATAAGGTTTGTGAGGCATGCCCTACCCTTCACAAAGCCATGCTGACTATCCCTGATCATATTATTCCTATCTAGGTGATTATAAATCTTGTCTCTTATAATCCCCTCCAAGACTTTACCCACTACAGACGTGAGGCTCACCGGTCTATAGTTGCCGGGGTTGTCTCTGCTCCCCTTTTTGAACAAAGGGACCACATTTGCTGTCCTCCAGTCCTCTGGCACTATTCCTGTAGCCAATGATGACATAAAAATCAAAGCCAAAGGTCCAGCAATCTCTTCCCTGGCCTCCCAGAGAATCCTAGGATAAATCCCATCAGGTCCCGGGGACTTATCTATTTTCAGCCTGTCCAGAATTGCCAACACCTCTTCCCTACGCACCTCAATGCCATCTATTCTATTAGCCTGCGGCTCAGCATTCTCCTCCACAACATTATCTTTTTCCTGAGTGAATACTGACGAAAAATATTCATTTAGTATCTCGCCTATCTCTTCAGACTCCACACACAATTTCCCATCCCTGTCCTTGACTGGTCCTACTCTTTCCCTAGTCATTCGCTTATTCCTGACATACCTATAGAAAGCTTTTGGGTTTTCCTTGATCCTTCCTGCCAAATACTTCTCATGTCCCCTCCTTGCTCGTCTTAGCTCTCTCTTTAGATCCTTCCTCGCTACCTTGTAACTATCCATCGCCCCAACTGAAACTTCACACCTCATCTTCACATAGGCCTCCTTCTTCCTCTTAACAAGAGATTCCACTTCCTTGGTAAACCACGGTTCCCTCGCTCGACGCCTTCCTCCCTGCCTGACCGGTACATACTTATCAAGAACACGCAGTAGCTGATCCTTGAACAAGCCCCACTTATCCAGTGTGCCCAACACTTGCAGCCTACTTCTCCACCTTATCCCCCCCAAGTCACGTCTAATGGCATCATAATTGCCCTCCCCCCAGCTAAAACTCTTGCCCTGCGGTGTATACTTATCCCTTTCCATCATTAACGTAAACGTCACCGAATTGTGGTCACTGTCCCCAAAGTGCTCTCCTACCTCCAAATCCAACACCTGGCCTGGTTCATTACCCAAAACCAAATCCAACGTGGCCTCGCCTCTTGTTGGCCTGTCAACATATTGTTTCAGGAAACCCTCCTGCGCACACTGTACAAAAAACGACCCATCTATTGTACTCGAACTATATCTTTTCCAGTCAATATTTGGAAAGTTAAAGTCTCCCATAATAACTACCCTGTTACTTTCGCTCTTATCCAGAATCATCTTCGCCATCCTTTCCTCTACATTCCTAGAACTATTAGGAGGCCTATAAAAAACTCCCAACAGGGTGACCTCTCCTTTCCTGTTTCTAACTTCAGCCCATACTACCTCGGAAGAAGAGTCCCCATCGAGCATCCTCTCCGCCACCGTAATACTGCTCTTGACTAGCAGCGCCACACCTCCCCCTCTTTTGCCTCCTTCTCTGAGCTTACTAAAACACCTAAAGCCCGGAACCTGCAACATCCATTCCTGTCCCTGCTCTATCCATGTCTCCGAAATGGCCACAACATCGAAGTCCCAGGTACCAACCCATGCTGCCAGTTCCCCTACCTTGTTTCGTATACTCCTGGCATTGAAGTAGACACACTTCAAACCACCTACCTGAACACTGGCCCCCTCCTGCGACGTCAAATCTGTGCTCCTGACCTCTATACTCTCATTCTCCCTTACCCTAAAACTACAATCCAGGTTCCCATGCCCCTGCTGCATTAGTTTAAACCCCCCCAAAGAGCACCAACAAATCTCCCCCCCAGGATATTTGTGCCCCTCAGGTTCAGATGTAGACCATCCTGTCTGTAGAGGTCCCACCTTCCCCAGAAAGAGCCCCAGTTATCCAGATATCTGTATCCCCCCCGCCTGCACCATCCCTGTAGCCACGTGTTTAAATGCTCTCTCTCCCTATTCCTCATCTCACTATCACGTGGCACGGGCAACAACCCAGAGATAACAACTCTGTTTGTTCTAGTTCTGAGCTTCCATCCTAGCTCCCTGAAAGCCTGCCTGACATCCTTGTCCCCTTTCCTACCTCTGTCGTTAGTGCCAATGTGGACCACGACTTGGGGCTGCTCCCCCTCCCCCCTAAGGACCCGGAAAACACGATCCGAGACATCACGTACCCTTGCACCTGGGAGGCAACATACCAAACGTGAGTCTCTCACGCTCCCACAAAATCTCCTATCTGTGCCCCTGACTATAGAGTCCCCAATTACTAATGCTCTGCTCCTCTCCCCCCTTCCCTTCTGAGCAACAGGGACAGACTCCGTGCCAGAGGCCCGTACCCCATGGCTTACCCCTGGTAAGTCGTCCCCCCCACAAGTATCCAAAGCGGTATACTTGTTTCTCAGGGGAACGGCCGCAGGGGATCCCTGCACTGACTGCTTTTTCCCAGTCCCTCTTACAGTTACCCACCTATCTCCAATCTTTGGTGTAACTAATTCCCTGAAGCTGCTATCTATGACCCCTTCTGCCTCCCGAATGATCCGAAGTTCTTCCAACTCCAGCTCCAGTTCCCTAACTCGGTCTTGGAGGAGCTGGAGATGGCAGCACTTCCTGCAGGTAAAATCAGCAGGGACACTAACTGCATCCCTCACCTCAAACATCCTGCAGGAGGAACATTGCACTCCCTTCCCTGCCATTCCTCTAACTTTCTACCAAGATCTGGCTAACAACTAAATTAAATTTTTTATAAAAAATAATAATATAATAAAATATGGTACTTACCTCAGACCAATGGGTTTTATTATTAGGTTAGAGGAGGAGGGCGGGTGGGAGACACTACACGTGTAGTGTCTCGGGTTTCCTCTCCACCAGAATTTATTGGTGAGGGTCTTCCCAGACGTCCGCGGGTCGACTTCCTGTTCCCGCCTAAAACACTAATTTTAAAAAAAAAAAAATTTTCAGCTCCTGCTGAAATTGACTAACCAGCCAGCTCCACTCCCGCCGAAATCGACTGGCCTGCCCCTGCAAAGACAAGTGCTTTTAAAGGACAGACTTCCCTCCCAGCAGCCACTTCCGCACTGCTCCCGCTGAAACTGACTCACCAGCTGATTCTCCCGCCGAAATCGACTGGCCTGCCCCTGCAAAGACAAGTGCTTTTAAAGGACATACTTACCTCCCAGCAGCCACTTCCGCACTGCTCCCGCTGAAACTGACTCACCAGCTGATTCTCCCGCCGAAATCGACTGGCCTGCCCCTGCAAAGACAAGTGCTTTTAAAGGACAGACTTACCTCCCAGCAGCCACTTCCGCACTGCTCCCGCTGAAACTGACTCACCAGCTGATTCTCCCGCCGAAATTGACTGGCCTGCCCCTGCAAAGACAAGTGCTTTTAAAGGACAGACTTACCTCCCAGCAGCCACTTCCGCACTGCTCCCGCTGAAACTGACTCACCAGCTGATTCTCCCACCGAAATCGATCAACCCCCCATTCTGCCGACACCCAGAATCTGCTTCTCCTTCCATATCCATATTCCATATCCACTAGAACACCCCGCAATGCCCCTTCACCCGCCATCGCCGAACCCTCACCCTCCCACCCAATTGGCTCCCACTGCCCATATAACTCTCACTATGCTTTCCTATTACCAATACCCTCAGTATGCACCCAATGACTCAGCAGTTGACACCTCAGGACCCTCCCTCAAAAGCACGTTCCCCTTTTTCCTACCCATGCCTGCTCACACCTGCACAACCACCATCCCCACATCTATTCCACCATAGCCCATCTCACGCTGCAGCTCCACACCAGATCACCCATTCCATGACCCCCACAGCATTGCTCTCTTTCCCCTAACAGCCCCAACTCCCCAACCCCATTCAAAGACTCATCTCTTCATTCTTCTCCTCCCCATACAATCTCCTCCCTAGCAAAGACCACCATGACCCCAGAGTTCTGCAGTCACCATCTGCAGCATGAAGAACCATCTCCTGGGAGACATTGTTTAAACATCTACCTCCTGGGAGAAACTGCTGAAGATCCACCTCCTGGAAGAAACTGTTTGAAGATCTACTTCCTGGGAGCAGTTACTTGAAGATCCACTTCCTGGGAGAAGCTGTTTGAAGATCCACTTCCTGGGAGAAGTTGATGAAGATCCACTTCCTGGGAGAAGCTGTTTGAAGATCCACTTCTTTGGAGAAACTGTTTGAAGCTCCACCTCCTGGGAGAAGATGTTTGAAGATCCACTTCCTGGGAGAAGCTGCTGAAGATCCACTTCCTGGGAGAAGCTGTTTGAAGATCCTACTTCTGGGAGAAGTTGCTGAAGATCCATTTCCTGGGAGAACGGTAGAAGATCCACTTCCTGGGAGAAGCTGTTTGAAGATCCTACTTCTGTGAGAAGTTGCTGAAGATCCATTTCCTGGTAGAAACTGTGGAAGATCCATTTCTGGGAGAAACTGTTTGAAATTCCATGTGGTTGATGCTGCACGTGGTGTTTCTGGATCATTGGTCCCCTAAGGCTTCCATCCCCATCCCCAATGATGCTGGAGCCCAGAACATCAGTGTTAAGATACAAGAGTATGTGTACGGTCTGCCTAAGAACAAAGTCCCACGCTTAGAGTCCAAGGTAGAAGGATCCATCTTGGAACAGTAGTATGGAAAACTGATGAGGTCGATCAAGATCAAATATTTCCACTGGTTGGATAGTCAAGGACTAAGGGGCTTAGTCTAAAAGTTAGATTAGGAAACATTTCTATTTACAAAGGGTGGTCAAAGTTTTATCCGCATAGAACAATAGATGCGGCATCAACTATAAATTATAAATCTGATATTGGTAGACTTTCATCATCTGAAGGTATTGAGGGACATGGGGCAAAGGCATATAGGTATATCAAGTTAGGTCCAGAGAAACCATGATCTAACTGAATGGGGGAACAGGCTTAAGGGACTAAATGACCTACTCCTGTTGCTATGCACTGATACGTCCACATTCCTTGCCATTTTGATATAAATTATCTGCTTTGATACCAGTTAACTAAATAATAAATCCTTTGTTTAGAAATGAAATCAGTCTGAAGATTTAATAAGAGGATGGCCGCTGTCCTAACATGCCAACCCTGATGAATGAATATTCTACTTGCAGTATAAATATACTGGATCCTGTATTAAACACAACACGTCTCTACTGCCCACTTCAAATTAGTTCTAAATGATATATCAATAAAACAGACCATAGTCCACATTAAGTGACTTGCAGCATGTAAAGATCACCTTAAGAATTCTCCAAGATTTGAAGGTCCAATTAAGTTTCACTGTACTGTCATACATCACTTCTTGTCACACAAACACAATCAGTTAAATTAGCCTGAAGTGATTTTCTTTTTTTGTTAAATTAAAGCAAACAGCAACGAATTAGCATTTCTATTCATGAGCAAGTTGCCAAGGCTGGAAATGTAGATATTTAGACAACCACATACTAATTTTTACCACAATGTATTTCTAAAAAATTGGATCCTATCTTCTATAGAATTTGAGTGGAAACCAGGATGTCAGAAATTAGGCAAAAGTCAGTTTGCAATTGCACTACAACATGGAAAAATGCGTTCTGTTTCATCAAATGAGCAGACTAAATGGAATATTACTGAAAGCCAAATTGCATGCATTATCTATTGTGTTGTTCACCATGTGCCAGAGTATCAGTACCAGAGAGTAACATCCCCATGGATGGGGGAAGGGAATCTGGACAAGCATTTTATTCAAACCTTGATCGTTTTTGTGTGTGTGGGATGGAGGTGGGGTCGGATGAACAAGCATGGAAACTGTTTGAAACCAAAAAAAAGAAACGTACTTGTAAAATTGAATATTATTTTACAGGCTTGTTCAGAAAGGTAATTATCATGCATTTTTCTCCCTTTCATGTACTTTTTACATCACATGAAAAGAACTAGTTGCAGAGCACAGTTATTTTTTGCACTTACCTGCTATGGAATTTTTATTTTGTATTCCAGGCAATTAGTAGCACGATTCACAGTGTATAACTGTTGGAAAGGTCAGCCTGTTTGAGAGGCTGGGGGTGGGGGGGCGAGGAGCAGATGCAATGAGTAGTGTCATAGATCGCACTCCAGCATGCTAACCTCCCTCGTGTTCATCCTTTTGTTCGGCCAAAAGGATTGAACCTGGCAGGTTTTCGTACTTCATGAAGTAGTTTAAAAATTCTTTTCTACCTTGCATATTTGTCTAATTAGAGCCAGATGTCTGGCATGCATTTTCTAGCTCTGCCACATTTTTTAACAGCTGCAGTTAAATACGAGTATAGCCAAATACAACATCCGCTCTTTTTTTTTTTACTTCATGTGCTTGGCTCAGTGTTAGCATGGCACCAGTTCTATGAAAGTCCTCAACCTTAGCTATTGAAAAAAGCTATTCTAATTTCCTGTCTGCCTAGGCAGTTTGGCCAACGAAAATGTCAATGGCAGATTCCAAATTTTCCACCCTGTCCGATAGTGATAATCACAGGTGCATGAAAAATAGTCAAGAATGAAGAGTGACAACAGATTAATTCGCCATGCCCAAAACTATCGGTGAGATTGTCAGAGGTTTACAGTGAAATGTCTGCTTCTGACTTGGGTCCTTCCTATTTCTTCAAAGCTTTTAAAACAAACCGCCTTGGACGTATTTACAGTGGGCAGCACTTCCATTCTTTTAAATAAAAACATTTCTGCTGGACATTTGTTATGTTGTCTTCAGTTCAGAAAGTATGAGGATGGAATTTTCTGTTCGCTGTTGCTTTAGTGTATCTGAAGAAAAAAAGCCAATATTGTTTACTTGTCTTGAAAATGAGGGGGATTTATGCAACCAGAAATATAAGCAGCACTGCAGAACCAGGCACAAGTCAAACTTGATGACATTGCTCCGCCACATTCCTCAATTATGGTATCTGAGCGTTGAGTTCATTTTCAGTGGAAACTCATTTTGGGTAATAGAATGCTTGATTCCCAATTGGAAAATTGTGAGTTCAAGCAAATTACATGTCATATTGCTTTACATTTCAGGTCCTCTCTGCTAAATGAGTGGATCAGACAGGTTCCACCTTTCGGCTGGAGGATGACTTCATGATGACAAAGTGAAATTGGAAGGAAATGAGGATACAATGAGGTTCTTAATGTCGTGGTGTGCTGATGATATCCAGTAAAGCAAGACCTGACAATGGTGTCAGTTTCAGGAATATTAGATTGATCCAAATATAAGTAATATGCAGCTGTCGCTGGCTTTGTAAAGTTGATAGCTAAGTGTTAAATTTGACTTCCTTGGGGTCCAGATCAAAAAAATTGCTTATTGAATGTAGCAAAACTTTGTAAAAGCAGCAGAATGTATATGCAATAACTCAGCTGCATTTGTCAGAATCTAATCTGTGGAAATGATGCAAAGTAAATGGCAGTGGAAGATTTAAAGATTAAGTTGCAAGGTCTCATCTGGCAAGGCCAATGAAAACAAAATAAAAATCAATTGATAGCGCTGTGTCCTATACGAGCTGAAGTATAACAAGCTATTCTAAATTTGTCTTTTAAATTAAAAATGAATTATCCATCCAGGCACTTTGTCTTTCTCAGGAGTGGCACGTGCTGAAGGCTGACAGCCTGATCAACTATTCAAGACCATATGCAGGAACATAGAAGCAACTAAATTGATTAGTTCATTAGTGGAAATTTCAAACCCTTTCAATGCTGACCTTAGTTGAGTGTCCCAAGACAAAGCATTTTTATTTAACCTGATTTTCTTCCGTGGCATTTTGGTATCTTTTCATTGTCCTGTATTCCCATGAATACAGAGACATTACAATTTGGAAACAGGCCATTTGGTCCAACCAGTCCATGTTGGCACATAATAAAGCACAAAGACCAAAGAACAGCACAGAAACAGTCTCTTTGGTCCTCCAAGCCTTACCGGTCATGGTACCTTGGCCAAAACCATCAGCCCTTCCTCGTGCCGAATCCCTCTATATCCATCTCCGTGTGGGGAATCCTAATAATATTTACCTAAACTGTCCCAACATCTCACTTTCGTCCATTGGCCCAATCCAAAAAAGCCCAAGTAGAGAAACAATGGCCTGAGTTTTAAAGTCCAGGAGGACGCGGGGAGTTAAAACCAAAGAAACTGACAGCACCTGCTCCAACCCGTCGACACTGCAGCATATTAGGCTGCTTGAGAGCAACCCCCTCAGAAAAAGCCAGTTGGCCATTTCAATACGATAGTCACTCAATTGCACCAAGATCAACATGGTTTTTGCAATTTGACTGTGGGTTCATGAGCTACATGGGCTTCCTGGAACTCAACAGTGAAAGCAAGGCAAGAACACACCGGCAATTGAGAGTGCTTGATACATGACAGGGAAATATGCCAATACGTTCTGAAACGACACAGTTGCTTTCTGGTTGGCTAATGTGAAAGACCTTAGTATTTGTACTGAGAGGGTATATTGGCAACTTTTCAGAGTTGTCTGTTTGTTCTCCACTTGGGAGATCTGGCGCTCGGGTCTGTTAGATCAGCATGCTTTGTTACTTAGACATTAGATGAGAACCAAGATGACCAACAGGCAAGGCAACAACCACAGAGCTGGGATTATCTGAAAAGAGAACCCTATAGAAGGCTCCACCCGCCACACAGTGTACAGACGATCAGCTTCTCAACATGTCTGAACACCCAGCGATATAGCAGGCTCAGGGTGTCTACATCAGCTGGCGGCTGACAATTGCAGCCTCCTGACCTGATGGCCACACTTCACCAGTGGCTGTTAAAATCACCACTGTCCTCAACATCTTTGCCTCTGGATCATCGCAGGACTCTGCTGGAGATATCTGTTACTCATGAGTGCCGAAGGCAGGTGACTGATGGCTTGTTTGCCAAACAGGGAATTATGTCAACCTTATAACTGATAATGACAATCAGAATAAGTGGAATTTCATTCACTGCAGGGGCTTCCAGCCCATCAACGTGCAGCTAGTGTGCAACCACAAAAAGATTATTTTTCACGATGCTCAAGGTTCCGAGGCAGCTGCCATGATGCTTTTATCCTGCACCAGTCCACTTCCCGATCTTGTTTCACTCCAAAGCAGGCTCACCAGCTGGCATTGCGGAGACCACTTAAAACATGGCTGATAATGCCTGTGAGGGCAGAAACCAATGAGGCAGTATGACAAATGTGGCATTAAACAAGCAATTAGCATGCTGAGGATCTTCTTCAACAAATCTGGAGGTGCCCTTCAATGCACACCAGCATAGGTCTCCAAAATGGTGATGGTGTGCTCCGCTCTGAAAAATAGAAACATAGGAACAGGGGGAGGCCATTCGGCCCTTCAAGCCTGCTCCGCCATTCATTATGACCATGGCTGAACATCCAACTCAATAATCTGTTCCCGTTATCCCCCCTATATCTTGTGATACCTTTAGCCCAAAAGCTACTTCTCCTTCTTAAAAACATGGGGGTAAGGATTCTCCAGCTCGTCAGACCCATTTTCTGGTGGGGTGCGCCCCGCCGGCAGCGCAATTCTCCATTCCTGCAGCCGGCCAATGGGGTTTCCTACTGTGGCCACCCCATGCTGTCAGGAAACATGTATAGGACATAATGCTACCCAGTGAAGCGAAGGATCCCGACGACTGATAATCCTGCAGACAATGTTTTGGCCTCAACTGCTTTCTGTAGTACAGAATTTCACAGGCTCACCACTCTCTGGGTGAAGAAATTTCTCCTCATCTCAGTTCTAAATGTATCCTCAGACTGTGACCCCCTGATCTGGATTCCTTCACCATCGGGAATATCCTTCCTGCATCTACCCTGTCTAGGTCTGTTAGAATCTTATAGATTTCAATGAGATTCCCCCCTCATTCTTCTAAACTCCAGCAAATATAATCCTAACCGGCTCAATCTCTCCTCATACATCAATCCCGCCACCCCAGATATCAGTCTGGTAAACCTTTGTTGCATTCCCACTAAAGCAATAACATCCTTCCTCAGATAAGGAGACAAAAACTGCACACAGTATTCCAGGTGTGGTCTCATCAAGGCCTTGTATAATTGTAGCAAGGCATCCCTGCTCCTGTAATCGAATCCTCTCGCTATGAAGGCCACCATACCATTTTTCCTCTGTAGCGCTTGCTGCACCTGCATGCTTACTTTCAGTGACCGGTGCACAAGGAGTTCCAGGTCTTGTTGCACATTCTCCTCTCTCAATCTATAGCCATTCAAATAATAATCTGTCTTCCTGTTTTTGCTATCAAAGTGAATAACCTCACATATATTCATATTATACTTCACCTGCCATGCATTTGCCCTCTTACTCAACTTGTCCAAATCACACTGAAGCATTTCTGCATCCTTCTCACAGCTCACCCTCCCACCCAGCTTTGTGTCAACTGTAAATTTGGAGTTATAGGTTGAGCATCCCTTGGAGCCAAATGTGTATTGGATTTTGGGATTTTTTGGGTTTCAGAATATACTGCGCAGGTGCAGCACGCGTTGGGAACTGGGCATGTGCGAAACATTGAGAACTGCATGTGTGGAACATTGGGAACTGCGGATGTGCGGCACGCATTGGGAACTGCGGATGTGCATCACGCATTGGGAACTGCGGATGTGCATCACGCATTGGGAACTGCGGATGTGCGGCACGCATTGGGAACTGCGGATGTGCGGCACGCATTGGGAACTGCGGATGTACGGCACGCATTGGGAACTGCGGATGTGCGGCACGCATTGGGAACTGCGGATGTGCATCACGCATTGGGAACTGCGGATGTGCATCACGCATTGGGAACTGCGGATGTGCGGCACGCATTGGGAACTGCGGATGTGCGGCACGCATTGGGAACTGCGGATGTGCGGCACGCATTGGGAACTGCGGATGTGCGGCACGCATTGGGAACTGCGGATGTGCGGCACGCATTGGGAACTGCGGATGTGCGGCACGCATTGGGAACTGCGGATGTGCGGCACGCATTGGGAACTGCGGATGTACGGCACGCATTGGGAACTGCGGATGTACGGCACGCATTGGGAACTGCGGATGTACGGCACGCATTGGGAACTGCGGATGTGCGGCACGCATTGGGAACTGCGGATGTGCGGCACGCATTGGGAACTGCGGATGTGCGGCACGCATTGGGAACTGCGGATGTGCGGCACGCATTGGGAACTGCGGATGTGCGGCACGCATTGGGAACTGCGGATGTGCGGCACGCATTGGGAACTGCGGATGTGCGGCACGCATTGGGAACTGCGGATGTGCGGCACGCATTGGGAACTGCGGATGTGCGGCACGCATTGGGAACTGCGGATGTGCGGCACGCATTGGGAACTGCGGATGTGCGGCACGCATTGGGAACTGCGGATGTGCGGCACGCATTGGGAACTGCGGATGTGCGGCACGCATTGGGAACTGCGGATGTGCGGCACGCATTGGGAACTGCGGATGTACGGCACGCATTGGGAACTGCGGATGTGCGGCACGCATTGGGAACTGCGGATGTGCGGCACGCATTGGGAACTGCGGATGTGCGGCACGCATTGGGAACTGCGGATGTACGGCACGCATTGGGAACTGCGGATGTGCGGCACGCATTGGGAACTGCGGATGTGCGGCACGCATTGGGAACTGCGGATGTGCGGCACGCATTGGGAACTGCGGATGTGCGGCACGCATTGGGAACTGCGGATGTACGGCACGCATTGGGAACTGCGGATGTGCGGCACGCATTGGGAACTGCGGATGTGCATCACGCATTGGGAACTGCGGATGTGCGGCACGCATTGGGAACTGCGGATGTGCGGCACGCATTGGGAACTGCGGATGTGCGGCACGCATTGGGAACTGCGGATGTGCGGCACGCATTGGGAACTGCGGATGTGCGGCACGCATTGGGAACTGCGGATGTGCATCACGCATTGGGAACTGCGGATGTGCGGCACGCATTGGGAACTGCGGATGTACGGCACGCATTGGGAACTGCGGATGTGCGGCACGCATTGGGAACTGCGGATGTGCGGCACGCATTGGGAACTGCGGATGTACGGCACGCATTGGGAACTGCGGATGTACGGCACGCATTGGGAACTGCGGATGTGCGGCACGCATTGGGAACTGCGGATGTGCGGCACGCATTGGGAACTGCGGATGTGCGGCACGCATTGGGAACTGCGGATGTGCGGCACGCATTGGGAACTGCGGATGTACGGCACGCATTGGGAACTGCGGATGTACGGCACGCATTGGGAACTGCGGATGTGCGGCACGCATTGGGAACTGCGGATGTGCGGCACGCATTGGGAACTGCGGATGTGCGGCACGCATTGGGAACTGCGGATGTGCGGCACGCATTGGGAACTGCGGATGTGCGGCACGCATTGGGAACTGCGGATGTACGGCACGCATTGGGAACTGCGGATGTGCGGCACGCATTGGGAACTGCGGATGTGCGGCACGCATTGGGAACTGCGGATGTGCGGCACGCATTGGGAACTGCGGATGTGCATCACGCATTGGGAACTGCGGATGTGCGGCACGCATTGGGAACTGCGGATGTGCGGCACGCATTGGGAACTGCGGATGTGCGGCACGCATTGGGAACTGCGGATGTGCGGCACGCATTGGGAACTGCGGATGTACGGCACGCATTGGGAACTGCGGATGTGCGGCACGCATTGGGAACTGCGGATGTGCGGCACGCATTGGGAACTGCGGATGTGCGGCACGCATTGGGAACTGCGGATGTGCGGCACGCATTGGGAACTGCGGATGTGCGGCACGCATTGGGAACTGCGGATGTGCGGCACGCATTGGGAACTGCGGATGTGCGGCACGCATTGGGAACTGCGGATGTGCGGCACGCATTGGGAACTGCGGATGTACGGCACGCATTGGGAACTGCGGATGTGCGGCACGCATTGGGAACTGCGGATGTGCGGCACGCATTGGGAACTGCGGATGTGCGGCACGCATTGGGAACTGCGGATGTACGGCACGCATTGGGAACTGCGGATGTGCGGCACGCATTGGGAACTGCGGATGTGCGGCACGCATTGGGAACTGCGGATGTGCGGCACGCATTGGGAACTGCGGATGTGCGGCACGCATTGGGAACTGCGGATGTGCGGCACGCATTGGGAACTGTGCTTCGCCTAAAAAAGTGAGGATTTCGGACTTTTTTGGTTTTCGGAATTTCGGATAAAGGATGCTCAACCTGTGTTACATTCAGTTCTCTTCTAAATCATTAATATATATTGTGAATAGCTGGGGTCCTAGCACTGATTCCTGCTGTAACCCCACTAGCCGTTGCCTGGCATTTAGAAAACGATCAATTTTTTCCTATTCTTTGTTTCCTGCCTGCCAACCAGTTTTCTATCCATCTCAATATACTACCCCCAATCCCATGCACTTTTACTTTACACACTAATGAGCTCCTCAGTGTACAAAACGGGGTTATGTGTGGCCTCGGCCGTGTGTTCCCTACTGAGGCCCCTTAAACAAAGCGAACCATGTTGTAAAGGTGGGCGACCCTGTACCCCAGGGTGGAAATGAGGCTGCCAGTTGCCGCCCTTTGCTGGACCTGGACGCAGGTGGTAGAGGCGGTCAGCACCATGGCCAACTCTGTCCGGACCGGCCAGCAATGCCGGAAGAAATGGCATGACCTCCTCAGTGCGGTCAGGGAGGGTAGGCAGCACTGTGCCCCTGGCACAAATCCCCATCTCACACACCCGTAACCCTACCCCTGCCCGCTTCCCCCTCTCCCCCCCGGAGGGCGGCCGAATCACCACCCTGCACCACATGCCGGCACATATATCGGCCGCCATGGCCGGGTGCCCTGGCCACTGAAGCCGCCAGCTACCCACTCCCTGGGCTGCATGTGTCGGACTGTCTAACACTGTGTTTTCTGTGTCCGCCCCCCTCCTCCGGAGAAGGCCATCCATGACCGCCGGAAGCGCAAGAAAGGGGGGGGAACAGCGGACCTGCGGTCCCGCACCACAGCAAAGCAGAAGGTCCCGGACATGGTCGGCCCGAGGAAAGGAAAGATCCCGGTAGGATGTCGGCATCGGGTGAGGATGTGAGGCCACATGTGTAACCCCCCCCTCACAACACTCTCACCCCCATACCACGTTCACCCCCACACCTCCCTCACACCCACCCCACCCCCACACCTCACCCCACCCCCACATCCCGGTTCCACTACCACCACCACCCCTACACCCTCTCCCTCTCCCAACAGCCCCCCTCTTCCCCAACACATTCCCAACACCACCACTCCCCCCCCCCCCCCCACCGGGCCTGCAATGCAATCATTATTCTTATGTTGTGTCTTGCAGGAGCTGATGATGATGGGGGAGGCCCTTCTGCTGTTCCCCTGCCACCGACTCCAGCCACAGCTAGAACCCCATATGCTGAACGGGAGCCCTTGACCCTCATCCCGGGACACCTCGGAGCTCGAGTCGGAGGATGACATTGACTTCCCGTCCACCATCCCAGAGACACTTACCTCGGCTGGGTACTTTAGTGAAGAGGCTCCTGGGTCACTATCTGGTACGCACCACACACATGCTCCGGTACAGCAGCTGGAGGTGGTAACTCCCGAGGGGGCGGATGGTTGGAGGGCAGGCCGACCCCGGGGATGAGCTGCCAGCCAGAATGGTTTTGGACTTCTGGAATGGACGGCCCATCGATTTTGGGAGAGCCAGGGACTACATGAGGGGTTGTCGGTGAGCATCCAGTACCTGCAGGTGGAGGAGTCCAACTGCATGCAGGAGCAGGAGGTGGTGCCAACCATGCATGCCACCCAGGGCAACATCAAGGTGGAGGCCCTGGGGGTGATGGTTTCAGCCATGGATTAACATGCCCAAGGCCTGGGGCAATCTGTGCAGGCAGTGACCGAGGCCCAGGATAGGGCTGCCCTCTCACGGGCAGCCATGTGCCAGAGCCAGCTGGACATTGCAGCGCCACTCCAGACTGAGAGCATCGGCGGCATTGCCCAGGCACTGGCCAATGTAGCACAGACACAGAGGGAGGTGGCCCAGTCCCAGAGGGAGATGGGACAGTCACAGGCTGATATGGCACACTCCCAGAAGATGGTGGCACAGGCGCAGCGTGATGCGGCACAGTCCCAGACGGAGGTGATCCATCCCCTGTGCTCCATGGCCGCGGGCATGGAAACCTGGTCAAAAGGCAGCGGGCCTACAGGACTGGCAGGCCCAGGTGGCGGGGGTGCCTCAGGAGTTGCAGGCACCCCCACTCCATGGTGTAGCCCGGGGGTCACCAGGCACCCTGACGGAGGAGGAGGAGGTGATGGGATCTGTGCCAGTGACTCTTGCAGGGGAGTTGCCGGAACACCACAACATCTTGGAGACCTCCCACTGCTCCTGCCCCTGGTGCATCACATGGGGAGCAGGCAGAACAGGGTGGCACCACAAACCTGGAACACCTGAGCAACATTGGGGCCGATGCTGGCCTGGTCGCTCAAGAAGACAGCTGACAAAGGGGACCCAGGACATAGGGCAGGAATCATAGCAGGCCACCTCCACTCATGATCTACCATCGGTGGATCTACCTACGCATAGCATTTGAGCCCCTGCTAGACTGGCATGGGTGCAAGGCACAGTTTAGCGATAGGGGCTGGGGCACAAATTGTATATATGTTTTCACAGTAGCACCTGTGCACAATGTTACAACCTGCCTTGGTCAGAAGGGTGTGAGGAGTGGGCTGATCTGGGTTGGCCGCAGTGGGGGCACAGAAGGTGGGGGGAAATGGGTGGAGGTTGGGGGTAGGCTTGGCTCAGGGACTGTAGTTCAGCCAGTGCTCACTGCCCCGGTGTCTCAACCCCATCCACCCTCCCCCCCCCCCCCCCCCCCCCCCTCCCCTCCACCACCATCCCCATCTCCACCACCCCAGGGAATTGATGGGACTGAGTGATGGAATAGCCAGTTCACATGCAGGGATCACCCAGGTGGACGGTGAGAAGTGCTACCATGGGCAGATGTCAAAGTTTGTCAAACGATGCGGAGCACCAGAGCTCATCCAGAGCTCGTTGTCATCACCCTCCATCCCTTGGACCATACCTGTTACTGCTAATCCTGGGCAAGTATCACGGAGAGGATTGCAGGCAGGGGGTGGTGGCTGGCTGGGGGTGGGGGGGGTGGAGTTTGATTACGGTGTCCGTGCCACTGGGCAGTACACCCTACAACCTGATGCCGATCAGAGCGTCCAGTGCGCATCAGCCCTGGCCCTGGCACATACATTTTGTGGCCACCTGTGCGTGCCCGGGGCCATGTCCTGCTCTTCCTTGCCCTCCCCCGCATCTTCCTCATCAAATGTGGAATGACATTCATTCTCCTCCTTCAGCAAGTCACCCCTCTGTTGTGCGATGTTGTGGAGACGCAGCAGGACACCACGGTGTGGGCGACCCTCACAGCGCTATACTGTAGAGTGCTCTAGAGCGGTCCAGATAAGTGAATCACATCTTCAGAATTCTGAAGCATTGCTCCATCACGTTCCTGGTCGCAGCAGGGGCATTTTTGTAGTGGGTCTCCACATCGGTCTGAGGACTCCTGATAGGTGTCATCAGCCACGACTGCAGTCACCCAGGAGTCAATACACCAGCCGGAGGTGCACCTCAAAGAGGCCGGAAACCATTGAGGAGCCAGGGTTAAGGCATTGTGCACGCTGCCCGGGTATCATGCGCAGACGTGCATGATGTGCATCTCATGATCAGACACCAGTTGTATGTTCATTGAGTGGATCAGCCAGTCATCTGCAGGTGCCCAGAGGGCGACATGCAACGTGTCGATCAACTTCTAGACCTGGGCATCTCGGCAATGGCAGCAAACACTGCTGCATGTACATCCTGGAGGGCTGGTCCACAGTGAAATGGATGTATTGTGCCGACTGGGCATATAGGGCCTCTGTGATGGTGTAGATGCACCTCTGCACTGAACTCTGTGAGATTCGGACAGGTCCCCATTCGGTGCCTAGAAGTAGACGTTCAGCGCGACCGTCACCTTGACGGCCACAGGGAGAGGGTGTCCTTCCCAATTCCCTCGTGGTGCCAGTTGCATCATGATCTGGAAGATCTTTTGCATGGTACGTCTGCTCAGCCAGAGTCTTCGACGGCATGCCCGAACCGGCAGGTCCTCGAATGACAGGCGCTGCCTGTACACACGAGGCCTCACGCGGAGCCTCATTTGCAGCTCCTCCTTGTCCTGTTGAGCGATCGGCTCTCCATCCTCAGCGGCTGCCTCCTGTTCCTCTGGGGCAGCCGCCACTGCTGCTGCTTCCTCCTCCTCGAGCAGCTCTAGTTTGTACAGCCGCAGTGCATCCCCCAGGGCTGAAGCGACTAGGAGGAAGGCCACCATCGCTGGTTGAATTTCAAAATCCATTGTCTGCAGGGGGTGAAAGGCCAACATGTTAACATGCCCACTTCTGATTTGGTAAGCTTCTTAAATGAATCTTTTACATGCTCAGACTACAGTGCTGTTTTATTTTGCTGACATTAACTAGTTATTTTAATAGCACACACAGGAATGTATTATGAATGTGTAAAGCATTTGTGCATGAAATTTGCTGATCAGAATTTCTATTGTACTGTAATTAATGCAACGCAGCATTTTTCACATACTAAGTGCAATAGGACACCAAGAACACCAAGGAAGCAGTTTATTGTAGATTGGGTCTTATTCCACAAGTCAAATTGATATGTTGCAGAGTTTCTTAACATTTATACTATTTATGTGACTTTCAAATCACATATTGTATTCTGCTTTGCTGCATCAAAATATGTTCTCCCCATATGTCTTAGTTTCTTTCTCCAGTTGTAATTATTCTTCAAAAGTAAATTATTCCTGTTTTGACATATTTGAAACTAAACTTATTGTTGAAGGTGACAAGGCAAGTTGGGTCAGTGTTAAAATGCAAATGGAATCTGTGGTGATATGCAGAATGTAAATTTGTACATAATTTTATGCACGACCTCCAGCCACTAGGTGGCATTGTAAACCCATCACATCACCATGTGATCTGGGAATTGGTCGTGCTAAGAAAAAGACGTATTTGCAGTAGTTCCATAAGAGTTGTTTACTGTTAGTTATTTCTTAGTTTATTTATCCTAGTTATCTTACCACACAGTTTGTCCTATAATAAATTATTTTTACTACATTTTCTGTAGTTCATCATTCACTTCGGCCAGCCTACAGAACACGACATGGTACCAGAATTGATGATTTAACAAGAACTTGAAGATTCTGTACAAGAAAATTCAAACCACCGAAGATAACTCTGCAGGATAAGAATGGCAACAAATCTTTGCGATTAACCTTGCAAGCTACTGGCATCTTGTGCTCAACGCATGGTAAACTTTGAAGCCTGTGTTATGGGCCAGGGCTTAGAAACCCAAAAGTATATTATGAAGTCCACCTGACCTGCAACCTTTATGTTGAATTTGGCTAGGACGAGCACAAGAATCAGATGTGATTCATCAGCCTTCGTAGACACTTTAATCAAAACAAACTTTATTCTAAGAACTTAGTTAACAGATGTACATAAGTAGTAATAATAATCTTTAGTGTCACAAGTAGGCTTACATGAACATTGCAATAAAGTTACTGTGAAAAGCCCCGAGTCGCTACGTTATGGCGCCTGTTCGGGTACACAGAGGGAGAAGTTAGAATGTCCAATTCACCAAAACAGCATGTCGTTCAGGACTTGTGGGAGGAAACAGGAGCACCCGGAGGAAACCCACGCAGACCCCAGAAGAATGTGTAGACTCCGCACAGATAGTGACCCAAGCCGGGAATCGAACCTGGGACCCTGATGCTGGGAGGCAACAGTGCTACCCACTGTGCTACCCATGCACCAAGAATTTTTATCAATTGCAAAAATAAAGACACCCAACAGCTACAGTAATCTATGCATAACACTTAATGAATTCCCCCTTAACTGTTCAAATTCAATAACAAAATCCAATAAACCAAAAAACCCTCCCTTTTTTCAAGGGCATGGCCCAGCACACTATATTCTCACTTGACTAAGACTGGTCTTGTTACTGAAATTCTGATCCAATTTTCAACCAGCAGATTCAACTCTTTCCTGAAAGCAATTATATATCTAAAGCCACCACCAAGGTGATTTTTACTGGAACAGATATTTAAAATGAAATTAGAGAGAGACAGGCCAAAACACTTATTTTCGCTGTCTGTAGTCCACAGCAGTCAAACTGAAAATGAAACTAAAACAAACCTCACAGCCGCAGCTCAGCTCCATCCACAAAATGAGATCACTGAAGCCATGTGATAAGACAAAAAACTTTCTTAAAGGGACACTCCCATGACACCTCCCCCCAAGAAAAAAAATAAACCATCAACTTCAAAGATGGTTTCATTTTTCACATTTTCACTTGCTCATTCCTAACACTTGACAATAAACATACATACATTTTAAAACATCAGAATAGGCAAACATGTACAATAATACAGTTCATTTTAGTTCTTTGTTTTCCACCATCGAGCCTGCTTCTCTTCATCACATTCGTGACAAAGCATCAACTATCACGTTTTCTCGTCCTGCCACATGTATAAGTTTTAAATTAAATGGCTGTCATAATAAACTCCATTGAAACAGTCTGGCATTTTTATTCTTAAATTTCTCCAAAAACGTCAATAGATTATCATAGAATTTACAGTGCAGAAGGAGGCCATTCGGCCCATCGAGTCTGCTCTGGCCCTTGGAAACAGCATCTTACTCAAGCCCACGCCTCCACCCTATCCCTGTAACCTAGTAACCCCACTTAACCATTTTGGACACTAAGGGCAATTTATCACGGCCAATCCACCTAACCTGCACATCTTTGGACTGTGGGGGGAAACCGGAGCACCCAGAGGAAACCCACGCAGACACGGGAGGACATGCAGGCTCTATACAGTCAGTAATCGAACCTGGGACCCTGGAGCTTTGAAGCAACTGTGCCAACCACTGTGCTACCGTGCTTTCCATTATGATCAGTATATATAATTGTTTTCGCCGAATTGCTGGCAACATTAATGTGAAAATGTTGCAAGCCAATACCAAGCTCAAAATCTCCTTTTCAATGCTTCCTCTGGTGATCATTTAATTGTTTGGAAATAACAAGGGGGAGGCCAGAAAGCAGCGGACACAGAGACCAGGGGGCCGAACGCAAGGCCACATAAAAGAGAACCCTCAAAAGCAAGCCGACAACAGGATGGGATGAGGGAGAAGAAGAGAGGGGAGGCCAAGCGATTGGGGGGAGGGGGGGAGGGTTGGAAGGTAGAAGGAGGGCACTGCCCACATATAAACACCAGACAACTCCCAGGGCGAAGTAAAGGGCCAAGAAAAGGATCTCGAAACAGCGAAAGAGGGGAGGGGGGGGCCACACCAAAGAAGAACAATTTGTAAATTGTAACCATCGCACCTATCTTTAAGAGTGTACAGTATATAAAATGTAAAAACTTTAATAAAAATATTTTTAAAAAAAATACATTTCAAGAGGGATTTGGATAAGGGTGGCATGGCGGCACAGTGATTAGTACTGCTGCCTCACAGCGCCAGGGACCGGGGTTAAACACCAGCCTTGTGAGTTTACATGCTTTCCCTGTGTCTGTGTTGAGTTCCGCCTACAGTCCAAAGTTGAGTAGGTTTGATGGATTGGCCGTGATAAATTGCCCCTTAGTGTCCTAAAATGTGCAGGTTAGGTGGATAGGCATGCTAAATTGCCTGTTAGTGTCCAATGATGTGGATTTGCCAAGATCAATGCGCAGGGTTACGAGGATAGAACGGGGAGTGAGCCTAGACAGAGTGCTCATTCGCAGAGTCGGTGCAGACGCAATGGGCTGAATAGCTTCCTTCTGCACAGCAGGGATTCTATAGATTCTATGAATAAGCACCTTAAGGGAAAACAGGTGCAATGGAGTTAAGACCTCACACTATATTTTTATGAATATAAATCAACATGGCCACTTCCTAAAAATTTAAAAACTCTGCAAATACTTTAAAATTGCTGAAGCTATAGCTACCTGTAACTCTGAAGAAAAGGAACTTTCTGGCAGTCAAGAACGTGACACCTCGTTATCCCTGAAGAAACATTAACATATATGTGAGCTGCAAAAAACAACTTCAAAGGCCATCTGCATTTCCTAAGTCAGGCCTGGGCAATTGAAACTATTAGTCTGCTAAGAGAAAGGACCGTGCAGCCTCCTTTGAGATTCTTAATGGTTGAAACATCAACAATTTCAAGAATCCACCCAAAGGAATAAACATCCTTTGTCAAAGCCAAAATGGAGAATTGGGAGTTGCATGGGAGAACCAGTTACACTGTCTTGTTGTAATGCCAATCAGTTTGTCACCTTCCATCTAGCAAGCTGTATCTCAGAATAAGGGCTCATCTTAGGTGAATGCCTGGCCCCTATCTATAATGTTTCTACTGAGGTTTATGACCTTCTATACCTTTGCCTACAAGACTAATTCATCGCTACATGCCTATCCCATTGCAGAAATCATCTGTAATGAAATATCCAGCTTCAGTCTTCAACCTGTCGACCTTTGTGAAAGACTCTGTAAGTGGACTTTGATTCTGGACTCTGGAATCATGTGAAACAATAATTCTTTATTCTGTGGTCTTTTCCCTGTGAATCTTTCTTTCTCTTTCCCACCTTTATTATATGAATGAAATGGAGGCCATGTTGTTACTCTCTACTTGCTTTTGGGTTTGTGCAAATAAATTAACCCACTGAATTTGCTGTTTGTGGACAGGTGGTAAGAGGAGAGATCGGGGCTGTTTAAATTAAACCCCCTTCTGTCTGTAACATAGGACTTTGTGGAGTAGGCCGGGAATGGGACAAACTAAATTTCCCTTGCCGAGAGCCTGCTTGGACTCAATGGGCAAAACTGCCTCCTTTCTGTACTGTACTCATTCTGTGATTCAATTAACTAATTGCTTATATTTACTCCTAAACTTTATCATAACTAGGATATATATGATACATATGTACACACACACACAAGCGGCTTTTTCAACTGGCTATGCCTCATAAAATCGAACCATAGAATCACTACATTGCAGAAGAAGGCCATTCAGCTCATCATGTCTGCATTGATTCTCCGAAAGAGCATCCTACCTAGGCCCACTCTGCCACCCTATCCCTGAAACACCACTTAGCTTGCACATCATTGGATGTTAAGGAACAATTTAGCATGGCCAATCCACCTAACCTGCACATCTTTGGACTGTGGGAGGAAAGCGAAGCACCTGGAGGGAACCCACGCAGAAACAGGGAGAATGTGCAGACTCTGCACAGACAGCCATCTAAGGTCGGAATTAAACCCAGATCCCTGGCGTTGTGAGGCAGCAGTGCTAACCACTGTGCCACTGTGCCACCTCAAAGCACAGGTTAGAAATAATTATTTTTCAAGTGTAATGATTTATTTTGTAAGCGTTGGTATGCGCGTATTTGGATAATCATAATTCCAACAAGTTCCTTGGCATCCTTAAAATTGAATAGTGCTCCTCTCAGGCCTACTAGAGTGAACATAACATTCAAAGGGAATCTAACTGACAGCATTCTGAAGCTGTATGGAGGAGGTTGCCTTGATGAAGGCAAGTATAAACAGATTGATCACGAAGCAACATTACTGGGCTGTGACCAGGCTACCTGCATGTTCTGATGTGGAGATATAAGGGGAGATTTCTCATCCAGTTGGATTGATTTCATTGATACAATTTGGTTATTCAGGTAATGAGAGCTGGTACAATGGTATTGCACTTACGTTGTATGTTTTCCTGCCTTGCCTTCTACGCTGACATTAAGTGTTATCTCACAAAATGTGTGAGAGTTCCAGTAATATAGATAATATAAATATTGCATGCCAGTAAAAACCCAAGAAGTGTTCTGAAAGCACTTTTAAAACCGAAGTATTGGAATTTTAATGTGAGATGGATCTACTCTCGCATTGCAACATTTCTGTCTTTCTGGAAACAGATAAAGAGGACGAATGATGGGACGCCAGGAGTTTTCACTGCACCCAAAGTAGTCTTCCTGTCCGTGTTCCTATTGATGGGCCAGTGTTTATAGACCAAGATGCAACTTCCTGGGACTATCACAGGACAACTGTCTTTGAAGAATATAAGGTTCACAATAAAAGCAGCGATGTCCGACTACAGCACCAACAACTTCTTATGGCTTTTCTGCCACTTTTGTCTTTTCAGTTTGAACCATGAAGACATGAAATATAATATGATCATTTCAATGTTTTTCTGTTTTTTAAATAATGAGCCAACCACTTAGAATTGAAATGATGAGAAATGTCTTCACTCAAAGGTTATGAGTCTTTGGATTTTTTAATCCCAGCGAGCTGTGAATGCTCATTCAATCATTCTATTAAAAACATAGATCACTGTGGATGCCCAATGGAAACAAGGAATATGGGGATAATGTGGGACATGGGCTAGTTGGAATTGAGGTGGAAGATTAGCCATGATCTTACTGAATGGCATTAAGTCTCTCCTTCTACTCTGACACCACCACTTGCTCCACATTTAACTTTTGTGCTGTGACTAAACTTTTCATGTCACTGGTTGGGACTCTAGGCCCCTTTTTCCACGGGCATAAATGGCGACGAGGGCATTGTTTGCGCGAGAGGGATTTCCAAGCGAGATTGTCCCCGCCCCTGCCAATGACATGGGCTTAAAAGTCAATAAATCTCCAAGCCTAGGCAACTGTGGGAGGCAAGGGAGGAGATTACAGGAGCTCTGGTGCTAATTTTCAAATCCTCTCTGGCCACAGGAGAGGTGCCAGGAGACTGGAGGACAGGTAGTGTGGTGTCATTAATCAAGAAGATAAGTAGGGGGCAGCACGATGGCGCAGTGGTAGCACTGCTGCCTCATGGCGCAGAGGTCCCAGGTTCGATCCCAGCTCTGGGTCACTGTCCGTGTGGAGTTTGCACATTCTCCCGTGTTTGTGTGGGTTTCACCCCCACAACCCAAAGATGTGCACAGTAGGTGGATTGGCCACGCTAAATTACCCCTTAATTGGAAAAAATGAATTGGGTACTCTAAATTTATTTTTAAAAATATTATCTCCCCCAGAAAGTTCCACGCACTGTCATGAGAATATCACTTTAAGAAATGGTAGTCTGCTAAAGTTACTGCAGTGATGTCAGAGTGTGGGTGGAGCTGAGGTCTGGCTCTGCTTTTTAATTTCACTTTGAGAAAAGCTTGGGTATATCTGTGTTTTTTTTGGTTTTGTTTCAGTGCTGGAGCTGCAGTCAGCCACAGAAGGTGTAATGTTGTTCCCTCTGCCATGTAAAGACTACCTCGTGATCATTTGGTGATTTCAGAGTGATAACTGTTCTCAGTAGTGAATTTAAACCTTATGTGCTTCTGTTAAAAGGTTTTTTTTTTACACCTCATGGATGTTAAAATGAAAGCTTAAGGATTATTTAGTGTTGTATTCTTTGGGGGTTGATACACTTTGGCGTTCTCTAAATCCTGGACCATAATAAATTGGGGGCTCGTCCGGGATAAAAGTCTATCTATTGGATTGGCTTAGTGAACGTAAAGACAGTGAGGGGTGAGCATATTGTGGTTGATTTTCAGGTGTGGTATTTCAGTTTAAGTAGGGAGTGTGTTGTGGACAATGGCTCTTTCAGAGGCTCTGAAGTTTTTAGGGGTGAAGACGGTCACACACAGTACCTTACGGACAGAGACTAAAAGCAGACTGTTAGATTTGGCAAAAACATTGCAGTTAATATTACCTGACAAAATGCGAAACAATGAGGTAATTATGCGGTGGCTAAGCATTTGAAATTGCCTGAGATACAGTCTGACTCATTGGAAATGGCAAAAAATTCAGTTACAAATTAAACAAATGGAACATGAGCAAGAATTAAAGCAGCTTGAATACGAAAGAGATAGAGAGGAAAAAGAAAGAGAGAGTTCTTCGGAAAATGGCCATGAAACATGTCAGTCAGTTAAGATTGGTGGATTTAAAGGGAAATGTACAGTTTGAGGATAGTGATGAGGATAGTGAGAAAGAGCGTCAGAGTCGAAGGCTTGCTGGGGATCTATTTAAATATGTCCAAGCATTACGAAGGTTTGACGGGAAAGCGGTGGAAGCCTTTTTCATTTCATTTGAGAAGATGGCTATACAAATGAAATGGCCACAGGACATGTGAGTATTCCTAATTCAAACAAAGTTGGTAGGTAGGGCTACTGAAATGTTTGCATCACTACCGGAGGAGTATCTGGGACGTATGAGGAGGTGAAAAAATCCATCTTAAGTGCATATGAACTAGTGCCTGAAGCCTACAGACAAAGGTTTAGAAATTTAAGGAAAGAATTTGGTCAATCATACATGGAGTTTGAAAGGATTGAATAGAGTAATTTTGATAGGTGAATATCGGCTTTGAAAATAGACCAAACGTATGAGCTCTCAGAGAAATTATACTTTTGGAGGAGTTTAAAAATTCAATTCTTGATGTAGTGAAAACTCATGTGGAAGGGCAGAGGGTTAAAATGGCGAGGTTAGCAGCAGAAATGGCAGATGATTATGAATTAGTTCATAAATCAAAGTTTGGTTTCCGACATCAGTTTCAGCCGGTGAGGGATAGAAACTGGGGACATGAGAAATACTCAAGTGGTAAAGGCAAAGGTGGTCTGATGGGAGACAATAAAGAGAGTGTATCACAGATTAAAAAACAAATCCAGGAGGGTGGAAAAGAAATGAAAAGTTTCAAATGTTTTCACTGTAATAAACAAGGCCATGTAAAGTCACAGTGTTGGTGGTTGAAGAAAAGCACTGGGAAGGCTGATATGGTAATACAGGATAAGACAGTGGGTTTTGTTCAAGTGGTAAAGGAAAGCCCACGTGAAGCGAAGGAGGTGCAAATGATTGTACAGCCTGATCAAGAGGTGATTGATAAAAAGATGCCATATGTCTTTCAAGAATTTACTTGTGTGGGTAAAATTTACTCATGTGTATCAGGAGGAGCAGGTAAAGAAGTCACAATTTTAAGAGATACGGGAGCTAGTCAATCTTTAATGGTAAGAGATGAGGAGTTATGTAGTCTGGGACCAATATTGCCAGAAAAGGTGGTAATATGTGGAATTCAGGGTGAGAAGTGTACTGTTCCATGATATAAGGTAAGGTTGGAAAGTCCAGTGAAGAGTGGTGAAGTGGTGGTAGGAGTAAGAGAGAAACTATCTTGTCCAGGAATATAGTTTATCTTGGGTAATGATATAGCTGGACCGCAGGTGGGAGTGATGCCTACTGTGGTTGACAAGCCATTGGAAAATCAGACAACTGAAGTGTTGAAGGACAAGTATCCTGGGATTTTTCCGGATTGTGTAGTAACAAGGTTGCAAAGTCACAGGTTAAGACAAGAGGAGAAATCAAAGAGTGAAGATGAAGTTGAAGTGCAATTATCAGAAACAAGTTTTGATCAGATGGTTGAAAAAGAAGAACAGGTGGAGGATGAGGCTGAAATTTTTTGTTCAGGAAAATTGGCGGAGTTACAACAAAAAGATGTAGAAATGTATTAGAAAGCATATACGGAAGAGGAATCTGAGTGTATACCAGAGTGTTATTACCGTAAAGATGATGTCCTGGTGAGAAAATGGAGACCTTTACATATGCAGGCAGATGAAAACTGGGCTGAAGTTCATCAAGTAGTATTGCCGGTAGGTATAGAAAGGAGGTGTTGTGAGTAGCACATGAGGTACCAGTGGGAGGTCATTTGGGAATAAGGAAAACTCAAGCTAAAATACAAAACAATTTTTATTGGCCTGGACTACATAAAGATGTAGTTACATTTTGTCAATCCTGTCACACATATCAAGTGATAGGGAAACCTCAAGCAGTGATAAAACCAGCGCCCTAATACCCATTCCAGCATTTGAGGAACCTTTTACAAGGGTACTAATTGATTGTGCAGGTCCACTTCCTAAAACGAAAAGTGGGAATCAATATCTTTTGACTATAATGCATGTGTCTACTAGGTTTCCAGAGGCCATTCCAGTATGTAATATTACAGCTAAAACGATTGTGGTGGAGTTACTTAAATTCTTTACTAGATATGGACTACCCACAGAAATACAATCGGATCAAGGATCAAATTTTACCTCAAGGTTATTCAAAGAAGCTATGGATAGCTTAGGAATAAAACAATTATATCAACTGCGTACCATCCAGAATCGCAGGGAGCGTTAGAAAGGTGGCATCAGACATTAAAGACAATGTTGAGGGCTTATTGTCAAGCTTATCCAGAGGATTGGGATAAAGGAATTCCGTTCGTACTGTTTGCAATTCGGGATGCACCTAATGAGTCAACCAAATTCAGTCCTTTTGAACTAAATTTTGGTCATGAGGTAAGAGGGCCACTTAAATTGATTGAGAAAAAATTGGTGAGTGAGAAATCGGACATTACATTATTGGATTATGTGTCAAATTTAAGGGAACGATTAAACAGAGCAGGTGAATTGGCTAGACAACATTTAAAAGTTGCACAACATGCGATGAAACGTGTAGCGTACAAGAAATCCAAAGTTTGTAGTTTTGCCAGTGGAGATAAAGTTTTAGTATTGTTACCAGTGGTAGGTGAACCTTTAAAAGCAAGGTTTTGTGGACTTTACCAGATTGAAAGGAAATTTAGTGAGGTGAATTATGTAGTACGAATGCCAGATAGAAGGAAGACTCACCGAGTGTGTCATGTGAATATGCTTAAAAGGTACTTTGAAAGGGAAGTAGAAGAAAAGGAAGTTTTATGACTCTAACTCAAAGTGACGAACCAAATCCAGATGACTTTGAATTTGACAGACCTCAAATTTAATTGGAAAATGAGGATGTTCTTAAAAATTGGGATAAATTGTTGAGTTACCTTCCAGAGGAAAAGCGGACTGAACTGAAAGCTGTGATAACTAATGCTCCTGTGTTGGAGAATTACAAGGGACTCTGTGATCAGATTGAACTAAAGTATCTGACTTTAAAGAGCCATGCCGATGCGTAGAGAAATAAATGGAATGTGCAGAGACCTTCTTGTTCAAACAGACGGTCAATCGAGAGGGATTCCAGTTGGAGAAAGAAGAACAAAAAAATAATGGACTATATTATTATACCTGTTTGCGTGTGTTGTTTTTGGACCAAGAAAGTATATTTACTGTATGCATTTCTTAAAGGATAATGAAAAGGTGAAAAATGAAACCATCTTGAAATTGATGGTTAATTTTTTTTTTCTTGGTGGGAGAATCATAGAATTTAGATCAGGAATAAGAAGGGTGCAGTCACAATGTTGGGGGTATACTACAGGCCTCCCAACAGCCAGCGGGAGATAGAGGAGCAGATAGGTAGACAGATTTTGGAAAAGAGTAAAAACAACAGGGTTGTGGTGATGGGAGACTTCAACTTCCCCAATATTGACTGGGACTTACTTAGTGCCAGGGGCTTAGACGGGGCGGAGTTTGTAAGGAGCATCCAGGAGGGCTTCTTAAAACAATATGTAAACAGTCCAACTAGGGAAGGGGCGGTACTGGACCTGGTATTGGGGAATGAGCCCGGCCAGGTGGTAGATGTTTCAGTAGGGGAGCATTTCGGTAACAGTGACCACAATTCAGTAAGTTTTAAAGTACTGGTGGACAAGGATAAGAGTGGTCCGAGGATGAATGTGCTAAATTGGGGGAAGGCTAATTATAACAATATTAGGCGGGAACTGAAGAACATAGATTGGGGGCGGATGTTTGAGGGCAAATCAACATCTGACATGTGGGAGGCTTTCAAGTGTCAGTTGAAAGGAATACAGGACAGGCATGTTCCTGTGAGGAAGAAAGATAAATACGGCAATTTTCGGGAACCTTGGATGACGAGTGATATTGTAGGCCTCGTCAAAAAGAAAAAGGAGGCATTTGTCAGGGCTAAAAGGCTGGGAACAGACGAAGCCTGTGTGGCATATAAGGAAAGTAGGAAGGAACTTAAGCAAGGAGTCAGGAGGGCTAGAAGGGGTCATGAAAAGTCATTGGCAAATAGGGTTAAGGAAAATCCCAAGGCTTTTTACACGTACATAAAAAGCAAGAGGGTAGCCAGGGAAAGGGTTGGCCCACTGAAGGATAGGCAAGGGAATCTATGTGTGGAGCCAGAGGAAATGGGCGAGGTACGAAATGAATACTTTGCATCAGTATTCACCAAAGAGAAGGAATTGGTAGATGTTGAGTCTGGAGAAGGGGGTGTAGATAGCCTGGGTCACATTGTGATCCAAAAAGACGAGGTGTTGGGTGTCTTAAAAAATATTAAGGTAGATAAGTCCCCAGGGCCTGATGGGATCTACCCCAGAATACTGAAGGAGGCTGGAGAGGAAATTGCTGAGGCCTTGACAGAAATCTTTGGATCCTCGCTGTCTTCAGGGGATGTCCCGGAGGACTGGAGAATAGCCAATGTTGTTCCTCTGTTTAAGAAGGGTAGCAAGGATAATCCCGGGAACTACAGGCCGGTGAGCCTTACTTCAGTGGTAGGGAAATTACTGGAGAGAATTCTTCGAGACAGGATCTACTCCCATTTGGAAGCAAATGGACGTATTAGTGAGAGGCAGCACGGTTTTGTGAAGGGGAGGTCGTGTCTCACTAACTTGATAGAGTTTTTCGAGGAGGTCACTAAGATGATTGATGCAGGTAGGGCAGTAGATGTTGTCTATATGGACTTCAGTAAGGCCTTTGACAAGGTCCCTCATGGTAGACTAGTACAAAAGGTGAAGTCACACGGGATCAGGGGTGAACTGGCAAGGTGGATACTGAACTGGCTAGGCCATAGAAGGCAGAGGGTAGCAATGGAGGGATGCTTTTCTAATTGGAGGGCTGTGACCAGTGGTGTTCCACAGGGATCAGTGCTGGGACCTTTGCTCTTTGTAGTATATATAAATGATTTGGAGGAAAATGTAACTGGTCTGATTAGTAAGTTTGCAGACGACACAAAGGTTGGTGGAATTGCAGATAGTGATGAGGACTGTCTGAGGATACAGCAGGATTTAGATTGTCTGGAGACTTGGGCGGAGAGATGGCAGATGGAGTTTAATCCGGACAAATGTGAGGTAATGCATTTTGGAAGGGCTAATGCAGGTAGGGAATATACAGTGAATGGTAGAACCCTCAAGAGTATTGAAAGTCAAAGAGATCTAGGAGTACAGGTCCACAGGTCATTGAAAGGGGCAACACAGGTGGAGAAGGTAGTCAAGAAGGCATACGGCATGCTTGCCTTCATTGGCCGGGGCATTGAGTATAAGAATTGGCAAGTCATGTTGCAGCTGTATAGAACCTTAGTTAGGCCACACTTGGAGTATAGTGTTCAATTCTGGTCGCCACACTACCAGAAGGATGTGGAGGCTTTAGAGAGGGTGCAGAAGAGATTTACCAGAATGTTGCCTGGTATGGAGGGCATAAGCTATGAGGAGCGATTGAATAAACTCGGTTTGTTCTCACTGGAACGAAGGAGGTTGAGGGGCGACCTGATAGAGGTATACAAAATTATGAGGGGCATAGACAGAGTGGATAGTCAGAGGCTTTTCCCCAGGGTAGAGGGGTCAATTACTAGGGGGCATAGGTTTAAGGTGAGAGGGGCAAAGTTTAGAGTAGATGTACGAGGCAAGTTTTTTACGCAGAGAGTAGTGGGTGCCTGGAACTCACTACCGGAGGAGGTAGTGGAAGCAGGGACGATAGGGACATTTAAGGGGCATCTTGACAAATATATGAATAGGATGGGAATAGAAGGATACGGACCCAGGAAGTGTAGAAGATTGTAGTTTAGTCGGGCAGTATGGTCGGCACGGGCTTGGAGGGCCGAAGGGCCTGTTCCTGTGCTGTACATTTCTTTGTTCTTTGTTCTTTACAGTGCAGAAGGAGGCCATTCGGCCCATCGAGTCTGCACTGGCTCTTGGAAAGAGCACCCTACCCAAGCCCACATCTCCACCCTATCCCCATAAACCAGTAACCCCAACCAACACTAATGGCAATTTTGAACACTAAGGGCAATTTAGCATGGCCAATCCACCTATCCTGCACATCTTTGGACTGTGGGAGGAAACCGGAGAACCCGGAGGAAACCCACGCACACACGGGGAGAACGTGCAGACTCCGCACAGACAGTGAACCAAGCCGGGAATCGAACCTGGGACCCTGGAGCTGTGAAGCAATTGTGCTATCCACAATGCTACCGTGCTGCCCTCATGAGAATGTCACTTTAAGAAATGGTAGTCTGCTAAAGTTACTGCAGTGTGTAGCCGCTTAAAATGGCTAACTCCCGATTAGAATGGCCAAACCCCGATTTAAAATGACGAACGGAAGGGGCTGATGGGAACATCAGCCAGCAGGACTCAAATAGACAGCTGCAGGTAAAACAGTGTATTCGCCTCTGGGGAAGCCAGACCTAATCGATACCTGCAGCCATCAACAATACAACACCCCAGCCATCTGCATATAAAGTAGCAATCCCGGGAACAATATGCTACAAATTAGTAACACAAAGCCGACCCAGACTTTTCGGCGCCAGCAGGAGCTGACACAAAGAGAGGTAAACGACCACCCCTCGATTAAGGAATCACTCCAGCATTGGAGAATATCGAACCAAGTGATTGGGACCAAGTCCAATCACTTGGAACCAGGTACAAGGTCCGCCCCAAGAGGCGGGACGCCCCTGGGGACTATAAGAATAGGGGCCAAGTTCAAATTGGCCCTTCTTCTCCTCTCCGCACCCTTCTTCACCCTTCTTCCCTTCGTCTCCTCTTCGCACCCTTGGAGACCCTTCTGCTGAAACGTAAGTCTTACTCCAACGCTCGCTACGAGATAGGCACTCCTGACTGTCGACCTGTACCAGCTTTGAATCCCGCAGGCTCAGAACCCATACGAAAGGCCATTCGTTTCCCTGACCTGGTGGGCCATTTCCAAAGTTAAGTATTGGCCTGTTAGTTGTAGGAAGTAGCTTAGAAGTAGAATTAATGTATAAGTATTAATTGCTGTATATAATAAATGAGCGTTGATTTAACTCTTACTAAGCGGTGTGTTGGGATTGTTGATCATTACTCGGACTTGAACCACGTGGCGGTATCGGAAAGATACCTGGCGACTCAAGAGCAAAGGTGACAGAATAAGAGCAATTAAACTAAGGCTAAAACCAGCAACAAGTGATGTCAGAGTGTGGGTGGAGCTGAGCTCTGGCTCTGCTTTTTAGTTTCACTTTGAGAAAAGCTTGGGTGTGTCCGTGTATTTTTGGTTTCGTTTCAGTGTTGGAGCTGCAGTCAGCCACAGAAGGTGTAATGTTGTTCCCTCTGCCATGTAAAGACTATCTCTTGATCATTTGGTGAATTCAGTGTGCTAACTGTTCTCAGTAGTGAATTTAAACCTGATGTGCTTCTGTTAAAAGTTTTGTATTTATGCCTCATGGATGTTAAAAGGAAAGCTTAAGGATTACTTAGTGTTGTATTCTTTGGGGGTTGGATTTGAATTAATGGTTGCTAAGATGTTCACTGTATGTTTTAAAAAGGTTGATGTGAGTTCATAGAATAAACATTGTATTGCTTTAAAAAATGCTTTTCGATTTCTGCTGGACCATACCTGTAGAGTGGGCCGTGTGCTCCCCATACCACAATCTAGTAAAAGTTGTGGGGCAGGTGAACTCCACGATACACTTTGGGGTTCTCTAAACCCTGGCCCATAATAGCACTTTGTGTATTGAACAGATATGCAAAGCTGTTCTGGTACTTTAAAATGTTCGAGAAAAGGTGCTGTGAGATGCTGTCTTCCTCTGAGCTAGAGACATGTGTGAGTTTGCCTATAGATAGGAGCAGCAGGTTCGAACCTTGATTCCAATAACATCCTGAAGCAGATCTTGCATTGCAAACATCGGGGCCAAGCTTTTATCCTTATCTTCTGGGCATAACACATCACTTTGGAGAATGTAGAAAGGAAAACAAGGCTGAGAGGATTGGACAGCAGAAATAGAAGCCATCAGACTTTTCATCACTGGATTTTATTTATAGAAGGAAAATACGTCAGGTTCTGCAGTGGGGTCCAATCTGCTTGATGGACTGCCTTTCTGCATTTGGCACAAGAAATACTTATGCAAGCCTATACTCTGCAGATCGAGTGAGTGCAAAAGAAGTTCCAGTATTTATTAATGCCTGTTTAAGTAATGTCTGGTCAAACGTTCCTGATATGCAAGGTCTTTGGGAATAAATCCTACATGTTTACCTAGTCAGCAAAGGTTTAGATTGGATTTGTTTATTGTCACGTGTACCGAGGTACAGTGAAAAGTATTTTTCTGCGAGCAGCTCAACAGATCATTAGGAACATGGGAAGAAAAGGGAATAAAAGAAAATACATAATAGGGCAACACAACATATACAATGTAACTACATAAGCACTGGCATCGGATGAAGCATACAGGGTGTAGTGTTAATGAGGTCAGTCCATAAGAGGGTCATTTAGGAGTCTGGTGACAGTGGGGAAGAAGCTGTTTTTGAGTCTGTTCGTGAGTGTTCTCAGACTTCTGTATCTCCTGCCTGATGGAAGAAGTTGGAAGAGTGAGTAAGCCGGGTGGGAGGGATCTTTGATTATGCTGCCCGCTTTCCCCAGGCAGCGGGAGGTGTAGATGGAGTCAATGGATGGGAGGCAGGTTCGGGTGATGGACTGGGCAAAGGGGAAAAACAAAACAAAAATATTCCAATATTTATCCTGCATTTCTCGATCGCAACAGAAAATAGGAAAACAAGACATTGTTTTGGACAAATCTTGAGTTGTAATGCCAACAACAAAACAATGTTTTTTTTATATGACATATAAATGTTAACAGGTTAACCTGAGACAAATGATGAAGAAAACAACGGAGTTGATTCATTGAGGTCATTGGCTCTTACCTCATATTTTAACTAGCTCTTTGACCTTGATTCCAGCATAAAATCTGATGGTTGATTCATTAAAAACATACAGAATTGATCAATCTGAGCTGTACCCAATCGCTACCACCAAACTGACCATTTCTGTCAAGATCAGTTTGCAGTGTTAATCAATGCACAGTGGACCGATCCATTCAGGAGACCACTGATACTATGCTCACCAAAGCAAACCCCTTTAATGCTTTCCCAATATAAAAGCAACAACAAGATCAGAGGACACTAATCCCTCCAGCTCACACAATTTCCTCAAAGTCCAAAGTGTATTCCGCTATTGAATCCCTGAGAGACAATGCCAAGGTGTCAACTGCACAGTTTATCATCAACTGCACAGGCTTGAGCTCCATTGATTCAGCTCAATCCTTGTTTCCCATAAAAAGAGATGCTCATTCTTTTATTTTGACATAATATTCTGTGCTTGGTTTATTTGAAAGAGAAAGGACTTGAGACATCTCAGAGATCAGGGGCGGGATTCTCCGTTGCCCGACGTCGATAGCGTAATCAGCGATCGGGTGGAGAATCGATTCCGACACCGGAATCGGGGCCGGCGCCGGTTTGACACTGGTTTGCGAGTCTCCGCCCCCTCTGAAATGGCTCTATCCTGAGGGGTGCCGCGTGCAGTCGCATTGCCATTGGCACCTCATCAGCCGGCCCATTCGCGATGCTCCGCCCTGATGGGCCGAGTTTGCAACGGGATACATGTCCTCACAGAAATCATGAACTCGGTGTGGCGGCTGCGGACTCTGTCCAGCGCCACCACACTCAGCTGGGATCCATGTCGCTGGCCAGGGGGGCTTCAGCGAGGGCTGGGGGGACAGGTGGGGAGTGGCCAGGGGGAGGGCATGGCAACGGAGTTCGCAGGTTGGGTCAGCACACGGCTGGCGCCATGTTGCATGGCACGACCGCTGCAGGTCGTCAGCCATGAGCTTGCATGGCCCAGGACCCGGCCATTCTCCAGCCGTTTTCGGCATGGGAGATGGGAATTTTGGTCGGCACTGGTGCTAGCCCCTCACCGCTACCGGAATCAATGAGGGGTGCCGATTTTCTGCATGTAGACCTCCCGCGGATTCCCCGTTCGAGCCGGCACTGAGCCGCAGGAATGGAGGATCCAGCCCCAGAGCTCCCCTGATCCCCCAGCAAATTACATTTTTTGAAGCGGTGCCTCAGTTTCCTGGACACACCAGGAGGGTTTCTGAAGTAGTGCTCTGCAATGGATACTCAAATCATCTCCCTTTGCCATATACCACACCATTTTACCAACTAAAGAGATTAAGCCATGGAGGAGGTGCATGAGAATGCCGTTCAACAGATAAGGACATTGGCAGTGACCCAAACATTTCACTGCTGCAATCATGTGCCGGATGATTTTCTCCTAAATTCCTGAATCTCCCTGATAACAAAGAGATGTCTCAACTTGTGAACAACACAGCGGCACAATACACAATCATATCATTGTTCTCTGTAATACATTAACTACCATGGATGGTCAACATTTGATCTGCAGCTATAATATTTTGCACCTTCAGAAGTGAACTGTAGAGTCAAGGTTGAAATAAAGGAAACACTGTCTGTGTCAGTGTGTGTGGGGTCTTACCATGAGAGACAGCAACCTCATATGCACCTCATCCAATCGAGCTTTACCATTCCCTCAATATGTACAACGAGCTACTTGGGAGCAAATCTCTGGGCAGCAATGAGCACGCTGAAGCTCTGCTTAACTTTTCTCAATATGATCCTCCATTGTATTGAAATCAGACTAGAGTACTGCTTTTAATTTCAGACAAAACCTTCTACTGAAGTGGTCTGAAAACTCAGGCTCCAATTGATGTGGGAATTCTCTCACCAACTGTCAATTTACTGTCATCCATTTTACACTATCGCACGGAACTCAAAATAATTTCCATTGAGTGAGTGAACATGGTGAAAAGTAATAACAGAAAGAATTGATCTGTGCTCTCAGTTTGTGGGAGGTAATACAGCCACATCCTACATCTTTCCTTTTGCTTTCATTATCAATGATTTCCACAATTGCTTCTTCAAAAGCAGTCAAAGATTTAAAAGAGTGTAACATTGCTCTCTACGTCTCTTTACTAACTTTTCCTGAAATTAATAAGCAGTATTAACATTTTTAGAAGTCTCAGAAGTACATACAATAACACTTGTGCCCATAGGAACATAGGAACACAAGTAGACCATTAAGCCTCTTGAGTCTGTTCTACCATGCAATGTAATCTTGGCCGATCTGTGACATAAAGCCACACACATGCCTTTGCCTTGTATCCCAGGTAAATACCCCTGATTAATACCATTGACTAACACAAAGCCATCAAGCTCAATTTGAAAAACTAACAATTGAACCAGCATCATTTGCAGAAGAGAACTTTCACCACACTTGACACGGTAGCACAGTGGGTAGCACTGTTGCTTCACAATGCCCGGCTTGGGTCACTGTCTGTGCGGAGTCTGCACGTTCTCTTTGTGTCTGCGTGGGTTCCCTCCAGTTTCCTCCCACAAGTCCCAAAAGATGTGCTGTTAAGTAAATTGGACATTCTGAATTCTCCCTCTGTGTACCCAAACAGGTGCCGGAATGTGGCGACTAGGGGCTTTTCACAGAAACTTCATTGCAGTGTTAATGTAAGCCTACTTGTGACAATAAAGATGATTATTAAAAAATTAAGTGTGTTTTCTAACTCCCCTCTTGAACAGTCTGGCTCTATTTTTTAAACTTTGCTTTCTAGTTCTAGATTCTCCAACCAGTGTCCAAAGTTCCTTTATTCCCCGCAATATCATGAAAACATAAATCAATGCACCACTTCATCTTCTAAATTCCAGGAACTACAATCCTATATTGTGCAATCCCTCCTCAAAATTTAGCCTTTGGAGTTCAGGTACAATTTAAGTAAATGTTCACTGCACTCTGTAATAATCGCCAGAGAGACCGATAACCTTTTTTTAAAATTCCAGTGGCCGACTTAAAGGAATCGCACAACAAGATTTTCAATTTCAGGCTGTTTACTGTACAAATAAACTAAAATCAATATTGACTAAACATAGACTCAGTCGGCAACTAATATAGTAAACTACAGAAAATACATTCTTTATTAGCATTTTAACACATTCAAACAACCCATACCACATTTATACATTACAGCCCACTCTCCGCAGAATTGCATTCTTTACAGGAAACAGTTTGAAGTTATTCCCAGCTTCCAACAGGCTCACTTCACCCCATTTTGTTGAATTGAAATGCCCAATGACCATTGGAGGTCCTTTCCCAAATCCCCAGCAACATAGCCCACTCCGGTGATTCTTTCCCCGGCTACACCAGAATGATTCTTTCAGTGTCCTTAAATTTCCATGGGTTCTGTCTCTTTGACCTCACATGCATTTTGTACCCTCTCTCTCTCTCTCTCTGTCCATGCTTTTTAAAATCTCCCTCATAAGCAATTGTTTATTAAAGTAGATGCTCATGAAATTGTGCCAAATATTGTTTTGGTTAGGAGATATCGTGAATAGCAAAAGAGAGGGTAAAAATAGTCTAATTGGCAGGATATGACTTTTGGCATCTCATATGTCTCTGTGTTGTGGTCTCAACTATTCGCCATATCTATTCACAACTTAGATGATGGGATATCCACATATCCAAGTTTGCTGATGACACTAGAATAGGTGACATTGTAATATTGTAGATAAAAACAAGACATTAGTGTAGCGCACAAAGACTCCATGAGACGAATAGAGTGAAGTCGATGAGGCTTTATTAAGCGTGTCTGTTCCCCCGCAGCTCGATAGTAAACTGGCCTGCGGGGGAAGACTCCGGCTTCTTATACTCCGCCTTCAGGGTGGAGCTAGAGGTCAACGGCCAACCAGGACCCGGGATCTGTCAGCCAACGACATTAGGGCTTCCAGTCCCACATGACCCCCAATACATACTACCACATTCACCCCTTGTCAAAAATGAACCCGGCGGGGTGATGCTTCGTATGGTGGTAAGGATTTACAGGGCTGGTCCTGGGAGGACAAAACATTCACATGGCGATACAGTATTGGACCAGTTCGTCCTGTTGCAACTATTTACAGAGGGTATAGGAAGAAAAGCAAAATGTTCTTGTGAACAGTCCCTATTTGTTTTACATCGACGCCACGAGTCGGTCGGGCGGTCTGGTCGTCCGTGTCGATCGCCTCGGCCCCGGCGGTGGTGGTGGTGCTTGTACCAGTGTTGTCGCCTCCAGGAGCCGTACGGTTTCAGCTGTCGGTGCAAAGGGGAGGGGGACCGATCCTCCTGGGAAGGGGGCGGTCGCGGGGTGCGGCGGTGGCAGGAAGGGGGGCGGTTGGGTTGATGGTGTCGGGGGGGTGTGCGTGTTGCCGGCGGGCGCCAGATCCCGCAGGGAGACCGTGTCCTGTCGGCCGTCGGGGTACTCCACGTAGGCGTACTGGGGGTTTGCGTGGAGGAGGTGAACCCTTTCGACCAACGGGTCCGCCTTATGTGCCCGCACATGCTTTCGGAGCAGGATGGGTCCTGGGGCCGCCAGCCAGGTCGGCAGCGACGTTCCAGAGGAGGACCTCCTCGGGAAGACAAGGAGACGCTCGTGAGGCGTTTGATTAGTGCTCGTACATAATAACGACCGGATGGAATGGAGAGCGTCCGGGAGGACCTCCTGCCACCGTGAAACTGGGAGATCCCTGGACCGTAGGGCCAGTAGGACGGCCTTCCAGACCGTGCCGTTCTCCCTTTCTACTTGCCCGTTCCCCCGGGGGTTGTAGCTGGTCGTCCTGCTTGAGGCTATGCCCTTGCTGAGCAGGACCTGGCGCAGCTTGTCACTCATGAAAGAGGACCCCCTGTTGCTGTGGACGTTTGCGGGGTAACCGAACAGTGTGAAGATGCTGGTCAGGGCTTTAATGATTGTGGCCGCGGTCATGTCAGAACAGGGGATGGCAAAAGGGAAGCGGGAGTATTCGTCCACTACGTTAAGAAAATATGCGTTGCGGTCGGTGGAGGGGAGGGGCCCTTTGAAATCGAGACTGAGGCGCTCGAAGGGGCGGGAAGCCTTAATCAGGTGCGTTCCATCTGGCCTGAAAAAATGCGGCTTGCATTCCGCGCAGATGTGGCAGTCCCTTGTGACTGTACGGACCTCCTCTAAGGAGTATGGGAGATTGCGGGACTTGATGAAGTGGTAAAACCGAGTGACCCCCGGGTGGCAGAGGTCCTCGTGGAGGGTTTGGAGGCGGTTAATTTGTGCGTTGGCACATGTGCCGCGGGATAGGGCATCGGACAGCTCGTTCAGCTTTCCGGGACGATACAAAATCTCATAGTTGAAGGTGGAGAGCTCGATCCTCCACCTTAAGATTTTGTCGTTTTTGATTTTGCCCCGCTGTGCACTATCGAACATGAAGGCTACCGACCATTGGTCGGTGAGGAGAGTGAATCTCCTGCCGGCCAGGTAATGCCTCCAATGTCGCACAGCTTCCACTATGGTTTGGGCTTCCTTTTCTACTGAAGAGTGGCGGATTTCTGAGGCGTGGAGGGTCCGGGAGAAAAAGGCCACGGGTCTGCCCGCTTGGTTAAGGGTGGCCGCTAGAGCTACGTCGGAGGCGTCGCTCTCGACCTGGAAGGGGAGGGACTCATCGATGGCGCGCATCGTGGCCTTTGCGATATCCGCTTTGATGCGGCTGAAGGCCTGGCAAGCCTCTGTCGACAGAGGGAAGGTCGTGGTCTGTATTAGGGGGCGGGCCTTGTCTGCGTACTGGGGGACCCACTGGGCGTAGTACGAAAAGAACCCCAAGCAGCGTTTCAGGGCTTTTGGGCAGTGTGGGAGGGGAAATTCCATGAGTGCGCGCATACGTTCGGGGTCGGGGCCTATTATCCCATTGCGTACTATGTAGCCCAGAATGGCTAGCCGGTCGGTGCTAAAAACGCACTTGTCCTCGTTGTACGTGAGGTTCAAGGCTTTGGCGGTCTGGAGGAATTTCTGGAGGTTGGCGTCGTGGTCCTGCTGATCGTGGCCGCAGATGGTTACATTGTCGAGATACGGGAACGTGGCCCGCAACCCATGTTGATCAACCATTCGGTCCATCTCCCGTTGGAAGACCGAGTCCCCGTTTGTGACGCCAAAAGGGACCCGTAGGAAATGGTATAATCGCCCGTCTGCCTCGAAGGCTGTGTACTTGCGGTCACTTGGGCGGATGGGGAGCTGATGGTAGGCGGACTTGAGGTCCACGGTGGAGAAGACTTTATATTGGGCAATCCGATTGACCATGTCGGATATGCGGGGGAGAGGGTACGCGTCTAGTTGTGTGTACCTGTTGATGGTCTGGCTATAGTCAATGACCATCCTTTGTTTCTCCCCTGTCTTCACTACTACCACCTGCGCTCTCCAGGGACTATTGCTGGCCTGGATTATGCCCTCCTTTAGTAGCCGCTGGACTTCGGACCGAATGAAGGTCCGGTCCTGGGCGCTGTACCGTCTGCTCCTAGTGGCGACGGGTTTGCAATCCGGGGTGAGGTTCGCAAACAAGGACGGGGGTTGCACTTTGAGGGTTGCGAGGCCGCAGATAGTGAGTGGGGGTATGGGGCCGCCGAATTTGAACGTAAGGCTCTGTAGATTACATTGGAAATCTAATCCCAGCAAGGTGGGGGCACAGAGTTGGGGAAGGACGTTAAGTTTGTAGTTTTTGAACTCCCTCCCCTGCACCGTAAGGGTAACTATGCAGAATCCCTGGATCTGTAAGGAGTGGGATCCTGCAGCTAGGCAAATCTTTTGTGCGCTGGGATAGGTGGTCAAGGAACAGCGTCTTACCGTGTCGGGGTGTATAGCTTTCCATGCTCCCGGAGTCGACTAGGCATCGCGTCTCGTGGCCGTTTATTAGGACCGTTGTCGTCGTCGTCTGGAGTGTCCGGGGCCGAGCCTGATCGAGCGTAATCGAAGCGAGCCGTGGTTGTAGTAGTGGAGTGGAGTCCGTTGTTGCCGTCCAAGATGGCGTCGGGGATGAACAAAATGGCCGCCCCCATACATCGCACGTGGCTGGGGGGTCACAAGATGGCGGCGGGGGTGGACAAAATGGCCACCCCCATGCGTCGTACAGGTCTGGGGTGGTCCAAGATGGCGGCGCCCCTCCTCCCCTCGTGGTGGTCGGGACCCAAAATGGCGGCATCTGCGGGTCGCACATCGGCGCCCCTCCGCCCCTCGTGGTGGTCGGGACCCAAAATGGCGGCGTCTGCGGGTCGCACATGGTGTGCTGGGGGGTCTGGGAGCGCTAGGACCGCGAGCGCTAGGACCGCGCGGAGCTCCCTCACCGGGGACAGCGGTGGTCGGGGCCCAAGTCGGCGGCGCCGGCGGGTCAGGCATGGGGCCGCGAGCGCAAGGACCTCGCGGAGCTCCCTCACCGGGGACAGCGGTGGTCGGGGTCCAAGTAGGTGGCGCCGGCGGGTCAGGCGTGGGGCGCGGGACGGGGGTTAGGGTGGCGTTAGGGACGCGAGAAACTCCCTCCTCTCCGTGGAGAGTGTTGGCCGGGACCCAAAGCGGTAGCGCCGGTGGCGGGTCATACATGGGCTGCGGGGAGGGGGGTTGGGGAGCGTAGGCGGCGTGCAGGGCTCCCAGTTCTCCCGGGACCGCGGTGGTCGGGACCCAGAGCGGCTGCGCCTGCGGGTCGTACATGGCGTGCTGGGGGGGTTGGGGCGCATAGACTGCAGGGCTCCCTGTGCTCCCGGGACGGCGGCGACCTCGCGGGACCGGCACACAACCGCATAATGGCCCTTTTTCCCGCAGCTTTTGCAGATGGCTGCGCGGGCTGGACAGCGCTGTCGGGGATGTTTCGCCTGGCCGCAGAAATAACAGCGGGCGCCCCCGGCGCGACTCGGCGTTTGGACCGCGCAAGCCTGTGGGGTGTCCGGGGGGGGGTAGGGGGTTTGCCGCGACGGGTACGTACGGGGCCCAATGGCCTGCCGCGCGGTCAGGGCCGTAGGCGCGAGTATTACGCGCGGCCACGTCTAGGGAGGCTGCTAGGGCCCGTGCCTCTGAGAGTCCTAGCGACTCTTTTTCTAGAAGTCTTTGGCAGATTTGGGAGGATTGCATACCTGCCACAAAAGCATCGCGCATTAACATGTCCGTGTGTTCGTTTGCGTTCACCGACGGGCAGCTGCAGGCTCGTCCCAAAATCAGCAGCGCGGCGTAGAACTCGTCCATCGATTCTCCGGGAGCTTGCCGTCTCGTCGCGAGCTGGTAGCGAGCGTAGATTTGGTTGACTGGGCGAACGTAGAGACTTCTGAGTGCTGTGAACGCCGTCTGGAAATCGTCGGTGTCTTCAATGAGGGTGAAAATCTCCATGCTCACCCTCGAGTGCAGGACCTGCAGTTTTTGTTCGTCTGAGACTCGGCCGGTGGTCGTTCTGAGGTAGGCCTCGAAGCAAGTCTGCCAGTGTTTGAAGGCTGCTGCCGCGTTCACTGCGTGGGGGCTGATCCTCAGGCATTCTGGAATGATCCTGAGCTCCATAGTCCTTTTTAGGCACGCTTAATAAATTGTAGCGCACAAAGACTCCATGAGACGAATAGAGTGAAGTCGATGAGGCTTTATTAAGCGTGTCTGTTCCCCCGCAGCTCGATAGTAAATTGGCCTGCGGGGGAAGACTCCGGCTTCTTATACTCCGCCTTCAGGGCGGAGCTAGAGGTCAACGGCCAACCAGGACCCGGGATCTGTCAGCCAATGACATTAGGGCTTCCAGTCCCACATGACCCCCAATACATACTACCACAATTAGAAAGGGATATTAATAGATGAAGGGAATGGGAAATGCCGTGGTCAAGGAATTTCAATATAGCCAAGTGTGATTTAATCTGCTTTTGACCTAAAATTAATAGAGCAGAATACTTTCTAAATAAGTCTTTGGACAGAAGTCATCAAAATGTGATGGACAGCACAAAAAGATAATCAACTAGGTTAATGGAATGCTTGCCATTACAGTCAGAGGTTTAGAATTCAAGGGGAAGAAGTCATGCTATAGCAATACAAAGGACCATTATTTGTCAGCCACTCTGAGAACCAATACAAAGACTATCTGCAAGTCATCACACAGCCAAAATATTTAACCTATTCCAGTTTCAAAGATCACCTGAGAACCAATCTCCTAGATATTTGAATTCCAATAAACATCACAACCTTCTGTGAACCCTTCACTTTTTAAGACCCTTACTCTAATTCAGGAAACCATAGGCCAGCCACATGGTGACTGAAAACGTAACTGTAATGTGTAAAGGTACGCTATCTTTATCTGTATCCAATGTGTGTATGTGTGTGTATACATGAGACTGAGTATATGGCATTGTACTTCAGAATAAATGTCGGAATAAATAACCTTCTTTATTTTTAAACTCACAAGAACTTGCTGCTGAATTATTTAATTGGAATACACACCAAGTGTAAGAAAAAATATGCCTCTTCCCATATAAAATATATTGATAATAAGTGGCAAGAGTGCACATATGTTTTGTCTCTGGCACTACCCTTTGTAATTTGTTTTCCTCTTTTCTTTTTGTAGTTCCTACAATCTGTTTATCTGCTCTTTGTACCTTTCCCATTTACCAGGATCTGCACTACTTTTTTGCATTTTTGTATATTTTCAAATTTTGGCTTTTCCTTATTTCGTCATCCATAGTTGCTTTTCTGCCAAGTAAAACTCTTGTCCTTTCGGGATATAAACTGGTTCTCTACCAAGTTAAATTATTGTTAAACAGTGATTTTAAGTCATTTAACCCAACAGCAGATTTGTTCAGTTTACTGTGGACTGTCTCTGTCTCATCCTGTTCAAATTGACCCTACCTAAATTAGTAGTAACTCGTAGTAACTGTTTTTCATTGCTCTGTTTCAAACACCAGGTTGGATTTAATCATACTATGGTTGCTGCTAATTAAATGTTCATGCACCATTAGGTTGTTAACTAAATCTCACTCATTACTCATTATTGAATATAATGTTGGCTATCCCTTTGTTGGTTCTGGGACATATAGTTGTAGGAAAATGTTCCACCTTTCTGACATGAGTTTGTTTGCATTTCCCAATCTATATGAAACTTAACATCCTCCATTAATGACATTCTGACATTATGCCACATGCTTCCCTAATCTCTAAATTAATCCATTCAGTGACTTCACAGTTACTATCAGTGGGTCACCCACACACTTCTCTTTCAGCACTAATGTTGGTCTTCTCCACATGTCTTATTTCTCTCTCCTTAATTACTTTACATCTTTTTAGTTTTCCTTTTGCTTGTAGTGTTTAACACACAATTTCTGATTATTGCACCATTCTCTTAATTTATTTGAGAATTATTATCTGTTCTATCTTTTCCACATGAGCCATCTCTCCCCATTTGTTTAAAGGCCATGTGGCCTCCCTATTTATCCTTTAAACTCAGCCCCTGTCCCCAGCCCAGTTCAGGTGGAACTTATCCCAATAATGTAGCTTCTTACTGTCCCTGTACTAATGTCAGGATCAAATAAAATGGAACCTCGTTTTTTGCTATCTTCTCATTCAGCCACATGCTCACCTTTGTAATCTGTTTATATTTATGTCAATCTGCATGTGATTTGCATAATAATGCCAAGATTATGTACTTCCTTTTATGTCATTGGTCTCCATGTACTTCCTTTTCTGTCATTGTGGGCAGCACAGTAGCTCACATGGCTAGCACTGTGGCTTCAAAGAGCCAGGGTCCCAAGTTTGATTCCCCGCTGGGTCACTGTCTGTGCGGAGTCTGCACATTCTCGCATGTCTGTGTGGGTTTCCTCCAGGTGCTCCGGTTTCCTCCCACAGTCCAAAGACATGCAGGTTAGGTGGATTGGCCAGGTCAAATTGCCCTTAGTGTCCAAAAAGGTTAGAAGGGGTTATTGGGTTATTGGGATATGGTGGAAGTGTGGGTTTAAGTGGGTCGGTGCAGACTCAATGGGCTGAATGGCCTCCTTCTGCACTGTATGTTCTATGTTCCATGTGCTATGTTCAATATGGACTACAATGATTGGATCCACCTGCTCTTTCCTCAATATCTAACCAAGATATGCCTCAACCTGACACCAGGCAGACAACACACCAAATGGGAATCTTGGCCCAACTTATAAAGGGTGTCAGCTGTCCCTCTAATTAGAGAACATGAGTATCACATTATGCTTCCCCTCCTCTTCAGATGCAGGACAACCTCCTGCATCAAGCTACCATAGTCAGCATTCTGGCTATCTTCATTCTTCTTCTCATAGGTAGCGAGTAGATTTTGCCTGCTGGATGTTGTTAGCTGCTGTTCAAATCCTATGCTGTTGCCCTACTGTACCATCCTGCACTGGGTTTGAATCTCACGTAGTACCCCTGCTATACCATCCTGCAACCTGCACTGGGTGTTGTGTCAGGTACACTGGTCTAACACTGGCTGCAACTGGATGCAGCTTAGATCAGAAAGATACTCCAGACCTTGAAGTTAGTTCAATCAGGTTTATTGAACTAATAGCATAGTTAGCACAGTTCTCTGTGAGTTCGACTCTCTGCTAACTTAAGTGTGGATACTCTGTCTTTTATAGTCAGATCCCAACCCTGAGTGTCCTGCCTGCTTATTGGTCATGTCCTGTTCTCTGTGTGCATTAGCTGCTTGTCTGTATATCATTATGTGTGTGTCTGCATATTGTTATGGGCGAGGCATTTTCAGAACCCTAAAATGTATCATGGAGTTCAACCAACCTCTCCCTTTAATGGATTTGTTGCTTTTCCAAGCACGCGGCTTTTTCCCTAGGTGTGGGATTACAATTATGGACACGTGGGTTTTTAAACATAAAACACTGTTTATTCCATGAACTCAACTTAACATCTTAAATAAACATTGGATCTCTTAACACCCCTTACTTCAAAGATAACTCAGAAAATATTGCAACAGTAAATAACTCCTTAAAATGTTCCGTCAAACTTCCAAGAGACTTAACACCTTTAAACAGTATCACATCAGGTTAAAGGATATATATATTTTCTGTAGAATGGCAGAGATATATTAGCTTGGTTGATTTCAGCTCCAGCACCTTGCTTTCTTCTTGCAGCTCTCTGGACAGACACAGACACACACCCACTGCTTTTTAAACTGAAACTAGAAACCTGCAAAACCAAACCTGCAAACTGGCTGACCTGACTTCAGCCCCACCCACTCTCTGACATCACTGTTTTCTTAAAGGTACATTGCTTAAACATCCATGTCTTAAAAGTACTCTCACATGACACCTCCCCCCAAGAAAAAAATATAAACCATCAACTGGTTTCATTTTTCACTTTTGCACCATCCACTAAGCAATGCACACAGTAAATACACATTTTCATTTAAAGAAAACAACACACTCAAACAGGCATAATAATATAGTCCATTTTTCTTTGTTCTTCTTCCTCCAACCGAAATCCTTCTCGATTGACAGTCTCTTTGAACAAAGTCTCTGCACGATCCATCCATTCCTCTACTCCTCGGCATTTCTCTTTAGAATCAGATACTCTTGTACAATCTGACCACAGAGTCCCTTGCAATGCTCCAACACAGGAACATTGGTGATCACAGCTTCCAGGCAGTCAAATGCCTGTTGAAAGTCCGCTGTCTACTGAAATTTTTAAAGTTTCTTCAGCAATTCCATCAGTGGAATAATCACGGCACAAAACGTTTGCACAGCTGTTCGATCAAATCCGCTCATGATAAGAAATCGCCTTATTTCCCTTTGTCTTGAGGATAACGGAAACTCCGCAAGGAAAGTGATTCGGGCTTCTCCAAATTCACTTTCGGCTAGGTTCATCACCAAACCCGCCTCCCGAAGTCGATCGAAGAATTCCATACAATGTTTTAAATGTTCTTTCTATGTCTGGAAGTTGTAAATAAAAGCAGATTGTCCCACTTTCTCAATGCAATCATTCAAACGTGGGATAGGATAAGAGTCCATTCTTGGAACTGCATTCACCTTTCGATAGTCCACAGACAATCGTTGGGTACTGTCTGGTTTAGGTACCATCACCATGGGTGAGCTCCATTGGCTGCAACCCACTTCAATTATGCCATTCTTCAGCATACTCTCAATCTCTCTGTTTACCTCTGCCAATTTTAAAGGATTAAGTCGATATGGATGTTGTTTGATAGGAACAGCATTTCCCACATCTACATCATGTATAGCCATTTTAGTACTTCCCAATTTATCTCTACAGACTTGACCATGTGATATCAATAACTCTTTCAGGTCTCTGGAAGGTAACTTAACAATTCATCCCAATTTTTAAGAACACCCTCATTTTCCAATTTAATTTGAGGTATGTCAAATTAACAGTCATCGTGATTTGGTCCGTCACTTTGAGTTAGAATCATTAAAACCTCCTTTTTCTCTCCTTCCCTTTCAAAGTACCTTTTAAGCATATTCACATGACACACTCGGTGAATCTTCCTACTATCTGGTGTTTTTACCACATAATTCACCTCACTTAATTTCCTTTCAATCTGATACGGTCCACAAAACCTAGGTTTTAAAGGCCACTGGTAACTGGTAACAACACTAAAGCTTTATCCCCACTGGCAAAACAACAAACTTTGGATTTCCTGTCCGCTACCCGTTTCATTACATTTTGTGCAACTTTCAAATGTTGTCTAGCCAATTCACCTGCTCTATTTAATCGTTCCCTAAAATTTGACACGGAATCCAATAGTGTAATTTCTGATTTCTCACACACCAATTTTTCCTTAATCAATTTAAGTGGTCCTCTTACCTCATGACCAAAAATTATTTCAAAAGGACTAAATTTGATAGACTCAATAGGTGCATCCCTAATTGCAAACAATACGAATGGGATTCCTTTATCCCAATCCTCTGGATAATCTTGACAATACGCCCTCAACATTGTCTTTAATGTCTGATGCCACCTTTCTAACGCTCCCTGCGATTCTGGATGCTACGCAATTGATTCAGTGTTTTATTCCGAAGCTATCCATAACTTCTTTGAATAACTTTGAAGTAAAATTTGTTCCTTGATCCGATTGAATTTCTGTGGGTAGTCCATATCTAGTAAAGAATTTAAGTAACTCCTCCACAATCCTTTTAGCTGTAATATTACATACTGGAATGGCCTCTGGAAACCTAGTAGGCACATCCATTATAGTCAAAAGATATTGATTCCCACTTTTTGCTTTAGGACGCGGTCCTACACAATCAATTATGACCCTCGTAAAAGGTTCCTCAAATGCTGCAATGGGTATTAAGGGCGCTGGTTTTATCACTGCTTGAGGTTTCCCTATCACTTGACATGTGTGACATGATTGATAAAATCCAGCTGCATTTTTATGTAGTCCAGGCCAATAAAAATGTTTCTGGATTTTAGCTTTGGTTTTCCGGATTCCCAAATGACCTCCCACTGGTACCTCATGTGCAACTCGCAACACCTCCTTTCTATACCCTACCGGCAATACTACTTGAACTTCTGCCCACTTTTCATCCGCCTGCATATGTACAGGTCTCCATTTTCTCATCAAGACATCATTTTTACGGTAATAACACTCTGGTATACACTCAGATTCCTCTTCCGTATATGCTTTCCGATATGTCCATTTTATTTCTACATCTTTCTGTTGTAACTCCGCCAATTTTCCTCAACTAAAAATATCCGCCTCATCCTCCACCTGTTCTTGTTCTTTTTCAACCATCTGATCAAAAATCGTTTCTGATAATTGCACTTCAACTTCATCTTCACTCTTTGATTTCTCCTCTAGTCTTAACCTGTGACTTTGCGACCTTGTTACTACACAATCCGGAAAAATCCCAGGATACTTGTCCTTCAACACTTCAGTTGACTGATTTTCCAATGGTTTATCAACCACAGTAGGCATCACTCCCACCAACGATCCAGCTATATCATTACCCAATATAAACTGTATTCCTGGACAAGATAGTTTATCTATTACTCCTACTACCACTTCACCATTCTTCACTGGACTTTCCAACCTTACCTTATATAATGGAACGCTACTCCTCTCACCCTGAATTCAACATTTCACCACCTTTTCTGGCAACATTCTTCCCAAACTACATAATTCCTCATCTCTTACCATTAAAGATTGACTAGCCCCTGTATCTCTTAAAATCGTGACTTCTTTACCTGCTCCTCCTGATACACATGAGTGAACTTTACCCACACAAGTAAATTCTTTAAAGACGTCTGGCACCTTCTTAACAATTGCTTCTTGAACAGGCTGTACAATTGTTTGCACCTCCTTCGCTTCCCCTGGGCTTTCCTTTACCACTCTAACAAACCGCACTGTTGTATCTTGTTTTGCCACATCAGCCTTCCCAGTGCTTTTCTTCAACCACCAACACTGTGACTTTACATGGCCTAGTTTATGACAGTGAAAACATCTGAAGCTTTTCATTTATTTTCCACCCTCCTGGATTTCTTTTTTAATCTGAGGTACACTCTCTTTATTGTCTCCCATCAGATCACCTTTAACTTTACCACATGAGTATTTCTCATGTCCCCAGTTTCTATCCCTCACCGGCTGAAACTGATGTTGGAAACCAATCTTTGATTTATGAACGAATTCATAATCATCTGCCATTTCTGCTGCTAATCTCACAGTTTTAACCGTCTGCTCTTCCACATGAGTTCTCACTACATCAGGAATTGAATTTTTAAACTCCTCCAAAAGTATAATTTCTCTGAGAGCTTCATACGTTTGGTCTATTGTCAAAGCCCTTATCCACCTATCAAGATTACTCTGTTTGAGCCTTTCAAACTCCATGTATGTTTGACCAAATTCTTTCCTTAAATTTCTAAACATTTGTCTTTATGCTTCAGGCACTAGCTCATATCACTTAAGATGGATTTCTTCACCTCCTCATACGTTCCAGATACCTCCTCCGGTAGTGATGCAAACACTTCACTAGCTCTACCTACCAGCTTTGTTTGAATCAGTAGCACCCACATGTCCTGTGGCCAGTTCATTTGTTTAGCTACCTTCTCAAATTAAATGAAAAAGGCTTCCACTTCCTTCTCGTCAAACCTTGGCAATGGTTGGACGTATTTAAATAGATTCCCACCAAGCCTTCGACTATGACGCTCTTTCTCACTGTCCTCATCACTATCATCCAACTGTACGTTTCCGTTCACGTCTGTCAATTTAAACTGATAGTCATGTTTCATGGCCATTTTCTGAAGTTCAAACTCCCTCTCTTTATTATTTTCCCTGATCTGTATCTCCCTTTCTTTTTCTTTTTGTTCTGCTAAGGCTATTCTTTCTTTTCTCCTTTCTTCTCTCTCCTTTTCCCTTTTCCTCACTCTCTTTCTCTTTCTTTTTCCTCTCTCTTTCTCTTTCCTCTCTCTCACTCTCATATGTCAGCCGCTTTAATTCTTTCTCATGTTCCATTTGTTTAATTTGCAACTGAATTTTTGGCATCTCCAATGAGTCAAACTCTATCACAGGCAACTTTAAATGCTTAACCACCACCATAATTTCCTCATCGTTTCGCATTTTGCCAGGTAATATTAACGGCAATGTTCTTGCCAAATCTAACAGTCTGCATTTTGTTTCTGTCCTTAAAGTACTACGTGTGACATTCTCCACCCCCAAAAACTTCTGAACCTCTGAAAGAGCCATTGTTCACAACACTCTCCCCACTTAAACTAAAATACCACACCGGAAAAGCAACAATCTTTCACTGTCTTTAAGTTCACAAAAGCCAATCCATTAGATCGACTTTTATCCCGGACGAGCCCCCAATTGTTATGGGCGAGGCGTTTTCAGAACCCTAAAATATATCATGGAGTTCAACCAACCTCTTCCTTTCATTGATTTGTTGCTTTTCCGAGCACGCGGCTTTTTCCCTAGGTGTGAGATTACAATTATGGACACGTGAGTTTTTAAACATAAAACACTGTTTATTCCATGAACTCAACTTAACATCTTAAATAAACATTGGATCTCTTCACACCCCTTACTTCAAAGATAACTCAGAAAATATTGCAACAGTAAATAACTCCTTAAAATGCTCCTTCAAACCTCCAAGAGACTTAACACCTTTAAACAGTATCACATCAGGTTAAAGGATATATATATTTTCTGTAGAATGGCAGAGACATGTTAGCTTGGTTGATTTCAGCTCCAGCACCTGGCGTTCTTCTTGCAGCTCTCTGGACAGACACAGACACACACTCACTGCCTTTTAGACTGAAACTAAAAAGCTGCAAAACCAAACCTGCAAAATGGCTGACCTGACCTCAGCCCCACCCACTCTCTGACATCACTGTTTTCTTAAAGGTACATTGCTTAAACATCCATGTATTAAAAGTACTCTCACATGACAATATCATGACAGGTCTGAATCTCACACTGTACCCCTGCTGTACTATCCTGCACTGGGTATGAATCTCACACTGTACCCCTGCTATACCATTCTGTACCCTGCACTTGGAGTGAATGAAAGAAAGTTAGCACGTACTATGCAGCTAGGGTTGTTTGGAAGATTTTTTTGCAGGAAGCATCTTTAACAATGTAAATGTGAGATGATTTCCAGTTGTAAATTCCTGCTGGAAAGTGTTTTTTGTTGCAGAATGAATAACTATGTAGATCGATGGAAGAGCAGTGATGCTATTAAGTACTCTGCATGAAACTGCAGTCAATGCACAACAGTATGCAAAGATACATTTCGTGAGTTACCTCCTTTGTTCAAATACTTAGTACATGGAAATATTAAATACCTTTACCTCGGCAGGTTATTTTTAATGCCTGAAACAATTTTGCACATCTGTCTCCGGGTGTAATGTTCCCAGCATCAATGGCGACTGTTATCATCTCTCAGGCACTGTGCACTTTTTTCCTGAACTTGTCTTGAAGTATTGAACACTGCAACCTTCCATAAACTCACTTCGTGGAGCAGTTTTAATTATGCGAATCATTGAGCATTTCCTTGCTGTGGCTCCATCACAGCTTCACTTTAAAAGATACACCATGAGACCATCAGAACTGCCTCCGGGTAAACATCATGCTGCCTCTTTATTCGAATGATTGTAGTGTTCAGCTGAGTGTAACCTACACCGTTGGCTGGCTGAATGCTCAACAGGGAGTCTAGTAGTGTACATGGCTAGCATGAGCTCCAGATAGCTCGCACTTCTTAAAATCAGCCTGCCCTCTTAAAGGGGAATTGCACTTATTGTAAAGAAACTACGCTGCTGACTGCCTCGAGTCAGTCCAAGAAGCTGAAGGGAGGAGAGAGATCACGGTGGGGTGGGGTGGGGAGCGGGAGGGAGTGCTGCATTTGCCTTGAGCGCAAATGCCGACTTGGGCTGGAAATATCACGAGAGCTGGAAAAGGGGAATTTGGACGTCGAGATCTAGTTTTCCGATTTCACCCTGGCCCGTGACGTAACGAGGTTTCTGCCCAGGAGGGAGGAGAACCTCAATTCAACACATTGGCAGGCTCCCCCGACATATTGTCCCCCCACATTAGGAATTTCCTCCTCGATAACGTCACTGTTTTTAAATAACAGGAACCAAGCAAGGGGAACTAATCGAGGGTGCACAGGCAAGGGGGGGGGGAGCGACATGGCTGGGCCACACCTTCACACTGTCTTTGGCATCCTGGGACTGTGCCTGACACTGACCCCTGGTACTGTCTCTCTGGGGACAGCAGGTGACTGGTAATCAAAAGCCCAGAGTCTGCCAGCTGAGACCTTGCATCCATAATGCAAGATGTTTAATGGGCTCACATGAGTGGTCAAGGTGAGTGAATTCCTCTCCACATGGTATCCTCTTATCACCGCACCACCAACTTCCCAGGCTGCTCAATGCATTCATCCATCAGCAGCCCCTGTCACCCAGGATTCAGAACTAACATTCAGATGCCCCATCTCACATACCTTCCAAGGATGCAACCTCAACTCCACCTCTCACTGCTTCCCCATACCTCCAGATACACTTGCCATTTGAGGCCTCCAGTTTTCATAGAATCACAGAATTGTTGTGTGCAGAATAATATATAATAATCTTTATTGTCACAAGTAGGCTTACATTAACACTGTAATGAAGTTACTATGAAAAGCCCCTAGTCGCCACATTCCGGCGCCTGTTCGGGTACACTGAGGGAGAATTCAGAATGTCCAAATTTCCAAACAGTACATCTTTCGGGACTTGTGGGAGGAAACCAGAGCACCAGGAGGAAACCCACGCAGACATAGGGAGAACGTGCAGACTCTGCACAGAGTGACTCAAGCCGGGAATCGAACCTGTGACCCTGGTGCTGTGAAGCCATAGTGCGAACAACTATGCTACTGTGCTGCCCCTAAGGAGGGCATTCAACCTATCATGTCTGCACCAGCACTCTGAATGGGCATTATGATATAATGCCATTTACCTGCCTTTTCCCTGTAACTGTGCACATTGTTTCTATTCAGATAATCATTTATTGCCTTATTGAATGCCTCAATTGAACTTGCCTCCACCGCACTTGCAGGTAGTGCATTTCAGAGCTGAATTCCTTTTGAATTGTACCCCTTTAACATTTTCTCTCCATGTTCTTCCTACCAAAATCAATCACCTCACGCCTCTCTGTATTGAGCTTCATCTGCCACCTATCTGCCCATTCCACCAACCTGCCTACGTACTTTTGAAGTTCTCCACTGTTCTCTTAGGTTACAAGTTTTGTATCATCCATAAACTTTGAAATTGTCCCCTGTCACGCCAAGATCTAGATAATTAATATATATCAGGGAAAGCAAGGAAGCAAGACTGAGCCCTGGGAACTCTAGTACAAACCTTCCTCCAGCACGAAAAATATCAATTGACCATTACTCTCTGTTTCCTATTACTCAGCCAACACGTTGCTACTGTCCATTTTATTCCATGTGCTATACCTTTCCTCACGAGTCTGTTGCACAGCACTGCATCAAATGTCTTTTGAAAGTCCGTGTACACCATATCAACAGCATTACTCTTATCGACCCTCTCTGTTCTCCCTTCAAAAAACTCCAGTAAGTTAGTTAAACACAATTTTTCTTTAAGAAATCTATGCAGGTTCTTCCTAATCAACCCACATTTTCCCATTGTTTTATTAATTATTTGCCAAATAATTGTTTTAAGAACTTTCCCCATCACTGAAGTTAAACTGACTGATCGATAATTGCTGGTCTTATCCTTACAACGTTTTGTTTGAACAAGGGCATAATTTTTGCAATTCTTCAGTCCTCTGGCACCTCCTGCAAGTCCAGGGAAGACTGAAAGATTATGGCCAGTGCCCTTATGATTTCCCCTCTAGCTACCTTCAACATCTTTGGATGCATCTCATCTGGTCCTGGCGTCTTGTCAACTTTAAGTTCCAACAACTTATCCAATATTCTTCCATACCAACTTTCCTCCTCTGTCACCATGTCTGTGTAGCATCTGCTTCCTTGGTAAAGACAGATACAAAGTGGTCATCTGAGACCTTAGTCATGCCCCCTGCCTCCATGTGTAAAGCCCTTTTGGGTCCCTTTATGACCCTACTCCTCCTATTACCATAAGACCATAAGACATAGGAACAGAATTAGGCCATTCGGCCCATTGAGTCTGCTCCACCATTTAATCATGGTTGATATGTTTCTCATCCCCATTCTCCTGCCTTCTCCCCATAACCCCAATCCCCTTATTAATCAAGAACCTATCTATCTCTGTTTTAAAGACACTCAGTGACTTGAAATCCACAGTCTTCTGCGGCAATGAGTTCCACAGATTCACCACCCTCTGGCTGAAGAAATTCCTCCTCAATCTCATTGAATCTATGCCAAATAGCTCGTGGCTCAGGTAGTAATTCAGAGATTATTATTCTTTTGGTTCCGCTTTTGAATTTAGCCCCAAGCTGCTCATATTCCTTCAGCAAAACCGCTATTTTTGTTCTACCTATGGCGTTGGTACCTACATGGACTACGACAACTGGATCTTTACCCTCCCACTCCACGTTTCTCTGCAGCCCAGATGAGATATCCCAAACCCAAGCAGCAGGCAGGCAACACAACCTTCGGGACTCTCGATCCTGATCACAGAGAAAAGTGTCAATGCACCTAACTATACTCTCCCCGATTACGACTACAATTCTTTTCTCCTCCTCCTCCACTTGAATGGCTCCATGTACCACGGTGCCGTGGTCAGTTAGCTCATCCTCCCTGCAGTCCCCCGTTCCTGTGCACACAGAGAGCAAGAATCTCAAACCTGTTGGACACGGTCAATGCCTGAGGCTCCTGCAACCCTACCTCCTAGATCCATCGACCTTCCTCATGCGTAGCCACACCCTTCTGTCCCTGACCACTGGCCGAATTCAAATTAGTTAGTCTAAGGGGTGTGACTGCCTCCTGCAACACAGTGTCCAGGTACCTCTCCCCCTCACTGATGTGTCGTAGTGTCCGAAGCTCAGAATCCAGCTCATCAACTCTGAGCTGGAATTCCTCAAGCAACCAACAATTACTATAGATGTGGCCACTGGGAACCACAATGGGACCCACCAGCTCCCACGTCATGGAGGAACAACACATCACCTAGCCCTCCATCCTTATTTAATTAGATTTAATTTGTTATTTTTTAATTTCCAGCTAATTTTCGTGTTTCTAATCTGTAAAATATGTCTCTTTGTACATTTAATCTGAAAGCAATTTAGAATAGGTCATGCAAATTAGCAGGTACTTGCCAACCAATGGATTTACCACTTTCCTATGCTGTTACTCCTGGATTGTTTTTCAAACTCAGCCCGGTGACCAGAGGTGTCCCTGGCACCACCCGCTCTTTTAAAATCTCTGCTCTGACTCTCAGCTCCTCCTCTTTATACATCCCTGCGCTCTCAGTTCCCGCTCTTTTAAAATCTCTGCCCTGACTCTCAGCTCCTCCTCTTTATACATCCCTGCACTCTCAGTTCCCGCTCTTTTAAAAATCGCTGCTTTGAGTCTTTGCACCCATTCTTTTAAAATCTCCGCACCGACTCTCAGCTCCTGCTCTTTTTAAATCTCTGCTCTGACTCTCAGCTCCCACACTTTTTAAATCTTCGCTCTGACTCTCAGCTCCTGCTCTTTTTGAATATTCGCTCTGACTCTCAGCTCCCATTCTTTTTACATCTTTGCTCTGACTCTCAGCTCCCATTCTTTTTAAATCTTCGCTCTGACTCTCAGCTCCCACTCTTTTTAAATCTTCGCTCTGACTCTCAGCTCCCACTCTTTTTAAATCTTCGCTCTGACTCTCAGCTCCCACTCTTTTTAAATCTTCGCTCTGACTCTCAGCTCCCGCTCTTTTTACATCTTCGCACTGACTCTCACCTCCCACTCTTTTTACATCTTCGCTCTGACTCTCAGCTCCCATTCTTTTTAAATCTTCGCTCTGACTCTCAGCTCCTGCTCTTTTTACGTCTTCGCCCTGACTCTCAGCTCCCGCTCTTTTGAATATTCGCTCTGACTCTCAGCTCCTGCTCTTTTTAAATCTTCGCTCTGACTCTCAGCTCCTGCTCTTTTTACATCTTCGCCCTGACTCTCAGCTCCCGCTCTTTTTACATCTTTGCTCTGACTCTCAGCTCCCATTCTTTTTAAATCTTCGCTCTGACTCTCAGCTCCCATTCTTTTTAAATCTTCGCTCTGACTCTCAGCTCCCATTCTTTTTAACTCTTCGCTCTGACTCTCAGCTCCTGCTCTTTTTACATCTTTGCTCTGACTCTCAGCTCCCATTATTTTTAAATCTTCGCTCTGACTCTCAGCTCCCACTCTTTTTAAATCTTCGCTCTGACTCTCAGCTCCCACTCTTTTTAAATCTTCGCCCTGACTCTCAGCTCCCGCTCTTTTTAAATCTTCGCTCTGACTCTCAGCTCCTGCTCTTTTTAAATCTCTGCTCTGACTCTCAGCTCCCGCTCTTTTTAAACCTTCGCTCTGACTCTCAGTTCCTGCTCTTTTTAAATCTCTGCTCTGACTCTCAGCTCCCGCTCTTTGTGAATATTTGCTCTGACTCTCAGCTCTCGCTCTTTTTAAATCTTCGCTCTGACTCTCAGCTCCTGTTCTTTTTAAATCTCTGCTCTGACTCTCAGCTCCCGCTCTTTGTGAATATTTGCTCTGACTCTCAACTCTCGCTCTTTTCAATATTCTGCTATGATTCTCAGCTCCCGCTCTTTTTAAATCATTGCTCTAACTCTGAGCTCCCGCATTTTTAAAATCTTCGCTCCGACTCTCAGCTCCCATTCTTTTTAAATCTTTGCTCTGACTCTCAGCTCCCATTCTTTTTAAATCATTGCTCTGACTCTCAGCTCCCGCTCTTTTTAAATCTTCGCTCTGACTCTCAGCTCCCGCTCTTTTTGTATATTCGCTCTGACTCTCAGCTCCCGCTCTTTTTGAATATTCACTCTGACACTCAGTTCCTGCTCTTTTTAATTTTCTGCTCTGGCTCTCAGCTCCCACTCTTTGTGAATATTTGCTCTGACTCTCAGCGCCCACTCTTTTTAAATCATTGCTCTGACTCTCAGCTCCCGCTTTTTTAAATTCTCCAGTGGCGGGGCGATGTCCGCCGACTGGCGCCCAAAACGGCGCAAATCAGTCGGGCATCGTGCCGCCCCAAAGGTGCGGAATGCTCCGCATCTTTGGGGGCCGAGCCACAACCTTAAGGGGCTAGGTCGGCGCCGGACAAATTTCCGCCCCGCCAGCTGGCGGAAAAGGCCTTTGGTGCCCCGCCAGCTGGCGCGGAAATGGCATCTCCGGCCGGCGCATGCGCAGGAGCGTTAGCGGCCGCTGATGGCAGTCCCGCGCATGCGCAGTGGAGGGAGTCTCTTCCGCCTCCGCCATGGTGGAGACCGTGGCGAAGGCGGAAGGAAAAGAGTGCCCCCACGGCACAGGCCCGCCCGCGGATCGGTGGGCCCCGATCGCGGGCCAGGCCACCGTGGGGGCACACCCCGGGGCCAGATCGCCCCGTGCCCCCCCCAGGACCCCGGAGCCCGCCCGCGCCGCCTTGTCCCGCCGGTAAGGTAGGTGGTTTAATCTACGCCGGCGGGACAGGCATTTTAGCGGCGGGACTTCGGCCCATCCGAGCCGGAGAATCGTGCAGGGGGGCCCGCCAACCGGCGCGGCGCAATTCCCCCCCCCGCCGAATATTCGGTGCCGGAGACTTCGGCAACCGGCGGGGGCGGGATTCACGCCAGCCCCGCCGATTCTCCGACCCGGCAGGGGGTCGGAGAATCTCGCCCATCTATATTCAGGTAATTTATGTACCCCATTATAACTGCACTGTTGTGTTTGCAATTTCCCTGGAGATTTGTTCTTCTACATCCTTCTCACTTAATCAACTGTCCATAGTCTGAACCAACAAAGTAATTGCTCCTTTTTTTTTTCTTTAGCTCTTGCCAAATTCAGTCTGTCCTTGAATGCCCAGGGTCATTCTCTTTCCCCAGCACTGCAATGCTCTCCTAACCAATACTTCCATCCCTTTCTTTCCTGAGCATCTTGTATCCAAGAATATTTAACATCCAGACCATGCCCTTCCTTAAGCCAAATCTTCGTTATTGCCACAACAGCATAATTCCACATGGCAATCTGCGTTGTAACTCACCCATCTTATTTACTACACTCCGTACATTCACATACATGCAATATAATCCTGACTTAGACTTCATTTCTTTTTCCCTTACTCTGGCTATTAACTTACTATTCTCTGAGCATCCCCTCAGGATCCCACCCTCCTGACAAGCTAGTTTAAACCCTCCCCAATACTACTAAAAAATCTCCCTGTGAGGATATAAGTCCTGGTCTTGTTATGGTGTAACCCATCCAAGTTGTATAGGTTCCACCTGCCCCAGAACCAGTCCCAATGCTGCAGAAATCTGATGCTCTCCCTCCTATACCAAATGTCCAGCATGTGTTCAATTGCTCAAACCTTCTATTCCTATGCTCATTAGCATCCTAATAATAATCCTAAAATCGCTGCATTTGAAGTCCTGCTTTTGAATTTCCTTCTTAACTTCGTAAAATCTGCTTTCAGGACCTCAACCCTCTTCCTACCTGTGTTTTTGATACCAATGTGGACCACGACCTCTGTCTGTTCATGCTTCCCCAGAAGGCTGTTGTGCAGCCGCTCTGTGACAAACTTTTGTAGCTTTCCGTCGGAGCGACAGAACTGGATTTTGTGGCCAGAGAGGTTTGTAGACACTCAAATTAAAACTGCTACAGTTATGAGGTCATATGTTCCAGTGCATCAGAGTGTGCAACACAGCAGGAAAATGGGATTGGGTCTGGAGTGAGGAGAAACTATGCAGAGGCGGAAGAGGAGGACAGCTTTCCACAGGGAGGCCCTACCCACAAAAGACCTTCAGGAGAAATTCCTCTAATTCCACCTCAGTCAGAAACAATGCCAGAGATACCTGCAATTCATCAAGTAGGTAATCACATAACTCCTCCAAATAGCCATGTTACAGCCCTCAAGATTCAACATTGAGTTCAACAACTTTAGACTGTGACATTTCTCCTCCATCTTGACCCATTTTTTATATATCCAAAATAATTTTTGTCCCAATACGAACCCCACCTCCTCCTCACTTGTTCTTATGTTTTTCTTTCACTGAGCACTGACATTTATTATCCCATTAATACATTCTGCTATCTTCCCTTTATGCAACTACTAACATGTTTGCCTGCCATTAATGCATCCTCTGTCTTGTGCCCCACACATCTCTGTTGCAATCCCTCCTCGCTCCCACCAATCACTGACCTTCTACTCTGCGCCAGCTGCTCACCACCTCTCGTACAGTATATAATCGGTCACATTTGTTCCTCTCCTTAGCTCGGAAGAAGGGTCATGTGGACCCGAAACGGTAACTCTATTTTCTCTCTCCACAGATGCTGTCAGAGCTGCTGAGCTTTTCCTGCATTTTCTGTTTTTGAATCACATAAGGGTGTTGCTGCTTCAAGGGACCTACATCCTCCGAACAGGGTGAGGACAAAGCAGCCAGTGACCATCAAGGTCACGGTTGCTCTCATCATTTAAGTGGCTGAATCCTTCTGGACCAAAGAGAATGACATTTAATGCATTTCCCAGTTCACTGTCCATCGTCGTCCCAAATAGGTGACAGAGGCCCTGGACACCAGAAGAGTTGACTTCATGGCCTTCCCACTAACCAGACAGATGATGGATGAACAGGCATTGCCAGTTTAGTGGGATTTCCAATGGTGCTGGAGAGCATCGACTGCACACTAGCATCTCTGCAGGTTCCATTTGTAAATGAGGAGATCCACAGGAGCTACAACATGCAGTTGGTGTGTGACCATGCCCAGTGCATCATTGTCAGCGAATGTCCACCATACTGGCAGCAGGCACAATGCCTCCATCCTGGTGCAGCTTGCAATTCCTGCCATATTCGAGCGCAATGGAACTGAATTTTACGGCTGGTGAATCTGCAAGGTGCTTGAAAAAAATTGTATCCTTAGATTGTATAGTATTGTTACATTTAAAATCTAGAAGATGGAGAGAGCCACACTGGAATGCAATCCTTCAGCTTGTTAACAACTAAACAGCCTAACTCTTACACTGTAATAATTGAGCTTCACATCACAAATGACATTGAGACTTTGGGCACAAGACAAGAGAGGATTATAACTCCAATCTATTGCGGTTAGAATTCAGGAATTTCTCTCAGAGAACTGATAACATTGATCGGTAACCAGTCAAAATGCACATCCAGCACCAAGTGGCCATACAGTGTTGTTTCTTAGATGTCCTTGGGTGCCTCCCTCCTCTGGTGGATCCGTCATTTGTAAGGCAAATTTGTGCAGCAGTGAACTCAGAAGCATGACCTTGTGACCCGAGATAGATGGTATTGCAATTCTGTTCCTAATTGATACATTCACATCAGCATCCAAATATGTAATAACACAGCTGGATAAAAAGCAAGGTTACCCTCACTCTCGTTAATTTCAGGCATATGAAAAGAAGGCTTTCTATGTACCTCTAGCTGAAAACAACAGCAGATCATCCACTCACTCAAGTCCTAATCTTGCTACCTCTTCAAATGCACTTACAAACATACCAATAGGTAAAAATATTTAAAATTGTGTTTAAACTAAACTAGAAATTGGATGAAGTAAAGTAAACAGGTATAAATGAAAAAGAACATGTTGAGACAATAGAGATGTAGGGCGCAATTCAGCAGACTTGCGTTAAAGTCCGCTGAGTGGCACGTTTAGTAGGGGGATTCCCTGTGCTGCAGGCACCGAGAAGGATCTCGCTATTCAGCAGCAGTTTGCCACTTTTTTGGGCCACAGGGAGATTCTCTCTGCTGAAGTCACACTTAGACAGATTTTGAAACTCGGTAGCAGGAAAAGATCCTTGCAGATCAGGTGCCATATTGGAAGGCTGCCCCAATTTCACCGTACTGTGAGGGAGAGAGTTCCAGGATCTTGATCCAGTGACAGTGAAGGAACAGCGATATAGTTCCAAGCCAGGATGGCGTGTGACTTGGAGGGTAACTTGCAAGTGGCAGTGTTCCCATGTGTCTGCTTCTCTTATCCTTTTAGGTGGTAGAAGTCACAGATCTGGAAGGTGCTGTCTGAGGAGCCTTGGCAAGTATCTTGTATATCGTACACACTGCTGTCACTGTGCGTTGGTGGTGGAGGGAGTGAATGTTCGAGGTGGTGGTTGGGGTGCCAATCAAAGGTGCAGAGATTTTAATCTGACCAGCTGGAGCCAAGACCCAAAGGGAAGTGTTCCAACTCACAGCACTATCCAATCTTAATACATATTGCAGAAAAAAAGGACATATGTTGTTGAAGCTTTTCATCTCGCACTCATCAGGCCATTCACAAGAATATAATGTAAGTGATGCGACCATCAATTCACATGAGACGAAGAGTTGAAGTGAACAGTGGTTTTAATCCGCTAGATCTGTGCCTGCCTGCGACTGCTCTGTACTGAGTGCCGCCTACAGACTGCTGATCTATATACCTCTCCCGAGGGGCGGAGCCATAGGCAGAACCCACAAGGGCATCAACATAATACAATACAATGTAATGCAATACAATGGTGAACGGTAGCAGTAATACATTCACCACATTCATCCCCTGTTAAAAATTGAAGTCCAGCGGGGGTGAAGTGGGCTCACAGATCGAGTCTGTCTGGCGCCTTGATCGTTCGCTGCAATCGTCTGAGCTCTGGCTTCGCTGCGGGCACGGATGTTGAACTCGTCGCTGCGGGCACGGGTGTTGGGCTCGTTGACTCCGGGAACATGTCGTCTGGAGCTTCATCACTGTAGGTCGGCGAAGGGGGAGGGGGTATTCGGTGTAGGAGGTGGGGGAGTAGGTGATGGTCGCAGGGCAACCGGCGGGTGCCAGATCCCGGAGGGAGACTGTATCTTATCGACCGTCGTGGTGCGCCACGTGGCATACTGAGGGTTGGCGTGAAGGAGCTGGACCCTCTCGACCAGGTGGTCGGACTTTTGGCTCCTCGCGTGCTTTCGGAGGAGGACAGGCCCCGGTGTTGTCAGCCAGGACGGAAGCGAGACCCCGGAGGTGGATTTCCTGGGGAAGACAAATAGGTGGTCATGACGTGTCTCGTTCGTGGCTGTGCAGAGAACAAAGAACAAAGAAATGTACAGCACAGGAACAGGCCCTTTGGCCCTCCAAGCCCGTGCCGACCATACTGCCCGACTAAACTACAATCTTCTACACTTCCTGGGTCCGTATCCTTCTATTCCCATCCTATTCATATATTTGTCAAGATGCCTCTTAAATGTCCCTATCGTCCCTGCTTCCACCACCTCCTCCGGTAGCGAGTTCCAGGTACCCACTGCCCTCTGCGTAAAAAACTTGCCTCGTACATCTACTCTAAACCTTGCCCCTCTCACCTTAAACCTATGCCCCCTAGTAATTGACCCCTCTACCCTGGGGAAAAGCCTCTGACTATCCACTCTGTCTATGCCCCTCATAATTTTGTATACCTCTATCAGGTCGCCCCTCAACCTCCTTTGTTCCAGTGAGAACAAACCGAGTTTATTCAATCGCTCCTCATAGCTTATGCCCTCCATACCAGGCAACATTCTGGTAAATTTCTTCTGCACCCTCTCTCAAGCCTCCACATCCTTCTGGTAGTGTGGCGACCAGAATTGAACACTATACTCCAAGTGTGGCCTAACTAAGGTTCTATACAGCTGCAACATGACTTGCCAATTCTTATACTCAATGCCCCGGCCAATGAAGGCAAGCATGCCGTATGCCTTCTTGACTACCTTCTCCACCTGTGTTGCCCCTTTCAATGACCTGTGGACCTGTACTCCTAGATCTCTTTGACTTTCAATACTCTTGAGGGTTCTACCATTCACTGTATATTCCCTACCTGCATTAGACCTTCCAAAATGCATTACCTCACATTTGTACAGAGGGGCGACCTAATTGAGTGGAGCGCGTCGGGAAGGACCTCCTGCCAGTGGGAAACTGGGAGACTTCTAGGCCGTAGGGCCAGAAGGACGGCCTTCCATACCGTTGCGTTCTCCCTCTCCACCTGTCCGTTTCCCCAGGGGTTGTAACTGGTAGTCCTGCTTGAGGCAATGCCCTTACCGAGCAGGTACTGACGCAGTTCGTCGCTCATAAACGAGGAGCCCCGGTCACTGTGGACGTAAGTGGGGAACCCGAACAGGGTGAAGATACTATGCAGGGCCTTAATGACAGTGGCCGCGGTCATGTTGGGGCATGGAATGGCAAAGGGGAAGCGGGAGTACTCGTCAACGACATCGAGAAAATACACGTTGCGGTCAGTGGAGGGGAGGGGGCCTTTGAAATCGACGCTGAGGCGTTCAAAGGGGCGGGATGCCATCACCAGGTGGGCCTTGTCTGGCCGATAGAAGTGCGGCTTGTACTCCGCGCAGACTTGGCAGTCTCTGGTCATGGCCCTGACCTCTCGGTGGAGTAGGGCAGGTTGCGAGCTTTGATGAAGTGGAGAGGCCGGGTGACCCCCGGGTGACAGAGGTCATTGTGGATGGCCCGGAGTCGGTCATCTTCCGCGCTGGTGCAAGTGCCGCGGGACAGGGCATCTGGGGGCTTGTTGAGCTTCCCCGGACGATACACAATATCGTAATTATAGGTGGAGAGTTTGATTCTCCACCTCAAGATTTTATCATTCTTGATCTTGCCCCGCTGTGTGTTGTTTAACATAAAGGCTACCAATTGTTGGTCGGTGACGAGGGTGAACCTCCTACCAGCCAGGTAGTGCCTCCAATGCCGCACAGCTTCCACAATGACTTGAGCTTCTTTTTCAACCGAGGAGAGTCGAATCTTGGAGGCGTTGAGGGTACGGGAAAAAAAGGCCACGGGCCTGCCTGCCTGGTTAAGGGTAGCGGCCAGGGCGACATCTGACACGTCGCTCTCCACCTGGAAGGGGTTGGACTCGTCCACCGCGTGCATCGCGGCTTTGGTAATTTCTGCCTTGATGCGGCTGGAGGCCAGGCGGGCCTCAGTCGTCGGGGGGAAGATGGTGGCTTTGATAAGTGGGAGGCTTTGTCCGCATATTTGGGGACCCACTGGGCATAATATGAAAAGAACCCGAGGCATCCTTTCAGGGCCTTGGGGCAGTGGGGGAGGGGGAGTTGCAGGATGGGGCGTATCCAGTCGGGGTGGGGCCCTAGAACTCCGTTTTCCACGAATAGCCGAGGATGGCTAGTCGGGTTGTGTGGAACACGCATTTCTCCTTGTTGTAGGTGAGATTGAGGGCTTGGACGGTTTGGAGGAACGTCTGAAGGTTAGCATCATGGTCCTGCTGATCATGGCCGCAGATGGTGACGTTATCCAAGTACGGAAACGTGGGCCGCAGCCCGTACTGGTCCACCATTCAGTCCATCGTTCTTTGGAAGACCGAGACCCCGTTGGTGACACCATAGGGAACCCTGAGGAAGTGGAAGAGGCGGCCGTCTGCCTCAAAGGCAGTGTAGTGGTGGTCTTCCAGGCGGATTGGGAGCTCGTGGTATGCGGACTTCAGATCTATCGTGGAGAAAACCCGGTAGTGTGCAATCTGATTCACCATGCCCGCTATCCGGGGAAGGGTGTACGCATCGAGTTACGTGTACCGATTTATGGTTTGGCTGTAGTCTACAACCATCCGGTTCTTTTCCCTGGTCCTGACGACCACCACTTGGGCTCTCCAGGGGCTATTACTGGCCTCGATGACCCCCTCCCTCAAGAGCCGCTGGACCTCGGACTTGATAAAAGTCCTGTCCTGGGCACTGTACTGCCTGCTCCTGGTGGTGACGGGTTTACAGTCGGCGGTGAGGTTCGCGAAGAGCAAGGGAGGGGTGACCTTAAGGGTCGCGAGGCTACAGATGGTGAAAGGGGTTAGGGGCCCGCCGAACTTCAGGGTCAAGCTCCTGAGGTTGCACTGGAAGTCCAGTCCTAACAGGAGAGGAGCGCAGAGGTGGGGGAGAACGTATAGTTTAAAATTGGCGTACTCGGCGCCCTGTATCGCAAGGTTCGCGACACAGTACCCCCGGATCAGCACTGAATGTGATCTGGAAGCAAGGGAGATTGTTTGGGATGCGGGGGAAATCTGGAGAGAACAGCGCCTTACTGTGTCTGGGTGTATGAAGCTCTCCGTGCTCCCAGAGGCAAACGGGCAGGACGTTTCGTGCCCATTGATCCGGACGTCATCATCGAGTTCCTGAGGTGCTTGGGCCGTGACAGGTCGAGGGTGACAGCGCTGAGCTGCGGGTAGCCGGTGTGGTCGGAGGTAGCGGAGTGGTCCCAAGATGGCGGCCCCCATCGATCGCATGTGTCGGGCGGCGTTGAAGATGGCAGCCAAGATGGCGGCCCCCATGAGTTGCACGTGTCGGGTAGGGTTAAAGATGGCAGCCCCCACTGATAGCACGGGGCTGATGACACATCTGAAGAGGGCGGTACCGGCAGCCACGCTGCGGGCCTATGAGTCTATGAGCCGGGCCTGTGATTTAGGAGCTTTGGATCGGGCCAAGCAGACTTTGGCAAAATGTCCTTTCTTGCCGCAGTCGCTACAGGTCGCGTTCCGAGCCGGGCAGCGCTGCCTGAGGTGCTGGTTCTGGCCATAGAAATAGCAGGGCAGCGCCCCGGGTTGGGCGGGCAGCCGCGCGCCACAGGCATTGGACACCCTCTCATTGGGTGCCCACGAGGGAATCGTGTGGTCGGAGGGGAAAGCATTAAGGCTCTGGAAAGCTACTTCTAAGGAGGTGGATAGTTTTACCATCTCTTCTAGGTCCAGGGCGCCCTTTTCGAGCAGGCGCTGTCTGACATAGTTGGACCGGACTCCAGCCATATAGGTATCCCGGATGCGAGTTCCATATACTGCGAGGCTGTGACGTCCTTGTAATTGAAGTTTCGAGCGAGTATCCTCAGGTCATGTAGGTATTCCTCCAGTGATTCCCCGGGGCGTTGACGATGAGTGGCGAAGAGATGCCGCGCGAACACTTCGTTCACTGGCCTCACGTAGTGTCTTTTCAGGATCGCGACCGCATCTGCGTATGTGGTCGCTTCCTCGATAAATACGGAGATTCGGTGGCTCACCCGGGCGTGGAGGAGACTCAGTTTCTGTGCCTCTGTGACGCCGGGCAAGGAGGAGGTGGCGTGGTCGGCCTCAAAACAGCGGAAACAGTGTGAAAAGATTCCTTTGGCTTCAGCTGCCTGTGGGTTGCGTTCCAGTCGATCAGCTTTGAGAGCGGCTTCCAGAGCAATATCTTAGCTGATTAAATTGATGCGACCATCAATTCACACGAGATGAAGAGTTGAAGTGAATAGTGGTTTTAATCAGCTAGATCTGTGCCTGCCTGCGACTGCTCTGTACTGAGTGCTGCCTACAGACTGCAGATCTATATACCTCCCCGAGGGGGCGGAGCCATAGGCAGAGCCCACAAGGGCATCAACATAATACAATACAATGTAATGCAATACAATGGTGAATGATAGCAGTAATACATTCACCACAGTAAGGGAAATCAAAATATTTATATTGTATGAGAAGAGAATGCTGATTTGGTTGCCAAGTGGACATGCTGTTTGATGCGATTCACCATTCTTTGGGACTGTAATTCCGATGCTATATTACTTATTCTGTGCTAGGCAAAAGATCTTTTTGGTCTGATGGCAGGCTTATACTGCGCTTGGTCTGACATGCACAAATTTCTTTCATTATACCTACCTGATCTCGTGCATGCATATTGCAGGATTCAGAATGACTGATTTTCACATGCAATGTGAATGACTTAGAACGTTGTAAGGCCTTAAGATAAAGCTGGATGTACACAGCAGTAAACCTGATAAAGGGACGGGAATAGTCATCCTTCACAAGAACGACTATATCGACAAAAAGCACACAATTCTCAATGACCAGTCTAAATTCGTAACCATTGACCTGCTGGTCAACATGACTGGACCAGCTTGCTTGAGAGTAAACTAAAGAAATGTTTGCTGGACTTGTGTAAGGGCAATGAGCTGCCCTGTGATATGTATGACAGGGTTTATGCTCACAACTCGCTGTGTCTGTGTACGTATGGGCTGCCCAAGACACACAAAAGTGATGCCCCTTTATACCCCATTATATCTATGACCGGTCCTGAACGGTATGAATTGGCCAAATGCCTGGGTGAATTGTTACAACCAGTTTTGTGCAAGGATTCCTTCACATTCGCAAAGATCATACAGGATTTGCGTATCAATAACAATGCTGTGACATTGCAAGACTTTTCACCGATGTTCCACTTAAGGAAGTGATAGACTCTTGTGCTGCAGCACTATATCATGGTGAACTAGACCTGCCACCATTGCGTGAATCAGTATTCATGGAACTTATGAACTTGGCAACTCATGCAGTTGAGTTCAGTTTTAACTGGTGTTGCCATGGGATCCCCTCCAGGTTCAGCTCTCATTACCATCTTTGTTGGGTTCCATGAGAAATGTTTATGCGATTGAATGGCCAAACCTTCCATGTCTTGCATATTTCTACTATGTGGATGATATGTTTGCTATATTTAAACTTGCAGCTGCATGTAATAACTCCCTTACATGTAATAACTCCCTTACATGTAATAACTCCCTTACATGAAGCTGCATGTAATAACTCCCTTACATGTAATAACTCCCTTACATGTCTTTATGGGCTCCACTCTGTGCCCAAATTCAACTTTAAATGAAGCATTCAAATGAACTCCCTTTCCTTGAAATTTGCCAGAATATTCTCCATCATGGTCTAGAGCAAGCCCACCTTCACTGGTCAAGACACGTGTTGGGATTTACTATAAGATTTGTCTTATTGGCAATCTCATAAAAAGGTCCCAAACCATTTGCTCACCATGCAAGCTTGACGCTAAAGTAGGGCCCATTAATGGTATCCTGCAGGATAATGGCTATCCTGATCAGATCATTTCATGCTACATATCACACAAACTCATGAACAAGCTGGCAGGTTTAAATTTCAAACAAAGTGTTCAATGTTGTAGTAGGGGAGCATTTTAGTGATAGCGACCACAACACGGTATGGTTCAATTTTGTTATGGACAAGAAAAAAGTGACCTGCAAAAGACTGTTTTGGATTGGGGCAAGGCAGATTTTACTAAAATAAGGCAGGATCTGGCCAAAGTTGATTGCGAGCTTCTTGGGAGAAAATCTGCAGCGGAGCAGTGGAGGGCATTCAAAAAGGAAATGGGAACAGTACAGGTCCAACATGTTCCCTATAAGGGGGAAATGTAGGATGTCTAGGACAATCCAGGACTGGATAAGGAGGAAGGGAAAGGCTTTTAGCAAGTCCAAAGGGAGAAATTCAACTACGGCCTTAGCGGAATATAAGAAGCGCAAGAGGGAACTTAAGAAAGCAATTAGAAGAGCAATAAGGGGAAGTGTTAACCAGGGAAAGAGAAGGGCCCATTAGAGACCAAGGGGGTAACCTGTGTGTGAAACTGCAGGCCATTGCTGGTGTTTTAAATGAATATTTCTCATCAGTCTTCACTCAGAAGGAGGACAGAATTCAGGAAATGGGACTGTGAGGACCTTGAGCAGTTTGACATCGGAAGTGAGGAAGTATTGGAAGCTTTCTTTCCGGAAGTGTAGAAGATTGTAGTTTAGTCGGGCAGCATGGTCGGCACAGGCTTGGAGGGCCGAAGGGCCTGTTCCTGTGCTGTACATTTCTTTGTTCTTGGTTCTTTGTTCTTTGACAGGCTTAATAATAGACAAATCCCCAGACCCGGATGAATTGCATCCCAGATTGCTGTGGGAGGCGAGGCAGGAAATGCAGGGGCTCTGATGCAAGATTGTAATTCCTCTCTGGCCACAGATGAAGTGCCAGAGGACTGGAGAACAGCTAATGTTGTTCCATTTTCAAAAAGGGTGGTAGAGATAAAAAAAATGGACTTACAGGTGACTTACATGGTCTTCTGTCAGTGGTAGGGAAACCACTGGAGAAAATTCTGAAGGAGAGAATTTATCTCCACTTGAAAAGGTATGGGTTCATTAGGGATAGTCAGCATGGCCTTGTCAAAGGGAGGCCATGCTTCATAAATTTGATAGAATTCTTTGATAGTGTGACCGAGTGTGTGCATGAAGGAACTGCAGTTTATGTAATTTATTTGGATTCGAGCAAAGCCTTTGACAAGGTCCCAGATAGAAGACTGATTGAAAAGGTTGAAGGATTTCCGGTGGCAGCTATGCATGAGTAAGTCGCACATTTGGTGGCTCCCGCTCTGGTCGGACATTTGGACCTTTTCCCCCGGTTTTCTAACGGACTTGAATTGTAACACGGATGTTAGTGGCAATTATCTACTGAAGTCCCACTTCGGTGCATGGCGAAAATGACTAGAAGTGTTCATAAGGGCAGAAACATAAAGATAGAGAAGACTTGGGCTGTAGTTGCAACAGGAGACAGCATGGCGGAGGATCGGACCTCCGGCTTGTCGACCCAGCAGTCTTTGGAGCAGCTGATGCAAGTCATTCAGGAAGGCTTTGCTACGCAGAAACGGGACTTCTTGGACCCGATAAAAGAGCCGATTGAGCGGATGGAGATTAGATAGGGCGATCCAGAAGGTGGAGAAGGCACTGGCTGAGCAGGAGGAACATCAAACTGCGGTGGAGCTGGAGGTGGGGATGCTGAGGGACCAGCAGAAGAAACTTCTGGAGAAGGTGGAGGACCTAGAGAATAGGTCCCACCGGCAGAACCTAAGAATTGTCGGGCTCCCGGAGGGGTCCGAAGGAACGGACGCCGGGGCATACATTGCAGACATGTTTGAGAAGCTGCTGGGGGATGGGGCATTCGCCCGACCCTTGGAGGTGGATAGGGCTCACAGAGCACTCACGAGGAAACCGCGGATGGGAGACCCCCCGAGGGCAATGGTGATTCCACAGGTTCTCGAATAAGGAGCGTATTCTACAGTGGGCCAAGCAGACACGGAGCTGTAAGTGGGACAATAGCACCCTGCGGGTTTACCAAGACCCGAGTGTGGAGGTGGCCAGGAGGAGAGCAGGCTTCAACCCAGATCAGGGCGATCCTTTTCAAGAAAAAGGTGAAGTTTGGACTGTTATACCCAGCCTGTCTTTGGGTCACGCATGAGGATCAGCACTTCTACTTCGAGTCGCCTGAGGACGCGTTGGACTTTGCGAAAAAGAAAGGGCTGGTGGTGGACTGAGAACCTTTGAACTTGGCTGCAACGTTCATGTTTTTGTTTTTTCTTTTTGTTTCTCTGTTTTTGTAAAAAGTTTCTCATTTTGCATTTTATGGAAGATGTTTGTGATGCCATTTGCATTGATTTGGAACCAGCAGTAGAGCTGAGTGAGTTTAGGTTTTCATTTGCACTGTTGGGGTTGGAGGTGTGTTTGTTTTGATCTTGGTGTTTTTCTGTTGGGCAATTGTGTGGGGATTGTTTGATGTTGGAGTTTGTTTGTATGAGCAAGTGGGGGGTGGGGGGACAATAGGTGGGAGACTATCTGGTGCCGGATTTGGGGGCCACCAAGCTAGCTGAGCGGGCTAGCTCTCGGAAGTGCAGTGGGGGGTGTGCATATGTTTGGTTTAGGATAGGGGTT